>NC_089649.1:30612262-31273691 GCF_037042795.1 Molothrus aeneus
TCAGCTCCTCATCTTCACCAAGCCACAAGAAGGCAAGACCTTTCTCCAGCCATCCTGTGCAGGAGCTCACCAAGAACAGACTCAGTATGTCTGTCTAACTCCAAAGTGGGGTGCTAAAAGCTCTCAGGATATTTGCAATGACAGCAGCCACAGCAGGAGGGTGAAGTCTGGGTTTTTGTTCCATGGAACTTAGGACAAAGCAGTAAACATTCAATCTTCTCACAGGAAACTTCTCTTCACGCTACTGTTGTTTTGTTCACCCAAGTCTAAGTGAACTGGATCAAAGCTCCATCTAACCCAGAAAATCTAGTTTTTTTCAGAATATGTTCCCAAGTTCCACCCACTTGTGGCTGGAGGATTTCCTGAGCCAGAACAATGTCTTTCTATGAAGGTGTCTGGGAAGGGTTTTCTTCCACAAATTTTTGCCGGACATTTTTAAACTTTGCATACAAACACAAGCCTATATATATAGGTCTATTGCACATTTTTGTTGCTATTGATACCTTAGTTCAGAAGAGACTACGTATCATTGGTAAGCAAAGTTATTGTTAGAATAGCTGGGGCCAAATGGTTACATAAGCAAAATGAATCCAATTAAAAGTCCATTTTCCCCCACAACCACAGTCTTCTGAATCACTCATTGTTCAGGCTGAAGTTTTCCATGCCTAAAGAGAGGTTTTCTTATTCCCTTACAGTCAAAGCAAAATCCCTGCAACCATTTTTAGGTTATGGGAGAGTGATTCTAACCAAATTTTTTCCAGAAGAACTACAGTAAAAACAGATGAAATTTGAAACTTGGCCATGACTGAGTGAGTAATCAATGAAAATTAGTGCCCTTGCATGCTGTGAAAGTAATTTGCTTTAATTTAGCAAAGTTGTTGCTTTTCACAAACAGCATGCTGTGTACTCATGGCTAAGATGCTGTCTACAGGTGGACCTACTGAAGGGGTGAGTGAGAACATGCACTGATTTCAAGATCTCTGTGTTGCTGCAGAGCCTGCCATTCACTGAAGTCACCCTGTAGAAGAAATAATTCTCTTTTATGGGTATGGAGATCTGAGCTAATCCAGCCCTTGAATTTCTTCCAAACTCCACCAGGTGTGAGGGCCCTGTGCTCAGATGTAAGAATAGGGTAGCATGGGTGAAAGGGAAGAATCAATAAACCAACTACCTTTTCTAAGAGCTTTACTAAGTTTGAAAAAATCTGCTTCTTACTCTTCCCTGTTTTAAGAAAATCCTTGCATCAGCTCAGCTTTGAAGATGGGAGAGTCCTCCCTCAGAAAACCAGTGGTTACCAGGAAGTCAGGGATGTCCCTGAGACAAAAATGTTGGTAGTTAGGACTCCTTAAGATAGGTCTTACCTCATAACTCTTAGTTCTTGGATGAGTGCTTTTACTCCTTTGCAGCCAGGGAGCATCAGGAGTTCTGGGTCAACAGAGGCAATCTGAAATTCCTGCTGTATTCTGTGCATTCCTTGAGACAGGGATGACGGCCAGGTCATCTTCTGAGCGTGACTCTTTAGGGAGCTAACAAAGTTAAAAGCTGATTTCTCAGGGAACATCTCCTGAGGCACCTGTTGCCTCAGTAAGGAGTTCACTGACTGAGTAAATAATTCAGCATAGGCAAGAACCTTGGCAAGACCAAATGCTTAGGAAATTGATAAGCCAGTGACTAAGCTAGGCTACTTGAACCTCCCACTCTGCTTTTGGAGAGAATATTTCTTTTAATGGTGGCCACAGCTGATTGTTTTAAAAGTTTCATTGTGCTGGAAACAATATAAGAAATCACATAAGGTCACAACCAGCGAAGGAACAAACAAAAATCAGCCTCAGCTTTACCCAGTCACATTTTCTAGGAGTTCTTCTGAAATATCTCAATATCCCTACACATCACTCATCTGCACCTCTTTGTTTACATGAATAAATGGTTCCCACAATGTCAGAAAGGTTTCAATTCTGGCATTAATCTTCAAATAAATTCTTATTAAGCAATTTCCTCCATGTCAATATTTAGCACTTTAAAATAAGATTCCTCTTCTGGGAATCATTTCCTTGGACAACTAATTACAACAGAAACTCTTTCTTGACAGAATTTATAAATGCAAGGATAAAGAAAATAACACCATTCTGACTAATTTGAAAATTACTGTTGTCTTTTACCTGTTCTCAAAGTCTTTAAAGCATTTGGATCATACATGACAGACTATTACCTTGAACTTATGCACCACTGGGAAATGCCATTATCCACCAGGGAATACTGAAACACAGAACTTTAGAGCTATTTATATGATTTACACCTTTTGTATATTCTTTTTTTTTGCTTGTTAAGAGCTTATCAGCTTTTATATTTATCTATTGTGTCATTCATCAAAGCACACAACTTTCTCTGAGACCTTTGAGAAAATGAAGAAACAAGGTTGGCCAGGTAAAATCACATAGAAAGTTATGCAGAAAAATGATGCTAGAATCACTTTCAATATTGAAAACACTATCATGGGTGACCAGGGAAGCATTAGATATGAAGAAAAAGTCTTCAATTCTGTAAAACCTTAGGTTTTCACTGCTTTACAAGCTTCAATCCATTTGCAAATTTGCAGCTATAACTGAATAAAACCTACTACATAAAATCAAAGAGAAAAAAATCCATGACAATTCCTATTTCTTTGAAAACACAGAATTCCTTTCAGTACTAATTTTAGCAGTATTCATGACTGAAGTGTAAAAGGTATCTAATACAAAATAAGCAACTTATAAGTTCTTTCCAAAACATCAAAGATACTTTACTGCTGTGTTAATCAACCTCTAGTAACCAGTGAAGGACCAACCGGAATACTCTGAAGCATCTCAGCACAGGCAAGCAAGAACCAAGTCAGACCCAAGAAGAGTAATTTTTAAAATTCTTTGGCAACATAATAAAGTCATTTCTGTTAAAAACCCTAAATTACCTTTTCTTTTACAGGCTCTCAATCCCACTTTTCAATTATTGTCACTTGCCATGGTAAGACTTTGATCATGTAAATGGTTTTACAGTGGGCAGGAGTGCAAGTGTCAAGATACAGAACAAGGAAATTATCCTCAAGAGTTTAATTTTGATGGGTTGCCTTTGATCCCACAAAGACCAGATTACAAATTTAAAGTCCATCCTAGCAGTGGGTGCATCACCTCGGGAGCCCACCAGAGAACAAAGCACATTCCAAAGACGGAAATTGCAGGATCTGGCTTAAAACTCTTGAGCTGCAGTTCAGGAACTTCACCAAAAAAAGAAACCTCTTACTTATGCCAAGCCATCTAATGACCACAGAATTTGGGAAAGTGTTCAGTTCACTTCCTTTTTTATCTGTTTGTCCAGTCTCCAGCTTTCCCCTTCAAGATCACCAGGTTTGTTGACAGCAGACACTGTCAAACAAAGTTATTTCTTGAATATTGTACTGAATTTTATTCTGTTTTGCCTAAAATTTTATTCTTTTTTGCCTATACCTTGTGCAAATGACAGGAGCTGTTTAACATTTATGGGAATGCAACAGAGAAAAGAATTTGAAATGCTTCAAAACTATGCAAGATGAAAAATGTAAAAAAGCATTCAGAATGTCTACAATAAAAGAAAGAGGAGGAGACAAAAGAAGTAAAAAGATTTGTTTTTCCTTTGGTGAAAGCCAGCCAGGAATTCTTGAAATTCTTCAAGCTACATTGAGCTACATCTTCTAGATCTAAATGTGAAGCTGCACAGGATTTAAGCACATGTTTCCACAGACTTTTCAACCACTGGAAATTTTTGTTCTGACACAAAGACTATCTCTTATCTTATTGGGACTCTATATCTTTTACAGCCTATTCATTAAAGTTGTTTCTGACTCCTAAATTTGGTTTCTGAGTAGTGAGTTTTGTGAAAGACAAAGTGTTAGATTTAATGCAGAAGGAAGCATAAAATGATGTGATTTTTCATGCTGTGAGCACTCTTCCACATATCTAAGAGATCTGTCCTGGTTGAGAATTCCCACTGATGTCTTGGGAAAGAATTGGATTCAAATGAATAATTCCCAAATGGCTAAGTTACAGTCTGATACTTGCAGGTATTGAAAGGAGGGAAACCTTGTGGCTGATGTCTAGAAGAGGAAAAGACATTAGAGAGAAGAAAAGCAGTGGGACTTCTCTCTCCTGTGTCCCCTGACAGAAACAGGCTCCTGCCTTGAAGTCCATTCGAGAAAGGACATCGTATTGCATTTGACTTGAGCACTCTGACCAGGAGGAACATCCAGACGAAAAAAGAACTGATTAAACCACCAGCAATTCATTTAAAACAACAAAGCCTGCTGGGAAAGTTCCTGGGGAGGAGGTACTACTGTTGAACTTGGGGCATTTCCTCCAAGATTTCCACATAAAATTATACAAGTACAGGCTGCAATACGTAAAACCCAGAGATTGATTCAGCCCTTGAGCTACAGATGATGCTCTGCAGAGTATCAGCAGATAGGAACTTGGGAGCCAGCTGTGGTAGTTTTGGATGCACACAGGACTCAGACACCAGTCCTGTGAGCAAGGTGATGCCTTCCCCAAGTTGACTCTTCTCTTGCCAAAATAAACTGTGAATCTTATCCATGGAATTAGCCTGCTTAGAATAAAAACTACTGATAAGCCTAATGACCTGCCTAGGCTGCAAAAAAAATATTTAGTTTAATTAAAGAAAACAGGAGGCTCTTCCTACCTGTCTATGGTTAAAAAAAATAAATCTGTCACTGATCATGAGATATTCTGCTTTAACAAGTGCCAAAAGTTCTGAAGATCCTTTTTAGAGGTTTCTAAATGCATTATTTATAAGTTCCCTTCCTCTCACAGAATTCTTTATAGCTGGAATTGTAGTATTAATGGAGCTTGGCTTTACAGGCAGAGACAGAAATAGAAACAATAAACCTTTAAAACTTACTAAAATATTTTAGGAATAAGCTGCTGTAAAATATCAGGCATCTACAGAGCTGTGGTGTGAAATGCGTGGCTTCTTGGAGATGACCTACATAACTCACCCACAATATTTTCACTCAGAAATACTGAATCTTTCCACATGCACACTGCAAAACTTTCTCAGGCCACATTCCAAAAATGTTACAATTTTTATATCTATCCCAAACACATATCTTCTGTACTTACACATCTCTAAAATGGAGTGAGATGATTCAGTAATGCAACATTTGATAGCAAAATATGCTTTCAGCAATCTGACTACAGCTCTCTGGTTTGACTTCAATTCCCAAAATAATTTTTGGCAGGAAGATATATTGGGGGGTGGGGGGAGAGAGGCAAGGAAACAGAAAAAGAAAAAAAAGAGGCAGATTTGTGAAACTGGAAGCTTAAGTAAAATGTGCCTGCTTTTGAATTTTCATCCATTATTTATTAAATGTGAACATCTCCATTACATTTCAAAATACCTTGATGAGAATTCAAACAAAATATTTTGAAATATTTGAATCTCTGGGCAAATTTTGAAAAAACTCAATTGGTCCCAAAACTCTCATCAAGAAATGGCAGTTCTAGATAGCCTAATGGATTAAACAGAGCTCTTTGAGTTATGGTACCCTGAAGAGTACTGAAGCCCATGCCAATATGCACATTCTCTTTAGTACTTGCATTCATGTTTTATGCAACCTTTTCAAATGATAGTATTTTCTTTCTCTGCACAAATAAATGTAAATTCTTTCCTCAAATACAAGTGTGTGTGAAGCACTGTTAATTCAAAAGTGTTCAATACTTCTTTCTGGTTTGTGCTTCTGAAAGAAGAACACAAAGAACCTCCAACATTATTTATGGATTATAAGCATTGTCCAGTCCATTAGTAAGTGAAGGAATGGTGATACTATGAATGTTAGAAAACACATATCAGGATGAATATGGCTGAGTCAGAAGCTGGAGTACTTTGCATACAACAGTCAAATAAAAATTGGCTGCAAATACTTCAGGTCTACAAATGTAAAGTTGCAATTATTTTCAGTATTTAAGAATACTGGAATAACAACTGAATTAAATATATTTCAAGGTGTTGAAAATGTAGGTTCTGATGACAGCCACAAAAATTTCTCAAGGATTAGAGAAAATGACATATGGTGTGACAGTAGAAAAGGTTAAAGAGATTAAAATAGATACAGTTACAATGGGCAATCATATCAGGTGCTCCTTAACCTAAAGCAGAAAAAGATATTATATGATCCAATAGTTGGTGGATGAAATTTGGCCAATTCACATATGAAATTATTCCAAATTCCCTTTTTTAAACTTACCAAGCTCTGTTTCAATCAGGCTTGTTTCTGTTGCTGACTCTATTGGAAAATATTAAACAGTCCAGAAAAATCTATCTGTCTCTACCAATGACCTCGCTCCAACTCTATTTTTCCCTGCCAATATACTCTACAATAAATGTATCATGTTGCAGTTCTAGAATTAACTCTTACTTGGCACTGTGTCAAATGTCTTTCTGAAACTCAAATACATTAATTCCATTGAATTTATGTATTTAGCTATCTTCTCAAAGAGTGCAGTGTTTGGGCACATGACCTACCCTGAAATTCATGCACAATACTATTACGTCTGTGTGTCCTGATTTTTCCCCAAAGCTGATTCCATTCCAGTGGAGGTAACACTTGGAGAGCTGAGTGAATCCTTTTATTTGCCCCTTCTTTGCTAGGGGGACTCAAGCATGACTTCCAATGGCATACTTTTATCCTTTCCTTGGTGAAAAGCCACAGCATTTCATGCCTTACCATACCATGCTGTTGGGCAAGCTGGCTCTGCACCCACATACTCTATTTCAGCCTTAGGACAAGAACTATTATTTCCCCTCTATTTGATTACAGCATCTTCACCTTAGGGATTGTCTCATTTCCTTCCCTGCTCTTATTATTACCTTTGTCCTGTCATTAATCTCATGATCATCATTATCAGTAGCTTCAATGCAAATTAAGGTTAAAAATGCCTTCACTTTAGCTGGAAGAGATTATTTTTAACCTTTACCTCGATTTTCAGGGTTCCTACTTCTTTTCATGAGCAAAAAGCCTTTGGAAGTTTGCACTAGTATTCTCAAGTCCATTCACTGAATTTTTGCAATCCTTACACTTTGTCCTCTTTTAAACATAAACATTTCTTACTGGACAGTCCTACCCTGTGGGGCTTTTTTGCCCTGAATAATCTCTGCTATCCAGACAGTTCCAACTAATGTTCACATCTTTAGCTTGATACAATTCTAAACCTCTTGAGCATTCAGATTGCTGTATCCCAATGCCTTCACCTCTATATTTATGAAAGTTTGTTCTTTGAAGTTAGTAATCCTAGAATTTAGCTTATACAACACAGTAGGGAATATGATCAAAGACTTCGTGGGTAGCGTAGCTGTGTCAGTGTGATGTTCCACTTGAGCTAGTGAACTTTGAGTCTGTTAGCTGGAGCAAAGAATGTGGCAGAACAGCTTCAGATATTCAAATCAGCCCATAGTTAATGTTGTGTAGAAGTAATTCCTAGTTACAGACCTATTTCTTCCTTTCTTTGGAACAGGCTTTTAATTTTTTTTTTTTTATTTTAACCAAAGTAACTTTTGGTTACAAATACAAGCTTGTTTTCTGCAGTAAAGTTTTCTATAGCATGCTATTTTTTTATGAAAATAAAAATTAATACAGATCACCTTTTGTCAATAACTTTGTGAATAAGTGTGTTGGCTCCATATTATTAGCAGTATCTGTTTACCAGCCATATATATATTATTACAGAAAATACCCCAGGAGTACAGTTACAGAAAATCCTATGTGTACATATATACCTGTGTCTAAGCCTACCTTAGAGGCTACAGCAGGCTCTGTAACCAACCAAAACCTGCTCTAACTGGACAGTGAGCATTTTTGAACTGGAATAATTACAATTGGTACTCATCTCACCTCCACACCTGATTTTTCTCTTCTATTTAACTCGACCAGGCTTGAGATATCATATGTGTGACCTTCTCCACACAGTCTTCCCCTATTCTGTCCCTCTACTTGGCTGACCAGCAGAACTCTGCTGAAGGTCATTGTCATGCTGTAGGAATGGTGTTCTCCAGTTTAGTGCTCCCACACTGCTGCTCGCTCCCCCACTCCACCCTCACTCCTGTGTTGGGATGGAGAGGAGAATTCAAAGAACTAAAGGCAAAAATCAAAGGTTGGGATAAGAACAATTTACTAGAAAGAGCAATAGGATAAGAAAATGAACAGTAACAATACTGGCAATGGAGGGCATAAGAAAAGAAACTATTCACATGGAAAAAAAAACCACCTGACAATCGACAATATTGGCTCCTTCTGGCTACTGCCAAAGTTTACCTTGTCCTGGCTGGAACCAGGACAGTCATCTAGACTACAAGGTCCTGAGGCCCCAGCTTTTCATCACTATCCTTGACAGACTCCATCAGATAGAGTCTTTTGTCAGGAGACTGCAAATGAGCAAAGAAACTTTTTTGTTTCTCAGAGATTATTTCTGTGTCTTTAACATGTAATTCTGTCCCTGGCAGGCAGCACAACATTATCTTCTGAAACAGCTGAGCTGCCAAGTACTCAGTTCTCTCTAGCAGGGAGTCCTCACTAAGAGAGATCTACTCCATGTCTGTTATGCATCTTTGCTCTTCCATTCAACTCCATCTTTATCCATCAGTTTATCCCATCTTCTCTTCCTTACCGTAAACCTTCATCTCTCCATTGCTGACACTCACAACATCTCTGCTGAGGAGAGAATGTAATCAGCAGTCTCTTGAAAGATTTTGCTCAGATTCATAATTAATTTCTCTCTTAGGAAGAATACCCCAAAATCTGTCTTTTTATTATTTATTTTAGGCAAGTTTTTTGTAAACTAAGAAGCTCAGTGAGTGATGGGTTTGATGGTGTTGTTTCAGTTCCCGTTGTTGCCAAAAGGCATCACTAATTCTGCCAAGGGATACAGTATCAGGCACTTTTGTTTATACACGTGAGAATTATCATTGCTACAAAACAAAAGAACTGTAACAAAGGACTAGCAGGCCTGCACTCCCCAAAGTATTACCTTGCAGTATGGACACAAGATATTCCTAAGGAGTCAAGATCTCAAGCATGTGGGTGAACTGGATAGGCCTTTTACTCACTGTCATATTTTAAAATTTGGTTATCAAGATCTCCTCCTTGCTTCATCATTTCACCTTTGCACTAGTTGCAGTAATCAAATTTCCTTGTTGCTTTTTGTCTTCGTGCTATAAACTTCACTATTTAATTCTGCAAATCACAGAAGACTTCATTAAACCCCACACAAAAACTATTGGTAAGAGGAGGCTTGTGTTACTAAACCTGCATTTATCTCTAATTATGGTGATAGAACACACCACATTCTTTTAACAGGAAATATTCACAACTTAAGGCTCCACACCTTAAGTGCTTAGGGATCAGAATGCCCAATTTTCAGTTACTAAAACTAAGTTAAAAGAAGTATGCGAGGGATGAAAATGGTGAACAATGAAACATTTTAGCTACATATGGAAAATATCTAAAGGAAAAGTGGGGAGTTCAAACATATCAGTGATCAAGCCTAGAGTTTATGACATTCAGAAACAAAATTAAATACAGTTTACTGCAATTCTATTGCCAGAGAAAAGAGGAGGCTGCTGAAATTTACCAATCTCTACCCACTGAATATATGATCAGCCAATGGCACAAGATGTTCCATTAGTGTGACAGAAGACAGATTTCAAAGTTCAAAAGCTGTAGATTTCAGCCTAAAACTGAAAAAACATGTGCATCTCTTAAAAAGCACAATCAAAAGCCAATGCCACAAAATCTCCCAAAACCCTGGTAAACCCCCAACAACCACTCAACAATTCCCAAATCCTTCCTGTTTACCTTAACAGTTACAAGGATAATTTTGAAGACTAATTCAACCCCATACTTGATCTCAGGTCGACAAGTAGAGAAATCCTTGTCTGACGGTGTAATTATTTTGTGCATTCAGTAAAAGCAGTAGCAAATCAGGCAGCCAACTGTAGTTTACATAAAAGAAGAATAAGGAAAGAGTAAATGAACTTTCCCTTACAGACCTTCCCAGATTTCGCTGAAAGTTGCTTCAAAATAAGCATATAAAGCAAGGTTTGCATCAATCACCTGGAAGCACAGAGGAAGCTCCACTCCAAATCCCAGCCCCCTGCCCCATGGCTAGTTCTTCTATTTTCTAGGCTCCCGATTTCTCTTCTCTTAATGCTCCCTCCTGCAGGCTTACAGCCCTGCACACTGGAGCCAGCTCTCCACTGCTACTGACTCTTGCAGGAGCATCAGTAAGACATATGTTGCCCATTTCTTCTAAGTGCATTTTTTATTCAAGTCCCACTTTAATCAGTGGAAGAAGTCTTGGGATGTTGGATCAGAACCCAGTATAAAAAACACCTTTGAAATTAAATAGAACCTACAGTTCGTTAAAAGGGAGATGCTGGAAAGTAGTCTGCAGCCAGCAAGATGGGGCTTGAAACAGAACTTTCAGAGGTCAATGCAAACAAGTTTGACTTGCTACTCTTTTCTTTTGGTTATGGCACCAGTAACACCATTTTGGAAATTCTATTGAGCTTCCCATTTAAAAGTTTCCCACAAAAAGTTTCCAACAAAATGGTGGAGGTGGATACAGGCAACAGCCAGGTATTCCCCCAGTCTGAGCTAGTGAGTATGCACCATCTACCCCCAGCCACTCTGAAATGGTCACTTCTATACAACAGTTAACGGCAGCTGAACAGCTCTTGCAATCAACAGCTTAACTTTCATTTTCTGAGTTTTCTGAGAGCTTTCCATAGGCAATCAACATGAAGTATTAGGGAAGGTGACCAGCACTATGTAAATACTAACTTCTAAAAAAGTGTAAAATAAAAGACTATTTACAAGAAGATAAGGCTACACAGATGTGACTGACAGTTTTCAGTGTGGTTTGTAGGGCAGAAATACCTTGTTTTAAACATGATACTCCAGAAATCTGAGTTTTCTAATTGTAATGAGATTTTCATTTGAAGTTTTGAAAACTTGATAGATTCCTTCAGTCCTTTACTATGACATTTGCATTTTCAGGCATATGGTTTGGCTCCTAATGCTTCATCCAGTACAGGACTTATTAGGGTCAGTTAAACATTTATATAGTAACAAGGCAGCAATTGTGATTTTTGTGACTATCACAAGCTAAAGGATTTGGTACTTTTTTCATTGCTCAAATAACTCATAAGTGTCAAGAAACAGAATAATTTTGTAATTCTAGCCTACCCTGCTGCCTCTCGGTATTCCTTACAGATGCTCTTCTATTACTTTTTACACATTACAGAAGAAAAGCATCTGATGTTTTATGAGGAATAGCCCAAGCAGCAATGTAAAGTGCAAGTCTTAACCAGAAAGTTTTAGATCTTCATTTTTTCCCTTCTATAAGGCCCCTTTTCTTTTGCTTAGGCATCCACATTTTTTCCAGTGTTTTTTAAATGTTGTATGTATTTATGGAGGAATTTTCAAAGCCACCAAGAGGATTTTGGTGTCAGACTGCAGCTTTTTGAATGAGTTCTAAACATACAAATCCATGCACAGACTGAATATACATTAGGCTTTCCATACGTGCTAGCAAACAGCTAACAGAACTAGCAACTATGAGGCACCCAAAACTATACTCAATTTGATTCTGCAACACTCTATTTATTGCAACCAGATCATCTACAGGCAACTGAGCCACATATTGCCATGGTGAGTCGGTTCTGTTGTGACAGACATTAAGAGCAAGAAGCTCCAAAGCGATTTCAGCTCCAAAGCAAGCCAAATCCTAAATATAAACCTCCCACCACAGTATATTCAATTACTAAGTCACAACTGCCTCCTATTCCAATTAGTGTTTTTACAAGGTTTTAGGGAACACCCCCTTCCATTTGCAGCCAACCAGTGCAATTCCCTTCCTGCAAGGATTCAATTCCTCTGTGTTCTTCACCCCCAGAGGGCTGGTTTTCAGGCAGCAATATCCCAATGGCCTCACACATGCCTGTGGTGGCCAACTGGATTGCCAACTGGTCTTAGTGCTGGAGAAGTATAAAGCTATATTATTGGGCACAATTGTCAGTCTGGTACTAGCTGATGTTCTAGTAACTTTTTTTTTTTTGGTCAGGGCAGCATGTTTCCAGTTTATAGATGTCCCAAAGAGAACAGTTAAATATAGTTTTCAGCAACATGTCAGTTATAGAAAACAAGTGACATGCAGCACAGAGGATGGATGGCTACCAAATGTAAATGATACTAGGAATTATCAGTGCAATAGACTCAGCAACAATGGTTCATTTTTATCACAAATATTTTTACCTAAAACTGCTTTGTGAATAATATTTGTTGTCACCTGAAGATAAAGTACAAAATAAATATGGACTTGGTAGGTAACTGGTGTTTTTAGTATCATTTTAGAAAATAGGCATACAATGTTATAATCAGTAAATAATGGGTTCCCCACAAATTCTGAAGGTTTTTTCCCTTTGCACAGAAATCTGCTTGAATGTCAATATAACAATTACTACCGGTAGATGGAATTTTTATATCCATTTGGTAGTGATTTACACCAGTGTTTTCAAGGCTGCCAACAAGCAAATCCAGAAGGCAGGCAGCCAAAATTCCAGAAGAGACAACTGTCTTTTATTTTATAGCTTATACTTAATATGATTTTCCACTAACAAGTTCTGTACCTTCTCCAAAGTGCTAAAACTGGTGTGCAGAATTCCAAAGTAACACAGCCTCTTCAAGGCAAGCTAATATTAAAGTCATGGTAGATTATAGAAGTTATACTGTTTATTTAGGGAAAAAAACAGTAAGGTTAAAAGAACTGCATGATTTATTGCAGGCACTTGTTTCAATGTTCAAGTTTTTGAGCTTGACTTTATATGACACAACAATATATCAGCTAAGCGTTTCCCATTTGATAAAAAAGAAAATCAATAAATACTTAAGAAAGAAGGAAAAGATTGCTGTAACACCTAAATGGAGCACAAAGTATCCATTGGTTATATCATGTGCTTGATAAATAGGATGTAAATCATATCTAATATTCTTAGAAAGGCATCAAAACCAAGCTGAATTTGAAGGAGCTAAAAATGCACAAACAGAAAAAAATTTCTTGTTTTTCAAGAACTCTAGGGGGAGGGCCATTAGCAAGGTGAGGTCCAAATATCGTCCTAAATATGGTTAGTGATGCTTTCTAATGATTTCTAATGCTACTAGCATTAGAACATTTGTAAGAGCCATATTAGCAAAGAAAAAGCTACTCATCCATTAGCCTAGACTGTATACATGAAATGAAGGCCTTGTTACCTGCTTCATATCCATCAATGTGAAGGATGAAACGATTTTGCTGTATAAAGCATTCATTCTTCCACTGATCCCATGCTGAAAAGGTGACCCCTCTCTAAGGATGGCATGTGCTCATTGCTCACCAGAGCAATAGCTGCCACTTTTCCATGACCATCTGAAACTAAAATCAAATTAGCAAAGTTGTTGACTTCACAGAAAAGGTAGCTCTGTGTGCCTTCTGATACTATAACTGCACAGAAGTCAACACCCAAAGAACACCTTTCAGTGTATTAGAAATTAATTTACAACTTCACACATATAAGTTAAAGCCAATCAGGCTGTATACAACATAATGCCAACAGGCAGAGTGTTGACAGCAGAGAATAACATTCATTCTGAAATTATGTCCTTTAGCTGAATCTCTGTGTTTAGATATGAACTGGGAATGAATTCCTCTTTTTTTCTTTCTTCTCCCTGGCACAGTTTTTTGTCTGACTACAAATCTTACTATCCCATCTTCTTTCTTAGTAAAATTTGTCTATCCCAATTAATTCCCAAGCTAAGTCTCATTTCCAGCTCCATGGCAGTACAAAGAAGAAATGCCAGCTTTAAAAGACACATAGCATCATGGATCCTGTTGCATGTACAAGATGTACAGTGTCAGTGTAGCCTCAGAAACAGGATCTCATTCAAAGACTGGTTATGAGCCCACAGGCTGCAATTGTTGACATGCATGCTTGAGGAAAAGCAGCCACTGCACAAATGCTACTGATCCCACAAAATCACTCAGCCTAACCACACTGCATGCTTTCCCTCCACACCTGTTATGACCTGTACAATATATAACTCTCTATACATCCAACTTGTAGTAGCAGACTCCTAGGTATCAATTAGACACTTCCTTATAGCCCAGTTTTAATACATATGATGCAAAGGACTTTGGAACATACATTGAAGAAAAACCAGAGTTATTCTAGATGTATTGTCTGTGCATTTTATTGATCAAGATACAAGCATATACAGCATGTGTATGTGTCTGGATATACATACGTACACAAAATGCCATGTGTATGATACATACAACAAACAAGGCCAGATTATCTGGTCTTGCAGAGATCTTTGGTCCAGCACAGAACCAAAGACCAGGGTGGAGGCATACTCAACCTTCAAAACGGTAACACTGTCTGTTCTTACAGCTGCCTGAGCCCCGCCCCAGGGCACCCTCTGTAATGCAACAAAAACACAATACATATCTACTTGAGATCTAGTAATAGAGGAGATGGTTGCTTTTATCTTATTGCTGATTATTCTGTTTTCCAAAGGTCATCCATTATTCAGATTATGGTGACTTGCTGGCTTTAAACCAGGAGATAAAAGAAAGGTGCACAGAACCTGGGTTCCACACCACAAAGATAGCTAAGAAAGCCCACTGAGGAGCCATTGCCACACCAGGCCAAACAGATTGCTGGGACCCAGAGGCTGAGATGTAGGAAACCTGGGTAAACACTAGAGAAAGAGCTCAGTAGGAACCCAAGTTTTATCCTTTGTATACCCCCACACCCGCTGTACTTACACATCCCTCCAGTATTCTCCTCTAACACCACCACAGAATCAGTCAGAACCCACCAGTATGCTAACAAATGCTTTCCACAATAAATAATTACTTCCATTTGTTTGTTATTAATGTATTTTATAAGAAAAATGGTAGAATTGGGCAAATTGGTTATCAGGCACTTGGCTGTGTGTTTTACATAGAAACCACAGTTGGGAACCGAAAGAGAAGCCTCATGTTCTCCCAGTGTATTCTGGGAAGAACAAGAAGTATAGTTACCAAATTTCTGACTATATATTTTAACTTTTTAGGCTTATGAAAACAGAAAGAATACTGGTGATGCAGCTCTGACGGGCATATTTTGCTGTTAAAGAGTAACAAAATACATTTTAAGCCATATTTTTTACCATAAAATACTTTCAGTTAATAACCTAGACCTGAATTTTTTCTTCTGTTGCAAGATCGTAGCTCGGATCAATAAGACACGTTCCTATCATTTTCCCATCAGACACTACTGGAGAAGCAGAAGGTGTCTGCATGGTAAGTAAAGAGAGAGTAGGAGAAAATCTGGGGGTCATGGTTGGTGGAGGGTATCCATGATAATGGATAATGGGAGAATAAGGGCATTTATTAAAAGCTTGCCCTGATGTTATATTTGGCATTCTTGGCGGCACTGTCCTTATGCCAGGCTGTGCTACTGATGTTATCAAGGGAGGAGGGAAATCAAGAGATTTCTTCTCCTGAAAGAAGCTGTGAATGTGAACATTTTCATCTTTCAGTTCTGCAATATCATTAAACACTGAGGCAAGAGGTTGAAATCTGGGTTCACAGCTAAGCCCATAATCCCAGTCATAACCACCTCTGAGATCCTCATCTGAGATGCCAACAGTTGCAAGCAAATCATACCCAGAGTCTTTCCCATCTGGCATCAGAACATAGTCTCTTGTGTGGTCTGTCATCATGCCTTCCTCTTTTATTCCAATTTCTGTAAGTGTTTGAGACAAGATTTTGTGTGCATAGGCTGTGTCACAGGCTTCTTCTCTGCTTTCTCCTTTAATGGTCTGCACATTCTCCATGCTTTGCATGGTAGCTGTGACATCTGTTTCTCCAGAATGATAGGAGAACTGATCAGACTGTCTTGGGATCCCCGAATCTGGCACCTGCGAGCCGTGCTTGCTCAGTGCTGAGCCAATGCTTTTTCTGCAAGGACACTCATAGATCCGTTTGATTTCCTCGTCCTCTGCAGTCTCCCCTTCAGCAGAACCATGGCCACTGGAGTCTGAATGCCTGCAGGAGACATCATCATCCTTCCCCTCTCCAAGTCCTGCTAGGCTCAGCCATTTTGCTATAGCACCCATGGGAAGCATACTGCTCTCTGTACTTTGGATTTTCTGGCAGTCCTCATCTTCTCTTATTGAATTCACATCAGCAGCTGAGGAGGATACTGGGTTTCTTTTCACACAAACATTCATCAGATCTTTCTGCTTAAGTCTCATAGTAAGTGTGATCAGACTGATGGCAAGCAGCAGAAACACCATCAGTGAGATGGAAACACTTACGGTCAGGCTGTGTGCTGACACTGTGGGATCACTCTCAGGAGAACTGGAAACATTCACAAAAACAGTGCATGCTGTGAACCTTGACACAATTTTAGGGCTATGAGCTCTTACCAACAATTTCAGAGTATCATCATTCCTTTTGATGCCATTTTTCCTTCTGTGAACAGTCTGAGTCAAATAAATATTGCCACTGGTTTGATTCACAGAAAAGAATGGAGAAGGTTTTAGAAGGGAGTAATGAACAACTCCGTCCAGTCCACCATCACTGTCTGATGCTGTCACTCTACCAATCAACTGGCCTGCTTCATTCTTCTCAGGAAGATTAAAGAAATAATGTTCTTGTGTAAACACTGGATCAAATTCATCTCTCCCCTCAATATCTACCTGAACTGTAGTGGTAGTCAGTGAATCACCTTTGTCTTTTGCTTGGATTATGAGACAGTACCTATTTTGACTTTCATAGTCAAACATTTGCTTTGTATGAATATCTCCTGTTAAAGGATCAATGAAGAACATGTCATGGTCTCTAGCAGCTTGACGATGAGTCAAACATGAAGACTGTATGGAGTAGGTAAGGGACCCATAGGAGCCTTTATCAAAATCCAATGCACAAACAGCACACACAAAAGTAAAGGTAGGCAGATTTTCACTGACAGTGCAGCTCAGACTGGGAAACAAAAAAAGCGGGGCATAATCATTGTCATCTAGGACACTAACAAGAATAACAGCAAAAGCCATATTTTTTACATCAGTTCCTCCATCTGTGGCTTGGATAACCAAAGTGAATTTCATGGTATCCTCATAATCCAGCGTTTTTGTCAAATTTACAGATCCTGTTCTACCATCCAAGCAAAAATGCCCTCTGTCATTTCCAGAGATGATAGCATAAGTGATCTCTGCATTAGTGCCTGCATCACAGTCTTTTGCTGAAACTTCAGTGATGTGACTGCCTATGGGGATGCTTTCTTTGACATGAACATGATACTCTGAGTTGCTAAATACTGGAGGGTTATCATTAACATCCAGCACAGTGATTAGCACTGTAGCAGTTGAATTCAAAGAGGGTGTTCCACGATCAGAGGCAAGGAGAACCAACTGGTGAGAAGCAGCTGTTTCCCTGTCAAGAGCACTACTCAAAACAAGACTGCCAACAAGTTTGTAGGATGTTTCTGACCCTATGACACTTGTTTCTACAGAGAATAAATTCTCAGCATTGCCACCAATAATGGAGTATTCAACAAACATGTTGTCACGCGTCCAGTCGCAGTCGATGGCTGAGAACAGGAGGATGTTTTCTCCAACTGAGGCATCCTCACTCACACTGAGATTGTACAGAGCCTTTGTGAAGCGAGGGGCACAGTTATTGACATCTTCTATGTGCACCTCTATGGAGGTAACTGCACTCAGAGGGAGACTGCCACCATCTGTGGCCTCTATCAGGAGATGAATAATGGAAATATTTTTCAGCTGCATAACTGGTTCCGTGAAAAACAGTGAACCTGAAAACAAAACAGAATTAACAAAAGCCCACACTGCACAGGCAAATAAATGTGATTCCAAAAGCTGATTCTAAACAGTCATATTTAAAAATGACCCAGCTGTAATGGCTATACACAACAAAATTACTCTCTTGCATCTGGAGAGTAGTGGGTCAATTTCTGGATGAACACCAGTGACAAGTGGCATACCCCAGGGGTCTGGGACCAGTACTGTTTAATACCAGTGACACAGACAGTGAGATAGTGTGCGCCCTCAGCAAGTTTGCAGATGACACCAAGCTGAGTGCTGCAGCTGACATGCCTGAGAGATGGGATGCCATCCAGGTGGACCTGGACAAGCTGTGGAAGAGGGTTCATGAACCTCATGAAGTTTAACAAAGATGAGTGCAAGGTCCTGCACATGAATCAGGGCAACTTTTGATATTGACAGGGCGTGGGGGAGGAAAGGATTGAGAGTGGCCATGTGGACAAGGACTTGAAGGTATCAGTAGATGGAAAACTGGACATGACCCATCAATGTGCACTTACAGCCCAGAAAGCCAATTGTATCCTGGGCTGCACCAAAAGCAGCATGGGCAGCAGGGAGGAGGACATGATTCAATCCCTCTGCTCTTAATAGGGTCCAACTGGAGTGCTGCATCCAGCTCTGGAGTTCTCAGCAAAGAAAACACATGGACCTGTTGGAGCAAGTCCAGAGGAGAGCCATAAAAATGATCAGAGGACTGGAGCTCCTCTCCTGAGAAAAGGCTGAGATAGCTCAGCCCAGAGAAGGCTCCAGGGAGACCTTATTTTGGCCCTAAAGAGGGTTTATAAGGATGAGAACAGACATTTCAGTAAGGCCTTTTATGATAGGACAAGAGATAATGGTTTTCAACCAAAAGAGGGTAAATTCACATCAGATATGAGGAACAATTATTTTCAATGAGGGTGATGAAACACTGGAACACATTGCCCAGAAAGATGGCAGATGCCTCATCCCCAGAAACAATCAAGGTCAGGTTGGACAGGACACTGAGCAACCTGACCTATCTGAAGAGGTCTCTGCTCATTGCAGGGGGGTTGAACTAGATGACCATTAAAGATCATGTCCAAAGTATTCAATGATGCTAAGAACTCATAGCGATGCTGTGAAGGCAAGACCTCCCCTCAATAATGCAGTATCAAATACACATACTGCACTTAGACCAGAAAAAATATGCATGGTCTAGGTACAAACTGAGAACTCCAGTCTTTGATGCGATAGTTCCCCACTGATAATGGCAGATTTAACATTAAACACAGTGGACTTTGGCCTCCACAAATTTCCAGAACTCAAGTAATCACTGGCAACAGGTGAGAAAGCAATAGGACTCTTTGATTTATACTTAAAAAGCTGAAATAATAAACCATGCAGACTCACCATTCTTGTGATCAATGGAAAATCCCTCACAGGAAGAGAGGATTTTGTAGGAAATCATTCCATTATGTTCAGAATCCCTGTCTATGGCAGAGAGTGTCAGAACAGTGGCATCCATAGAAATGAGCTCTGGCAAGTTCACCTGACATATAAACCAAAAATAGAGCTTAAAAAAACATTTTAGATGTAAAAAAAATTGCCTTTATTTGTTCTTATCAGTAAAACCCACACAATTCCCAGCTTTGGAAGAAGTTTTACCTACCCATTTTCTTCTGGGACAAAACCAGAAAGACTTGAGATATTGAAAACTATGCCTTCAATATGGCCAAAATTCATAGTAAGCTTTAACAGTAGTAAAATCCATCTGTTCATTATGACAGCAAGTTCAGAAAATAGATTAATCACTTTTTTCAAGAGTACACTTATGGACTGCAACTAAAAGCTTTTCCCTTTGCTTTCAAAACCCCCCTCATTTCCATACATGGAATACAGTCTGCAGTATATGACTGAATGCTAAAAAAGCCAATATGTGCACCCCAAAAACTCCAGCACTAGTCCAGTTAATCACCACTGGATTATTCCTAGAATTTGACTTTTCAAAATGCTTCCTTTTTTTTCTTCTAGGAAACCAAGAAAATCCATTCCCTTTTTAAGAATGTTCATTGTTTTAAGTTTCATACAGCACTTTTGTGACCAAAGTTTCCTTCCACCTTATAAATCAAATTTCAAATGAACAGTATGCTATAGCAGCTACCTCTGTCATAACTTGAAGTGTTAGTTTAAGTAATTTAAACAGAGAGATTATATGTATATAATAACCACATACATATATTAAGCTATATATGAGGAACATAAATATGAAAACATTTGAAGGAATAATAAAAGGGTAAAAATACAGGATGATGAATAGGGAATTACACATATCATCAACCAAAAAAGAAGCAGTGTACCTTACTTGCCAAGCAACACATCAAAATATCAGGACTGTGGAGAGAGAAGCTCAGCAGTTTACATTAAAATAGTAAATAAAGCTACACTGTTTTGAATCAATTAATAATGCTCCCTACAATGTCTGCTCCAATCTACAAAAAAAAAAAAGTTCTGGCACTTGCACAAGCAATTGCTTGCCTAAACTACTCTCCAAAATCAGACACATATGAGGATTGAGGAAAATAAAGGTCTAAAAATCACTTGAGTATTAATAATGCATTTTTTCCAGAATGTGGATTTATGATTTTTAGTGGAAAATTTACACAAATTCTGCCCACTCAGGCACCCAAAAGTTTCACAGGTGTCTACAATTTGTCACAGAGGTATCGAAGTGACTAAACTACTGTGCCTGCAAATGCTCAGAGGTAGAAAATTCTATACTAGACCAAATGTTTAGACTTATTTCTTTACTCAAACTGTCTGAGACTTACAAATGGAGCATTATTAAAACCAAGTCTTCTGTGGTGCCTCATATTTTTGGCTCTGAGGACATCTACCACACACAAAAAGCACCAAGTCAAACAGCTCAGTTCCAGAATGGCTGGGGTTGTTGGGTACCTGCAAGGTGCAATCCTTGGTCAGAGTAGGGTCACCTAAAACAGGGTGCCCACGACTACATACTGCTGAGTTTTGAATATCTCCAGAGAGAGAGATGCCCCAACCTCTGTGGACAACCTGTGCCAATGCATAGTCACTGTTAGAGTTTGAAGGAAAAAAAAGAAAAAAGTTTCCCGATGTTTAAACAGAACTTCTTGTGTGTCCATTTGTGCCCACTGCCTCCTGTCCTTCAACAGAGAAGACTTTGGTTTGCCCATCTTTACTTGCCCCCGCTAGTATTTAAACAGATTGGTAAAACTGAGCCTCCTCTTCCTGAGGCTGAAACATTTCTTTAAATAGAGGGTGGTCAAGCACAGGAACAGGTTTCCTCAAGAGGTGGTCAATGCCTTGTTTAAGAGGCTTTTGGCCAATGCCCTTAACAACATGCTTTAGCTTTTGGTCAGCCCTGAAGCAGTCAGGCACTTGGACTAGATAATGTTTGTAGATGCCATGCATCCCAAACTATTCTACAACTCAATGATTCTATTTTATATATGCTCCACTTTCTTTAATCTCCACTTTTCTTTATGGCCCACAGTTGTCCATAGTCACAAAAAGATTTGCTTTCACTGTTGGACAACCTCACTTCTACAACAGTACCAGTTCAAATGCTTGTCCAGGAGTCCAAAAGCAGAGCTCTGTACCCTCCTCAGTCTCAAGGGATGTTGGGGAGGTCAAAACTCATATCCTTCACTCCCTAGGTGAGTGCCATAGCCATAAGGCAGCATTACACATTGCAAACTTTACAGGCATCATCTACCATAAAGGCAATCACTACACCTGTGGAGCTGTGTAACTGAAAATGAAGAAATTCATGCCATAGTAAGTGGGCCAGTATAAAGGTACCAAATTGTTTAGCATTCTCTCAGAAGAAAGAAGTTCTGAACACTGGACCCTGCTCCCCAAACTGGATTGGATTGTATCCAGTAACTATGAATGCATGGTTGATGAGCTCACATTCACACCAATTGCCTTCTGAAGACAGAAACCACAAACATTGAAAGTGAGCAGTTTCCTCAGTCCTTTTAGCAGAATTCTTAGGAAGGGGCTGGAGGTCCCTAAAAGAGCTCTGCTCTGTTTTTGCTCAGTAATAGTTTGCAGAGACCTTTACTCTCAGTGCTCACATGCATTCAAAGACAAATATGAACAAGCACTCCTACTATTTATCATCCTATATGGAAAGATACCACATGCTGATGGTTCATTTGCCATGTTCCCACCTGATAAAAATCTTGAGTAAACACTGGAGGGTTATCATTGATGTCCAAAACAAGGATGGTCAGTTCTGCTTCTGTTTGATGCACAGAATCTGAAACTATGATATGCAGCGTATACACAGCAGTTTCTTCAAAATCTAATGGTTCCACCACTATGATGACACCAGTATGCTGATCGATGGCAAATTTCATTTCAGGACTCTTATCATAAATAAAACCAAACTGAAGTGCTGGCCTGGAGTCTGCATCACTTGCTGACACTTGAGTCACTATAAAACCAGGCAGGGCATCTGAAACAATAATTTTGAGAATAAGTCAGAGTTAAAAGATAATGTTACAATTTCTGAAGATTTTGCCTATTTTGTAATATTGGATCTTGGATGCATTGAATCTTTCTGTATAGCTTTTGGTGTATTCAAACTTTGTGTATTACAATGATCACAATATCCAGAAAAGCTATGGAAACAGTGGAATATTTCTTCAAAGGTATGTTCTGTAGCCCAATTTTAATTTGGATTTTCTTAAGACTTTCCCAGATCCAGTGTAGTCATAACAGTTTCTTCACCAGCAGCAGGAACTTACATGGTTTTCCACAAGCATTTATGTGACTGAATGTAATTCAGAATGTATTTACTGAACAATGCCACAAGAATATTTAACTGAGGTATTAGAGATGCTGATCTGTGTAGAACCAGCAAATGCAATTCTGGAGCTTTTCCAAATGAAGAGAAGGCCACTAGAGAGAAACAAGGCCTTCAGACAGACCTACATGGCACAAAAATATGAAGAGATCAAGGTATAATCCTACAAGACTGAGAAACTGGATACAGACAGCTTTTGTCATGGGCCAATTTGACAGTACCAGAGATTGCAAATTGAACCTATTAGTGATCATTTGACAAAGCCTGGAACTAACAGAAGTGAAATCATTTCTCATTTACATGCCTTGGGCATGAGGCCTCAAAAATACTGTGCCATGTTGTAAAGCGAGTTCTTAAATGGAATACAAAATAGTAATTAAGTAACCTGTAGTTTATAGCTGCTGTGCATCTATGGATTCTGTACTTGTCATAACCAGTGGCAGGTAAACTTAGGAAAGACTAAAATATATCAGAAAAGACAAACTTGTTATCTTTTGTTAAGAGGAGTACTGGTGTTTATAATTTTTCTGCTGTGTATCTTAATGCATTCACATGTAAGATGCCTGTATTTGAAAATTACAGGCCCAGGACTCAAGCTGTGCAGATGTTGAGCTTATGTCACACAACACACAGGATGCATGCTGGGTTGAGAACTCAGGAGGTCCTGAATCCTTCTCTTAATGATCATCAACTGCACTTAGCTATAGAGCTTGTGTAACACTACATTCAAACTTATAGGAAGTATTTCTTTCATCACAGTGAAGTTCAAAATGTCTCATTTCTAGCAATGCTGGTTTTAAAACCAAACTTTTTTATTGGAGAAGAGCAGAAATCAAAAGACATATGAAGAGTACAATACTGAAAATGAACAGATTAATGTTGCATTTCTGCAGATTTTCCCTCCTTTTAAATAGCCTATGGTTTTATTCCAAACTATCCACAATTAAGATTAAAAATAATGACGCTGAGAATAAAAGCAGATCAAAATTTGCTTTGATATTTCAGCTTTAATACTACCCATTATAATCTTTACTGCAGTTGTTTGGTTACACAAATCACCAAAAGCACTAAATAATTATCTGAGAATTCCTAGCCTTAGGAATTAGGAAGGAAACGTAGCTGTACTTTAACACTTACTTTCTGGGACCTCCGCTTCACCTAGTGGTTGGACAACTGGAGCGTTGTCATTAACATCTAACACTTGTATCCTCACAATAGTTGTAGCAGACAGTCTGGGGTTTCCTTTATCAGCAGCTTGTACAACCAACCTACAATTAAAGGAGGTACTAATTGTCATTTTTGATCAGAAATCACTGAATTATGCACCAATATTATAAGCAGGGGAAGTTTTAAACCCAAAAAAATAGCCATTTCTGTTCCTCATTGCAACTCCTAAATTCCATCTTTCTTTCTGTAAGGTTGAATGTGCATCATTTTACGTTTTGGTTTTGCAGGAAAAATGTCCAGGAGATTCTACATGGCAAAAGAATAGCAAAATCATACAAAGAAAAGGAAGTGTGTGTCTGTACTCATTTAATCCAGTTTCATACCAAATGTAAGTGGTTGAACAACTCTTTCAAATAAGACACAGTTCTTCCATTGGTAATTCAGAGCAGGAATTAAAACCTTAGTACTAAATTATCATTTGCAAAAACTTGACTCTCTTCATTGTTTATAAAGGGACAAAAGGGATGTGGAAATTGGAAAATACAAAAACATCCAAAATGGTATTCAGCCAGAATTCCTGCAGACACAGAGTAGCCCTTCAGTTACATTATAAAGGCAAGTGATAAAGTGAAAACCCTGAATATGTGCACCATTTGACAATGGCAAAGTTCCCACTGATTTTAGTGAGATCAGAATCATGCTGTCAGATAGAAGAGTTTTGACTTTAAACTTCCATTTCACATCTGCATAAGGATGGGTTGTAAATTCTGTAAACAACCTTTCCACAAAAAATGAAGCAAAGAAAATGGTGAGCAGCAACATGATAAACATGTATAAAATGTTTACTCTTTATGGGAAGCAGCTTCTGAACAATAAAAAGCAAATGTAAACTGAGATTATTTGGAAGACTTTAGCACTTCCCAGTGGAGGAGATTCCAGAAACAAATTCAAAATTAAATCTAACTCAACAGGTGATCTTACAAAGAAAAAGGAAAAAAAGAAAACAGTGAGTTAGGCTAAAGGATATACAGGTCAAAGTTGAGCATCTCAATTAAGTGTTATATGTACTAACAACTGTTTTCATGTTGCACCACACTTTTTTTTGCCTCCCCAAAGATCTTCTTTCTCCATCTTTCTTCTAAGTAAGAGTTAAAAAGTGTCAAATAGATATTTTACTTCCTAAATGTTCACTTGACAATATGGAATGCCAAGGCTGTAACTCAAGCTGTGGCTTAGAGCATTTCTATTCCTTGACCACACCACCACTACTCTGGGTATCCTTGTGGTTTCTGATCAAATAGAAGATAACTTAAATTGCAGGCTAGTATTCAATCAGTGACCATGCATAATTCCATATAGAAAGTGTATTTTTTCTAGAATGAAAATTGGGAAGGTATACATATGGAAATATTTTAGTAAAAATAATCACTTTCTAAGGTTTCAGGAAAAAAAGCCTCTCATAAAAACATTTTAGCCAAGGCATTAAAATTAAGGTTCTGTCAACACTTTCATTATAAACCCTGTTGTAAGGGACTTAGAACTTCTGGGGATGAAAATGTTCAATTCAGATATATAAACAACTCCTTGCAAATTGGAAAAAAACAACAGTAACATTTTGACATCAAACAGGAAATACTTGTGAAAGCTTCTTTTGCTATTCACTTTTCACCTAACAATGTCCAGATTAATAATTTGTTTTAGAGAGAAGGAATATGAAGCCACAGATTCCCTGAACAAACTGACAAACTGAAAGTCTAGAATTTTAACATAGATATGGAAATAAATCAGGCTCGCATTTAAAATGAGATATGAGGATTATTATGCTCCCATGTTGAACATTTCACCATCAGTAAACATCCTTCCTTTGAAGGACTTATTCTAGGTGTTCTTTTAAAGTATTCATTACAAATAAAATGTATTTTTTAAGTTTTTGAAAATCAGAATTGATGTATTTGATTCAGTGAAAAACTGAAAAAAATCCTCCTAATTAAGTGTCCTGTGTATTAAGTTAAAACAAAGTATTTTGGGGATATTATTATCAAATCAGCCTGATACTAAAAAAAAACCCACATACTCTATCAATATTCTTGGATGTGGTTTTCTACAAGTTATTCTCATTCATAAGAATTCTTATTGGAAGTTTAAAACTTTGAGGTCCCACAGGACAGGAAAATGTACAAATATTTTAACTGATACCAGATGGAAAAAAAAGTAATTTCTATTGACATATACACAGAAATACTACTTTTTGTGGAGACTGCAATACTTAAAATGGGTCCATTAATGAATCTTCATAGTAATATTTTCTCTTCAAGGCATTATTTATTTGCTTTCTAATTCCAACGATGGCATGACCCATAAAGGAAAATTGTCATGTCCACTTGTCCATATTTATTCAGAGTTTCAGAAAAACTGGAAAAAATTAATACTTAGTGCAAGACAGGTTATAGATAGAAACAGTTTAAAAAGAGTCTTTATCACATTATTGAGTACAAACTTTGAACTCTTTACCAAATAAAAATGAGAACATATCCCTGTTTCTTGGATTTGATTTAAGTGTTTTCACTGTGTCTTTATAAAGTACATTTCCAGAGAGGGAATGGCTGTACAGTTATTAATAAACTAAAATCCAGGAACTGTCACTGTTCCTATAGTGAATAACCACACTTATATCAATAAGTGTTGTCATTGATTAAACTATAGTATATTTCTTTCTCTAAATGTGGTAACTACACAAGAACCTATAGTACAAATGGGCAGCTTTAGAGCTGTTCTCAGTGCTGTCTGGCTTGCACCCAGGTTCTGCGGGTAATGGATACCAACAGGAAACTATGAAATATGTAACATTAATATTCTCAAGTTAGACAAGACAAAAAGAATACATTTTATGGGAACCTTAAATACAAACCTGTAAGATGAAGCATTTTCATAATCTAGGCCTGTATTAGTTGCTAGAATTCCTCGTGCTGAATCAATTAGAAATGTCGCATTTTCATTACCAGATACAATTGAGTATTCAGTTTCTCCATTCAGCCCACTGTCAAGGTCAGTTGCAAATACCTGTTTGTGAGCAAAGCTGAGGCTTAATTAAAAACAGTAGAACATGATTCCAGAAGGAAAACCCTTATACTACAGTCAGATATTTCTGATTACTTTCCTTTCTACTGCACGTATTTAAATAAATCATCTTTGTCCCCAGCTTGAGTGTTGACCTTGTGTAAGGTCACAAAATCTGCTCATGACCTGCATGGGCTGTACATGAATGAATAATTTGAAATTCAGCTACATAAAGCATTAGGGCTGAATGCAATCATTTTACTGTTAGGTTGCTATTAGAATGCTGTCCTTTTTGAGCACATAAAAATGCACTTTCTCAGTGGTACAGGACTGGCCTTTAAAGTATTGCTGCTATACAAACACACAAAGGATAAAATAATTAAACTAATATGTTTTCAGAGATTTCATGGGATAGTTCAATAATTACCTCTTAAAAATACCAACCAGAAAATGTAAAAAGGGCAGAGGCAATCTGTAAAGATTTGCCAACAGAATAAGGAACATTCAGCAGCAGTGAACAGGTTTCTCAAAGAGTCCTCTTACTCTTTGAAGAGTCATCTTTGTATTTTTTTGTTGCTGAACAAGCATTATAATGAGTCTGGGACCCAAAACACAGCAGAGGCAACCAGTCAGATTGAATAAAGGAAACATAATAGAATGTATTCTGTCATAAAATTTTGATTACACATCTGGCTTGACTGCCTTTTGATTTTTCTCCATTCCTGGACATATGTTTCTCTAAATAGAATGTCCATCAGTTTCTAATCACTTTGCCCTGGAGGCATTTGTAGCTTTTCATTTATTTATTCTCTAGAGAGGGAATATCTTTAGTACCTAACATGACCCTCACCGTGACCTGACTTGCAATGCAAGAACACGTACTGAGGAAATTATATGTTCTTCTAGTCCAACTGATGTCTTCTTTTGCTCTAACACAGCCAGCTGGAAACATTTTGGGAGAATGGACCCATTCAGAGGAAGAAGTGTTTGCACATTTAAATTAAGACAAGCTGCTCTTTAGGCAGCAGATTTTAAATTGAACACTTGGGTTCAACTCTACTAGTCTGATGAGTAGAAAGTATTCTTTTTATTGCTATAGTCCTTTCAGTAGAGGCATTAATCCAAGACCCAGCCTATATTGTAACCAGAACCCCAGATTTGAATGGTATTTTTCAATTGCTTGAAGATAGAAACAGAATTTTTTTTAAAAAGAGAATTTAAATTCCAGGTGCACAGTTGCCCAGAAGATAGAGAATTCTCTTTCAGCTCAACAGACCTGCATGTATTATCGGATCTGCAATATGGTCTAGAAGAAAGAATCATGTAATATTTTAGATATCCAAGCAGACTAGTAGCAACACCAAGAGCCTTACTCACAGTTTTTAAGACAGAATGGTCCAAGACAAAGCTAACAGGATTGTAGTGATTAACAGATCAGCCAAACTTCTTTTGAACTACAGCACTGTGCTTGGGAAGATATACTTTCACTTACCTGTATGATATCTGTTTTAGGACTCTGGCCTTCCCATATTGATGTTCTGTAATAGCTTTGCTCAAATTTAGGTATATTGTCATTCACATCTTGAATCAAAACTGTCACTCCGCAGAACACTGAACTGAAGCTATTTTCAGCCACAACTGTAAGATGTATTTTACGTTTATCTTCATAATCAAGGTACTTTGGCTCTTTTACTGTGATTGTGCCTGGTTTATTATAAGAAAAAAAATCTCAAGATGTGACATACTCATTCAGGAAAAAACAGGTATAAATGCAGTTATGTCCAAACATACATGGTCATGGTCACATGACAGAATTCCAGCAAGCTTGCCATTGCATTCTTTTTCTACCTACTATCACCCCAACATGCTAGGTACTGAATAAATCTTGGATAGCTAAGTTTTCACCAACCACCACTACACTGGCAATTTCCAAAAACTAAGCCAATTTGTTAGCAGAAGAATAGAGACAAAATGTCTGCATGATGGTTCCTCCTCAGGACACAACAGTGAGACAGCCATGTCAGGAGAGACTCTTGTCCTTCATCTGACAGTGGCTACATCTTCTCCTCCACCAAAATCCACACCAGGCAACAGCTGTAGCAATTTCTATATCTGATTGACACACAGGCAAAACACTCACTCCTTCTGAGGCAGTGAGCCTCCTTCCCCTGAGCTGTTACTCCATCAAAAATAAACAAAGAATGAGACTTATTGAGATGACAAGCACAACTGGCCACCTCCACATTAAACATGAAATGTCCTTGGAAATCTATAGACATTGTTTCAATGTTCTAGGAACATACTCATAATTCTCCATTACATCTAAGCATAAAACATACTCGATTTGTATATTAATTTTAGTTAGAATTCAAATGCAGTTTTGCATGGACTTTTCAGTAATGATGTCATGAATCTTGTTATCCCAAACTTGGGCTATCATAAGAATGTATCAACTGTGGCTCCCCAAACTAGTGCTTTTTATTTTTTATTTTCTAGGATAAGCAAACATTAACTATTGTTTATGGACCTGCATCTTGAACATAAAGATTTTGAAGGTGTTTTATTTTCAGCACAACACTTTAAAATATCACATTCTGTTTACAGAGATAAGAAAACAGACAGTGGTAGAAGAAATACATTTCCAGATGACAGAGAGCAAACTGAAAGGCTCTAGTGAAGACTGAAACAAATAATCACGTTTGAGGTACACCACCTAGGAGAAACATGTGAAAGAACCAGAGTTGCTCATCTTCAGAAGTGCACTTGAAGAAAAAACAGGGTAACAATCTTCAAATATGCAAATAAGAGGGGGGTTGCCTTTGTCTTATGTCTACCCTTATTGATTAAGAAGTAATAAGTTTAAAACATTTCAGCAAACATTCAGATAAATATGAATAAAAACTTTCCAATTGCCAAGACTTTTGCAGACTTTTGAGAGGGTTTGCAGAATCACTGTCCCTGATGGTTTTTAAGGACAGTACAAATTTCTGTCATATTTTGGTGCAATTGATTCCCCTCCTGCATTGGAGGGACAGACTAGTTCATGCCTTTGAGTCATCTCCACTCTTTCTACAATTCTACATCATAATAAAAAAATTGAAAATGGTATAGAGTCTTCTCCAAAGTGTGGTTAATTAACATCAGTGCTAGAAAAGGCAAGTAGAGCAGACCTTTGGCTGTTCAGAAGATGAATTACAGACAGGGCAAAATTTTGGTACGGCTCAAAATACTTCTGCTGTAGAAGCAAGGGGTAGAGAATTACTGGTGTTGAAATTATGCTAATGTAAGCACTGCTCTTCAAAAGTCCTTAAAGGTTGAACTTCAATTAATTTTTTCTAAGAAACACAAGAGATGCTTCAGAGGAAAGGAAACAGAAGAAACCACAATGGATCAGATGTCTCAAAAGAAGGCTTCTGACATTCACTGCTATAGAAATTCCACTCCTGTTGGTGAAGACAGTGCTTATGAGACCCTTCAAAGCATCACGTAACCATTTTTCAGCCTAGCTTGATAAAAAAAGAGTAAATACCATTTGAAAATACCATTTCTTTTTTTTGAGGTGATATTGGAAAAGATTCACTTCCTCCGTAAAAAACCTGTCTGGGTCTAAGATGTTCTTTAAGGCCAATCTCTCTAGTTTTATTTCAGTGAAATAAGAAGGACTTGAAAATCAAAAGTATGCACTTCAGGCACCCCTCATCTAAAAAAATTATTCTAGTGGTATGCCATTTGTTGCCTGGAGACATCATGATAATCAGAACTAAAGTCTTCAAAAACTCAGGGATAAAGCTATTTATTAAGGGTACAAGTATTTACACCGTTTCTGAGGAAAACTGCTTATACTGTCTATATGCCATCCCAAAAAGAGAGACTGCAACTATTGAGAAGGCAAACATATTGCAGATGTTTGGGAGCTGAGAGGTAACCAGGGTAGCTGTGCTCTCTTAGGCACCTTAGAGGAGAAAATGTAAATGTACATGGGGAAACCTCACCCTCCTGTACCTGGAATTCCTGACAAAAGAGCAGGTGAAAGCAGAACTGCTGAAGAACACAACTACAATCACAAAAAAAATAAACAGGCTTGACTTTAAAATGTGTTGATGTTTGCCTGAAACAAAGAGCATTAAAATCAACAAGAGTCTAATGCTTCTACTTTAGAAGTGTTTTGAAGGATTTTCTTTATTGAGTTTTTGAGAAACTGTATGATGAGAAAGAAGTTGGAATCTCAGCTTGAATCACAAAGCAGTAGTTTATCAACTCCCAACACCTGGTGATCAGTCGTAAATCAGAACTGAGTGTTTTAAACAGGTATACTGGTGCTCAATTTCTTTTTACCTCAAGTTTATGACAGTGCCTGGATTTACTAATGACCTGCTCATTGTTACAGAATTACTACTACTCTTAAGATATCTAGCCCTTGTTCTTGTGGTAGGAACTTGCTAATGCTCCAAAATACACACAGACACTTGAAAAAAATAATAAAATGCACCTGTAACAGGGTGTATGGAGAATATTTCCTGGTCATTGAAGATGCTATATTTTATGTCTTCTCCTGTAAATTTGTGTTCATAGGCTTCTACTCTTAGAAGTGATGTACCTACAAAAGCAATAAGACATTTTCATCGTGTTAACATAGAAGGTTTTGTTCTAATTTTATAGCATTGATATAAATAGCAGAAACACAACTCTGTACTAGGTTAGGTGTTCATTCATTAGTTTAGTAGACAATAAGAATAATTCTCCATTATTTTTCCTGTATTACAAATTCATAGACAAAGCACTGTCTATACCTCCTTCCTCAGTAAATTACACATCTGATAACAACTTTACCTGCCTAAATAAAATTTTGAGATTTAACTTTTCCTAATTGCAAACTCACAGGAATCATTGGACTTCTCTCTTACCTGAAGTCATATCTAATTTTTTTTGATTTTTGGTGCATCATGTCACCCACAAATGACAAGAAAGAGTTAATTTTTTTCTCCATTTATCAGGATTCAATTTGGTTTTTTGAACAGTACCTTAAATTAAATATCCTTTAGAATTTTAATTAGCCACCTTTTGATAAAGAGAAAGAAAAGATGAAACTATGTGCGTAGCTATGTGTCAATTCACAGATATCCAAATTCCATGAAAAGACCAATAATTTAACATAGAATGCAGGAGACATGAATTAGAAATCCTGTTTGGAATAAAAAAAAAGGGAAAATGTGGAACTCAGTAAATTATCCTGCTCAGAACCATCACTTTTAACAAAAATATAGTAAATTCAAAAGGCATTATCACAACCTCCAAATAATTATTATTTGCAAGTGATTTAAAAAATTCTCTAGCATAAATGGCCATTGATTTTAATGCTTTTAATTATTTAATTAAATTGTAATTGTTTCCATGCAGCTATGATGGAATGAGGCAACATGAGCTCTTTCAAACAGCATTAGAGGCAACTAGTTATTTTATTATATCACAAAGGTCATAGTCAGTGTCCTGGATGCCACAAGAAAAGACTTTAGTGTAAAAAATGAGAGGACACCTTGCTATTACAACAATCTGATACCTTTTTTATTTCAGCAGTTACATATTATGTTTTAGGAACCAGAATTTTTCTATTAAGGGTTTACTATATGCTCGCAAAATCTGTCTGCCAAAAGAAAAAGTATGCCAATTTTGACATATGATTTTCTGAACTTGTCAATATACTTGTAAGGTATTTACTAGAAAAGCTCTGGAATCAACATCTATCTGTTCAATATGTAAAGAGAGATATATGAATGCTGACCTAGAGTTTTTTAGGAACTAAAATAAGGGCCTGTAGGTTGAATTTTCATTGCCAAGCAACTCTGGTTTACTACAGAAAGCTGCAAGGACAATCATTCACACCATCCTCACAGCAGAGTTAGAGATAAAAAACCCCAAGGTCTGAAGAATATCCCTCTTTATCTTTTAACACACTCTGCATCTTTTTGTTTGCTTGTGTGTTTAAGAAGAAATACTATCAGAAATAAAGGAAGCAGCAGCATTTCTACTTGTATCCTTGTTTTTCAGAGGTTAGGTTAATAAACTCTTTGTCTGAGTCCTCCTATCCTAATCTTTAAGCTCCACATTTTTCATGCAGATAGAATTGTTTACAACTTCTTTTTAGCAGAGTACAAATCTCTTGTTCTGATACCCTTCACAGAAAACAATTCCTCCCAACAGTGAATTTTTACAGTTCATTGTCAAAAAAATATGACCAAAGTGGGAGGTCAGCTGTGACATAAACAGGCCCTACACAGATAAAGAGCAATAGAAAATGTCCATCTGCTGGAACTTGCCATTCCAATCACACCCAGTTCAGACATTGCCTCAAGCAGAGGTCACATCATGTAACTCTTAACAGAGAAAAATCAGTGAAAGGGAGCTTTCTGTCTGCAAAACACATTCAACACTGAAGATAGAGCAAGGCAGCAGGGAGATCAGGTTCAAAGCAAAAGCTGTCAGATTGGCTTGAAATAGTAGGCAATTGACCTCTGAATTAGTAAAAAATATTGAAAGACATGAAGAGTGATGTAAAATATGTAAATCCAGGGGTTTTTTCAGGGTTTTTTAATGTTTTTGTTCACATACAGTCTGACTGGATATGGAAGTATCTCAAACTGTTTTATACAGCCTAGATCCCTCCATTAAGCCTGCAGACTCAAACCCAAAACACGGCAGAGTGAACAGCATTTGCCTACCTGGTCAAATCAGCTCCAAAACACTTGCTGAATTCTTTGTTAGGGCATATATGTTTTATATATATGGGGCTTTTTTAATATATATGTCCTAACACCAGCACCACACAGAGCTGCTGTATCACTGTAGCACTTTCTTCTTTCTTCAGTCCTCATTATAGTAGTCTCTTATCACTGTCCTCTGCCATCTAACCTATGTTCATCCTTGTCATTATTTCTTCAGACCTCTAAATTGCCATGAAATGAAAAGCTGAGCACAGAGATAATGATTCAAGAACCATCTTGACACAATCCATGTGCTCTGTGATAACCCTGCTTGAGCAGGGAGGTGGCACCAGATGACCCTTTTGGTCCCTAACCCTAACCCAACCTCACCCATTCTGTGATTCTTTGACTTAAAGAATGAGGGGATACATATTTGATATCTAATGGAAAAAGAAAATAGAGGAGTCAAGAAGTTTTACTGATGAATCTGTCTCCAAGTGTTATGCAAACAACCATTCAATTAAAAGTTGGGTAAATAATAAAGGTTTTTTACCCTCTGAAGAGCACAGTCACGTGATTATTTATTGATTAGCTTCTAAGTGCCTGCTGTAGAACAGTTTATAGTATTTAAAGACATTAAATATTCAATATTAAACAAAAAAAAAATTAGAAAAGTAGGGTTTTCTAAAGGTCGTTAAACTTGGAAGTTAAACACTTAAAGAAAATATGACCACAAGGACCAGTTCCTGAGGCACTTGCACATTTGATGGGTTTAGACTAAATTAAAACTAAGGACCCTTGGCTTTGGTTTTTTGTTGTTTATATTATTCACATTTTTTATTCTTTTTAAAATAAACGTAGCGTTTTTCCCCTCCATCAGTTAAGGCAGAAATAAAATTATGAAGAGAAGCCACATTTATTAATACCAGTTCTACAAATAATCAGTATGTAATGTAAATCTTCCCTGGACTGAATACACTGGTACCATTCACATTTGTCGGGGTCCCAGGATCACATCTATCCTATAAGCTAACTTCTATGAGAGTTTTAATTACAATCATGCTTTTCTTCCCCACTGAAATGTAAAATATTTGATATTTATTTATGCTTATGAAAAAAGGAAAATAGTATAAACAGAGACAAGCAGTATACTAGTATTTGGTAAAATCTCTTATATTCTTAGAAGAATTTGATCTTCTTAGCAAATAGAAGTATTATTAAACACAAACTAACATTTTGTGATCAAAGCCACCTGTTTACCCTGAAGCTTTGCTAAATTTCCTTTAATCAAAACAACTTAAATTGAATCTTAATTACATTTCTATAGATTGAATGGGAGAACACAATGGCATTCTGACACCACAGTTCCTTGGGGCATTTCAGTGATTTCAGGCTGGCTTTTTAGCCTGATCCAGGAACACATCTACACTTAAAAGATCTAGGATCAGAGCAGTTTATCTATTGCCATAAAGCTCTGATCTTTATTTTCTTTCGTTAAATGTAACAATTAAAAAATTTGGCTTGTAGTCCCAAACAAGCACAGAGGAAGGAATGGCTGAATAACCACAGCAGTAATTACTGCAACAGCCATCTTCACCCTTCAGTCTCTCTTCTGTTTGCAATCATCCAAGAATATTGATTAGTTTTCCAAAATTACTAACACATTTTTATTTACTGATTCATAATCCAATATACAGGCTGTTACTTAAGATCTAGTAATCCACTAGTCTCACAAAACCCTTAGGATATAAGGGAATGCTGCTTTTGTTTTACTGAGGGAAGTTTGAATTATAAAAGAGAAATTACTTGTTCAAGGTGAATCTCATGGGCTGTTTTAATTGAGAATATAGTGCAAGTCAGATCTTTAAATACATCTGGCCAATTAAATAGTGAGATTTGTGGACAGAAATACACAAAAGCCATTCCTTTCTGCCCCTCATCAGGACAGAACCAATCCCTGTTGCAGGAGAAGATACCACATCTAATTGGTTGGAGGGATAATTGTTAATGTTCTTTGAATGATAAAAAGTAGCGCAGTAATTCTCATCAATATCCAGAACAAATCCAAATAAATCTGTAAGTACCTTGGGACTGAAGCTGGTTGGTCTGTAGGTGGCATTCCATTGTGCAATCTCTACCTAGAGAGACACGGTAGAAGCATGCACCAAGTGACCATGTACCAATAGCCTCCGACCTTCTCTACCCCATCCTACTCCCCTTTCTCCTTCTTCTGCAAAGTCTAAAACTTCAGTAAGGTATTTATGAAAGCTACTACAGTTTGTGAAGGGTTTTGTGAAAACAAGAAATGTCAGGGTGCAACTAGTTTCCAACACTCAAATCATCTGAGCTTGCATGCACTGCCCAGCAAAACAACAAGTAAATGCCGTCCACCCATCATTAAAGCAATTTTGCTATATGAATGAACCCACTGATGGTTAGACAATGCCTCCTCCATTGCATCTTTTTCATGCTGGTGCATTTGAAAGGGGCAAACAGGTATTGGCTACATCCACAGTAACTTTTCCCTGCTGCTGCACATAAAAAAAAGGTTTCCCTATACTATTCATTACAATTTCAATTCCAAAAAGAGGGGAAATTGGCGACTACAAGAAGAGGGATTTCATGCCCACCTGCTGCACTGTTCTCAGGCACACTTGCTTCGTACAGGCTGTGGCTGAATGAGATCACCTCCTCTTGCTCTTCTGTAAAGATAATGACCACAGCTGTGGCTGTTCGAGGTGTGATGCCTTGATCTGAAGCTGTCACTAGCAGCAGGGTACTGAAGTCCTTGGAAGCCAAGGGCTCCCGAAGAATGATGTCACCTGTCTTCACATCGACCTGAAATACAGTTTCTGCCATCATCAAATTAAAAACAACAGCTCCATTTGATCCCAGATCCACGTCCTCTGCTCTCACAGTGGCTACTGTCTCATTCACAGCAGTTTCAGCAGGCACAAAGACCCTGATAGGATTCTGCAAAAAACCAGGATCGTTGTCATTGACATCATTAACATGCACCACAACACTGACAGTGGTGCTCCTCGGAAAATGGGTGCTACAGTCACTTGCCACAGCCCTAAAAGTGTACTGGGACTTGGTCTCCCTGTCCAGTGCCTTTGTAGTAACAATGGATCCTGTGACACTATTGATGGCAAATGCTCCATAGGTGTCATCAATAAGGGAGTACATAACTTCACCATTCAGGCCAGCGTCTTCATCAGAAGCAGAGAGGTCCAGGATGGCTGAGCCTTCCTCCAGGTCTTCTGTCACTGAGATTTGATACTGGGTCTTCGCAAACAACGGGCTGTGATCATTTTCATCCAAGACTGCTAGATGGAGCTGTGCAGTGGAGCTTCTCAAGGGACTGCCTAGGTCATGGCACTCAATTACAAGAGTGAAATTGCTGATGTCTTCTCTGTCTAAACTACGAGTGACCAGCAGCTTGCCTGACGTGTTATTTAGTGTGAAGTATTCTCCAACATTTCCACCTTTCAAACACATAAAAAATGAAATGATCACAAACAACTACTTTTAAAAAAGAACCCCTTGTGAATGCTTTATACTAATTGCAGTAACAAGGTCCAATTGCTCATACAGCTGGTGTGCTCATGTACCTTTCACATATTATATTTCTCATACAAATTAAAACCTGTATTTAATTTAAATCAGTGAGTGGCAATGATAGCAAATGCAGAATGTCATAACAATTTAGACTGGCCTTTTGGCCAGATGCATATCTTTTTTTCCCAAAATAGCCTACCTTATAAAAGCTCATGCATCTAGGCTGCTCCATGAAGTGACCTCTTCCCAACCTTAGTTACAAATTCCACAAATCCAAAAAGCATTGCTGACAATTGTAATTGCTTGCTCCTAGTTCTGTTCTACAAACCTATCTCTTGGAACTCAAGAGTTGGGCAAGGTAATGATTTGGGAGCACTGAGAATAAATGTGAAGCAGTCAATTGAAAAGTCAGCATTTTGAGTAACAGTGAATGGCTTACATACTTTATAACATGCAGAAAGACCAAAGGTAAGTAAATTAAATGTCATAGAGATCACAACATTAAAACCAAGAAAAAAAAGGAATTCATAACTGTTTCTTCAAAGAAAAATGTGTTGGTTTTTACCACAGTAGCTCTCTGCCTACATTTGAGCTATTGCTGAGAGCCACAAACCAAAGTAAGCACAGCAAACTTGTACTTGTCCAAAGATACTACAGGAGGCTTTGAACAGCTGTGGAGCTTACATTGGCATAGGGGACACAGGGAGAGTTTGGCAAGATGGAAGCCAAGTATGACATTATTAATTGCTGGGTGAAAGAAGCACTCACAAAATAAAATTTAATAAATAGCATTACATAAATAAATTTCAATTAATTCTTGGGTACATTTTCAAGGGAATATTTACATTCAGACTTCTACAACTATAACAAAAAGGACAAAAATTATGCCTTCATGATTAATGCCTTGTTCTAGCATTTGGTGTTTTTTTTGTTTCAGTGTTCTGCACTATTTCAAATCCAGAACGCAGAATGAAAGTATGCCTGGGAAGTGCTTATTAGTGCTGACAAAAGGGTGAAAGATCTCTTTTCTTTTCCACTGAAAAGAAGCATGGGAGCTCAGGAGGCCTGGTAAAGTCAAGACTAGCCTAAAACTTGGATGCTGCTATTTAAATATTTCCCTGATTCATACTAACAAAATGATGGAATATAACTTACCAGTTATTTTGTATCTTAGAGCTCCATTATTGCCAGCATCCATATCTACAGCCTGGATAATGTAAACAACAGAAAGCTGTTGGTTCTCTGGAATAAATATCTCAGAAGGAGGAAGAAGAAATGTGGGAGAGTGATCATTTTCATCCAGCACTGTGCAGATTACTGTCACTGTGCTTGACAGCGACGGAGTTCCACTGTCCCGAACCAAAACTAAGATCAATAAAAAGAAAGCAATTTTCATTCAGTGGTTGTGGTTGCAACAATAGATGTTCTTTAATAATATCAGAGTAAGAGAGTTATCTGTACTATGCAAAAAGCATATGCTCTTCTGTACTGGAAAATCTTACCACATGCATTGACTTCAGAACACATAAAAAAAATAATGCTGATAGTAACACTTCACTCACTCTCACTTCCCACTCTAGAGGCATTCACAGATAATTCACACTGCTACCTTTAATACTGAAAACCTCCTGGGTTTCCCTGTCCAGTGATGCAGCTGTAACGAGCTCTCCACTGTCCGAGTTAATTTTGAATTTCTCATAACCAGCTCCTGGTAAGATTTCATACTGAAGCAAGGAATTCAGCCCTTTAAAACAGAATAGAAGTCTTAGTAAACCATGGCAACTCTCCTCACATTCAGGTGTACTTATTTGTCTCTTTTTTTCCCCTCCAGAGTCTTCTGAATGACAATTCTATACAGATCCTGATCAGACCTACCAGTTGTATATAGTGCAGGGATATTAGCCTTCCCATCTTACTCTAGGGAATAGGTTAAAACTTTTAAAGGTTTTAGAAACCTTTCTTTCAAAGTTGCCCACCTTAGTTGAACAGGAAATGAGACTCAACATTCTTACCTATTATGGTTGTAAGATAATTCCTTTCATATTTCTTCTTGTTTCAATATCCTCCCAAGGAAAGTATAATGTCATCTCTATCACACCTATATTATTGCCTTAAATTAGTTTAATCCTACATTATAACTGAAGGATTTGACTATTGTGCCCTTTTTTTTTTTTTTCATTTTCTTACATTCCAGTCAACCATTCTGTGTTTTTCCCACCCAGAATTAGTCCTTGAGTAAGGCAGGGACAGTTGGTATGCCTGAAAAATTACATGACACTTCTAGTAATTTCAAAACACTACCTGCCTGTTCTCATCTGCTGCAGTCAAGCACAAGACAATCTGCACTGGAGTTGATGGAGAAATACAATGTGAGAGAAGAAACAGAGTCTACAGGTTGTAACATACTCGACTTCATTTGCCTTTGAATAGCTTTGTTAAGTGGTTGACAGTGCTACTGAAATTTGATTAAGAGAATTGCTACCGTGAATGCATTCGCACCCAAACTAAGTCAAGGGAGGGATGTATACAATACACAGCAGGAGGAAAAATGACTTACAGAAATCCTTTCAGCTTTACAGAAGAAGGGAGAAAAATCACATCAGTGAGGACAGTCAAGGTGAATGTCTTCAAAGTCTCAGGTTACTAACATATATTTATCTGATCTACCCATATCAGATAACATTCAACTAAATTTTAAAAGCTATTCACAGTTCTGCTTGCCTTTATCTATCCTTTATCATCAATATTGCTACAGATGAAAAAACAGAGACACAAAGCTGCAGGTCTGATAATATTAGCTTCTTGCCTCCTGCAATTGAGCTGCTTCAACCCAGTTCCTTCTCCAGCAGGTTCCACAATGGACACTATTCACAACCAGGGCTGAAAAAACATGGATGCCATCCAAGTTGACTGTTCACACAATGCTGAAGTTAAAACTTTCAGCCCTTAAAAAACACAGATATGTGACTTCTTAATTACATTTATTTACCAAATATTTACTGACTCCTTTCCCATATCCAACTGCTAGGAGTGTAAAGTAGCATCAGGAAAAAGCTGCACACCCTGCCCAGGAGAGGAGCGTGCTGACTCTACACATGCATACACCACAGCACAACAGCTAGCACATTTGCACTCAATCCAACCTGCTGGTTAATTATTCAGTAGCACTGGTCACACTTTGGGAGCTAAAATTACAAACTGAAATAAAAAATGTCCCCCCTGCCCCAAATCCAGATTCAAGTTTCATCTTTATAGGACTTTACAATAATGTCTAACGGATGGCAGTAAGCCCTGTCTCATAACTCAAAGTCAATGGTTCCTATTAACCTTTTAAGATGTTTTTCCTAAGGCTCTAGACAATAACTATTGAACCACAGAGGTGCACATCAGATTAAAAGGAGACCTTGCCAAATGCTAGTTTGGTTTGCTAGTTCAGTCTTCTGCAAAGACCTACCTCAAGAAAAAACCCTGACCTATCAAATATGCTGCTGGTATCTTTGCTTTGCCATGTGTATTTTTCCAACATGCATATTTTCAAATGTTATCATCTTTTACACTTGCATTTGCTGATGTTGAGCTGTCAGATGTCAGCTGGGTAGGGATGAGGGCATGGAGGGATCCCTAAAGGCTCCCAAAGTCAGGCAACATAGAGATGCAGTAAGTGCAGGTGTTGTAATGTACAGGAAAGAGGTAGCTAAACAAAAGTTTTCAGGGATATTCATGTGAAAGAAAACCATTCCAAAGTCAGAAGCTTTACTTGTGATTTCCCAAAAAAAAGACCCCCTTTCAGTCACAGAGAATGAAGAAGAAAGGAAAATAAAACAAAAAGTTGAGAATGACTGGTTCCTCCCAGTGGTCACTCAGGGAACATACAAAGAGAACAAAAAAGTGTGATGGGATAAAGTCCTCCACTGAGACTATGCAAATATTAATGGGATGTGAACTGCAATTCAAAGAGTATGAAAAAAAAAAGATGGAAAAACAAAAAAAAGGACACCATGACAAGAGTCATTTTATTCCAAAACTGTGTTCCAAAAATGTAAGAAAAGTGAGTAGCATTATATTTATATGACTCATATATAAATCAAATTTTCTTACATTAGGAACATCACTTCAATATTAATTTGAAACAATAGTATGACACACCCACGACATGGGGCCAAATCATGCAAATGTAAGAAAAAGACCCAACAGAAGGACTGTGGTTACTGGAAAATGTACTTCAAAAAACTAGCAGGAAGGAACCATCAGCCACAACAGTGCTCCAGCCCAAAGTGTCTGCACAGGCAGGCACACACTGTGCCACCCAGTGTGGAATGCCCTTCCTCTCCACACTGCCAAGCCACCCTGACTCCCTCCCACTAACTGCTCTGGAAAGTTCCTTTCTGCTGTATTTCCCACAAGATGTGAAAAAAATATAAGGGATGGAAAAGGAGGGAGAAGAATTCAAGCAAATTCTCAGTTGTCTCCTTTATCTTCCAAACCTTTCTTCAAGTATCATCTTTTTTGTGATCCACAAAAAAAAGAAAATATTTGGAAAAGTGAGCTACAGAGGCAGACTGCAGTACAGCTCAGCTGTTTTGGAGATCATAACAGGCAGGGATACCTACACATTTCCCAATTTCTAAATACTTTACAGACTTGTGGGGAAATGTCTTTTTTATATAATACCTCTACTGAGCCCACATCAGCCTTTTTAATCAATAAGTGTTCTACATTAACATTACCAATCTTACTGAATACATAAGTTTATTTTGCTAAAAAGTTCCATTATCTGTTTTTAAGATAGCACAATCTGACACAATTCTAAAGAAAGTACAGAAAGTGAACCTACAGTAAAAATTAAGCCATTCACAGAGCTGAGACTACCTTTGGGCCAAAGATGGCAGTATTGTAATATTTAACTCTCTTTCCAGATTTTATTATTTATCACATAGACCTTGTATAAGTGCTCCAGCACACGGACTAACTGTAACATCATATGCTATGCATTTTAGACAGTTCAAAAGAGCATGTAGTTGAAGAACTGGAGGGAATTTTTTGTTGCTTAGCAGACTCTCAGGTTTAGTCCTTACATGTGATTCACTGAGGAGATGAACCATCCACACATCTTATTTCTCCATTCTGTGTATTTTTGAAATGCATTAACACTCTTTAGCATGTAAAAAGCCTCTTTAAAACCCGGGGCAGTTTCCACTATCCCTTCACAGCTCAACAAGCATGAAAATCTTGGATGACAGTGCCCCTCTCTGGTCAGAAAAGATAAGCGCACATTTGCAGGCTCTGTTACAAAACCAGGACTCTAGACTAACTGCTTTAAAACTATCCAAAATGCTTTGATTAAGAGGGACAAAATGTTCAGATATTGACTTTGAGTTGAATATTGTTCGCTGATTTATAACCAGAGAACGTTGTCTTTCTTCACGTGAAACCTACAATATGCTGTGTCACACAAGAACACATTTTACATTTAATATAATCATCAGAGCTGAAGCTACCCCAAAGTGCAAGTCAGAATAGCTCCAAGCTCTAATGAAGATTGAGAGTCTGAACCAAAACTCACATTTGGAAACTCAAAAGACATACTTTACCTTGGGAATAGCACAGCAGCTGTACACACAAGGCATCAAGATTGGATTAGTCTACTATGGTCCACAAGTAAATTACAAGCAGAAGGACACAAATTACCTGCATCTTGGTCCACAGCCTCCACTCTTATGACAAACTCCCCTGGATCTCGGTTTTCAGGAACTGCAGTCTCATAAAGTTGCTTCAGGAATCCCGGGGCCTCGTCATTCACATCAAGAACAATGATGGTTAGAACTTGTGTGGCAGAGAGAGCTGGGCTGCCATCATCAAGAGCCATGACTGTCAAACTGTAGCGCTCCTGAACCTCACGGTCTAGAAACTGGGCTGTAGTTAAGAGTCCTAGTTTAAAGAAGAAAAGGTTTTAAAAAAGTATCCTGCTCCAGGTTAGGATCCTAGCTGTTCCAGCACTCACAGCTCCAATGTAGCATCACCATACCACTGCCGCAAGGCTTCGGGACTTGCAGTCTTTCATTACCTTTGATTTCCTGTACAGTGCTAATTGGCTCAGAAATATTGCCTTTGGTATCCAGGGAAATTGGGGTTCATGGAAAATTCAAGAAGTTCAGAGATTGCTTTTTATTTAACTTTGGGGATAACTTTTTAGCTATATTTAACTTAAATATTTGTCTTCTTTGCACATAAGTAATGCAGTTAGGAGCTCCACAAACCAGTGTAAGCTCCATCACCTAATAGATTCAAAATCAGAATAAAAACCAGAAAATATTACAACAATTAAAGTATTATTAGCATTTGTGAGACCATAGTATAATAGTTAGAAAGCAGAGAATTTCAGCGAGCTGAAGAATGAAATTTATCAGCACTTTGAGCCTCCACTGAACACATTCCATCCACAGTATAATGCAGACTCCCTGATCTCAACTTTGCCTTTCCTCATGTGCACATATCATAACATACATGTGTGCACATGCTTTAAGTATGCATCATGCCAAAATCAGAATGAAGTATTTCACTGCCCGCATTTTCTTCCCACCTTCCTCAATACACCATTGGAAGATGCCCCAGTACACCCACACAATACAGTAACAGTGTTATGCCAAAATTTTTGAGCTGAGTCTCACAGTGTTTGACTACTGTGCTCTGCACTGCCCTGCTTGTATGGTGCTCTGCCCAAGGCAATCACCCCTGAGGACAATAAGTCACCTGGGCAGAGTGCCACACTAATGTGGTATTTCACTATTGTATGGTACGCACTCCCAAATGTTACTGTGAGAATCACAACACAAGAAACCCCAGAGAAGAGAAGTCACGGTACCTGTGATTTTATCCAGTACAAATGCTTTGTTTTCATTGCCTGCAAGAATGTGATATGTAACCTGTCCATTTCTTCCCTCATCAGGATCCTTTGCAACTATGTGGTGTACAAGGAAGCCCACCTCCACATCCTCCATGACATAGGAAAGATGTGAAGATGTAAAACTGGGACTGTTGTCATTGATATCTAAAATAACAATTTTGACAGCCAGGGAATCCAGCCGACGATCAGTCAGATTTATCGCCTGGTCTTCTGCAAACACTGTCAAGATCACAGAACGAGTAATCTCCCTGTCTAGTGGAGAAGCTGTGGTCAAGGTGCCATACAAAGGGTGAATAAGAAATGGATTTTCACCTGTGTTACTTATTTCTAAGGAATACTCTATTTTGCTGTTCAGAAAACTGCCATCTCCATCCTTTGCATTGAATGTGTAAACCAGAGTGCCAACAGGTACATTTTCTTCTATGCCAATCACTACAAAGTCATCTTGAAAATGTGGAGAATGATCATTCTTATCTTCTACATCAATACTTAGGAAGACAGTGCTATTTTGTGGAGGATTATTATAATCCTTTATAATAACTTGCAAAAGAAAGTGTGAATCTGTTTCATAGTCGAGCTCCTTGGAAAGATAAAGGTCTCCTGTTAAGCTGTCTACTTCAAAATGAACATTATCATCTTTAGCAATACTGAAATGCAGTTTCCTGTTAAGTGCTAGATGGTTACTCAATGCCTTCAGAGAATCCAACACTTGTGCAGGTTTAAAATTTTCAGGTACGACAAAGTGCTTGAAGTTCTGAAAGAAGCCAGATCTCCTGTTGGGAAGTGGGATCACCTGCAACCAAAACACAAAGACTGCAATATTTTCCCACTGTTATTGTTAATATTGTAATGTGTAGTGGGCTGACCCTAGCTGGATGCGAGGTAAAGCTGCTTTTTCACTCCTCTCTGCCACTGGACAGGGGACAGGAAACATAATGAAAGTTCATGAGCTGAGATAAGGACCAGGAGAGGTCACTCAGCAAATACCATCACAGCCAAAACAGACTAGAAATAGAGATATTAACTGAACTTAGTGCAAACAAAATCAGAGCAGGATAATGAGAAGTACAATAAGAGCTTAAAAACACACCTTCCCCCCACCCCTCCCTCCTCTTCCAGGAGTGCAGGGAGACAGGGAATGGGGTTCACAATCAATTCATCACCGGGTGTTTCTCCCGTTGCTCAGGGAGAGGAGTCCTTTAATTCTCTTTAATTGTAGGAACAGCATTTGCCTTGCCCGGACTGAAGCTACAAGCTATCCAAAATTAACCATCTTTAGGGTAACTTGAAAATAGCAGCCTCAATAACATTCAGCCTCTGACAGAGGAGTGCGCAGGTGGCTGGGACAAAGCAGGTCCACTGTGGCTCAATGAACAGCAGGTGGCTGGCTATGGAATGAGCACATGCTGCATTTCACACTCCCATGAGGAGCCGCCCCATATAAATCACCACAAAGAAATAAGATATCCTTATACAATTTAATTTATAGAATTTAGAAAAGAGAGCAACTCAGGGAAGGGAACAAATCTGCTCTCTTCCCCACTTTCAGTCCCACTTGATATTTTTTTCTCTGCCTACCTGGATATTTTCCTCCTATTTCCCAGTGTTTCCAATGATCTCCTAAAGCACAAGCATCATCTATTTGCAAGATGATCCAGAATGCTGCTATGCATTCTTAACAAATCAAAATGATTTGCCCTCTCATTTCCTCCCTCAACAGAAAAACAGCTAAAGAAAATTACCATGAGACAAGGTGCTTACAATTTTGAGCTTCTTCCTTTTTTCAGTCTATTTCCCAACCTTCTTCCAATTTTTTTTTTTCTTCAAAGAAACTAAGCATTTAACATAATTGTTCTATCTGCACAAGGTAAATAAGTACCTGGATGTAAACAGCAGCACGTCCTTGAAGCGAAGGCATCCCCTGGTCCTTGGCTATCACCATCATTGTGTAGTCAGATCTCTCAGCATGTGACAGAGGCCGGGTTGTTCTTAACTCTCCACTGACAGCATCAATCTGGAAGTATCCTATATCGTCTTCTGTGGGGTAAAAATGGACATGTGTTATTGAAAATCAGTAACAGCTTGATTCCATAGTACTGAACATTGTAATGAACAGTGAAAAAAAGCAGGACCCGGAGGAAAGGAACTTGCTGCACTCATTTGTATCTCTCTGGCTTTTTTGGTTTACCTCCTCTTCCTTCATTGAGTACTTATTATAAACTACTTAATGTGGATTTAGAAAAATATGGAGAGAAACTCCATAGAGTACTAAAGCAACTGCCCAGTTTTGTACCAACTTCACTCACACCAGTGGTGTGTGCATCAGGAGGGTGACAGATAGCCCAGGACTGGTCCTCCCATTTCTAACCTTGGCAAACAGGGCCAGAGAAAGAATTAAGTCTTAGTCTCCAAACTGGCATGAAGAGTAAAGTATCTCCTGTGACTCACAGATCATGGGGTCAGCAAAGAGCACTGTTGACCCCTACAATATGCCATGATTGCATGATTGCAGCCATGCCACCTGCCCTCCCTGTGCTCTGTACCAGCAGACAGATGGGGGTAGCCACAATCTTACAGTAAGCTGTTGCAGAGCAACAATATTGGAAATTATGCTCATATCTTTCATCGAGGACTGGCGGCATTCTAATAATAAGTGACTTTTAATTGAAGTTATTACTTGCAGCCACATCATTTATTTGAGAGTTGCAAAGAATAATTTTACCACAGATGAATAAATAGCTCTTCTTGACTTAGAATTAGAGAATCATTTAAGTTGAAGAAAAGACCCTTAAGATCATCAAGTGGAACCTTTAACCCAACACTGCCAAATTCCCGAAACCATATCCCTAAGTACCATGTCTACATGTGTTTTAAATACCTTTGGGGATGATGACTCCACAACCTCCCTAGGAAGCCTGTTCCAATGCTTGACAAAAAATTAAGTAAAGAAATTTTTCCAATCTAAACCTCCCCTGGGAAAAGAGACTGATACATATCTCCCCCATGTTCAAGAAATAGAATACAAATTACTTTCAAATTTTAGTAAAATGGGAAATACCTATTACTCTGTATACATGACCAGAAACTGAGAAAATGACAATTGTTATAAGTACTTCTCTCTTAGAATACTATCCAAACAGCTTTCTGTTATGTGAATTTTCAGTAAGGTGCGCTAGCAGGTTAAATAAAGTCCTGCAGCATAACAGCCACTATTACAGTAAGCAACTGTGGTAAAAATAAATTCAGTGCAGATGTAGCACACAAAACACACATAAACAACTATATTTCCATAGACACCTAAGTGAGCATGAAGCTGTTTATGTTCTCCAAATCTGCACACTCAAATTAGTTAACTGCACATATAGATGTTCACTTTTGTATCCAATTATATCATCTGCAACTGTAAAATATTTGCACCTGTAACATTTGAAGAAAAAAACCATTTAGCAAACTAATTAGAAAATTGGGTTTTCACAACCAATAAATAGGAGGTTTTTTTAATATTGTTCTGCTATTTTTTGCATGAATATAGCTTTCTAATTCTCCATCAGTCCCTTCTGAGTTGAGTCTTGCCGTCTGGAACATTAACAAGGAAATTGCCAACAAACGGAAACAATATATAAAGACAATTATATTGAATGAGACAGTCTTGCATTTTTCATTTTTCATGGTAGTTTCAAAATATTAATGATATATCACTCTTTTCATAAATAGCTTTTGGTTTACTTTCCTGGTGTAGGTCCCAACAAGATGTCTACAGTCACAGATCTGCTACTTTGTTCCATATAATGTTTAATGACACAAAATCCCAGCTAGGCAAAAGTCACAGGAGATATGAGAAACAGAACACAATGTGAATTGCATGCATATATTTTCAGTATTTTGCTAAAACCTACACTTAGAGTTACACTAAAATTCAGATATTGCATGATATAGTTTTGTGCATATTTTGGTGGTAAAAAAGTCTGAAAATTTTGGAAAGAGACATTGTATAGAAGAAAAACCCCTTGGGACTTCCATTTTGTAAGTGTTTCATGTTTTCATTTTTTTATCTGATTCCACATTATAAAGACAATCAAAACTGAAATGCCCCATGTCTGTTTTTTTGGTATTTTTATCAATCTATTTTTAAAATATTTTTATTTAGTATTCCAAGTGTAGCCATTTGATTGAAATTCAGAAAAAACTTTTACACTGGGAAAAAAGTTTAACACCCACACAGCATGTCAGTCATTGGTCTAAAAGCTCATGCTCGCTGCACTTCCAGAAATATTTCCTTAGCTCTTATCTCCATAAGTCACCTGAATTAAACAACTGCTGCTTATATCGAACACCCTAAATATGTCCTTTTGCATCTGAGGAGAAAATGAAGAAAGTATATGAGAAATGGATAAGAAATAAGGAAACTGGAAAAAGCAGATTAAGCATGGAACAGAAAAAAACTGAATCTCTCAAAAACTAGACTCCAATGGCCCCAGCCTCTTCTTGAGCTTGCAAAAGTAAACTGCCAATAAATACATATGTTTTTACAATTAAATTTTTCACCTCTGTCTTGTCCAACTGTTGGCCAGACTTTCATTTACATGAGGTTCTCCAAAACTCAGACACTCTTTTAGCTCTGTGGTCTCAAAGATGTTCAGAGAAATTGTAGTTTAAAACCAAAAAGAAAAAACCAATGGTGCCCTGAGAAACACCAAGCAATGTGTTACTGTGAACTTTGGCTGGCTGAACATTTAGGCCTTACAGAAACTGGCATTTAGGCAAAATGGCCCAGAAGGCAGATAGAAAATAACACCAGAGATTTCTCAGAGATTAGTGACCTCAGCACACAGTCATAGTTAGCTACGTATTTTTACCTAATTTCCTGAACAACTATTTCTTTCCTAGGCGTTAAAATACTTAGTGCCCGGACCATGTCCTTCTCCTTTGAGATGATGGAAAAGTTGTTTCCTTTAACAGAAAAGAGGAAGGCAAGGCCATGGCTTCCAAAGAACCTGAACATGATGAGGGCTTGTGCAGAAACGTAGCCCTCTGCAAGTCTGTGAATGCTCCCTGCACGCTGCTTGCAAGTCATTCTGGAGAACAAGGACTTCTTCACAGACACATGGACAGCACTTGCCAATTTGTGCATGTTAGCAGTGTAACTAGGCTTCTCTTGGCACTTGTGTAGTCAAGGGCTAACGTTGCATTCACATAATTGCTCCAAATATAACCGTAAAAGCCTCTGTCAATGCTAGGCTTAACACACAAAGCAGTAGTTCCAGATGCCCTATAAATACACACTAATTTCTGTTATAAATGCAATACTATATCCTATTGACAGTCATAAAGAAGACCAGGCAAATCACTTTCTGACTGCCAGCATCACTAAGGAATAAACAGTACACACAGCTGGGATTAACTCCCTCTGAGTTAGTGATAACACAGAAGTGGAAGTAGGGCCATGTGACCACCCACTTTGATGCATATACATTTTTAAAGCATGGTTTGCTTTGATTTTCTAGGAAGAGGAAGGGGCATTTTGAAGGAAACACTTCCCTGTAACCTAAAATTTATCTGGTGCGTAAACCTCATAGTTCTTTTACAGATTTGCCCTCATGTATTTTGTTGGCATTTGTCATTAACATTCCTACATAGCTTAATATATTGCTCCTATCTTGAAATTTCTTTAAGATCTCGAGAACATTAAAAATTACCCAGGAACATTTACAAGCTTAACAGCTGACACTGACACTCGCAGCTTTCCATCTTGTGGCAGCCCCATGACTGAAGAATAAAGCACTGGTCTGCATGGAGTTCTCCAATTAACCTGCTGTCTCTCTGTTTAACAAATATGGCTGTAAATCAGATCATGTTTCTTCTTCATATTTAAGTACTGAACAGTGTCCCAGAACAAGAAAATACTATTTTAAATATAAACCAGGCGAAAACTTCACCATGAAACAGAAGACCAGATGTTAAAGGCTGTGAGCCAACTAACAGCAACAAAAATTAGTATCAGAGAAGCTCAGCTGTTTCTGGATTTGTTTATCAGGAAAATATCTAGTTCCAAGGCTGGGAGGGATTTTTAGTGGTTTTTTGCATCTGAAATGGGGGGACATGGGGGTGTGTTTGCTGCTGTTTTTATGTTTTTGTTCTTTCCAGAGACGGCTTTTGCAACACCAGTCATATTTTGTGTTGCTAGTCATTTTTATAATTTGAACTCTTACTTACTCCCCTCTGGGGGCCCTACAGTGAAGCCAGTAAGAAAATCCAACATGCTGTTTGAAGGAAGGGGATATAGTTAGATACATGAACAGGCAGAGACCCCTGAAAAACACTTACTGTATTGCCTGGCCATCACTCTTCAAACAAAGGGTTGCACACTGCTCGTCCCCTTTTTCACAAGGGGGAACTTTTTTGTGCAAAATACTCTTACTCACTATGCAGAAGTCTAAGATACCATCCAATTCCCTCTGGAATAGGCAGTCATTTATATTCAAATTAAGGCAATGATGTTTTCTAGCTCTGATGAAACTGTAGGATCTACATGCAAATTACCATAGATTACGAATCCCAAGCTTAAAAAGTATCGATTACATAAATCTGGTAGAATAGAACAGAAACCAAACAAAAAAGAAATAGTCCTGTTCCTGGGAACTCTTACTGTTTTGAAGCAATAGTGAAGGGAAGCAGGAGAACAGACCTGTTTTCCTTCCTGGTTATAGATGGAGTTCTCACTTTTATGGAAGCATAGCAAGTGGTATGCAGCAAATCCAGACATCACATCTATGTCTCCTACCAGTATTAATGCCCCAGTCCCACTCATGTTCTAACTTGGGACTGCTCTATTATTAATTTCACTGCAAACAAAACTGGATCCTACCGCTTACCCCACAAGTGAAATATTACATGTAGGAATTATGGGGAAAAGTAAAGAGAAGTGTTTTTAAGGGGCCACGCTATGTCAGGTTAACACACTGCTAAACAAAGGGTGAAACCCAAACTAAAAACCACAAACCTCATTGCTTGTCCAGATTATCTGCTGATCCCTCTGATCCCTGTCTCAGACCCTCACAAACTGTTATTTTAGCAGGAAAATTTTCAACTGGTCATGGGAAAAGGGAGCTCATTTTTCCTTTAAGATGTTAAACTGACTGAAATACTGAACTGTACAGTAAAAGATCACGATCCTAGTCTTTTCTGAGAGCTGTTTGAACACTTTCTGGCCAGCCACAGAAGCAACCAAACCACATGAAAGATGGGGCAGAGAGCAAAGGGAGGAAAGGCAGCTGCTTACACTTCCTTAAATACTTTGTAAGACACATGGTGGTGCTGATTCCTATTTCCAAAGGCAGCTTTATTCTACCTGACACAAAATAAACATAAAATCTGGTATGATACATGGCTTTTCTAAAATGCTAGTTATTTTAATGTATCCTTTTGTATTAATTAACCCTCAAAATTCTTACCTGATTCTATTGAATATAATACAACACCGTTGTTTCCAGAATCGAAGTCTTTTGCAAAGATGGTGGCAACAAGTGTCCCTGATGGCTGCCCTTCCAAAACCTGTCACCAAGCAGTTCATAAATGATTTGAAATTATACATGGATAAAACCATCTTAATCAAATCCCTTGCCATAACAGAAGAGTTTAGCTGCTGCACTATTTTCCATTTCAGTAATATTTAGCGTGCAATGAGCATTTCAGGAGATGGTTAAACAACAGTTCTAGCAACCCTCTGTCGCAGTCTGTATAGAACACTAACTCGAACATCTTTACTATGGCAAGCTAGGAGGTTCGAAACCAAAAGGGATTCCAGTGCACACATGAACAGAGTTAGGCTCGTGCAATCCTTTAGATCTGGCTGTGTGCGGTGCCCCGATTTGGAAGGACCTGCAGTGCGCGGTGCAGCCACAGGGTGGCGCTGCATGGTGCCCCGCCCCACCTGTCGGCACAGCGCCCCCTGCAGGAAGCGCAGTGCGGTGCCCCGCCCCACCTGTCGGCGCAGCGCCCCCTGGGGGAAGCATGGCGGGTGGTCGTTGCGGTCATGCACGGCGATGCGCACGGTGGCCATGGCGCTGCGCTGGGGCTGGCCCGCATCTGTCACCAGCACCTGCAGCTCGTGGTGTGCCTGCTCCTCGCGGTCCAGCGCCGCCCAGTTTATGATTTCACCTGACAGCCAAAGAAAAGGGGTGAGAAATGGAGTTAGGTGTTTACTGTGTGCTAGGACCTGTCTTAGTGCGTGCAATTATGCATTTAATTTAATGTGAAATAATGATAAGTGCCCTCTGATACACCTGATCATTGACATGAAAACCTCAGCTTTCCAAACCCCATCCTGCAGAAACATTCTGTCAATCACAGTTTTGCATATGTACTTTAGTGCCCTATTGACACATTTTACTGTACACTGGGTGCCCCAGAGCAAAGGTATCAAACAGTATGAACCAAAGTGCCGACCTTCCAAAGAAATCCATCTGGCCTTCACCACACTCCAGGACAGATAATACATGAGCACAGGGGTTTAAGTGCTGACAAGGGGCCTTTATTAATTATGTGCATTAATCATAAACCCTTATGTCTCCCATACATTCTGGTAAACCCAGCAAATAAATCTGACCAATCTTCTCCCTATCTGCTTAGCAATACCCAATACAGCCACAGATTTGCGGTTGATCAAACCTTATCACACAGGTAACCACATGGTTTTTAAAAACCTTCTTGGTTAACTCCTAGTATTCTGTTTGCCTGTAAAGTTCCATAAGTGTACTCAAAAGCTGCTTTTATTTTGAGATTCATACAGAGAAATTCTGGAAAAGCCTTTTCACTCCCCATGGGGACTGGACATCTGGAAATAGGAATTTTAAACAGCAGATCATCGCTTCCTACACAGCATTTTGCTAAACTGGATTATTTACGGTGCCTGTATCCCTTGAAGAATTCCCTTCCTTTAGGCTCTCCATGCTCTGGTCTCTGGTGTTATACTGTGTAGACATAACCTCTATTACTTGAGGCATTTGGGATTCACTGCAGAGTACACCCTATGCTGTGAAAAATTTCTCTCAGCCAATTTGACTTCTTTGATGCCGTGTACAACATGATCTCAGTTTTGATGTCAGTTACAGAAGCATTCACAAGTATTTTAAATCACTTTGTCTAACTTCATAAGTACATTTATAGTTACTTATGGCTGATTTGTACTTTTCAACTCTACTTGATCACAGGCAAAAATTTTTCTCATATGAACTATTGAAGCTATAACTTAAAACAACTTCTTTTAATTTGTTTCAGCCAAACACCAAAATTTATGACCAAGTGACCTGAACAAATTAATGAAAAAAAAATCCTAAGGGCCAGTCCATTCTTCATGAAAATATATTTGGTTTATTCCATTCCCCAAATTGTGACACTCCGAGTTAAAATATTCATATATCAACCCAAAAGATTCACAGCAGTTTCTGGAAGCTTTATACTTTACTTCCGTACTCTTAGGGAAGGCTGCTTTCCAAAAGCAATATTAGGCAGATTACAAATCATAAAATGCTACCTGTGTTGGAATTCATCTTGAAATACTTTCCATCAGACAAGAGGAAATAGGAAAGCTGTCCATTTCTTCCTGAGTCTTTGTCAACAGCTGTAATGGTGCCAACCACACCACTGGGAATCGGATTTTCCTCAATTTCAAAGAAGTAGCTCTCACGCAAAAACATGGGAGAATTATCATTTTCATCCAGGACGTTAACTATTATAGATGTACTTGCATTTTGCCTAAGGTTTTTGTCCTCAGACATGCTGATCAAGGCTCTAAAACACAGCATCTGTGCGCATTCATAGTTCAAGCGTTTCCGAAGATAAATCCAGCCAGTATCAGAGCTGATTCCAAATGCAACAGAATCAGTGCTAGGCTCTAAGGAATACCTCAGATTGGAGGTAACACTGTGTGGATCAAGGGAGTGGGCTTGAACCTGAAGGATTTGGGCACCTGGAGAGGTAGCTTCACTGACTTCTACTTGATACACCAAGCTTTGGAAGACCAAAGTAGGGCCCATCTTCTGCTCTTCAATAACCACTGTCAACATCAGCAAAGAAGTCAGAGGAGGACTCCCGCAGTCTTCAGCTGCTATATGCAGAGTATATTCCTGCTGCTTTTCTGCCACCACTGTCCTGGTAAGGTTTACCACTCCGAGACTTGGATCAATGCTAAATGCATCTGACTGCTTGCTTGCAATACTGTATTTGATTGCCCCATTTAGGCCACTGTCTTTGTCTTCTGCATGAGCAATGTAGACAGCAGTGCCAGGAGGCTGGGTATGTGAGATGGTTACCTTATCAGATTTGGTAAGAAACTCGGGGGGGTTGTCATTGATGTCTGTCACAGATATGTTGACTTGAGTGCTGCTGTAGACGGGGGAGTCACCCAGCTGAGACTGAACAGTGAGCACCACAACAGACTGAGCTTCATAGTCAAGCTGTTTCTTGGTGCGGATAATGCCAAACTGGGGGTCAATAGAGAACTTCCCATGTGGATCACCGGAGCAAATTCTGTAAGAAACCACTTCTAGCGAATCTAGAAATGGAAACAACAACAAAAAGTGTAACAAAAAAAAATGGAAGTGATAACATAAACATTGGCAAGAACATCTGGGGAGAATGCATGCTGTTAAATTCAATGGAATAAATGTAAGCTACACAGATGTTTGACATTCTTGGGCTTTTTATGCTTCCTTCTTCCCATCCCTGGAGCCCTTCAGTAAAATATGAATCTACACAGTTTGTCCACTTCTGCACTCTTTGATTTTCATCACACTGGTATTATAAAACTCTATAGAGAAAATCACATAATAGCCTCTTGTTTGTCCCTGATCTAAAATACAGAAGAAACACGCCTATAAATTAGTCTTATGGGAGCAATTTCACTACACACAGGCATTCATTACAGCGAGGAATGAAACAGGTGGCAGTTCCCTGAAAAAAAATGTAATTTAATAAACTTACTGTTCATGGGTGACCATTCTTGTAACATTTATACATCAGACACTACCTTAAGAAAAAGCTGTCTAAAGATTCAGGCTTTCTATCAAGGCCACACAGTGGGTGCTATCTCCACGCTGAGGACAGTTCTTCCCAAAAGAAAGAAATGGGAGGACCTGACTAATGAAGATTGTATGAAACCTTGCCATCTACCACCTTACATTTACAGATGCATCATCAGGCTGTTATGCGGACTCACAGATCCCACTGCTCTGCATAGGAACCAAGTATGTACAGCTCTCAGGACAGGGCTCTTTATGACCAAGGACTGTCAGGAGCTAATCCATTTCCATTTACAAATGATAACAAAACCAGATGGATTAAATATATTTTCCAAAGGTCCTGCAAACATTCATCTGGACTTCTGCACTTAATTTGAGACAATGTGGGGTTCTGTTTGGTTGCTTGGTTCTGGTTTGGTTTTTTGAGGGGTGGCCAGGAGCACTTCTTGCTGATCCTCTGAAATTTCTGAGTACTCCCTGATTTTAAGTATTGCTCTGAAATTTGCCCTGCATGGCTAACACTTTAACATGAGCCAGTCCGTCACACTTACTTAAACTTTCACAGCATGCTTCCTATCTCCTCATTTACAATTATAGAAATCCATCAGGAAGAAAATGGAGGCATTGCCAATCTCTATGGACCACCAAGGAGAATACCAGAAATCTCCAACTGTTCTAAAGAGTGTCCTGATAAATCAGCCATTACACCAGTTGCTGTAAATACCAAAGATAAATTCAATTTAATGCTTGACAGACTGAATAAATAACACAGAGGTTTATGGGAAAAAAAATAATCTACAGCTATTTCCAGTTAATGGTCACAACAAAAATACAACATAATCTCTGACTGAGAACATGACTTACTTGGAGGCTCTCTGGCCTTTACAGTGCCAATCACGCTGTCTTCAGGTGCATCTTCTGGAACAGAAAAGCTATACCGGGATCTCTCAAATATGGCAGGGACCAAAACAGTCTGAAGGACATTTACTGTGACAGCTGCATTGCTGGCAGAGGGAAGGCCACCCCCATCCCGTGCAGAAACAGTCAGGAAGAATGCAGAATGTGCTAGGTGGCCAAGAGCTGAGGTCAGGTAAATAATTCCTGAGAGTACACAGAAATAAAATAGCACTTAAGAGAGACGTAAGATAAAATTCAGCAGGTTGTCAAAATAGTTTCAACATATATTGCTACTCTAAGAGAAGGTCAGACCATGTAGAAAAAAATCAGCACTCCCAATTAAATTTTTGAGAGCCAAGTTCTTTTCATACTATGTGATCTTTACCATTCACTGAGCCACTGAAAGACAGCAAGTTCTGTTTCAAAACACAGTGTCCATAATTCTAATTTAGAAACATTTTAGAAAATCTAATTTTAGATTCAGTTAAATCTTTAACAATGCTAAATTTTACTACTACTACTACTAGTCAATACCAATTTGGAAATGCATCAGGGTGGAAAACAAGTATTGTTTCAGAAGACTAATTTATCTCTGCAAATGGTAAAGTTAATGTTATTTCAAACAGGCTGTAGAGACATTCTGCTTAAGTAACTCATGAAATAAAATACACACACAAAAGGAGTCAAAGCTCCAAAATATACATCTTAGGAGCAGGGGGCTCTGTGGAAAGTATCTGGAAAGAAATCACCTGCAATCTGATCACAATTTTCTGTCAAAATACCCCTTAATAGTGAATTCTAAGGTCCATTGAATTTGCAAGCTGCTAACAATTACATTTTATATGAACTTTATTAAGTAATTATTTGAAAAGAAAATACAATGTTCAGTCCCAAAATACAGCACTTTGGAAGTATATTCCTCAGAATAATCTATTTGTGAAGTAAATTTTTCAACATGAAAATGAAGATGAAAGGTGACCAAACACAAGAAAATTTTTCTTATCAATGAGTGTGTCTAACTAAATATACACTAAATGCTAGAATCACAGTGTGTTAAGTAGTAAAATTGCAGTAAACTCAAGTAATTCAACTAACAGGGACAACCTTTTACATACCTATAGATATTTTTAAGGAATCACCTAGTTTTTTTTGTAGAAGCTGGTGAAGACACAGATCCTCTGGCAGTTCAGTAAAACCAAACCTTTAAACTTTGGGCTACCTTTATAATTTCCTGGCTGTCAAGACAAGTTTAGTAGGGATGATGTCTGCCATTCAAGTTGGACATTTAGTGGTTAGACAGGGTAAAACTAGAGTTAGCTCAAAATGCCTTAGGAGAATCAATGGATGATTCAATGAGAATATATCTTCTCAGAATTTAGGGTGAATTTTCTACAATCCAGTTTTAAGCAGAATAATGGAAAAGAAATAAAATTCTTATAAATACTCAAATGTGCATGCAGTATTCTTTCCAAATCTACTGCTAGGACACTATAATAAACTGTGTCTTGACACGCTTAAAATGAAGTAAAAGGATCCTCAGGATCAAGGGAAAACACTTTTTACTAACAAAAAGGGAAGCTTATTCCAGTGTGACAAACCACACTAAAAGCTCAACAGTGATACATACAGATAGATTCAGGGTTCAGTACTGATTCAGTTTCTTTGCTAATAACTGATGCAATTCTAAGAAACAACCTTATTTTGGCTTTTAAAATATTTTTTTCTTCTGATGATTGAGTTCTATGATTACTTCAGCAGCTCAACAAAGTAGTCCTTCAAGGACATAGACTTCTGGTATTTCCTGAGGTAATCTGAGCAATAATAGCTTCATGGAAAAAGGGATTTAACTATTTTTCTCCAGAGGATAAACATGTACACATAATTTCTGTCCAATTAATTTAAACCAATCAAATGGGCTGTATGTTAGTAATTTTCCAACTGGATATTTTTCTATTGACAAGGATATAAATATGTCCTTCTCATTTTAGATACTTCAAGAGGAATGTGGGAACTGGAAAACTTCTACAGAAAAGCATCAAACTGAAAATCTTACTCTCAGAGCAGTAACTAAAGACTCCAGAACATCCTTTAGCAAAGGGTGGAGCAAACAGAGCTCCACTCCAGGAGCTCTGAAGACCTGTTGAACAGAAATATTTCAGAATCAAAGCTCCATCTCTGCTGACCTAGACACATTGCAGCACACTCCATGCCAGTTCAGTTACAGAAAGCAAAAAGAAAATTAATAAAAGATTTTGTTTTCCTTCTTCATTCTTTTGCTGTGTCATAGGGAAAAAGGGGAATAGGCAAGTACGTCTTGCCAATTCAGCTCTCTTTTGCAGGACCAGGGACACCATGAGACCAAGGGCAGAATCCAAGTAAAAAGTATGTGTTTTCCATATGGTTCCCTCCAACCTCAAAAACTGTAGTATGCAGAAATTTAATAACCCATTTTAACTTTTAACTGTGTGCATTCTGTTTCTTTCAGCATTTGTAGGACAGGGCATTAGCTTTGCATCTGGTGATACATAATCTATAGAGACATTTGAGATAGCTCAGCCATATGTTGGTGGACATGCCTCATTAGGCTCTATTATGGCACCACATGATGGGAAAGAAGCTGTGGAAGAAAGCAGCATCTGGGATTTCACTTTCTGTATGATTAGATAAAACAGCAGACTGTGACTGAAATGGACAGTCAGGACCACTTGGGCCAAAAGCAGCTGCCAGCACACCTGAGAGCAGGCTGGCTGGGTGCATTCCATCTGCTGCATCATGGTACAGGAGGTGCCTGAGTACTACACTGCAAAGGCAGAAATATGGAGGAAATTTCAAGGAGCAGGAGCTGTCAAAGTCACAGGTTCAGTATGCAAAACTCAACAGAGGCATCTCTCACTAAGTAACTGGCTGAATATGAACTATGGTTTCCCTTTCTTCCCCATTTTGTAATTAAGATTTGAATTTATTATTGTTATTGCCACAATCATTTGCAGCCTGTAACTCAAGGCTTCAGAGAACTTAAAAGACAATCAGGTTGCTGCAGTACAGAATATGTTCTTCCATTATGAAAAATAGTTTCTATAAACATTGACAATGAAAAGGGAATAATGACACAGCTCCTCTGCAAGGAATGTTTTACCAAAGCTCCCAACAGGGGACCACAAAGAGTGGGTCAGCTTCAAGAAAAGGGACATATTTCTTGCTGCTTGACTCACCATATAAATGAATATCTGCTGCCCTTAAAAACATTTAATTTCCATTTTTCAAATTAATATTTATATCACTGAAGTGCTTTGAAGATTGTATCCCTAGTTAATTCCTTATTCTGCATGAGAGAGAGCTGGAATCAATTCTGCTTCACAGGTGAACAATCCTATAATTACACACTGGAAGAAGCATTAACACCCAGCCTCATTCACACCTAGGCAATCTCATTTTTTTTTACTAGATCCACATGGGCGTAACTGATTGCAGATCCTGACCCTTATAAATCAAAAGCATGACATACAGACTGCCTGTTGCCTGGATATGATCTGGATACAGACTTCAGGCAGAACCTGCAATGCTGGATGCATGTCAGCAACTGCCACTGGAGGTTGTGGTCTGGGAACAGCTCTGCTCCAAGGCAGGTCAGCACAGCCATGCTGGAATTCACAGATGCTTTGCTGCAGAACAATCTGTGCTCAAGGGCTAGCAGAAATCATTACCATGGTTTGGAGCACTGAATGTATGGGGAGAAATAGTACTATTGAAGGCAAAATCATGACTCCCAGCTCTTTATCCGCCTCATACTTCCTCACTCACTGTACATGGTAGGGCAGGATCTTCCAAGAAGTCTTGCTCTTCACTTTCTGCCTATTTGCCCAGAAAGTGCAAATGCACTAATGAAGGACAGGACTCTCTGCCACCCCCCATCCTCTAGCAATGGCAAAACTTCTCATGGGATTTTGTTGTTCTTATTTTTGTGGAGGTGCATCCTATTCCATGAGGGGGTTAACTACCATTTCTCAACATTTGAAGGCAGGAGACAGGAACCCACATCTAATGATTTTTAAAATACTTGTTTTATTATATTGATGATCCTGTGTTCAGCCCTAATCTTACCACAGCATCCAGCACCAAAGCAGGCTCACTCACCAAAAGAACTTTTTGTATGGGAAAATATCATACTGGTAAACCTGATAGGATTTCCATACACATCTCCATCTGAGCACTTTGAAAATCTGCTTTGCACAGGGTTCTCCCATAAGCAAAACAAAAATCAGCCCTACATTTATAGGCATTTGTAGGTAAACCAAATGTTTTCCACATTTGGTCAAGTGCTGCAAAGACAAAAATCAGGATGCACTAACTTCAGCAACAAAGTCTGGATTGGATAACTACGCGTACTTAAATAGCTTCTAATATTATATAATTGTTCATGAAATTAAAAAAACAACTTTAGAACATGGCAAGAGGAATCAAATCAACAGTTACCAGTGGTTTTACCTAAGCCCTTGAAACCAAACACCCTAACAAACTTTAAATGATGGCACTATTTCTTCAGCAAATAACCTAGGATGAGCCAGCTGGCATCACCTGACACAGCTCAGACAACAAGCAGATGGTCAAAAGGTCCAAATGGTTCCTCACCCCAGTTCACCTTCAAAGCTGGCCACTGTACCTGCTGTTCACTACTGTGCAGGTCAGAGCTGACCCACTGATCTGCCCAGAGCACCCACTCTAACTCAGCAGCTTCCCAGTGCAGGGGCGCATGCACAACTTTGCTTTTTATATGTCAGAAAAAATTTCAATATGAGCACAGATTGGGTGATCCTCCAGAAGATCAATGCAGTTAGGAGGTGTGCATTTTGCATTAACATTAAAATTAGCATTTCTTTAAGGAAGAATGATAGTGCTTCTGCTTGACATTTCTATTTAAATTTGTCCCACTCATTGCCTATGCTGTCATCTTGGCACTGCATACAGTTCCAGCTTTAGTATTTCACCTATACTTAAAATGCGCCTTTTTTAGTGAAGCTGCATTCTTGATAGTAACCATAGCAACACTGCCAAATACACTGAACAGCTGGTTTAATAATGGCCAGGGGAAGGAAGGAATTAAATTGTTATTTACAATCTACCTACTGTAATACACATAGCTTCACCTCACATGAAAAGTCTTCAAAAAGCTTAATCTAATGGTTCTAATGCTGGTTTGCATTTCAGCAAAGAAGAGGACTTCTTCAGTTTGAAAATATTCATTGTTTGAATGTTTTTGTAGTAAACAACTGATTGAACCCATATCAATCTTCTAGCTACATTTATACTTTACAGGTCTCATACCCCTGCACTGCAGATGCTTTCAACACTGGCCCCTCTGTAGCAAATTCTTGTGCTCAATTCATAGTTTGCCTCTTAGAAAGAAAAATAGCTATAGAAGGACTTAGTGTCTACAACCAATACTATACAAACATACTGTGTTTAATCACAAGAATTAGCTTAGCACATGAAAGTCTGGCCATGGAGTCTGCACATAACAAACCAGTACCTGGATCTGTAAACTAACATAAGCAGTTTTAACACTGCAGCTCCCCCAGAAGCATGACACTATTTCAAATACTATAGGTTACAGAGAGTTTTAGTGAGCTAAGAAGTATTCATCAACACATAAAATACAAATTTCTAATTACAGCAGTTCCATTAGTCACAAACAGAATACCCACCTGAGCATCAGCTTCTAATATCAAGCAAAAGAAAGCATGAGTTTAGTACTAGAATGGTTTTGTATCATCTAGGCTGTTTTCTTTTACACAAGTGCTTTTTAAGCAAAGTCTTGTAATTAGGGATGCAAAATTTTACACCCCTAGAGACTACAGTTTGCCAGTATAGAAGATCAGGTGCCTCCTAACTCTATTTTGGTTTTTTACATATTTAAATAACTATTCCCTTAAAAAACCCACAAACAAACAAGCAACACCACAAAAACCCCTTCTGAAAATTCTACTTTTTCAGTAGAACAGATAACTGAAGAGATATAATTCACTGTTATAAGATTTCCTTTGTTTCTGCCCTGGTTTATTTCCTTTCATCTGACTTGATAGTAACTCAGAGTGTGTTTGCTGTCTGACTGTGTACAAAGCGAACACTCTCACACAAGCACGAGTCCATCCAGAAATCAAAGTTTACATCAGTAAGAGGGCAGGAGTTTGTCCTGGTGAATTGCTGTGTTTTCAAAGACAAAGGCAGAGACCTCCCCCCGTAATCTGCACAGCTCCAGCCCTTCCACACCTTCTCAACAGGTCACCTTTCCTTGCTTACTTATCAAAGCTTTTCAAAAATGTCTATTTAATCAAGGACCTTTTCAGTCAAGGACCTTTTCAATCAAGCTGCCAGCCTCTAGATCCAAAAATAGCCCACTGCACAATCTGGTAACACAACTCAACTGCCATGGTAACCAGGGATGGTTAAAACCTTTCTTTGAAGGTACTGTAGAAAAAAAACATCAGGACAGACACAGAATGAAGCCTGCTATAAGCTAAAGAAGATATATTTACTGTTCTTATATTAAGAGCACTACAAAACATTCCAGATGCTGCCCTTCATTTACATAGACTGATTTTCTGCTGCACACACTTCCCTGCTACATTCATTCTAACACTGTACCACAGCTGTCTACTCCCTTGGTGTGACCTGACACTTCTTTTCTTTAGGATAACTGAGAACACAAAGTACAGTAAATATATCCTGTGCTCTGAGACCCATGCAGTTTCTAGCAAAGAAAAGGGTTGATCATCTAAATTTTAGTGAATAAATATCACACTATTCTCCTCCACTAAAATGGGCATAATGTTTTCCTTTTCACCACTTTTTTTTTAATCAGCCCACATCATTTGCACAATGCCAAGGAAGCTCACTCTTTGCCTCTTCTGGTGGGTTCTTCTGTTTCTGAGGTTTGACATTGGCTTAACTAGGACGTAGGAGGGTGGGCTAGAGTATTTTTGTTAATACTTTGCATTCTTTCATGCACAAATCATCTCACGTACATTCCACTATTGCATGGTTGAGTTTTTGGCACAGAGCTTGTAGGAATATTTCTCTTTGTAGATAGTTGATTCTATTGGATTTTATACATAAAAGAAAAAAAAAAAGAGACACATAAGGAGCTAGCAGTATGGATATTTTTTCATGCTGTTCTGCTACACACCTTTCTTTCAGGGCCAAAATCTGCACCCTCACACTTGCTACGGCATGTGCTTCTAGGACAACATACTATTTTCCATTTTACAATTTTCTAGGATAACATACTATTTTACTATTATACTATTTATGATAAATTTCTCATTAGGCAAGATCTCAGTGAAGGTAAATGCCCACAAATAACTCTAATTTTTCCTGTTTGATTTAACTCAAACAAAGTTCTTCAAAGGTGAAAACTTACTGTGCTAAACCAACATCTCAGACATATTCCACTGATTTGCAGCATTCCAAATACACTATCAATATCATATGACAGATCAGAAAGACAGTAATTGAAGAAACTGCAGTTTAAAAAAAGAAGTGGCCTCAAAATGTTCCAAAATAAAGCACTCCTAATTTTAAATCTATTTATGTGAAGTTCTTCATATGTTTAGCAAATGTACTACATGCTGTAGGAAAATGCCAAAAGTAGTTTAAAAATAAAGTATTTTTTTCCCTACAATACCATACGAAAACATCATCAATCATCATAAATATGGGCCTTGTTTGCTTTAGAAAGGGTGCATCCCCATTTTACTTTGATGCCTAATACAATCTGTTATATATTAAACTGGGTATAATACATGGAGTTAAGCAAAGTTTTGGGGTTTTTCCCCCCATAAAAATAAATGTTGGTATTTCAACATTACTTTTCAACCTGTATTGCAATAAAAATAAAGGAATTAACATTTCTGAAGATGCAGCTGTTAAGAAATAGTCCTATTTTTTAATAAAACTAATTTTTTCAGCATCCTTAACTGGAATGAATCTATTCTGAACCAAATCAAAGTTTATTATAAGTTAGTTTGCCATTAAATTGCATTTACATATGTGCAATTCCATAGTGTAGTAATTAAAGTAGTACAGCACTAAAATAAACACTGCCACAAGAAATATATACCAGTGAGGCACTATTCTGTACAAACTGTACACAACTCCTCTTCTTGTATCCATTACTAGGCACTGTTAAAGTGACAAGATGCTGGAATTGAATTTGGCTTTTGGATGAGGTACTTCTTACATTCTTAAATTTGCATGATCTTTAGGTGTACTCATCCTTTTATTCTTTGCCAGCAGACTAAGCTCCTAGACTGCTCTAAATCTTTTACAGGACATTTTAGTCACATGATGCCCTTTGCTAGAAAGAAATCAGAGTGCATCTTAAAGTCAAAATTCCCACAAAAGAATGTTCATTTTGAAGGAGCTGTACTTCTGTGCTGAACTTTTTTTTATGTCATGTTTTTGTTTTTTACGTGTTCAACTACTAACCAGCTCTTGCAACAAGGCTTGTCTGCTCTCCTCAAAATGTGGGTTTTGGTGTAAATAAGTAACAGAAAGTATTTTAACAGAATGGTGATCCAAGTATCTTCAAGTCAATGGCAAAATTTCCAAGTATCTCAGTGTACTGTGTTTATGTGTCAAGGGTTTGGCCACGTGGGCACTACAGGAGTGGCTTCTGTGGTGCAGAGCATGGTGAGGCAGCTTCCCCCTGCAGTCTATGGAGGTCCACAGGGGAGCAGAGATCCACCCTCAGCCCATGGAAGACCCTTCGCTGGAGCAGATAGATGCCCAAAGAAGTCTGTGACCCCATGGGAAACTCATAGTGGTGCAGGTTTGCTGGCAGGACTTATGACCCCACAGGAAACCCACATTGGATCATTCTGTTCCTGAAGGACTGGACCCTGCTGAAATGACCTGTGCTGGAGCAGAAGAGTGTGAGGAGGAAGGAGCAGCAGAGACAACCTGTGATGAAACTGCACAGTTCCCATTCCCCATCCTCCTGTGCTGCCAGGGCCAGAGGACATAGAGAAAATTGGGAGTGAAGTTAAGTGCAGGAAAAGGGAGGGATGGGGGGAATGTCTTTTATGATGTAGTTTTTATTTCTCATTACCCTCCTCTGATTTGATTGGCAATAAATTAAAGTCATTTCCTCAAATTGAGTCTCTTTTGCCAGTGACAGTAATTGCTGAGAGATTTCTCCCTGCACTTTTCTTGACCCACAAGCCTTTTGTCATCATTTTCTTCCCCTGCACAACTGAGGAGGGGAGTAATAGAGTGACTTTGGTGGGCACCTGGCATCCAGCCCAGGTCTATGAGCCATATTGACAGACACATTCTCAATGAAATACACAAAAGGAAGGTCACAGCCTTTTTTCTAGGCATCTAATTTAGGTAGGAATCACAGAAACACGAGCCTAAATATCTTACAGAATTTAAAGAAACAGAAACTAAATTAAAAGCTTATACTGCTGTAACATACAATGAGCGAATGATACTTTCTCTACATGGTTTTCATGCTAGTTTTAAATAACAAATACATTCATATGAAGACAAACCATGGCTGCTGCCTTTTGCTTAGCATCCATAGAAGTTTTCTCTGCACACAGGGACTAGCTAGGGGATTTGTTTTAAAATCTATGAACAGACTATTTACCTGAAGACTGACACTCGAAGTCACACTAGTCTAGAATAATTTTCAAGGACTACAATTTTGTTGGTTTGAAACAACTTCTCTGAACCAGAACGATGATGATGATAACTATCTTTTTACCAATCTCTTGAAAAGGGTATCACTAAGATCAATGGTAAAATTAATTACATGCCCTTGGGTGAAGGTAAGTATTAATGCTGTTATTGTAATAGAAGTTTCCTAAATCAGTTGTTAATCCTAAAGTCTTAAAGTCAAGCACTGCATAGGTTTTCTGCCACACTTATGATTGCATCCTGTGACTTACATTTTTAATTACCAGCTCAGCCATTACTATAAATACACTGTCTTTCAGATAGCTTGTTAGGTAACAATGGGAAAATAAACAAACATAGCTCAAACAGTTTCTTACCCAGAAGAGCTCTTCAACTTGCCCTGTTCTAATCAATTCCTGAGTACTGTTCATAGATCATGCATGGATCAGATATCTACAAAAGGCAACATAATGAAGCCAAGATGTTGTTTACACCAACACTAGAAACAAATGATAGCAAGAGTCACGAACCAGCAGAGGAGCTGGTTTACAGTTTCCTATCCATACATTTTTCTAGTTACACAGTTCTTAAAGTGGTTTTTCTTGTGGAAAGTCTACCATTAATCAAATGAAAAAGACTTCAACTTTTTCAAAAACTGAAACATAATAAATGTTATTTATGAGTACAAGAGCATATCACAAACAATAAATGCAGTGTCTAAAAGCTAAAATAGCAAACAAATATAACTAATAAAATCTTGTTTAGAATTGAAAAAGAATTCAGTGGAATGTCAGTCTGGTCAATGAAAGGATGTTCCTTCCCGCTCCCACTGAATTTATCTATTTACAACATCCACATGTCCCAGTGCTTGAAACAAAAGATGGAGCCCCTTCAAAGAGCCTGGATGTGCCTCAACCTCATCATATCTATGTATCAAAAGCAGTATTGTTATTTTCTATATAGTGAGGAGTTGACCAGCTGGTAGGATATTTTGAACACAGCTCATAGAAAAACTAAGAGCTTTAACAAACAAGAGCCAGAAGCAAGACATAGCAATGAAGAATTTTGGTTTCAATTGTTATTTTACTGTTTTATCCATTTATCTTCCAAAAATTCAAAAGTCAATTTTTAGTGAATAATTCTAAGTGCAGCACTCAACAAACATCCCTGAAGAAAATTACAGTGAGAAATTTTCATGGCAAGAAAAAGAGAAAACGCAAAAAAGAGAAAAATTACATACATCATGGACAACAGCATCATCTTGCATATTATGTTAATGGATCATTGTGTAATGTGACACACCATTTGCCACTAATTATTGTAAATCTCATAATACTGAAAATAACTCTGTCCACGTAAAATATTAAAGGCTATAATGAACATAGTAAGTCAAGATTACTAATGCACTGATTTTCATTTCTCCTTTCTAAATTCTCTATCAGTGAGAGAAAAAATTATTTGAAAAAATAAAGCCTATTAGGCAGCCAAATCCACAGAATTCTCCAACACCATCATTGTCCTTCTGTTCAGGTCCTCTAATAATGAGAAGAGTAGATAAAACAGAATATGCCATACATACATAAATTGGAAAAAATGAAGAACACAACAGAAACAGACCGCACATCCATAAAATCAGAAAAACAGAGGCCAAGCTGTAATATCTCATTTGGCTTTCTGGTTTGAGCACCCATCTCCTGGAGAATGCCTATTCCCTCACATACTTGTCTGTTGGCTCTGTCCACAAAATGCTGCCCAGCTAACAAGATGAAATCCCTCACATAACCTTCAGAGAGGCACAGCTAAACTAGCCCGTAAATCAGAGCATATAAAGACAGCTTTAGCACAATTAACACTGGAAAACGTCTCTGTTGTAACAAGAAGTAAGGAGGAAGAGCTCAAAATCTCTGTGCCCTAACAGTGAGCCACTTGTTTCATCTCTCTCTAAATACTGAACAGGTTTACAAGCTTAAAGATGGCAAAACTTCTGTGCGACATATTGGCAATTTTAATGTTTTGGGGTTTTTGGGGGGCATTTTTGGGGGGGGGTGGTGGGAGCTGGGGCTTTTTTTTGTTTAAAATGTTTATTTTAGTTTAAAAATCATTTGCCTCACCAGTGACTGAGCATAAGCCCTTATTTTCAATAGGTGTGGAAGAATATAAATGGAAAAATGTATTCAGGAAAAAAAAAGAGCCCACAGCATTAATATTAATAAGTTAAAATTAGACACAGTCCGACCTTGTGAATTGCCCAGGAGATCTGATTAAGTGCAATCAGATTCCAAGCACTAGAATGCTGGGAATAGTGTCTAACCTAAGAGCTTTTCTCATCGTGAAATGCCAGCAATAATGACCTCAAGCAACTTCACCCTGAATTTGGTCTGCCTTTGATAAAATACCATGATAGATCCATGAGGTAATAGTAACTTACAAGCTTATAGAGTCTTAATCATTAAGCATGACATTTTTCCTATACAAAGTGCCAAACTGGAAAGAGAGGCCAAAAGGTCACAATCCAAGGAAGAAACCTTTCAAAAGTCTTTCTTTCAGCAGAGGGTGGCTGCAAAGCCAGTGCTGCTAATGTGATCCACAGGGGCTCCCTTCAACAAGCCTGATGGGACAGTTTTAAAATGACCAGTTAAATGCCTGTGGAGATCCAGCTCCCTAATTATTGACTGACCTATGTATTTTTGACATCAGTTATGCCCCTGAGAACCTGACTTGACAGGTAGTTAAAAGTCCACAGTTAAATAAATTCTGAAATAGCCAAGACAAGCAGCCTAACTTCCTAAGAAGATTAGTTTCTTCTGTTCATCAGAATGTTTTGGGAATTGTGTAAAAATAGACACCTATTAGAAAGAATAGAACCTTGCAAGATTTTGAATACTAAAGACCTAATATATACACACATGTATCAGAGCCTAAAAAGATCTTAAACACATAAAATAATCTGTGCCATGACCATCTGTTGATCAGGATACATTCACATGCAAGGGCTGGCCCTCAAGAAAAATGACAATTTCCATTTAGTCAATCACTTATTGAAAAGCACAGTTAGAAAGCTAAACATTGAGTCAAAAAGGGAGGCAAATATGCCTTGTAAGACTGACCAGAATGAGGACTTATCCTAGCACAGTACAGAGGAAGATTAGAACAGAAATACAAAAGGAATGAAAGGAGGAACATTGTGAAGGGTGTTTTATTGCTCTTCAAGAGTAAGAATTTTAGAAATGCAGATATTTTTGTAAAAAAGAAAAATTTAATTATTTCTTACAATGATCTATAGATTTAGGGCTGAAAATAGTGGATATGTGGCATGCTGCTTGTTCTTCATTGTGCTGTCATGTACTATATTTTCCATTTTTCTGCTTATTCCAGTGAATGCAAAAGTTTCACATTAAACCTAAATCCTCCGTCTACCTCTAGAATTATTTTCCATCAGAATCTAAGTTTCACCCATGTGACATGACTCCAAATACAAAAAGCATAATCAAGGAGAATATATATCTTGTAAAATTATAACCTTTCTGACTCATAGACACATACACTACCTGTAGATGAATCCACTGTGAAAAAAGAAGAAAATTCTCCTGGGACCAATTCATATGTGACAATGCCAAATATTCCTGAATCTCTGTCTGTGGCAGCAACATTGATGATTTCTGTTCCTGGGTGTGTGTGACTGCTGATACTTGTCACATAGGTGTCTTGTTCAAAAACAGGCTGATTGTCATTAATATCTTCTATCTCGATGCGAACAAAAGCTTGGGCACTCAGACCACCCTGTTGGATAAATATGAAAAAAAGAACAAAAAACAAGATAATTTTTAAAATAGGATGGTACACAGCTGGCTTCAGTCCATCATTAGGAAATGGAGCATGCTGCAACAATATGGATCAATGAAAATGTCCATTAAAAGCAAATTACAGTATCTGCAATACCCCAAAACACTGCTCAGAAGTAAGCTATGTGCTCAGCACAACACAAAGGGCTGATGGAGTGAATAAAGAAATCCAGCTTCTCTACAACAGCGAGGCCTGAACACAAAAAGTCAGTTTTGTTAATGCTAATGAGCAGCACACATCAAAAACTTTGCTAGTCTAACCTCACATGCTTCTGCTGACATCTCCAACACCCCACTTATTCCTTCACAGATAAAAGTCAGGGCTTTATGCTCCAGGAAGACATGCCCCTCAGGTGACTGTGGTGCTCCAGCAAAACAGGAATAACTTCTCTCTATGAGACTTTTAGATGTAAAAGCATGACCATCATAATGGTGAACATGAGGCTTTTTCAACCAGGGACACAAACTAAAAGCAGGACAGCCAAAAGCTGACCTGTCAGGCTGCTGTCTGCAATACCTATGGTCAATTTACTGACAGATGCCCTACAAAAGCCCACTAAAATACCACATGGGACCACATTTAGCCTTGCTCTGGAGTGAAACTGAAGAAGAAAGGAGCAACTACAAGCTGGTTTATCACACCATACTACAGAAAAATACTGATTTGTTATGACAAAGCACTGAATTTTCTGACAATCTGCAAAAAAGACAATTCTCTGGGTACAGAAGTATAGATGCCACAGGCACCTGAGTGAAACTAGTGGCAATTTACTTCTTGAAGGACTCCCTCCATGACTTTGGAGGGGCTCATTTTTCCAAGACTATTTTGTAGCCATAGGAAGTACCAGCAATTTTAAAAGAAAGCAGGTCCACTGTGGCAGAGAAAACAGTGAATTCTGGGGCACTCTGGCATGCTCAGCGGCACAAAGCAGCACAGGCATGTACAGTCTGCATGTGCTTTATGTGTTACATTAAAATACAGATGGAGGAAGAATCCTGAGCTCTTCAAAGTCCACTGAGCATGCTGTGCTTGTAGCAGTCACTTTGAGAAACTGCTGACACAGATCAGATGTTCATGCACACACAAACTATGCTGAGCTAGTGCAAACTTCATTTTGCAGTCACAGTAGCTGTGATACAGAGAAAACCACACCAACCCAAAACCAACTATGTTGCATAATTCTGCAATCCAATTGTTCACATCAATTATTTTTAAACCTGACCTTCATTAAACTATCCAAGGATTCAGACTGGATATGACTCCTTTAGACTTACCTTGCCATATAACAATCTCCCACAAAACTATTTTTGAGTGTTTGCTTAGTGTGTCCATAGGTTCAGACTTATTTTTAAAAAAACCCAAACATTATCAGCATTTACCTTCACATTTTCATAGTGATTTTTTGCTTTATCCTGTTTTGGTTTTTTTCTGTGTTGTAAATGTTATCTCTATTGGGTGAAGTGACATTCCCATAAAGACTGAAGTAAGTGGAAAATTAAGATGATCTTATGCATCATGTGTCTGTGTTTCTCCCACAAACAAAGAGATCTATCCCACATCCTCCTGGTGTGATTCTGAAGAAAATAAGGCATGGCATGCTTCCAGGGCTCATGCTGCTGCACAGGCAGCCAGGACTCTTGCCTGGAGACCAGGACTCTAAAGGACAGTAATCAGCCTACAAATTACTGGGACTGCCATGAAACCTCATGCTAATATGGAGAAATGGAAATGGCAGTGAGCCCAATGCCAACACCTCCACTTCAGGGCAAGCCCCTTCCCCAGTACCTTGATTTCCATGATAAGGGATGCACAGGAGCTAAAAAAAGGAAAGCAGGGCAAGGGGAGGGAATGTGCTCTGCTCACTGTCAGAATATACTCTGTGTGTCCACAGCTTTCAGGTACTTTAGCAGAGAAATCAGAAGTATTTTTAAGGGAAGAGGACTAGGGAAGAAGTGAAGTCAAGAATAAAAAGAATCTAAAAAAGATGGTTGGAACAGCATGAAACCAAACTCACAAGAGCTTGTGTTAAGCTGTTTCTTTCAAGCTTCATTATTGCTAAACAGATATGAAAAATCCCCAAACCCCATTCTTCAGCCAATTTATATTTGTGCTACAGAGTTATGTAAAGACTGAAAAGTCTACTGAAGTTGATTAACTCTAAGTATATAGGGAAATTTCTATTCTCTAAGAAAATTGACCAAATTTTATGATGGAGACAGAATCTTCTTTTCCTGAAGAAGCAGTGTATACCTTCACACACCAAGTATGACATTTACTTAATAACTTAATGATATTAACTGGTTATGGCCCAATTCTTGCTCTGACATCTGAAAAAAAGCATCATTCCAATTGAGAAGGAACTAAAACTCCTATTTCTAATGGTGTGGATATACTTTGTCTGCTCAGAAGCAAGCAAAACATTTATCTTCCAAAACATGAAGGCTGACTTATATAAGATCTATTGCTGACAGAAAATTGCACTTGTCAAAACATGTTAACAAGGAGCAGAAAGCCACAGCTGTTCATTTTAAAATCCCTTATCTCAAATGTTCAAGTATTTTTCACTACTGTTGTACTCTCTGGTGCAACAAAGTCACAACTACAATGACTTCTCTGTCAGACTCCTGAGGGTTGTGTCCCTCATGGAAGAAAAAGGGGACAAACTACCATCAAGTCAAAATAACAACAATTAATGTTTTCATTACTTCAGAAGGATCAAATGTGTGTAAATAGCTAAAGCTAGTAGACCTCTTGATCAAGTCTTTAAAAAAATGTCCTGCCTTGGGCAGGGGAAACTTTGTCTTAAGTAGAAATGATGCTATTTTGAGCAGCTATATTTCTTTATTTTGGTGCTGTAAAATGCTTAAAACTCTATCAAGATTTTCATCACAACCTCCAAAGTTTTTGTCAGCGAACCATGCTATCAAATTTTTGTTCCAAACTGGACTGTTAGATACAGAATCTAACAGTCATAATGGCTTTTTTTTTTGTAAACCTAAAGGATATGTCATCTTGAAGTAATGCTGTCAAAGTGGAGAGATGTCTGCAATTATTTCAAAAGCCTTAAGTTCTTCAGAAGCTTTGCCTGTGAATATCCAGTGTTTATATCTAAATTTTAAGTGCTCCAATATAAAAGACAAATAAAATTGGATAGGCCGGGTGGATTACCAAAAAGCAAGGGACAAAGTGCCTCTATGCAGAAAGGCAATAAGAGAGTCACTAACACCCCTGCTGATGGTGTACTGAACCCTTTGCAGTGATGATGAAGCAGCTGAAAAACTGAAGACCTACCATTTCATATAGGAGAGATAAGGATACTTCTTTTCATCTTTGCTTAATCAGTGAGAGTGCTCCCACAAGCTCTCACAGGATGTTTATTTAAAATCAGTTTAACAGAAGTTCTTTCCCACCTGCCTCTCCATGGGCTCTTGTGTGCAATTCAAGTTCACTCCTTACATTTTCTACTCAATGCATTTAAGACATGACTGACAAGTTCTAAAGCCGTGTAATGGAGTAGCCAGGAACAGGTGCAGGAAACCGATAGCTTAGCTGTAAGATAAACTGCACAACACCTGGAAAATACTTTATTTTCCTCCTCACTTCTAATTAACTGTGTTATTTTCTTTCCTTTTCATCTCTCTACCCTTCTTTGTCACAAGTGACCTTTTATCCCTCCTCTCTCTTTTCTGTGCACATTTCTCCCCTGATCACAATCTCTACTTTGAGCCCCATACCTAACATCTTTAATCCATCAAAATCAGCAACAGAATGTCAGGAAATAAGATAAATATCCTACTACAATTCTGCTTTAAGGGTAGAGAGTTGGTCAACACAAGTTCAGGTGCACTGAAAATTTTGAAAAGCTGATATTGAATTTAGGTGCTTTAGTATTTAGGTCTCAGATGGGCAAACTTCTACAAAGTGCTGATTCCAGTAAAAAGATCAAGCCTTGCCTGTCACAAACAAGGCAATAAAAAATTGAACCTTTCTCCCCATTTCTGAACTTCTGAAAACACAAGGTCCATAAATGGAGATAAATGACAGAGCAATTTAAAAACATAATACCTTATAGTTTCAATGCACTGGCTATTTTCCTTTAACTTAAGATGTATGAATAGAGCAGTAATTTAATGAAAAAAATTAAGGCATCAAGTTTTTCTTCGTGCAAACATATTTTCTTTCAGGTTTTCAAAACAATTTTCTGTAGCTGACTGAATATCTTAGAAACTTTTCTGAATTTCACTGCTATTGTTCAGCTCTCACATACCGTTTATTAATGATTAATCTTGATATTCCAGACATGTGTATGTGTCCTTTGCATTTATACAGCTTCAAAACACGTGAATAATAGGAAAAATGAAATTATGAAGTATAGCAGAATGCCTAATTTTCTGCTGTTATACATTTCAATACAGACTGCTTTACTTTTCAAAGTTTTTTTGGATATATGTATTCAAGTATAAATTTTGAAGGCAGAAATCACATACAAGTGAAATTCCAAAATGGTCAGAGAGAACTACCTCTGCTATAGACATTACAGGCACTGTCCTGGAAAAACCCACTCTTATATCCTTATATTACAATCATGGAATGGTTTGAGTAGGAAGAGACCTTTCAAAGGAAGTCACCTTTCGAAGACACCTTTCAAACCCCCTGCAATGAGCAGGGTCAAGTTATTAGACATTAAAATCAGATGAGTATGGAAACAAATATACCAATATATTTATGCAATTTTTTCTGCTCTAAAGAAATCTATGAGGAAGAAAAGGCACACTGCTAAAGGCAATATTAATTAAAGAATATTTCTGTAGCCTCTGAAATGAGCACTGAATTGGGACAGCTAAAGAAAAAACATTGTTTAACTATTACACAAATATCTGAATTCAACAAGACAGATATACTCTCAATGGCTACATTCTCAAAATGAAATAATTAATACAACCATCAACTGCAGCTGTTTAATTTAATCTACTCATAGGTATAGAAATCATATTTCACTAAGTTCTTTCAGCGTACAATAAAAAAACCCTACAGGCATTTTAATGAAAAATACAGCATTTCTAAGACAACTGTATTTTTAAAAAGTTATATTAGATACATTTAGGACATTATCTTAAATGCAATTTTAATATTCAAAGTAAGAAATAAAAACTGCTTAGCCTGAAATAATTGAATTTCCATGTTTTTCAGGACAAATTGTACTGCAAAATGTGACCTGAATAACATTTCAAAAAGTGTCCTTATGTTAATTTTAACGTTTGAAGGCAACCAATAACCTTTTTCTTCAGCTTCTTCACAATTCACCATTAAGCTGAAGAAGGTAAAGACAAGTACTAATTGGGCCTTACAAAGCAAAAAATGACCTCAGACTGCAAATCACAAAATGAATATTTCATAATGAAAATATAATGAATAGTTTTCTTCCATTATTTTTTGGAGCTTACTAGCAAAATCTTTTGTTACATGGCACCAGGTGGGCAAGTCGTCCATCCCCAGACAGCTTAATATGTTCACACCACAGAAATGTCTCCTCACCTTCCTTGCCAGGATCTGCAATGGACTATTTCAGGCACATACAACTACCCTGCCCTTGCTGTACCATGAATGCTCACTTACAAGCACCAGATCTTGAGAAGTGGGAAAACTTGCAGACATGCAGCTGCAGGGAGGCTGCACCCAGCCACAGCAGCAGCAATGGCACCAGCCACCTAGAAAGGACAGGGAACTTACCCAGGAAAGTCACTGTCACCCGCAGTAGCCATGCAATTTTAGCCCATGGTACTGTCTTATTACTGCCGCAGGGGTCTTGAAAGCAGGGAGCAGAAGTAACTTAGAGTCCATTGGTTCCAATAGGAGGAGGAAAATTAGCAAGGACTAACATCCTAGAAACATTTTTCCAGACTTTATTTAGGAGTCATTGGGTATTTCCCAGACAATTGTATTAGTTTGTGTAGAAATTCACAATTCATGAATAGAATTTTCTGTTCTCTTTAAAGACAAGACATTTTATCCAAATTCAGGCAATTTTTAACATAGTTGCTACATTCTAATTTAAAAGTATATCAGACATCCAGATTTGCAGATACATTCACAAATCTGGCAGTATAGAAAGGTGAAACTTACCCCATCTGTAGCTTTTACTAAGAGATCATAAGTGGCTGGATCTCCTTCTCTGTCAATGTCTTGAGACACAAAGATCTGACCAGTGTGTGGGTCAATCTGGAAAGCTTTGGATTTTTCATAAAAATTAAATCCATCATAAAGAGAATACTCAATTTCTCCAAACTGGTCAGCATCTGCATCTGTTGCTTTGACCTGCAAGGAGACAACAGAGATAAAAATGAAGCCAGTGAAACTATTACTCATCAAAACAAAGTATCTGTAATTTTTGAACCCATTTGTGTTGTACAAGAAAATGCGTATACCCAGAATAAATATAAACATGTTCTGCTACCTAAGCTGGCTGCCAGCAGTTCATAAAATATCTCCGCTACTGACAGTGTAAATATCAATCCTCTTCATTTCCCAAGACTGGAAAAGCCATTCTCTTAAGCCATACCTAAACTATTTTCCCTTTATGTTTTTACCAGTGGAGGTAGCTCTTACAAAAAATCAGAAAGCTCTTATGTCACATGTGGATCAGAAAAGTGCTGCAGGACATCCTTACCTAATGTATTCTATAAAAGACTTCCCAGATCTTAATTTAGTTTTCACTTGAAAGAGGGCTTGGTGGCACTCATGCTTTTTGACCCACAGGTGGTATTTGATAAACACAGAAGTTTTGTACATTGCTCCTTCAATTTTATTCCCCTAAGATCTTTGATAGCAAGTGTTTTGTGCTGAGTTTGGCTCTTCTCTGACATGTTCCATTGTGATATTTTTATAAATTATTTTCTACCAAAATGTTTCTAAACTTAAGTGAAAACTATGCACGCATTAAGAAAACCAGTATTTTCAGTTCTGTAATTTGCTATTATTGGAGATAGATAAATAATTTCTCCTTTGCAATTGGTTTCCTTTTTCACTTTTTCTTTGAAAATGGTAATTTCCATGGGTTTTCCATCAGCCTGTCTGTACAAGCACAATGTAACAGAGGCATTAACAGAGAAGACCTTAAGAGAGCTTTGGAAACGTTAGTATCACACAGCCCACGAGTCAGAATTTGTGGGAGCCCAGAGCGACCTGTGCCAGTCAGTGCCTGCACCTGACACAGGCTGATGAGACCCACAGCCAGGTCAGAGGTGGAGGTCTGCGCGTGCCTGCCTGTACAGAAAACCATCTGGCACAATTTTAGGTAGAGTTTCAAAATAAACAGTCCAGGCCAGGGAGTATTCCTGGAAGTAAGTTTGGATTAGGTCACCCTGTTTGGGTGATAAAAATTAATTTAGTTGCATGGACATAGGCTGTGCCAGGTCATTTGGCCATAGGACCCAGAACAGCCTTTGGCTGCTGCTCCTACCAGAACAAATGTGGCCATAAAGACCAGTGACTGCCTGCATCACAAGCTCCCTTCTTTGCCCACACAGGAATTGTTTTGGCACTGAGATACTTAGCTGGGACTGAATTAAAACCAAATGAACAAAGCATGTGTTGGGAAGCCTGGAAAGCATGGAATAGGGGAAAGGGAAACCACATAAAAAGTGCCAATTCAAATCAAAAAGTTAAAACTTACTCTAGAGAAGTTACATCAATCAGAATTTAGAAGTGACAGCCCAAAAGATACATGTGTTATTTCAATTATTATTTTTTGCTTGCTTTTCAGACTTTTCCACCTCTTCATGGAAGCTCAAGATTTTTTTGTATTTCAGAAGTATCACTGTGACTGCACCACACGCTCCATAACATTTTTCCTCCCATAGGAAGGTTTTTCGCGCTGCCAAAGGCCATCATACCAGAGTTTACACCAAAAAAAGCTCCTTTAGGGGAGCCCTGTGCTCGCAGAGCCCTTCATGCCCTTTTCACACCCTTGCAAGATTGCATCCCACAGCTGCAGCAGCTGGCCACTCCTGACCCGGGTCCAACTACTTGTTCTGGGCAATTTAAAGGCAAAACTCACAATCACACACAGCTAAACAAAGATCCAGTCCTAAAAATGCTTTACAGCTGTATGCAAATCAAGTCTATGACATGCACGTTTCTCCAGCCTCGTACTTTATTATTTCTGTCATAAAAACAAGAACAGAACACACGTCTAGTGTGCTCTTAGTAATCTACCACCCTAATGTTATGAAACAATAATTCACTCGGCCCTTATAAGAAAAGTATTTCAATTTATTTCTTTTGCCTGAAATCCAACAGGGGTGACAGTACTGAAAGGTTCTGTCTGACTGTGCCTACATGCAGTTACATGTGTAAATGCTAACATTTTTGTCTGCAACTAAGCATGAGTGATTAATTGCAGGTGAAATTTGAGGGTATTGTTAGAAGTTTAGCTCATTACATTCGGTGACTTGTTTTCTTTGTTGTAAATTATGCAGTCCTCAGACTTTGAACAGTACATGTAAAGGCATAATGAGTGATGAATTTAAATAAAAATGCTTCAGTTCAAGGCTATGCAAATTTAAAGGTCTAATTGTGATCAACTTAAATTACTATAATCATCTTTCAGGCAGCAGAACTAAGTGGCATCCATTTTTTGAGGAAAAAAAAAATAAAAAAATCTTTCTCCCAGTTCAAGTACCTCACATCCATTCAATTTCTACCCACTTAGTAGTCCTTTTTTTAATCACTCACCATGGAACCTTTGATCTGAAAAGGGAAGATCTGGAATTAAAAGTGAATGAAAAATTTCCTGTAGCAGAGAGATCTGACACAGAATGGCACTACAATTGAGGTCAGGGAAGATATTAACTATGATCATAGAATCATTGAGGCTGAAAAAAGACCCTTAAGATTATCAACTAAATGCGAGCTGATTTAGAAGGAGGAATTCAGTGAAAACACAGTAACAAATTCAAGTTTTTTGACACAATTAAGTGACCACATTGTTAAAGATTTTAGGAATTAAAGCACACAGTGGTCACTGTCCGAAAAACATTGGGTTGTGATAGCCTACTGTGAGTACCAATCCTACAGAGTATTGCAGCAGTTAACGGCCCAAGAGCTGTGAGTTACAGCAGCCCAAACAGGAGGAAATGAAGGCAGCAGAAGGAATTTTCACAGTGGACTGATCAAGAGAGTTGTATGTTAGCAATATCACAAAGGTGATAGAGTTGAATGGATTTATCTACCTTGAAGAAGTGGGAAGCAAGAGAGTACCAAATATGTAACACCTCTGACAAGCCTAATACAAGATTGGAATCTTGGAGAAAAATAAAGGGGAAGAAAAGAAACAGTTATGCCCCCAAGGTCTTTCTCCTTTTACTAAATTTGTTTTCAATGCAGTAAGTTTAACATCCAAGTTTTTAAGGAGTGCAAACTTGGGAATAAGTTCAGGACAAAGTACTTCCCCAAGAAACATTTTTAAAGCCAACAAGAGTCAATGTATGGATAGCTCCTGGCTGGACTTCTCCCATCAGTCATGCTTCCTGTAGCCTACACCCTTTGGTCAGCTTGTACAATGTCTAGACTAAAAATCTGTCAGAGAAAAAAACAGTTTGTTCTGTCCTGTTGACACTACCAATAAAGTGGTTAGATTTCAGATATTGTCTCAGGAGGAGACAAGAGGGGGACCTAGAGAAATGTTGTGCAGAACAAGTAAAAAAATCTGACCCACCTGTGTGATGTTCAGACAGATTAGTGTAAGAGGAAAATAAATGGTGTGAAGTGGTAGATACTAAAGGGTGTAAGAAGACAAAAAAAATTCAACAGTGTTGCAAGTGCAGAAATCATCTTCTATTTGCATATGGAAAGAGGGGATGATCTCAAAGAAGCCATGATTTTAGGGGCAACTACCCTAACTTCCTCACCCACATGTGCACTTCAACCCTGTAACACATGTCCAGGTTTAAATGGAAAAAAAAATTGCTGGCAGTACATGTAAATAAGAGGGAACAAAACATTTTAGCGCTATGCTGAGAAAGCAAAGACTTCAGAGCTTACAGAAAGAAAGCATTTGGCAGATCTTCAGCTCCTTCCATTCACTTCAGTGGGTTGATGGCAACTCAGCAATGGGCAATACCTCCATATTTTACAGTCATTGAACTGTGTAACCAATAAACTAATAGTAAACAAGATTATAGAGAAATAGATCTGCTACTAAATTCTACATTGTTTTAAACACAAAGTAATTTTAAGAGAAATCTCCCCTGTTATATTTTTGGTTTTTTTAAATTTCCACTCATTTTTATCCTCAACAAATTAAAATAAAGTCCCTGTGGTTATGTTTACCTTTCTTTATTTTGCTTACTAGATATTACTCCCTAACAAAGGAACATATTTTGAAAAGCAGATTAAATATTTTACATTATATGCAAAATGGGGAAAGTGTCTTGTACTCACAAAACCACAACAGAAAAGACAATCCTATTACTTGCAGATCAAAGATTCAGAACCTATAAAAAAATAATTCTTAGGATTTAGAGTATGCAGCCTTAAAGATGACTGATTGGCAATGCTGAATTTCACATTTGAGTGGCCAGGATTAATTTTACATCTTTCAGATAGACCAGACCACTGGAAAGACCAGGACATTCAGTCAAGTAAGTCATCACCATGGTCATCTGTGATAGCAATTAAATGAGACTAAGAAATATTAAATCAATTCTTCACAGCTTAAGAAACTACAAAAAAGAAAAAAAAAAAGAAAGAGGAAACTACCAGGGAGCTGAAAAGGTTCAGTTAGATCAATGGTGTAAGCATGGATCTATCCTGCAGTCATAAACAGCACAAAATCCAGCGTCCTTACATTTGACATGCTGAAGGAGAGCAGGCCTGTTCCAGGCAGTACAGCCATACCTGATGGCAAACCCTCACCAGAGACGTGTTTGAATTCCTCACGTAGGCAGCCCAAGCACCACCAGAACAGTTAGCTACTGGGGAAGCATCTGCTCCGCCAGACCCTCATATGGTCCACGACCACAGGGAAGGAGAGGAGCAGTCTGAGTTGGAGGCATGCTGTCAGCAACACGTGACCATAGAAATACTAGCAGTGAAGTTACTGGTAGAAGACATTTTTCAAGTTACTTGGGTGTATCTGTATGATAGATTAGCATGCGTGCTGCCACAATCACACATCATCAAATGTCTTCAAGCCAGTGCTCTGACTTACAACGCTGGTTAGTGAGAAAACAGCATATCAAATACAAACCAATGATCTCTACCTCACAGCTGCCTGAGGCAGCACAGACAATAATGCTGACACCAAACCTATAGAGTGCAATAAATACATTACTTTGGAATTTTATCTATCTGCCTCAGCACCCACGATTAGCCTGCTCCCTAGTGCAGCAGGTTTAACATATGGAAATGGGAATAAAGCTGCAGATCCACTTGAAGTCCTAAAAGCATGAGCCTTGACTTCAAGAACAGGAACTTTTTGCCTGAGGCCTTAACAGCTGGTCCTTGACAATTGCACTGACAGCAGAAAAAGCCCCATTCTTCATTCTCAAACTGGGCTGCATCTGGAAAGCCACAAATCAAAATAAAAACTGAAATTTAAGCTGCTAATTCAACTGGCATTGATTCTTACTTTGTCAACCACCACAATACCAGATTCTCAAAAAATTCCCACCAAATAAGAAAATCCTTAGTCCTCATCCTTGCTCTGATACAAAAAATTTTCACTGTGCTGGTCAGGTCAATGGACTTGACTAATGTCAATTTTTCTGCATTCTTTTGATCTGCTATAGGATGGAGATAACCACAGCTGAACAACTGACAATAAGCACTGCACAGACACAACCTTGCTAACCTGTACTGAAGCTGATGCTGATTCCTTCAGCTGATTTCCGATTCACTCTACAAATTACCATCAGTTTTATGAAGGTGCTAATAAGAAGCAAGTCCCATCAAAACACTCAATAATTCTCAATAGCCTTTCAAGTGTAAAGAGAAAAGCCTAAATGCAAGCAGAGACAAAGGCCAGGCACACTCTCTGCTCAAGGACAGCATGTGAAATGTAGTATTCACTGTAACCTCAACTAAACGTAACATTTCTTAATTGTAAGGCTTTTGGTTTTGACTTTTCAAACAACTACATCTGTTTGGGGTTTTTTTCCACTTGTGTCCCCATGAGTTGTACAGAAATACCAACTAACTACTACATGGTTTTAAACAAAAGTAAAACTAACCCTGCTTCACATATGAATCTCTCATTAAAAAAATCACACTATTTTTTACCTTCTTTATAATACTCCATTTTTCCAACATTCTCTATCTTCCCCACAACAAACAAATGAAAAGAAATTTAATTTACATGATGAACGATTATGAGATCTTAGTTTTTGCCTTCTCTGCTCTTCTGTGTATCTAACTGATGACTGTGAACAAACCTGCCAATAAAAAATATTGACAGATCTTTGATTTACTGCTTTCAGTTAGTCTACAGAAAGCAAGAAAAATTAAAATCACTGGAGGAGAAAACAGCCTAAGTACATTACAGCATCACTCTTTCATTCTGAACACCAGACACTATTCAGCAGGTAAAGCCCAGATACAGGAAGAACTAGGCATTTCAGTCTGTGTTGTAATCTGCAAATCCTGCTCTGATACTAGCCAGAGGTTGAATTCACTCCAGTTTAATGCAGCTATTCCTGACATGCCTTAAGTTTTGCTACCATGCCTTCTGCAAAACAGCACAGGCAGCTAGATCCCATTGAGGTGAGCCAGGATCCAGAGATGTGGGAGGCAGGTCCAACCGGGAATGTCTGACCTTATCACTCTAATTACACTGGTTGGATTTGGCTGCTACAAAATACAATTGTTAATGTCTGAATTCATAGCAAGCAGCTGTACTGCTAAATGCCTACTTACTACATGATAGAGTAGGGGTTAAAAAATGTCTTTTTGGGAGTACAAAGCCTGAGTTCCAACAGAGAAAATGTCAGCTAAAAGCACCATCTACTCTGTCTGTCTGTTTGGTCTACATTGCCTTTCTTCTTATTGGGCAAATATTATCAAAAAGAAAGTAACTTAATTTTATCATTAACGTAAACTGAAAGAATAGAAGTAAAAAGAAAGTATTGCTGAGGAAAGGAAAAGGAATTAACAGCAACTAGCAAATATTTGCATGACAAGCCTTATTTAATCATCTAAAGTCAAACCCCCTTTTCAATGAGAGCAGCTCCATCCATTTGTTAATTCTGTTCACATACTGTGCTATAATTTTAGATTTTATAACATGCTAAAACCTTGCTATGCACATTTAAGTGTTTAAGTACAAATCCATTTTTATTCATTAGTAAGCTACAGAGCCCCAAGACTGAATACCTCTGTCAAGCAACAGCAGAGCACAAAAATTTCCTTATTCTGTGCTAATTGCGTAAAGCAAGGAGCAATGGGTTTTATAATTGAGAATATTTATCTCAAAAATAACTATTCATACTGAACATGCAATTTTAATAATTGTACACAGGAGCATGTTTTAACTTTTAGTGGCAGGATTATTTTAGAATTATATTTACTAAGTTGTTTTAGAAAGCAAAACTCAAGGTACTAGCTATCTTGTTTAGGGCAACTTAGAATAAAAAGCAAATCAATAGTGTAACTTATTAGTAGCATGTATTATAGGATGAATAAAAAATTGTTAGAATAATTCCATTGTTTCGCTTAGATCAATTAACTTGATTACTATACTCATAGTAACAAGTATATACTTATACAGCTGTAACGTGATCTATTATTTACCTGATTGAAGTATGTATCCTGAATTCAGCATATGTGTGTGATCTTAGAACACTAATGACAAAATCTTTTGATTATAGTCGTATCTGTGATAGACAAACTGCAGAAGGATGCTACAAAGGAGAGAAAGAACTCTAAGTAGAAAAGCAACCATGCACCCAGCTGCATTCCTTTTGGCACAGTTTTATGCAAATGGATTTTGAGACAGATCAAGAATAGGATCCAATAAAAGCTCATCATAAAAACTTGTAATTGGTGCAACATTTGATTTCAGCCAAGTCAGTTCCTGATACAACTGACCTGAGGCAAATGGTAAGAAGGTGGTAGGAAAAGTTCAGTCCATGTAGAGGCTAAACCCTCTTTAAGCAGTGGCATGGTCTTAAGAGAGGCTAAAGCTGAACAATTAGACACATTTGTGTAAACATTTTCCAAGCCCCAAAACCAGTCTGAGCTGCTAAATCCTGCCTGCCAACCACAATGCTCCAATCAATATTCCTGACTGGACTGCTACAACAATTTATGGAGCTCTGTTGCGAACAAGATCACTAAGAGTAGTGGTCCATTTAAAGAAAAAGAAGACAGAATGAAACCCAAGAACCTTTATTTGTATATAGTCAGATTACTGAAATTTTTTTTCCTAGTTCTTTTCCGAGTCACATTAGCAAGTAGCAGTGAGCAGCCAAGATTAAAAGCTCAAACTTACTTTGCTGTCGGCCTGAAAGGATTTGCACTGCACCTTTAGAGTAAGCAAAGACTATGTGTGCGCTACCTAAATTGCCACTTACAAATACACTTGTAAATTTCTGCACTCCTTGGGTAGATATGGTGGTTTAACATCAGGGAAAGGGTAGTATGGCAGGCCAGCAGGAGGCCTGCTGTCACTGGAGATGAAACCTGTCCAAAAAGCCCTAGCAGAAGGTTAACTCAGATAATGTACAGTTTTGCTCAGGTCCAAAGATGTCAAAGAGGGTCAACCCAGAGCCCATCTGGACTACAGCTGTGGGTATTCCATGCAGTGTACATGGGTGTTCGCCAGAGCAGTGAGCTGACTGGTCACCACCTTTCCACAAATCAGGAAGAAGTCTTCATCTTAAAAAATAAAAAAAAATCCTCAGAAAAAGCAAGTTGATCAAATTTAGACAGATTCTTTTGCTTTCCTCATGGCATCAGCTGTTTCAGTTTATTTATTTCTTCAAAGTGGTAGGCTTCCTACTGCCCATACTCTTTTTTTACAGATATTTATTTACCTTTCAGACTGCTACTCAAGTCAATGAGTTATACGACAGTGGACTCATTTAATTTACCTAGTCATCCACACACTCTTGAAAACCAGGTATTTCTATTTCATCCATGAAAAATCAGGGTTTAATTGCTGTCTTAGATAGCAAGAGTTCTATTATCATTATAGTGCAAGGATTCCATATTGCCGGGGCTTCATACTTCCTCAATGCTTCTCATAGGCTGCTCCTCTGAGCACTAACTGTTCCTGATCCTTGCAGTAGTCATCTGACTCCTGATCCCACCAATCCCCTCTTTCATACCACTTGTTCTTATTGGCTACAGCTGTGGCCTGCTAAGATCAGGCCTGCTCCTAATCTTTAGTAATTGGGCCAGCTGCAACTCATTGGGGGCTAAGATTACATTCTATACCACCTTCATTTACCCATACCGTATCCCCCTACATTTAATGACTACAGCAAATGTACTAATGTAAGTTAGATAAACAGCAATATATCATCATCATCTGTCCCATTTTATTTTGATAGCCATGGTGAGGCTCAAGAACACCACTTCAAGACAGGCTTTGCAGAACTCATAAGTAAATGAAGGCAAAGGCTTCTATCATTTTGCATGTCTAATGCTCAGAATCTGAATGTTCATTTAAACAGACTGCCAAATATTAACAAATATGAAATTCCTTCCAGAATCCCTTCAGAAAGCTGGCCTCTTCTGTCCTGACTCCTTCTGACTATCTGCTAACGTGCTTATGTCCAAAATCACAGTATTAATAGCGTCTTCTAGCTTGGCTTTCAGAAATATGGCCTGCACTACTTTCAGTTATTCCCTGCAAAATGTTGTGTTCCTAAGTGTTAAAAGAAGAATAAACTCTCTTCTAAGGAAAGCATACATTTTGTGTAACTGGAGTCTTATAAATCATGTCCAATTTATATTTGGAAGTAAGCAGATGAGGGCTCTCTTAGTTCATTTCAGCTTTTATGGAAAATTTAAAACATGGCCAAACTCACAGCTTGAATATTGTATTCACAGCACTTGAGAAAAAATATTTTCATATTTTGTTCATTGTAGGCTAAAAATTAGCAAGGGATCTTATATATCTCCTAAAAATTGGTGAGAAAATGAAGCCTGACACAAAGTATTGAGACATTTCCCTTCTCCTTCCTTCTAAATCAATTTTTTCATATACACACACCAATGTTGTTTTCTCTCTCTCCAACACTGCCTGTCTACATTTCTAGTTATTTTTGCTCTACACAAGCCTCACACTCACAGAATTTAGGGGCTAGCAGAAGACAATGTGCAATGATAAACAATACTCAGAAAGAACAACAGTCACAGAACATGGAAACGTTAACCTCAATTGCATGACATGAAGCAAAATCTGGGATAATGTCTAATAAAAAAAAAGAATCCTTTAGTAATTTATTTGGTTTGAAATACAAAACCCACTGAGTGCCCAATAAATGTAACTAAAGCAGCAAGGTCTTCAATTTAAGTTAGCTGTATATTTTACAAACATGATTCAGACGGCCCAGCTTTGAATATGTAGAGGTGGCAGAGCCACTCCCAAAGAGTTAAAGGGTATCACCTATGATCCATGATGTTTGAACAATGATATGCAGAAGCATGACAAACTCACCACCACTCTAAATTTAACACAAGACAGAGCTTTTAAACACTCTAAATACTTAAAACTCTTTTAAACACTCTCAATACTTAAAACTGAGCTTACCATAAAATAATTCCCAATCCCAAACTAGAAGTCCTGATTAGTATTATGAGAATTACACTTACTCATACAACAGAAATTCTGTTTGCTGAAGGGCTAGTAAAATTTACCTGAAACACATTATCATGCCAACTAAGTCATGCACATCAATAATAAAAATAGTTGCGTGTACTCTCTCTTTCACAAGCTACAAATCTTCAAATGAACATAGTGACATCTATGTCATTCAGAATTATGGGGATAGAAGTACTCTGCCCTTTTCAGACCAGGCTACATGTCTGACTGAAATCACAAGATGCACTTTTCCTTCTACATTCAGTCCCTGCTCATGCAGCCTCCACACACAAACCCAACTACATGGTGGCCACAAGACCAGCATGTTATATGTGCACAAGTCAGGATACACATCCAGACTGTGCACTGAGTGAAAAATATTTCATTTGTCACTGTAAGGGATGCACCTCCGTCAGATGGAAACCCAGGAGCAGATTGTCCCGCTGAGCTGCACACACCACACAGAAATGCAAAGTTACAAAAGCTTCCAGGCCAGAACAGTCCTGAGCCAACTAACAGGGCCAAAGAGAAAGCATCATGAATCTGCAGCACAAGTAGACAATCCCCCTCCCCTCCATCATAACAGATGCATTACATACTCCAATTTCTACATTAATCCTTTGTTCATGAGTTCAGAATGAACATGCTGAATAGCATGATCCAGTACCTGACAAACCTTAAGACCTTTAGAAAATACACCCCACCTACTACAGGAACTACAGAACATCATACGAGGGAATAGTTCAAGCAAATACACAAGCACAGAAAGTAACTAAGTTTCATAGTGTAACATTTAAGGAAAGCACACTGTGTACTAGCAGCAATTTTTAATTTGCAAAAACAGCAGATGTATTAAGTTCTGGGAAGGAAATGAGAGAGGCTGATGGTATAAATTGGCCACATCAGTGATACAGACACAAGCATTGCTTTCATTTGACTCCAATGAAACAAACAGGACACTGAAGCCTCCAAACAGGACACTGAAGCCCTATACTGTCCTATACTTCTTGCACAGAAGTCAGCTGTTTTGAAGTGGGAGATTAGGAAAATCAGATGGTTAGGTTCGTTTGCTCAGCTCCAGAATTCTCCAAAGTCTTTTGTTTTCTCTTAGGAAAGGAAATACTCTGTTCTGGGAACTGGTTCTGAATATTTTGGATTTAGCCCCTTCAGTTATCAAAAGGGTTAACTGGGATGAATTTCGACTTCAACAATCAGAAGAATGAGATCGCGCTGGCAAGTAGAAAAATTCTTCAGTATTTGCTCTTCAGAAACAAAAATTAGAAACATAGCAACTCCAAAAAGAAGTGTATGTCCAACTTGGTATATACAGAATTTATACATCCATAATCTTTGGGAGGATTGAGGCCTCCCTGAATATTCAGACAGTATGTCTCTAATACTAAATCACTTTATCACATGTGCTGCTTTTAGACAACCCATTCCCTATTTCCTCATTACTTTGAGAAATTTTCTCAAACTAATGGATGAGACTATTTGAACCATGGTATTTAAACTATAAACAGACCAGATATTCTGATTAAAACAGAAGGATCCCTGCAGTTTTGTCACATCTCTGTGCTAAATTTGTAGCCCTTTAATTTCCATTGCTGTGTAATGTTCCCCCATTTTCTGGAGAAGCTAAAAAGACACATTAGAATAGCAAACTACTGAATAATGAGATTCTGCTCTCAATTGCTTCCATCTTTCTTGCATATTATTGGTACCTGTCCACGATGCTAGTTATTCTCAGCTGCCTTTATTGGAACTTTTCACCATATGGCCAAAAAATGGCTTGTTTTTCCTGACCACTGCCATGTCATTTCATCCCTAGCCCTGGTCCTGTCCTTTGCCATAGCTCCTCAGAGAGTGGCAGCTCTCCCTCACCAGCAGCTATACAGCAGACACATAGCAACAGTCTCTTAATTTAACTTTTTAAACAGTTTCTTGCTGAGACCTGGCTCCTGCTAAACAACAGAAATGGGAATCACAGCAACTAAAGTTTCACAACAGAACTATTGTATTTCATCCACACAAGGGACCCTGGAGAGAACACAGAAGAGAGATGGGAATATCTGGGCTCTGTGTGCTCTTTCCACTTTGCACCACTGGTTTCCACTTGGCTCATAAATATACCAGCATATTCTATTCTCAAGATCTCATTCTAGTACACAGAATCAGACCTTATTTCCTAGTTTGTCTCACTACATTACAATCTCATTTCCGCCCCCCTTCTTTCCCAAGTGAAGCTGCAGCTTTTGAAGGAACATTATAAACATATAAAAGTTCCAGACTAGAGCAGAGCAACTGAACCTTTAGTGCAGGACCTGGTTACTGGACAATGGTCAGTGCCAGAGTCTGAAGATCTGAAGAGCAAGATGCAAGAACTGCACAGTCAGCTAAACTACTCTCTTCCCCTCTACCATGAAGTGCTCAATGTAAATATAATAGTTAAACAGGCTAATAACCAAAGGTCAGGCTTTTATTATTTCTTTAAATATTTCTTTAACTCTTCTAAATGAACTGTCTTCACTTGTGTTAAATCCACAAATAAATGACTTTTCTGAAAAAAAAAAACCTTGCCAAGAAAATTCATAGCTAGAAATCTTCTTCCCAGGAAGAATGTTCTCATAATTTTTTAATTTATGCCTTTTCAATATAATGAAGTATTTTCTATTTTTAGACAATGAGTGAAAATTTCCTAATATCTACACTGAAATATTCAATTATTTCATAATTCCTTTACTCAGTGTCCCTTTACTCACTTTCTGGCCAAGATAAACAATACCAGTCTCTCTCTTCTCTTTCCCATTTCTGAAATAGGAAACACTTTACATCAGTCACAGCTTGTGTTGGGAAGCTGGGCTAATGTATCTGCAGAGTCCCATCAAAAAGCACTAAAAATTCCATCTCCTTAACAAGTGTGGAGCCAGCATTGTCCTAGAAAAATGATGGAACAGTACCAGTAAAGATCCTTTTCCACAGATAATGATCTACTACAGATTGCAGTAAGGTCCCTTTTGCCTGTGGGAATGTTGGTAATGACTAATAAATAATTGCTGGGAATGATCACTTAGGGATGAAAGTTGAAAAGTCACAAAGTGATCTCTTAAAGGAGTGACCTCAACCCATCACAGAATATTCTGAGTTGGGAGGAACCCACAAGAATCAAGTCCAACTCTTAAATGAATGGGATTATACCCATGGCCTTGGTGTCATCAGCACCATGCTCTGACTAACTGAGCTACTCTCAGTTGACCCTGAATAATTCACCAATCCTCCATCAAGAAGGAGGATGGTATTGGTTGGTTGGCCTTTATCACTATTGGATCTGGCACCAACAGGCACCACTATGGCACACCTCCACAACAACTTTTGACATTTAGATTCACTTCACCACAAAGTATAGAGCTTGCTTAATTGGCAGCTGTTTTCAAAATGCTATACAGCATTTACTGTAGCACTTGAAGCCTCCCGTGTGCTAAGTGAAAGGTAGGATGCATTAATGGTGCATGGAGCAGGATGAAAATCAACTCATAGGAAGGCTAAAGAATAAAAACTGACATTATGGAATTACAGAACAACTCATGCAGTCTAAAGTGAGCACAGCACCTCTGCAGCTCAAATTAACTCCAGCAGAAAAGCAATGGCAGGGAAAGGATCATTCAGTTGGAGGACATTCACTGTCTTAAATGAAAATGTTGGAAAATAACAACCCTGACATTTTGAAAAAGTCAGTTCCACAGAGGGGGAAAAAACCCAATCAAAACAAATCATCATGAATATACACATGTGCTACTATCAAAGAACTACTTTCCAAAGTGGTGAAACCTAAAAGTGAAAAAGTAGTCTTCACAGGAAAACTAAATGCAAGAGAATAATATTTTAAATGTGATTTTTTTCTACAAGATGTTACAAAATACAATTCAGAAGTTTATGAAAGAATTAATTATGACAAGAGTGATGGAGCTTCATGGGAAAGCAACTGCTCCATCACAAAGTAAGCATACTTCATCTGGCCCACCAGTTCTACACATGCACACTTGGAGAATTAAAGAAGCGTAAGTACTTTAATAGTCAGGTACAGTAAATGCAGATGCAGTTTTTTGAGACAGGAAACAGAAACATGATCTCCACATAGCCACCGTGCTCACAATTCACAACTCTGTCATTTGAGCTGTTTTCACACCAGTAACCCAATGCCTCAGCCTGGACACACATCTGGTAATGTCATGCATGTAGCATGCAGAGGAAGAACAGGTGGGCTCATATAAAAATGAGCATGTTTTGAAGCAAATGCAGAATGGATTGGAAGTACATCTAGAAATAATTGAATACAATGACCAGAACAGGAGCAACCAAAGCTCATGAACAGTGAGATGTCTTAAATAATTCCTGGTAGAGCTACTTTACTATTAACACACAAGTAGCCTACATTGAAGAAAGAAACTGTTGCTTCTTCCTGACAGCAACAGAGCTAAACAGAACTACAAAGCAGGGGATTCTCGCCGACTACTTGATTATAATAGTTATCTGCTAGGTTGTGCAATTTGCTCAAAAATAAGCAAGTAAAAGTAAGCAAGGGAAAGAGATTTATAGAAAAAATAACAGAAATGATACTTCATATTCTCATTATGGGGCAAAACTTTCTTTGAAGTTACAATACACTCTCCATCTGCCAGAGAGGCAATTTCCAAAGGCACCATAAGATGGAACAGTGAGATTTACATTTATTTTCCTCTCAGTAATGGCAATTGAAAATGGCTTTTCTGTCTCTGAAAACTGTCTAGAAGTAGTGTAGTATTCTTTACTCACAAAAGATTGTTATCATCAGGAGAAAATATCAGGCAAATAAAGCACTGCTGCAGACATGCACTGCTAATACTTCTCTATTATATGAAATCCAAGCCATTAGGGCAAGGAAGTGTCTTTTGCTTGTTATTGTGCTAGGAACACACAATTACAGTGAATGGGAGTTGATTTTATATATATACACACACACATATATATATATATACACATATACATATATATATATTTCAGTGAAGTCAAAGGAGATAGATTCATGAGTTATGCATAATTTAATCCTTAAAAGACCCTTCCCATCATCCTCTGATTCTATCACTTGTCCAAGGCCAACATCATTGTGTCATTTCCTGCAGCCTTCTCCACTGCCGGATTTGGTCTACTTCTGCTGTAAATTCAAAAAGCTGGAACTACAAACTGATCCTCTACTAAATCCTGTGGCCATTCACCATGTTTTTGTTCTGTGAAGAAGTACTTACTTCATTTCCACTTGGTTCTATAGGCATCTTCCATAGGCACAACTTCAAAAGCTACAGAATGCTTCAAAACCAGGAGCTGCTTAGTCATACTTTGCAGGACAGACCAAGATTTGGGTTACTACAATTAGTGATAATGAATTCAAGCTATGGCAATATCAACTCATGGGCTGAGTACTATGAAACAGTGCTGTGAAACTGAATTACAGAAGCAGGAAAGAAGCAGAGGGCAAACTCAGCACAAAACTCCAGGAGAATGAGATGATGACAGAAAGCCAAGTTTCCAGCTTTAAGAAAAAGAAGCAGGCACACATCATGAGTACCAGGTTGTACAGTCCTTTGTGCTAAAGCTGCCCTCAACAGTAACACCCTACTGGCTACAGCATCTGACTTTTCACAGCCCACAATGCAAAAGTCCATTTTCTGATTCCTTGAAGATTCACTTCCAGCAAATTAGAGTAATTCTCCCATTCATAGCAAAGAACATGAATTCCAAGATAATTTCAGAGCCAAAAACCACTTTCTCTGAAGTCACTGTGGTTCCTCCACGTCAGCCCACCACTAATAAAAAAAAAGTTCAAGAGAAAAAGTAAGTTTAGATACCTAATCTAATTACATTAGAAAGATAACTTCAAAAACTAGAGTAAATTAAACAAATAAAAGGGCAAATTCCATTCAAATTTTGTTGTTGTATAAAGAAATAAAACAACTAAAGTGAAGAAGAATAAGCTTTTATGTAAAGACAGTGATACCAGCATTATGCATCGTTCTTGCTTGTACAGCTTTTCCAGGAAGAAGTGCAGCTTCACACAAACTTAAAATACCAAGAGCAAATTCCAGCTCATATTTGTTTGGTAAACATACAGCCACAGGCAAATATCTCCTAAAGTATATAACATAAAAGAAGGTAAAGGAAGGAGAGGATAAGACCAACTAAAGAACAGAAAAAAAAAAAAAACTGTAGAAACTATCTGAAGAGAAAACATAAAACACTTCATAAAACCATGAGACAAAATAGGAGAAAAATGTGATTACAGGTGCGGGCTTTTTTCCCAAATTTTAAGGAAAGATAGGAAAGTAGTTCTGAAATTCCACTGTGAAATTAATATGAAGTTATACTTGACAAATAAAATTGGCAAAACAAAATTACAGGTTCTATGACAAAGATTTTTTTAAAATGGCAACATTGCTGTGAATTGCAACTGTTCTGCAGTACAAGGAATTCACTAGGAATAACACTATCACATTAGCATGCAAAGGCATTTGCAAAATGTATGTCAAAATCAATTTCCCAACACAGGCAGTGTTCTCTATTACTGCATGAATTCCTGAGGGACTGGTTTGAACTGACCATGGTGGCATTCAACACATTTTGAAACCAACCCCACTGTCAACACCTGTGGGTTCCAGACAAAAGAAAAGCCAGCATGCAGAAAAAGATCTCTTTCTCAGCATCATTTTCTACCCTGCAAGTATCTCCTTTCTGTACTGCCATCCAATCTACAATCTGATGAAAAATAACTATTTGCTCTAGCTTCCCTCCAGTCTAAATGACTCCTTTAGTTACAGAAATACATCTTCAGTGTTTGATTTAAAATTCTTAAACTAAGAATTTTCACAAATAAAATCTTACACAATTTCTTCTTTGTTATGAAATTAATAAAAATACATTTAATACCTAATTCAAACCAAACTGTGTCATGGCAAATTTGCCCTCCTTTAATAATCTTTCCTCTTGCAAAGAATTCCACTATTTTTTAACATGATAGCCACAGACTGGGAAATTTCAGAAATACTACCTTAAGCCTTATAACATTATCACTTTGGCAATCAAAGGCAAATGAATGCAGACTTTGTGCTTTTATTAAGGCTCGTTTTACACCTAGTATAGAGAATAATATCACGCTGTGGAAAGCAGTGCCTGTGATAAACTCTGAGCAAAGTCATGCTGGCAGGTATTTATCTGCCACTTGCACATTGAGATAACGTACCCAAAGAAAATAAAAATAACTTGCTAATAAATATTGCCAATGTTTTGCAAAACAAATAACAGGATAAAAACAAATTATAGGAAGTCTTGGATAATTGATCAGGTTTTTTGGACTGCAGCTTCATGACAGCCCAGTGCTTCCAGCATGACTGCTCCTATCGATGGTAACACTACAAAGAGCCCTGCCCACAGCTCACGCTGCCAATGCCAAAATATTGAATGCCACAAGGAAAAAAAAGATACATTTATGGATTAAACAGACTATACTGTTCATGCATTAAGTATAAAGTCTCCCACTGTGAAACTGAAATCAAAAGCAAAGATGGTATGTTAATAGTAAATGGGATAATTCCATGACAGAAGTGAGAAATGTCTCTTGCTGCAAAATACAGTGAAACAAAGTCTCTTCAAGCAAGTAATATTACAGCAATGCTTAACAAAATATTTAAATCCTTAATTAATACCTGCTTATCTCTCTTTGTCAGAGAGATCTCACCATGAAATCAAACTCAGTAATGCAAAAAACAATAACTACATGACAGAAAAATTACATAACTCAAAAGATCAAAAGTAGAAAGTCACAGCCTTTAGTAAACAAATACTGTGGTGAGCATGCATGTACTATCACTGTCTGTTTTACTTTATATGCAGCTCCTCTGCATTCTTTGAGGAATTATGCTAACTCCAAAGATCATCTGGCTTCATCTGTGGGCCTACTGGTCACTGACAGACACACTGACAATTTTTAAAATCTCATCTTCACATCTGTTACCAACAGCAGCTGGGAAAGTAAGCTGTTTCTGCTGCTTTGCAGATAATAAGGATTTACAGTTTTGAACTTTGAATCAGTGGAAATCAGAAAAACCTGCTTTTTTAGTGCCAAGACAAAGTTCTGAGGTGAAACAGGATTTTTCACCAGTTTAAAGTATGAATAGTATTAGATCCTCTCCTGTGCATGCAAAAGCAGCTCATTATGTGGACATAGTCTCTGTATGAAGCTGTAGCAGCTGTCTCATATTAACATGCTTAACAACACAAATACAGTTACAATATAAATGCAAAATTACAAATGTTGCATTAATTTGAAGCTAGTATATAGTTGATACTAGCCCCTTTTTTCAGTGAGTGTCAGAATCCCTAAATCCGAGCTACTGTTGAGGTCTTGGTCCTTATTTTCTTTGGCTGGGTTATAGCTAAACATATCTACTCTCCCTCTTTCTTGAGCTTTAATCACTCAGTAAAGTAACTATTATTATTTTGTCTATTGGGTTAACCTGTCCACAATCACATACTACTTTTATCAAATTTGAAAGGTCACACAGCAGTCATTTTGCATGCAACCAGATAATGTCATGTGAACAACTGCATTTGGACACGTTAATGTCAACAGGCTAATGAAACTTTATTCATTTTGTGGGAAACTCTCACATATTTCCTTAACATGCATTTGGTTCCCATAAAAGCCCCAAGCAGCCAGCCCTGGCAAAACGAAAACCCTTCTCTACTCTGACAGGACAAGTTCCTGTTGGAGTGTATCAGCACCAACCACAAAGGAACCCACTTTTAGTTCAGAGATTTCACTATCTGTACAGTTTTGGGCTGTTTTGTTTTCCACTTGGCTGCCAAAAGGACTAGTTTCTTTCACAGTGTGTTCTGTGACAAATGAAGCAGCAGTAACAAATCCAAGAAACCCAGTCCCATTCATGAAGAATAAGACTGTACAAAAGTAAGACTATTCATTTGTTACATGCTACAAAGCTCTTCCTAAGAATCTGGGTTTTTAAGATCAGGGTAAATTTAACTTTTCCCCCTTGTTTTTCAGTTATGTCATATTCCCTGTTAAAAATCTTTTGATAAGGATCTCCTTTAAAGCTCACAATATTTGGCTATCCATTTATTCAACTCCCTTATTTACTTATTGTCTGTAAACTCCCAGTTCCCAAGGAAGCCAAGTGAAACACTTGACAAGAATTGCCTCCAAGTCTATTCAGGAGCTGCCAAGAAGTGGGATTCCTCCCAGATGAGGATGTTACTGCCATAAACACCTCACAGGGGTCACTGGGCTTGTGGTGAGCTGGTTTTAGTGCTCTTTTCAGAAAATCAAAGTGTTCCTGCTCCTCCTCTCCCCAAAACCACTGGGGGAAAATGAAATATAATGGCTTATGTACTGCCAACATCCCTCTTCACTATGATATACAAGAGCATGATTTCACAGGTATCCAAGATGTAGGATATACATCTGATTGAATCCTAGCAATCCTAAGATTGCCCTAGTGGAAAAGGAGAGTTGTTATAAAACCCTAACACCTTTCAAGTATCCCTCACATCAAATGTAATCTCCCTACAGAACATTAGATTAACTGCTTTGGTATTCATCTGAATTTAACATCCTTCCCAAACTCTCAGAAAGCCAGAACACCTGCAGGGGAGGAGATGGGGGGGATTTGGGGGGTGGGGGTCCATTCCTTCCACAGCTGGATTTCATCACAATGATCACAAGTTCTTCCACCTTTAGGCCTCAAAAGTTTGACTGCAACCGAGCAAATAACTGAACAGACCACAGCCTCTAATCCTGGAAGGGCTCCTACCAGACTGAAAGACAGCACAACAGCTGCTCAGCAGTCATAATCGCTCAGCACATTTATGTTCCTTTGACTAACTCCCCTCCCATTAAATAGCAGATCAAATATTAGGCTTGCAAGAACCATGGCTAAAAGCAACACTAGATTCTGAATGAGTAAGATGTGTCCTTGAACAAAATGAAAGTGTTCCAGATGATTACAGAACTTCCCTTCTCAACAAGGCAATGAACACTGAAGCAGCTGTTCAGTGGGAAGAATATTCAGCTGTGGTTCAGTCAGGTCCCACAGTGCAGGAATGAAGGCCTTCAGAAGCACTGGCAGATTCTGGAGAGTCAGAAGGCCACTTGGTGATAACACAGTTATATAAACAAGGAGAGGTAAGTGAAAGAACAGAATCACTGGAGGGAAAACTACAGTAAAAGAATTGCTATCATTTGAGGCTGAAAGAAAATATGTTGTTGACATCCATTACAGGAAGGAGATCTGACAAAATGTTGAGGAGGTGGAAGAGCATTCTCACATTTTCAACCCTATTTATACAATTCTGTTAAGTTCAAATATTCTTGTTGACAAACATAAAAACCCTTTCACTTAAAAAAATATATGAACGTAGTTGAAGAGGAGACCTTAAAAGTTATTAAGGCAATACTTCACCACGCCTTTTCAATATGGCCATTTCAACAGGCTAAGCAGTTATGTAACTACTAAATGAAAACCACCCAAGGAGGGTTTATGAAAATAGTATTTTCATAGTAACAGCCAATGTGCTGAAGAAAAATAGATTTCTTTTCTTACACTAACAAACCCCAGTGCATTAACAAGTTTTATAAATTAGACTTAATGGGCTCCTTTTCCAGTCATTAATGTCACACAGTAGTGCCTCCTTTTGCACTTTAATGACTTCTTTGCATATATCATCTGGCAGTGTCAAGCTTACCATCCAAGAGTCTGAATAAGGAGGTAGCACCAGAGCTCTGTTCCTTAAACTCTCAACTCCCAAGAAGCAGCAGCTACACTCCCTGCTTTTGTCCCAGAACACAATGCATACAACTCCTTTACAGTAACTGCATCTGCCCTGCTTATAGTTCCAGCATGAAAAAACAAAAGTACTTTTTACTGTTTATTTCAAGTTCTGCCCAGTGGACTTTCCTTCGGGTGTTTGTTATGCAGCCATCAGAACAAAGTTATTTGTGAGAACAAGTCTACTCACACCTACTCATCCAGTCAAAGCTGAGGATAAACACCCATGGAAAGAGTTATCACCCCAACACAAGGAATAATATCCAGGCAATGGAAGGAATGAGAGTATTTTCAAGCAGTTGGGATTTTGCTGCCTAAAGACAAGGACCACAAGCCTCATGGAGGCATGTGAGCCTTCTCAAGAGAAATTAAAAGCAGCTGTTAAATTTCTCACTCTCCTTTGAGCCCTGATTTCACTGTGAGGAGTCAGTATCCTGTTTTACAAAGGAAAGTGGGCAGCTGGTTTCTTTTTCACAATACGAGCTGACCTGTTGGTTCTGGAGCTCCTTAGATGAAGGCACTTGGACACACTACAGCTGCTCCACTCCGGAAGAAAGCAAATTTCAATCTGTAATAAAATACTGCCCATGGTCATCCTGAAGGTATAAAATGTATGGCTTTAAATTTGTTTTAGGACTGTTGTTGATGAACTGTATCTCAAAGATACATAGGCTATCTACACAGCTAGAGTGGAATTTTTCTGCCATAAAGACACCTGGAAATTTGACTACTGTCCACTAAATAATCCCAAAGTTTTGAATTCCTGCTGATACACTGCTATCAAAGAATTCAAGCCTTGATTCTTATCTTAAGCATCTCTGGACTCAGACAATGAAATCAAGCAGCTCTTCATTTATAGATGCATCTAAAGACAGACTACAGAGAATCAGAAAATTTGTTCAAAGTTGTGATACTCTTCACAGTATCAGAGAGACACAGAGAAGAAATTCACAATACAAAAATTATTATGTAGAAAACATCAGACGAAACCTCAGAGAAAGTTAAATCTTGCCTTCCTTTTTATATTTACAAGCCAGGTGACCACATAATTACAGGTACTTAAAGGTCTCAGTAAAGTCCTAGCTACTGGACATGTTCAAGGGCTTAAGACAGGGGTTTTTTTTCCATTATGTCCAGAAACACAGGAGAAAAATTTACCTTTTGGTAGAAAAAAATAGTAACATTGACAGAACCAGAGAAGCTTGGCAGTTAATAATCTCATCTTTGAAGCCTGGAAAAGTTTGCTAATGTGTGTCAGCAATTCTCTACAGGAATGAAGCAGACTGACTACTATCTTGGGTAGGACTATTTGAGATTTATCAACCACAACACAGAAAGACAAGAAAGAAACCAAAACTGCATCTTCTGTTGACTTAATTAGAAAAAGAGAAACCCTGACAAACACAAAAAAAAGCATGAAAGGACTAAGTGTTCTGCATTTGCCACATAGATATTACTTAAGTGTTCCTGATTGCTAAAACATGGAAATGCAAATACTGCTGACAAACATAAAAGCCAGCTGTATTATTAAAAGCATGTTTTTTTATAGGAAAAATTTTTAGCACACAAAACAAGTCACCATCCTGGTTCATGCTATGAAAGTTTCTAATGCTCTATTGCACTAATGAATATTATAACACAAAAGCTTAACACGAGCAATTGGCAACCCCATGTAATAAATAAAGTTTCTTTGTATACTTGGAAAAGTTTTTCTATCACATTCAGTCTTCACTGTCTTTACGTCTCACTTTTCTATGCCACAGCTCACAACATGAAGAGTGACAGGATAAAGCACAGGGCAGCAAACTCATGTGTTTTATACAAGTGAATTTGGGAGGAAAGTACCTGTCCAGACAGACCACACAAGACACATGTAAGAAGTGGAAACAGCTTCAGTTACAAATCAAATAAGAAAAACAAACTAGTCACATGATCTAGGGTAGATATACTAGACACCTTCATTAAAAAAAACCCCTAAAAATACAGAAGAAACAAGACTAAGTTCTGCAGTTAAAGCAGAGGACTGGGAGAAAAGTACCCTCCCTCCTATTCTGATTTAACCACTGTCATTCAAGCTGCTCACTAATATAGTCTTACCTGAAAGCACAACTGCAGAAGAGCCTCAGTAACCTGAGGCTTTAAAGGACAAAAGCTTTACACAAGGCTAAACATGGTTTAGAGCTGGACCAGAGAGGGAAAGGTAGCTAATTACTTATAACTCCCCTTATTACAAACATCAGCATCATCAAGAAAATTTAGTGCATTATTTTGCACAACTGATAGAAAATTATGATATCTAAAATTCACTAAGGACTTTTTTTAAAACACCTATTGGACTTTTAAAAGGCAATATAAGTACCACCTCCATTAAGATGTTAAAAAACCCCTAACTTTTGCTGGGGAGGCTTACCACAACCTGGTATATATATGTAAAGGGGCCTTTCCAATCAAATAATAAAGCTTGTTGGTGGCAGAATAGTTGATTACTTTCATCTGGTAGCAGGATAACTATAACACATTGTCCTAATGATCTTCAGCCAGGGAATTTTAAATTGGGCATGCCCTTACCACAGCTCAGTTTCTTAACAATACCCTTCAGATACTAGGAAAATTAATAGAGACAACAAGATAACAAAGACATCTACTGTAGCTTCTCAAACCCATCCATTTCTAATTGCAGGGAACAACAGCATAAACTCTAGTTAAGCTGAGTTCACAAAAAGGCTGTATTTGTCAAAGAAAAACACAATCTGTGAGACTTTCAAACACCTAACATTAATAAAGATTTTTCCCAACATACAACTACCAAAATGGAAAACTTTGTGATCAGTGGACATTCAGGATGCTGTCTACACTTACAGAGGTTTTAATTGCAACACACAGGTTTAGTGTGTTGCAATTACTGTGTCCAGTAATCCATTTTTCCTGTTCACAACACATAACCAGGGACAGACTAACACATAGGAAACAGGTCAGTGATAGAATAGTCCACTAAGTGGCAAGTGAAGGCAAGGGGTACATTAACTGCTGAACAGGTGAAATTTCTAGGGAATAGGAATGATTACATGAGTAATCTCTCCTGCAGAAATTAAATCCATTAGGCAATTAACTGCCTGAAGTGTTATATCCCCACTACAGGGATCACAGCTGAAACTGTCCCCCTTCAGATGGTTAACACCTGGACAAAGCCATTAGGCTTGGAAGTAAATCATTGCCTTTCCCTGCAGCTGAGCCTGCAGAAGCATTCCTGAAGACTTTCACGTTTTTATATCCATTTCTATAACTTCCCTGCAGGTCCCTCAAAAGTCAATCACTGATATTCAGTGTTTTCCACTTTACATTGAACTAATTAATTCAAGATAATGAAGTCAGGCTTTCAGTATTAAAGAGGGCTCTGGGGGAAATAAACCAACAGCAATGGTAGGGTGAGAGCACAAAGAGAACTGAAATTTCACAGTAAATTCTCCTATATGTGAGAGAACCTTGCTTTACTGTCCAGGACTTTTCTTTCTCTTTTGATTTTCTTCTCTTAAGTCTTAGTTCCACAAAATTAATTTCATGTCTTGGATTTATTATAATCAGTTTCCTGGGAAACATCCTGGCATGCTACAGCATCTCACCAGATTAATATCACAGTGATTAAGAGCACCTTCAAGACTAGAAATGCTTTCCAAGCACAGGTCTACAGCTGTGACTGTGGAAAACATATGGAATTTTTTCTGGTTTTAATGAACAAGAAAAGCCTTCACCTACACATATCACACACCCCTTTTCAGAAAAAGGAAAATGGGAGCTTGATTTCTGCCTCTGTCCCTTTATTAACAACTGAGCCATCAGAGAAAAAAAGGGGGAAAAAAAGAGATAGAACATTTACTTTGCTAACTTATTTGCTTCCTTAAGGATCAAAAATATGCTTTATTTCCAAAGGATGTCAATATTTTGTTCAGCCTGCAGCACCTTGTTAAATTCAAATGTTCATATTTAATAGGAAATAGAACAAAAAACAGCAGTGAAACAAGTTTCAGAATCATTCTAAGTGAAAGCCTGTATTAATTTTTCAGCTCAGAAAAGGCAGGATAAGCTCTAATGCACTGAACCAGAGTAAGTGTGATAAAAGAGCCAATATAAGTCATATCTCTGGGGATTTGAACCAGAGAAGATAACAACAGACTAATCTTTCTACTACTTATTTTGTGCTGCTGGTCTAAATGTCAAAACCATATTAACAATCAAAAAAATCCACTGAAAAGAACTTCAGACTAATGGTACTGGAGTGACTAGAAATTGACAAATTACTCCAAAACACAGATTGGAAGAGCAAATTAAAGACGGCTCCACCAAATCAATGTTAGTATTTTAAGGTTTTGAATAATATATCACATAAAGATCATCCATATTCATTGATGCTGCAGCTAGATGTGATCAATATACTTATAGCTCAGTAACCCTCTGAAGATATAAAATCCCTCTGCAATTGTCACAAATACACAAAATGTTCCCAGAATCTAAATCTGTGTACTACATTACGGTTTCCAAGGCCAGCAATGATTGTACATATGAAGAGAATGTGAGATGAATGATTCTAGAGGAGTTCTATGCAAAAAAAGTGTTCTTAAAGTTCCCATTTTAAATGAGAGTAGCCAAATAACTAGAACTCAACTTATGGTTCTGTATTATATTGAATCCCATTTTTATTATAATTTAAAGGATAAGAATTAACAGTACCACTTTATTGCTGCAAAATAATATGGCAAGAATATTGAATGGTCTTAGTACTGTATACTTGGTAAAAAGCATTCAGATATCTAAAGAGAAATATTTATTCTAGATTTATTTGGTATTAAAATATTTATTCTAGATTTATTTGGTATTGTGCCATGATAATGACACAATGCCTCTTTTTTCCCAGCTGCTATGAAGGGCAGCTTAATATTCCAGTCTCATCACTGTATTTGTTAGTCTGCCACCTTCCTATTATCTTAAAACTGTTTTAAAGTCCTTTCCTCAGGACTTTAATTACCTGTGTAATCTTTTCTCCCATTCCATACATGCAACAGCAAACCTATAAACAAAACTAGGCTGAATTATAACCACAATTACATTATGTATAAGAACTTCACAGATTCTAGAGGAATACAACTGAAATTTTTATTCTTTCAAGTCAGAGATCCTATCTCTTGCTTGTAGTGATGTATCTTATTTAATTCAATGAATATTAATTTTGAAGAGGGATTACAGATATTCTAAATATTCAAAGGTCCTGAATTTTCTAGAGGATTTTTAAAAGCAGAGTGAGGAATATAACAGATGACTGTCTCTTGAGGGTCTGTGAAGGCTTCATTAAAAATTCCACTCAAGAAAAGCAGTTTTAGTACTGCATGATAATAATATCCACACTCACTGTGACAGTTCATGAATCCTCCCTGTAAACAATTCATGAACTTTGTCTGACATTTGGAAATGTTTTAATAAATATTGTTTTTTTAATTGACTAACTCTCATACACACTATTTCAAATCATACCACTCGAACCAGACAGAATGACTGGCCATTAAGAATAACAACTGCTTCATTGAGAGAGATTGATTAAAGTCAGTAAAGAGTTTTCTCCTGCTTGTCCACAAGGAGGAAGTGGAGAGAGCAGAGAACACCCAAGCAAGAAATATTCACTGAGCAGATAAAACATAAGCTTAAAAAGCTTTGAAAGAAAAGCCTACATAGGGGGCAATCTCAGACATTTTCAGAGAGCAGAAAGAAGATGGTCTTATTTAGTTGGAGAAACATAAATTCACGTGAGAACAAAATGTCAGAAAAGCTTTGTTATGAAGAAAAGCCGGAAAGTGCAGAAGCCAAGAGGAGCTGGGCTGAATCCCAACAGTCACTTGCAAGATTTATGATATCTTCAGAAGGTGCTTAGAGACCCCACAGAGGTTCAGATTCCAGGGGCTTAAAGAATGAATGGCCTAATGAAATAAACCCCTAACACATAAGCCAGTGAAATGTCCCACCAGAGGGGGAACTCTACCGGCAACCCCAGTTAACCTGTACGTTATTAAAAAGAAAAAAAACAGAATGAATTCATGTGCAAGTCCATGAGCCAAGAGAAACATAGATGGTTAGTCCTCAGAGCAAGAAGATGAGATTTTAACAGCTGCAAAGTGTTGAGCTAATGCTTCAGAGGATATTCTGCTGTTTGGTGGATTCTTTCCCTCAGCATCACATGGAGTAAAGCTGAGTATCTGCTCTAGGTCTCCTTGGCCCCAGGACTAGACTTGAAGATATACAGAGAGAATTACCATGCTCTTGGAGAAAGAATATCACTAGGAATCATTTCTTTATAAGAAGCTTTGACTTCTCAGAGACTCATAAGCCAGTGAAAATAGAAAAGCCATTGGACTTGAATGTTTCAGACCATTTAATTACCACTTAAGTTTAAATTAAATGGAGGAATGAACAAGAGTTAGCCTGTATCTCAAAGTTTATGTGATAAATACATAATGCTCAAATGAGCAGTTAATAGAGACCAAAAAATCCTGGAGGGTTTGAGAAATGTATGAGGTATGAGAAAAGCCTAGCACTTCAATTAATCACTGAAGTGATATTTTTTTATATTAAAAAATAGAGGTATTTCTGGACAGAAGAAAATGAAGAGAAATGTGTGTACTAAGATGAAATGAGAGCATGCTGTTAAAATTGGCCATTTTAATTGGCCATTGGGGAAGGAGTACCTTCCCCACTTCTGCTATCAGCAGTGATTATGGCCAGCATAACTACAGTGAGGACACAACAGGTCCTCACAAATAAAATTCAAACAGCATTCCAAGTGGGAGGACACAATATAGAATTATTATAAAACAGACAAATCAAACTGCAAGCCTGCAGCCGTAATCATTCTAGATCTTAACAAAAAAATCTCTCTAAAAAAATCAAATGGAGGGGCTACTCGAAAAGGAGAAAAACTGAATGTGGCAACTACAATCCTATCAGCCTGACTTAAATTTTCAAGGAATAAAGACAGAAAGGAAGACAAAACATTTGTCAAGTTCTTCAGTATCTTTCCAATAACAGATTTTCTCTAGGCACAGAAGAAAGCTGATCTGTATTTAATAAAGCAACCAATAGAAATCACATTTCTTTACATACTAAGTAGAGAACAGCACAACTTTTAGTCAAAGAGTTATATTTTATAAAACTAGGTAAAGAAGGAATCAAAACAAGTTGTCTCGAAAAAGGGAATTAACAAATATGTTGGTTGTATTGATAACCAGCTTGTTAAATCTATTAATTAACCAGAAAAAAACCCCGAACATAAGCAACTCAATAACATTCACTAATTCCTGAAACTAGAAAGTATTATCAGTGCAGCTAATCAAGAGGATCTTTATACAGAAGAACAAGAAGACTGAAGTAATAAATACAGAATGACAAAATATGAAATTACATACCAACAAACTAATATCTCTTGCTGCGACCTGGGAATTTCTTCATTGGAAACTGAAGAAAATAACCACAAACATGGATGACTATAAGTTAAAGAGGTTCAGCCTAAAAAAAGGATAAATGCAAACTGATTTAGGTGAGATGTTACCACTTAAGTACTAACATTCCTCTGCAAATAACTGAGAAAACGCTGAATATAGGTGTTGGAGCAGAGAGGTCCTGATGCTGTTGAGTCAGGGAGGGAAAGAAAGACTCCAGTCTCCAGGTGGATCAGAAGGCAAAAGCGTTTCATGAAAGTAGCGGGTCTTTTATAATGTGACTCGCTAAGGTGATGATACTGGATTGGTCTCAAAGTAGAAACACCTCACTCTGTTGGTGACTATGAATAGCACACTTTGGAGAACCAAAAAAAAGCAAAATGGTTACAGAGAGAGAGATAATAATTGTTTTAATTATTTTCCTCTAAAATTCCCAGGCTCAGCCTGGGAGAAATTATCTCTCTCTGTTCTTTCTTTGACTGAACTGAGAATATCCACAAGGTCCAGTGGTCTGACTAGAGCCAGTGACCTGATGAAAACACCTGCCTGACCATGCATTTCAGAAGGCACAGCAGTTCTGATATGTTTCCCAGAAATGTGGGGTAGGCAAGGGGAGGTTTAGTCACTGGGAGCCTCTGGGGACTGTGGGTACTGAGATTTGCACCTGATAATCCCTACCAATGTTTCTAATTTTCATCCATACTTTCTAGGAAAAATTACCATGATTAGTGCATGCTCATAGGCCTAAAACATGGTTTCCATTAGAAGCAATTAGCAAGAATTATGGCATAGCATAAAATCAAAATCTCAAAAAGTGCACGATAAATGGCCTCCAATAAGATGTAATAGACATAGAAAACATTTGTTCTTCCTGGCGATTTCCGAACATTTCAACAACGTTTAGAAATTGAGGGATAACTTGTGTCCCACAACCACAGGGTTCTGGAAATGTAACACATGGTCTAGTCTAACTCCCAAATACTGGCTAGAGTCTTCCTTTCAGACAAACATTTCTGAAAATTAAACGCAGTTAGCCTTTCAAAAAGGCTGTTTCAACTGTCAGGTCTTTCCCCCATCCTCAGATACAGGCACAAGTGGATATTAAAATAAAATCTTAAAAGCCCAGTCAAAATTTTGATTAGTTTTGAGAAAATGTAAACATTACTTCTTTAATTGAATATTACAAACCTAAGAGACCTAGGGTTTGTTTTTTATCAATGGAAAGAGAACACAAAAGCAGTCTGGTATCATGGCAAAATCATTATAAAGCTGTACCCCTGCCAAAATTATTGCTAAAGACACCAACTTCAAAGACAGCTAAAAAAGGAAAAGAAACAAATTCCAGGATATGGAATTTGACTTTCATAGTAACAAAAGGGAGCAAATAAACAAACAAGAGCCAAATACATGGGAGGTTGCCATTCTTCTTTCTTTTGAAAACCAGAATGAAATGCTCTCTCTTAGATCCCTTAAAAGTTATACAAATCTAAAACTAAAGGAGAAAGAATTTTCTAACTTGTGACTTCATTTTCAATTTAATCTTTTGGGGAAAATAATTATTCTACTATTACTAGACACAGTAACACATTGTTTTGAAATGTGTTACATTAAGAAGGGGTTATGGGCTCTGGGAAAGCAGGTCACATTTAGTTTGTTTAGTATTAGTTTGTTTCATCCCCTTGCTCCTACAGGGCATGCACACAGCATTCTCTTCCCCTCAGAAACCCACAGACACACATTAAACTGACTGGGATTTTAAAAATGCAGAAAACCTGAAAATCCCCCCAAAGGACAATCTGTGGCTGATTTCATTGCAGAATATGTTCCTGAGCTCCCTGTATGTTTGAACAACTGAAGTTTTTTGAAAAGATGCTCCCAGTTCTCCCCACTGTCTCTCAACTTGTCCAGCCACCAACTGGAGTGATGTTGTTGTATAGTCTTACTATAGACCTACACAAGCACAAGGCAGAGGCAGGAAACACCAGGTTTTGTCTATTTTAAAACCCATCATTACCAAACCTTGAGGTCTGATTCAATAGACAATGTTTAATTTGAGCAATTTTTGCCCCATCCTTCTTTTGCACCATGAGCTGGAGACTAGATCTTGATGGGGCTTGAAACACCAAGTGACCCTTGGTACTACTGGTGCTGAACAGCTACCCCAGAGCTTCACTAGAATAACCACCTAAGTGTAAGCACAGTATGCTCCAAAACATCCAAAGTGATTTATTTTCTCAAAATGCTGTAAATCAGGTTCTCTTGCATGTCTTCATGAGCAGCAGTAGCAGTACAGTACACAAAACAGGTTTTGAGTGTTTAGTGTACTATACTGAACAAGTGCTGAGTTAGTGCTTTAAGGTTACTGCTTCCCTTCCCCTGAATGTAACTGCAAATTCTAAAGTCTAAACCCTGATTGATACATGTATGTAGATGAATGTATTTTCTAGTGGTACACCAAAAACCCTATCTATACCACATGCACTTATGGTCCCATGTATGGCTTAAATATTAACAGAGGGATAATCCCTCTCTCCAAGAGATTATTCTCTTCCATTTGGGAGCATCTTAAGACAATGTTCTCAGAAGAGAATAACAGACATGCTTTATTGAGTCCATGTTCATGTAAACACACATTAATCCTACAGTAATGTCAATTAAGCATCTTAGTGATCAAAGTACCAAACTGAAATGTATCTATAAAATTACCTAATTAATAAAAATGCAATAGCCTGTCCAATGATTAATGAAATAACTTTAAGTAAAAATAATTAGGTGTCTATGTATCTATGCAGAGTGTTTAATATGTGACCTTACTGGTGTAAAGAAGGAGAGATGAAGCTATCAATATATCTGTGGCAGCCTATGAGAAAACAGTTTCATGCAAATGGTAGGTTTAATATTAATGCCACAATACAGAAGGACACATGGAAGAAAAGGCTTTGATAAATCATTACTGTCGTATGTCTGGACATGAGCTCAAAATTCAAAGCAGGAAAAACTGAAAGTGTAGAATAAAATTCTATTCATTGGGGGTTTATGCAACTGAAAACAAAAGGTCATGTAGAAGGTAATGCACCAGAAGCAGAATGCAGTCATCTCCACAGTTTCTTTGATTGGTAAGATACATCCAGTTCCTTGGACACTGCATTAAACCATATGTGTTTGTTTATAACTGTTAAAAAAAAGAGCATACACAAGTTGTTTGTCTCACATATGTTTAGCCAGACATTAGCTAAAAACTGCCCTTCCTGTTGCCCCTTTCCCAGTACCAGATGTAGGCACAAGTCAGTGGAAGTGGAGCAGACATAGGCATGACAACCTAATTCCCTGCATGAAGGAAGTAGCTGGGGACAAGGAGGGGGAAGGGGAGACATAAACACTTTGCACAAGGTCAGTGCAGGAGATTGAGACATCTGTCAGGCCTGGAAGTTAGTACATTTGCTTTTATTACAGCCAATAATGTTAGTACTGCAACAGTTTATGCTGAAAGCAGTGCAGCCTGTGAGCATAACTACATAGGCACGACTACCCTGATTTTTATTTTAAATCATTTCCCCAGGAAATGGAACTAGTAAAGTCTGGCATAAATGTAATGCTTGTTTTCATTTAGTTCAGAGAACAGGAAGAGAGAGAACCTAGAGCTGTGTCTCTAATGTACTTTCAGTTACAGAATGAAAACCCACTTCTAAACAAAGCACTTCAAAGCATTTCAAAGTCCATAGATTTGACCCATCCAGAGTAACCCAAGTTATCAATGGGAAGCTTGTGGAAGTGAGGAAATAGGCACAAAAAAGGAGTGCAACATAAGCATTGTCTGTCCCTTAAAACAATATTCTGCTAACTCTCCCTGTCAGATGCTACAATGAAGCTCTAGGTTGTACTGTCAAGTTCACCCACTTAAAGAAAGCCCAGTTAAAACTTTCTATCTTTATCCTATTTCATTTAAATGGGATTAACTGAGGAATATGATTTGACTCCATACACAACACAACCAGTAATCCACCTACTTTGGTACATATTTCCTGCCTCCACCCTAAAAATACTTAACCAGGAAGAGGAGGAGGAGTCAGCAGAGATTTTATATCTAAGCATATCCAGCCAGCACACAGGTCCTTACAAAGATCCCTTCTGCATTAGAGTGCACTAGTAGTTCCTGCAAATCCTTACAGTTACTACATTTGGCCAAGCATGTGTTAGAAAAAATACAGCTATTTAATCACCTGCAGATTATTTATTTATAATATAAAATTATATACACAAGTTTATATAGGAGAGTAGCTCAGTACAAAGAGGTGGGAAGTAGCTGCACATCTTCTGCTGCAATGCTAAATATACCACCACTCTTCAGGCATGACAGAAATCCCTTGCAATTCAATATTCTGAGAAGAATTATTTCACCTAAGTGCCAATGAAATTAATGATTTTGTACAGCTTCTTATATACTTGTCTCAAAGAGCTTAGAACTGATTGAATGAACTGTGATTTATGAGCATCATTTTAAAAATCCATTACTCCTTCTGAAAGAAGTGCCTTTTTACACAGATTAGTATGCTTTTCTCATAGACTGAGCAAGGCACTATCTTCTATTAATTCTATAACATGTGAACTTTCTTCTGCTACATTTCCTTTATAAACAAGGCTTAATTTTATATTTTCACCAGTGACACGTTTCAGCATTTGGTGTTAAAGAGTAGCTGCTGGCCAGATGTTTTTTTTCTTTTTTTCAGCTAACAAGAAGGAGTACTGGAAATGAATGGGGAGGTGATACAGCAGATGTGAAATCATAAGGAGTTGGACCAACATCCTCTTTGTCTCTAGGTTGAGAGCAAAAGGTGCTTTCTCCTGGAGTAGGCAGCTGATTGACACATCTACCACCACAACATATTAGGGCCAATGCTACTTGGGAAATGCTGACGTGAGGGCTAGGTAATTTCATTAAAATTAAAATGAAAAAAATCCATTCAGGGTTACAAATGTGCAAAAACTACCTTGCCTGGGATATCCTGAGACTAAAAATGGTCAAACACCAAGAATCCGTGAGGGAAAATATCATGTTTGCCCTGCTCTTGCCCTGCTCTTGCAGGGTGTATGCTTTTAGCTTCTACAACAAGAAGGATATGGGGCTAGATAGGAAATTTATTGGTCTGATACAATACATATAATGACTGCTGCATATAACACCTGCCCCAAATGAGCTGTGTGATATTTTAGCCCAACAGTTTTGTTAGCTGATATCTCTGCTTCCATGCTGTTCACACCTGCAGCAGGATTTGAACAATCAGTTGGACAGAGAGCCCCATTCCTCACTACAGAAGTGTTCACAATACTTTGACACTCAGTGTGGAGTTCAGATTGCTCAGACAAATTTAAAAGAAAAAAATGCAGACTCTGGAAATCATTGATTATTTTTCAGCATGCAACTAGAAGTTTGTTTTCAGGAATTAACTGAGGCATGAAGTAAAATTAAAAGGCTCATGCTGCTGCGTGTCAATCTTCTTGCATAGTAAAGTGGAATTTAAAGGATTCCTAATTCATCTGTTTCCCAATGCTTTCCAGGAAAGACTGAGCATTCTGCTGACCCAGAAATTCATGAAAATCTGTGAGGACAATAAAATGCCATTAATATTTGATAAATTGACAAAACCAAAAATACCCATCCATTTACAGCTTATTAATAATTTGCTCTAGTGTACTCTAAGACAACTGCTGATGCCAATTCTTTGTATAAAAGTGAACGCCAGCAAAACCCATCCATTTCTGAATTGGGATGACTTCTATCTGAAAAAGTAATTCAGGACCATTGCTCCAGAAGGTCAGTGGCTATAAATGAACTCTTGTTGGAAACTTAACAGAAATGTTATTCATTACGCTGCATAAAAACCTAAAAATTTAGCAGCCAAAGATATTTAAGAACTCTATCTTTGCCACTGGTGCTCTGAGTAGGCTATTAGCTAATATTTTAGTAATTAGCTAATATTTATTTTACAGCTCTCTGCAATGTAAACTCTATGATTAAGACTTTTTAATATCATTACTCCTCTTCCATAGTTAGGGACATATCTAATTTCTCCAATAAGAATATCTTAATCATATATGCTTGGTTTCTATCACAGACATAGACTGAAGTATGCAGAAAATTTTGGACTTAGCCACACATAAGCTTTCAAAACTTCCCTCTTTCCAGATCCAGTTTGTTGACATCAATTAAAAGATTTTCCTGAGAACCGGGGAAAAAAGGTAATTTACTGCAATAACTTTTTAAATGTTTTTGTTCTTAAACTTTAACATAATTTTTAATTCTCAAATAAAAGCCAAATATTTCCATGACAATGTGTTTTTGATGTTTCAGTATTTCATATGTTCTCAAAATCATGGATTAAGGTAGCAAACAGCTGTAGATTTATTACACAGATGGGGGGCAATTACCTTTGGAGAACTGTTTTTGCAGGTTTTAGACACTGAAAATTTAATTCTTGCCACATTTAAGAGTAACCACAAACTAAGAGAAGCAAAGTGAAAGGCTTCCAATTCCAATTTCCCAGGATAACAGCTTCTTAAATCTACAAAGCACCCATTTGATGTCAGATAAGGATTGCATCAAGGAACAGAGTCTCATTCTTACAAATGCTTTAATTATTAAACGGAACAGTTTTTCTATTTTTAAAATGCTAAAAGGCCACCATAAGAGAATTCTTAAGCAAAAGTATTTGGAGAGTTCTAATTCACCTGAAGTTCCCTAATGATTAAAATTATGTATTTTGGGGCTTGATTTTTTTTCTTCCTTCCTGCAATCAACTCAGCATGGCCATCTACTACTGCTGCACAGATTCAAAGAAACATCTATTTATCTTTGAGCCCAGACCACCCACACCTTCTAAAGCTACATATTAAGAGATCACGAAAAGCTGTGCATAGCTACAAAAACCGATTTTATATCCACAAACTATGATAATATACTGAGAATCTACTGAACAGCTTCTGGAGTGCAAAGGGATACTTGTTGTGAATTTAGAAAGAAATAATTGCTACAAAATTACACATCTAACTGATAAATGATAACATGTTAACTGCTTTCAGATTCAGTATAAGAATAGAAATTGGATGATAGTAAGTAAATAGTTTTGAATTATAGTTACAGATTAGATGACAAATTTCTTTGCTGTTGCTGTAGTTTAGTCTGGGGTTTGGTCTCTCTGTTGTCAACTGTATTCGTTTTAAAACACAGTAGCATTTCAAGTCAACAATAAAAAATCTGTCTTTTTTGCAGCTGACTAAATTGAATACAGTGAAAATAGGACCTGGGGAACTGAAGAAGCAGAGGAATTCATGGCATGACATCTTTAGCTTCTTTCTGGCTTACCTCTAACAGGGATGAGTTGGATTTCATAACTCTTTAGAATTTGCATGAACCTTCTTTGCTGGCTTCATTTCTGCTTTTGGTAATTGCAGTGGGGCTTAAATGATCCAGAACTAAAACCAAGAGGGAAAGGACTGTCCTTTTAGCTCCTTGTTTCAACATTCAGGGAAAGAAAAGGAAGAAAAATGTGGTCTGCGGCCAATGCTGGTGCTACCTGCTTAGTGTCTCAATGACAGATTACAGTCTCTAAGTCTCCATCCCTCAAAGCAGGGGTGTATCCTCCATTCCTTTTTGTCCTCTTAGTTTTCTTTTTAATTTTGCAGAAGGCAGAGAAAAATTAGAGAAGAGGCATGTTATAATGTCTTTTTAGAATTCTCTCTTTCTGCAAGTAGCTCTTGGAAATGTGTATTTCAGGAAAGTAACAGCTCGCAAATATACTAAGCACTTAAAAAATCCTCAAACCACATGCATCCTTCTTACATATATTGTACCTTTAAATAGTATTTTCTAAAGTCTCACTGATTTATTATTCCATAATTCCTGGCATACCTAGATTAACTTTAAGACCTTTAAACAAAATCTCTCTTTGATGTCATTGTATTTACAAAATTCCCACAATCTCAGCATCAGAAAGTCTATTATTTTTAAATAAAAGGAATAGAGAAACCCTACCCAGTAAGTTGAAACAGCCTCCTTAATGGATCAGAAAAGTACAAGTTGTCATAACACTGGAATGCATGTGATTCTCTATCATTTGCCAGATAATATATGTTTTTTCTCTTCCTCTGCTCTTTCAGCGATGACTCTAAAGCCAATAAACATGAATTTTCTAATACACCATAAAAGAAAATAAATTTACTAAAAAGCTACTGACATGGCTGTTACTAATTCATGACAATGTTCTCTTCAATATGCAATTACAGGTACATAACTTGTTAGACTTTTCATAAGAATGCACGTGCACTGTAAGAGAATGACCATCCCACATTTATACACTACAAGGTACAGCACACTCTGGCAGTGGAAGCAAGTTTAACCTACAAGCCCCAAACACATACAGAATGTACTGTGCCATATAACTCAAAACAAACACCTTCATTAGGTTCAAAATTTGATTTGAACTGACAGCTGTCACCATCACCAAATCGTTAAGCTTTGCAGAAGCCAGTAAGGGAAATACTCTTTTATGTAGGAGTCCTTGGAGGATAAGAAAGAGAATGTGGTGTTTCCATCCCATCTAGGTAAAAAAACACCAGGCAAATTGATGCCAACATGATGTGCTGGTTTCTCCTAATTCAGATAATGTTGTAGCCTTCTCAGAGACAGAAAGAGGGAGAAAGAATATTACCTTTCAATACTCTACTTCAGCTAGAAGACAGGAAATCTGGCAACCTGGCAAATCTGGCAACACAGTACTATAATTACGAGATATATTGTGCTAAAGAGAAAGAACCATGAGTATTGAGAAGCATTACAATCACCAAAAAAGCTTGAAAATAAAATTTTTACCAGAATTAAACCTCTGTTATCAAGGCAGGTCTATGACAAAGCTTTGTTTTTTAATTCAGGATAAGTGAATGGCTCAGAAGAGAGACACTTTGTCACACCCTTACCCTTAGGCCACAGAGGTGCAGTTAACAAAGAGTTACACATCATCAGATGCTAAATCTACCTAAAATTGTCAAGCTCACACCAGAGTGCAGAAATAGGGCATAATCACCACCATCACTCAACAGTCAATGGACATTTGTAATCACACTGGTCTTTAAGAAAGTATAGTAAGAAAGACAGAAGAGCACCCAATGAGTTCTCACTCGTTCCTCCATCTTATTCCATTTCTAGGTCATGCTGAAGATCTTCAGGAAAATAGATTCTTATTATGCTGAAAGATCATCATAATAACTGATTAAGGCCAGTGGTCACTCAAAATTAACATGCAGTACCTCTACATGAATAAAGCAGGATATTGATACATCTGAAAAAATCAAAGCATTACTAAAATGTCTGCAGACATCACAAGGCACCAAGAGTGCTTCTGCTGCTTCCCTTTTAGTTACTGCAAATTGCCTTGATCTATAATTTATTTCTGGTTGCGTTCACTTTTACCTTCCTGTACCTTTTTTTCTAGGCATGCCACCAGCAATGCTTACATTTTAACAAAGGTGTGTCTATAACAACTGGTAACAAACCAGAAGTTCAGTATCAAAAATAGGCCAAAGTTAAACAAATGCTGTTAATGACTTCAAAATTCTACTTAGGTCTTTCACTGCATACATCTGCTCTACTTTCTAATGTCTGATAACCCACTACTTTCCCGCTGATTTTCCCTTTTCTTCATTTAACATTCTCCCATTTGTCTGCTCAGATTTCTGATCTTCCCCTGCATTACCTACCCTGAGGATGCAATATTTTATATGCAATATGTTAATTAATGACAACAAATTCCATTTATTTTTCAGGATTCAGATTCTCCCTTACTGGTCAATCTGCACTGGAAGGCTGAGTCTTTTGTTCACAAGGAAAAGCCCAGACATATGCCCAGAACAAAGCAGAACTTCCAGAAGTGGTTGAAAAATATGTCCTTTAAGTACATGGTTAATTCTTCTAATTGGTAAATTCCTACAGACTAGGAGGAACCACTAATACAGACTTACATGCAAGTTGATCCATTTCACAGGACTAGGCCCTGTTATGGGCTATTTCTGTGGAGAGTAGGGGGGAAATGGAGATAACTTGAATGATCACCGTAGGAGTTCAAGATCTCCCAGAAGGAAAGAAATCCCCCATTATCCACATGCAGTCAAGAACATATGGGAAAAAGTTGTGCAGTTATTTAATGGCTGGGTAGAGGCACAGCAAAGTACTAAGGTAGAAGGCTCTAGACAGTGTACAAGGCAATGGTTTGTCACAAGCTGGTCCCTAAACAAAGGTTACTGATGAACATGACTACTTCAGTAATGCCCTTTGCTTGCAGAGGGAAAAGACTAGAGGGTTTAGAAGACTTGCAGGTATCATGATTGTGACTCAAATCTAAAACAAATGTTTAACATCACCTCCCAGCTTGCGGAGCAGGGGCAGATGTAACATGAGTAGCCTCCTTCAATATCTTGGTTTGTTTCCTATTCTCCAGGAGCAGCAATAACAGAAACATGGTTACCTCCTTCTCACGCTAGCTCTGATGCTCATGAGCCCACCTGGAGCCGACTCACACCACGGACCCTGAAAAACATGTTGGCCAAACCAAAACCTATTTTCTACATTCTCACCACTCACTCCAACTCCTGGAGCAACACAAATGAAGCTGCCCGCTTCATGCTCACAATCTTTGAGCAGAAGGTTTCCTTTCCTGGGGGAAAAGATATGAGGATTATTGTAGAAGGTGGGCATGTTTAAAGTTTAAGCCTGCTACACAATGTCAAATTAAACTTGGACATCACTACAATGATCCTGGATTAAGCTGCAAGTAGAACCAGCTTCCTCTCCTGGCAGGCCATAGGATACACATCTGCTATTCTTCCTGTGCATGTCTCTCATGCCTCCTTCTCATTCATGTTTGGCTTTATTACCCCTAGTTCAATCATCACCGGGATGTGACTATTTCTTTCTACTATCTAAAAAGGATTATGGCAGCATGGTGACACTTCCAAAATTCAGAGCACTGTGAGTGATATCCACTCCCATGACATCACAGTGCATGACATGTGCGGCCCTAGAAATTCTGCGCTATTAATGCACCAAAACATTTAAAAAAAAATAGTAAAACCACAATTACAAGTTATTCGCTTTGAAACACTCAGGAACCCTTCGGGAGGCTTCTACCCGCTTCAATCGAAAGCAAACAGCCGCTGTCCGCCAGCCCGGCCGCGGTGTCGGGCTGCGGCCGCGCTCCCCGCCGGCCCCGCTGCCTTTCAGCACCACGGACGCCCGCGCCAGGGCCGGGGCTGCCGCCCGCCGCTCGCTCCGCCCCGGGACATCGCCAGCTCCTAAAATTCTGTTGTTATTCTTCTTCTGGGCTTTCCTGGGGCCATCGATGCACGGTGTTCTGGGGTCTTTTTGGGGTTCGGGTTGGTTTTTTTTTTTCCCCCTCCATGGTGTTGAAAGAAAAAGAAAGGGCAGTGATGGGATTTTCTTTCTGACTTGGGATACCAAATGAAAAGCTCCATGAGCTCAACCTGCCCAAGGTTTTATATATTAAATTGTATTAGGGCTCTAAAAATGGTGTGCTTTTTGAGCTCAGAGTACAATTTGGAAAAAAGAGAAAAAATTATATAGAGAAGGAAACGCATTTGTTCCAATCAGCTATTGTCAGACCCAAAATATCACCAATGACTCCCGACTTGAAAAGAAAAAAAATTAATTTAGCAGGCCACCTGAAGATAAAGACAAATTGATTTTTCATCAAATGTACTGAAGAAACACATTGCGGTTCTCCCTAGGTCTCCTCTTTAAGTAATGGTTTTTCCCAAATTCATGTAAGTTCTGCACAAACTCAGAAGCATTCACAGGCCCAACTGCTGTGAATTTTCTTCTGATGGAAAAGGCTTTGTTCATTTCAAAGGTATACATTCTGCAATGCTTTTCCAAGCTAAAAGCAAAAGGGCTCTCTGTCAACTTCTGGCCCTCCAAAGCCTCCAGTCAACCTCACCTGCGAAGAATAAAAAGGGGTTTTTACAGACAAGTAGAATTTTTTTCTCTATGAGGACTAATCAGTTTCGGCAAAGGCAGGGTGAGTTGATTCACGTCGTTAGCACAAAGCTCAGGAACCATCACAAAGGCCCTGAAGTGCATTTTAATTGTGTGTTACACTGGCTGCCCTTCTCTCTGGCTCAGTTTGGGTCATGCTGCCCTCGGGACGGGTCCTACCGGCTCTCTGAACAACATCTCAAGTCCTCAGAAGTATCACAGCTGGTTTAACTCCCTCTGAGGTTTAACCAGAGCTGATACTTGACTCCTTCTGAAGACCTGAGCTGTGCTCATTACCCACGCTGCAAGTGTTACGGGGCAAGGAACGCGTTTCTCAGAGCGCTTGTGAGACTGGCGGTACGAGGGCCGCGCTGACTAGCTGCGCTCCACCTGCCGCGGACCCTGCTTCCCGGCAGAGCTGGAGCGCGGCGGCGGTGCCATGGAGCGCAGGCGTTCCAGGGCAGCGGCCCCGGAGGCCGGACCGTGCCGGACCGAGCGGGGCCGTGTGGGGCTCACCTGGAGGAGGCGGCGGCCGCGCGCGGCGTGCTCGGGCATGCGCGCGCGGTACACGGCGCGCTCGAAGCGCGGCTCGTTGTCGTTGGCGTCCTCCACGCGCACGCTGAGGCGGCACGCGGCGGCGCGCGGCGGGACGCCGCCGTCCCGCGCCACCACGCGCAACTCCAGCGCCGCCTGCCGCTCCCGGTCCAGGCGCGCGCGGGTGCTGACGGCGCCGCTCCGCGCGTCGATGCGCAGCAGGGCCAGGGCGGCCGCGTCGCCCTCCAGCGCGTACCGCACCTCGGCGTTGGGCGAGCCTGGCTCGTCGGCGTCGGAGGCGCTGAGGCGGAGCACGGCGGTGCCGGGGGAGGCGGCCTCCGAGACGGCGGCGCGGTAGTGGGGCTGCGGGAACGCGGGCGTCTCGTCGTTGAGGTCGGCGACGCGCAGCAGCAGCGGCTCCTCGGCAGAGAGCGGCGGCGTGCCGCCGTCCGTGGCCACCAGCCGCAGCTCGTACAGGTCGCGGCTTTCGCGGTCCAGCGGCCCCGCCACGCAGAGGAAGAAGACGCCGGCCCCGGCCGTCCGCAAGGCGAAGGCGCCGTCGCCGCCCAGCAGGGCCAGCGCGATGCCGCCGCCGTCGTCCTCTGCGCCCTCCTCGTCGCCGCCCTCGTCGGCGTCCGAGACGGAGACTCGGGCCACGTAGTCGCCGGGCCGCGCTCCTTCGGAGACCCGCGGGCCGCCGGTCTCGGTGAGGTAGAGCAGACGGATGGAGGGCCGGTTATCGTTCACGTCCAGCACGGCCACGGAGACGAGGACGCTGGAGACCTCGGGCTGGGCGCCGCCGTCCCGCGCCTCCACGACCAGGCGGTGCAGGGCCCGCGCCTCGCGGTCTAGCGGGCGGCGGAGGCGCAGGACGCCGCTGCGCTCCTCCACCGCGAAGTAGCCGTCGGGGTCGCTCTGCCGGCGATTGATGGCGTACCGCACCTCGCCGTTGGCGCCCAGGTCGGGGTCGGTGGCCCGCAGGCGGCAGACGGCGGTGCCCGGCGGCGCGTCCTCCCGCAGCCGCGCCCGGTACTCGCCGCGGCTGAAGGCGGGCGCGTTGTCGTTCTCGTCCAGCACCCGCACCGACACCCGCAGGCGGCCGCGTCGCCGCGGACTGCCGCCGTCCCACGCCTCCACCACCAGCCGGTGGACGTCAGCCCGTTCGCGGTCCAGCCGCCGCAGCAGCACCAGCTCCAGCGGCTCCGGCCGCACATAGCGCAGCTGGAAGAGCGGCGGCTCCCCCGCCGCGCCGCCCTCCTCCAGCAGCGCGTAGCCCTGCGTGCCGAAGCCGCCCGCGTCGGGGTCGCGGGCAGCCGGCAGGCGGAAAGCGGTGCCGGGCGGGCTGAGCTCGGAGATGTTGAGCTGCAGACTGTCCTTCGGGAAGCGCGGCGGGTGGTCGTTCACGTCGGTGACAGCGATCTCCACCTGCACCACCTCGCCGCGCAGCGTGGCCGCCGCGAAGCTGTAGCGCGCCCGCCGCTCCCGGTCCAGCCGCCGCGCCGTGCGGATGATGCCGGTCTCCGGCTGGACGTGGAAGTCCGCCAGCACCGCCGACTCGCCGCTCCCCTCCGACAGCAGGAAGCCCCCGGGCGGGTCCGAGCCCGGTGGCAGTCCCGCGCGGATGTCGCCCACCAGCGTCTCGGCCGGCAGCCCCTCGTCCACTGCCAGGCTGAGGTTATACACCGGCGCCGCGCCGCCGCCCGCCGCGCACAGCCACAGCGGCAGCAGCAGCGCCAGCGCCCGTCCCGTCGGGGGAGCGCCGCCCTGCCCGGCCCGGCACCTGCCGGTCCGCAGCCGCCGCGCCATGCTTGGCCGCTAAGCCGGCATCGCGGGCAGCCCGCACCCTGCTGCTCGCCACCGCCACGCAGGTGCCTCCGCCTCGCCGCCGCGGGAGCGACTCCGAACGCCGCCGCCGGTGATGGGAAGGACGAGCGTGTGCGAGGAGGCGGGAGAGCGGCTCCCGCCGCCGCCGCCCGGCGCAGCCCCCGCCCCGCCGCGCCCCCGCAGCCCTGGGGGCCACCGCCCGCCCGCCCACCCACCCAGCGCCCGGGGGGGCGGCCGCGTCCCCCGCGCACGGACGTGCCGAGCTCGGTCAGGATAGTGTGGCGCTGCTCCGGTGCCGCCCAGGATCCGGAGAGGTCTTCGCCGAAATTGATTACTCGGGAAATTAGCTGGTGGGACAAAGCGTGACTAGCGCACGGGCTGCGTCTAGATGCAGAGGCATGGCTCGTGAAGGACAGGAATTTAAATGAAACAGAAATCTGCAAGGATAAACGAGTTTGCACAATTCAGCAAGGATTTGTCTCGCCTTAATATTCAGGTCCTCATTTTCCATTAAAAGGCTTGCTTGTTATCCTAGCACCAGGTCAGTAAATAGCAACTCAGCATGGCAGGGAAGCATTTACCAGAGGTAAAGCTTTAACTAGAAACTTCAATCAGTTTCAGCAAGACCAGAACTTTTTTCCTTTACCACTATTCCTGACTCTCACATCTATCTCAGAATGGTCTAAGAATGAATAAATGTTTTTCAATTACACCAAGAATACACAGTGTCATATAAATGCTAAGTACCAGCCATCCATCTATCCATGAAAGCCAAGTACAATACTTTAGTGGTTACTCATCTCTTGCTGTTCCCACTGATCCTTTACAAACTTAACTTCAGTTTTCAGGCAAGAATCTAACAGCTGTTCAGAGAAAAGTAAATTCATCCTAGGACTGCCAAGTAAAATCAGGGCAAAGACAGTAAGTAGCAGGAGGAGTTACTATAGCTTAGTCCTCTTCTATGAAGGGGCACTTGACAGGGCAGCTGTTTTACTATTTGCCCCTTTTCAAAGTCATGGAAGAACTACCCAAGTACACTGCCAGAGCACTCTAAGGAGGGAGAAAACTCACTGCAAGTGAGGAGAAGGTGAAGAAATGTTTTTTCCAACATTTTTGAGATGTACACAATACCACATATCCGGGTTAAGAGAGAGAACTAGGTTCTAAAGTAAGTTTAGAAGTCCTTAGGTCTTGTCAGATCTTCTTAGGCATATTCTGAGAAAGTCTCTGTATATTTATACACTGTGATAATTACAAGCATAGAAGTAAGAAGGAAATGCAGAGACCCTTGCCAGCTTAGTTCATATTCATTGAGAAAACACATGGATCCTCCCCAAGTCACAGATGTTCAATATGAAAATGCCTGAATTCCACTGAATCACGGCAAGTTTGGAAAAACAGCCATGTCCCTTGCAGCCCATGCTGTCACTAAGAAAACATGTGAATCATGTTCAGTCAGGCACAATCACCAAAAAACTAAACAAAACCTGCTGTTGACATGGTCAGGCAGTGCCTAAAGAGCAAAATTCTGTCTTCAGATACAGCATGTATAAAGATAGCAGGGGAAAAATAAGACTGACGTAGTTATCTGTGGTTCTGGCAGTATTCATGTATTTTGTGAAACTAGGACACTTTAACAGTTTTGTATGAAGTAAAGTCATATGAAAGCACTGCCCAGCTACAGCATGTTTCCAGAAATACTACATCTTTGGGACACTATAGATGTTTTGCCTACTGTGAGCATGAGCTTTACCTCTTAAGCGTTCCTCTACCTTCTTTGTGTTTCTGCCTTCTCTGAATCTATTCTTTCCTCCGTTCCTTTCTTAAACATTTTTTCTTCCTCTTTTGCCATGTTCATGACCTCATTCTTTTCTTCCACAAATCACAAACAGAAGTTTCTAAATCTTAAGGAGATGTTTGCCATCTCCTGGATATATTTAGCTGCCCCTGCTGTTCCCCATCTTCTCAGTGACATGCTGACCTACACAAAAAAGAGAACTGACAGTTCTAAGACATGGTGGGAAGCTGCAACAATGACTTTATCCCAGGGGAAGCAGGGTGTCAAAGTTTTAGTGCACTAGCCACCTCCTACATCCTCAACAGATCGCTCTCATAGTGAAGACACTTGTCACCTCCTCAGATCTACGAAGTATTCCACTGTAAAAAGTGGGCAGGAGGAGAAGCATATTATTTGAAGATGAGGGATGTTGGTTAGAGTACACAAAATGCCAAAACATTCCAGTTTAGAAGGGATTGCCTGTTGGTGAGCCAGCCTGCTCAGTTAGATAGAAGAAAGTAACTTCTCCTGCTGTTCTCCAATCACATTCCTGGAGGCCACCTCCGACTTTGCAGGCAGGTGAACAGCACAGGAATCCACTTTCAAGCGACAGAAGTTTTGAACTCTATGTCTTCAGGCAACCCTACATGAGCATCTCTCTAATCTAATATGCAAGGCAGTGAACTCTGGTGCTCCTGAGCAGCTCCACATGCCAAATTCAGCTGTCTTGTGGCAGGGACCCAACCTCCAGGAAAGGAGCAAGGAAGGAAGCTGGAAGGTGACAGCTGTATCAGCTGCTCAAATTAAATCAGCCCATATTTGCAAATCACAATTTACTATAGCTTAATCCTCCCTGGATTAATTGGAAATTCTTTTTCCTTCAAGGAGAATTAAACTATAGCAAACCAAAGCCGGGTATGACACTAGAGTGCAAAAGATCACTGAAACAGAGATAGTGTTGCTACAACCACAAAGGTCTACCAATAACAGAGTTAATTCTATCTACAAACATTGCCTCACCCACGCAACAGCTGTGGCAGCTGAAGGTGTGACTCTCGCATGCTGTAGACATGGCTGAGGTGGTAAAGCAGGATGACCACTTCCTTTTCTGCCACTCACTGGCTCACTGCAAACCATCTTCAGCAGCAGCAGCAGCAGCAGCAGCAGCAGTTCAAGCCAAGCCACCTGACCTGGGGCTGACACAGGGCGGGAGCGCTGCAGGATCCATTCCAGCGCTCATTAGATGGGCGGTAGCAGCCAGCTGAGGGCAGAGCGTGGCTGAACTGCTCCAGACAGAGCTGAAGCAAATAAAATAAAACCTGAAAAATTTTCCATGAAGTTATTTCCTGCTGTTTGAATACAGTATGGTCTCAGCTGCTTGTTACTGCCTTTCAGCCAGTGGACACCATGCTTCCATTTCTGCCTACCAGGCGGTGTTCCCTGATCCTCTGTGAGTTTAGTTTAAGGACAGAGATTAGTTTAAGCAATGCTGAAACAATGATTTCCATTAACCCCAGTGATTTTTTTTCCTATGCTTGGTTACAGAACGCCCATATAAATCAGCTTTCTGGCAAAATTGTGCTGCGGGGAAGCACTAATATCTTCAACTATTGCAGCTGGATCTAAGAAAGGATGCTTGTCTCCAGCCTCACTGGCTGGGGTCACTATGGATATTCAGCCTCTAATATGTGATATATGGAGAAAGCGTTAACTTTGCAGAGCATCAGGTGTTTCATTATTTATAGTTCCCCAGGCACACATATATTGATTTCAGCAACACCTCCTTGAAGGAGTGTCAGCTGCACAAAAGATCTTCTGGTGACTACATGAAGGCTGGTCACAGTTACTATAATAAAGAGCTATGTAGGGACTGCTCTTCTTATAAATGCAGAGAAATGTAATTAAGAGTATTTTTTTTTCTGGTAGCCATCATTTAACTCTTAATCACAAGCTAATTTGACGAACTCCTTTTGCTGTGAAATAATAGATGCTTTGCCTTCTCTGTGGAAAAATTGTGTAGTTGCCAGAATCTGATTGGAAATAATATAGCTGAGTCGGTCTTCAAAAGTAGGACAGACTTTCATACTGTTTGTAATACAGATAGTAGTAGTGGGGTGTTTCAGTTTCATTCCAGATATACCACAATGCTTTCACTCCACCTGTAGAGCATGTGGCTCCTGCCTTCTGTGGGCAATTACTTCAGAATTTGTCACTCAGATATAACCATTTAAGGTAGGATTACTGAGATCAATATTTTCACATTAACTTTATTTCTAGTCCACTTATCTCATATGCTGTCAACCAGACTTAATCATCTGTCCCAATTTTGTGTTTCCATTTTATGGGTCTTCATTAATCTCTTTGCTGTCAATCCCATTCTGTTTCTACACACCTTCCCAGCTGCAAATCCAATCACTTTTCAAGATGATTGCTCAAATATACTTAGGTTTGCCTGAAAAAATTGGTTTTGTCCTACACATTAAATTTATCCCACTATCCACTACAGGATGAGGACATTTCTTGTTATGCATAATATATAAATGATCCTTTATTATGAGCAAAGTTTATAGAAAATATCAAATATTTATTAATTTATTTATTAATTATTTATTAATTTAATTTTGTTAATATTTTAAAAATATTAACATAATTAATTATACTAGGTAGGTGTTCATTCAGATTTTGACATCCTAACTAATTTTATATCTATACCTATATTTAGTTTATAAACTTGGTCACAGATTTAATTAATCTAGCAATGAGATTTTATCCAAAAGTAAAAGACCCCATATTTGATAGCTGTTCACTGCCTCATTCATTATTAACATGATACGGGGTTATCTTTAAAACAGAAAAAAAGGCTTATTTCTTTAGCTGCCTGTTATTCCAACAAGCTGATGCAGATTTGAAGAAATCTCTTCAGGATGACAAAGGGTTCACCCTTACAGGCCAGGAATAAACACGCAAGAGCTTCCCACTACATGGGCTGCAATCCACATAAAGATGTCCTTTGCCATCTTCTTGCCACTGCTGAATCCAGACCTTGGTGGCCTCTCTAAAACCTGAAAGGTAGCTCCAGAAAGTGTGAAAAAATATATCCCAGGCTGGATTTAATACTCCTTGGATATAATATCTCCCTTGACCACTATGTTGAATTTTCACATAAAATTTATGAGATTATCTACATTACCAACTTCTCTCACACAATAATAGATTACAACCTGCAATCAGCTCCAGTAGTCAAATTCTATGTGTGTAGAAGAATGAAAGAAAAAAAGATGCAGATGTGAGAAACAAAATGGAACCAAATCCTGTTGTTTGGTTTGTTTGTCTGAACTGCAGCTGATACTGAAAGTATGCAATGACCAAACACATTTGCAGGAGCTCCAAATTCAGATAATCTTCATCTGAATGCAGCCTCTTAAATCAGGGATGTAAGTGCAGCATTATGAAAGTTATTCCATATCTACAGGAGATGATATCCTAGCACTTACTATGCTTCCCGATCTATGTCTCTCTAAGCTTTGAAGCTTTAAAAATCAAGACCTGTCTGAGAGCATGCAAAACACAACCATTACAACCATATCTAAAGACACAGAAGTCATCAAGCAGAGGATTGCTCTGAATTAGCTCTTCCCAGATTTCCCTTCAGTGACGTCAGTTGGCTGATGTTAACGTTGGCCAGCGCTGTGCGCAGCACTCGTGGTGCCAGCGAGCCAAAATACAGTAGTTGGAAGTAAAAAGTCAGTTAACAGAGTTCAAGCTGCAAACAAGAAGCAAATAACAAAAACGATTGCAATGGCATGCCATGGGATAGGATGCATTTTCTGTCCCTTGGAGCTTTAAATCAAGGTTAGAGAGCTAACAGACATGTTCTATTTCAGCCACAAATGACAGGGCTTTAGGCAGGAATTACCAAGTAAAATGAAGTCAGGCTAAACGATTAGGCTGTTCCTTTCTGGCTTTCCCATCTATGAAAATCCAGCTTCCCAGGGCAGCTGCCCTGATCACAGAAGAGCAGCCCACACAGTGTGCTTGAGACTGGAAACCTACTGCTATCACTTCATCAGCTGAGGTCCCTGCTGAGGATTGTGGCACTGAGAGGAGGGAGGGTCTACACATAAAGCTGTATCTTAATATGCTAAGCCACTCTGCCAGCTGATTCCCTTGCTGCATTGAGCTAAGTAATTATTTTAAATAGCTGTAAATCAGAAAAGAGCTTTGCTTTTAAAAGTGAAATATACCATAATCCACATGTGAATTAATGCCCCTGGCTATTTTCTCTCTCTCACGTGTACAAACACTAAAAGCAATGAATTCACCAGCAGTTTTTGAGCCTTTGTATTCCTCTTCCAGATGATAATTTCATAAAGAGTTTTGATGCCTGAGTTTTGGCTGCTGTGCTAAAACTGACACTACCACAATTACATTCCTGAAAGGTTCACATGTTTTTTTAAACAGTCTATTAAGACGAAGCTATAAATACACAAGAACAAAGCAATCCTCCTTGTCCCAGTATAAGTGCCCTGACCTGCTGATTTTCAGGGCACACAGTATTATGCAGTACCATGTATTTCTTTGGGAGGTGACAGCTGGAGGTGTGGCTGGATGGGGTGAAAACCCCCGAGCAGCCGTAGGGGAGCAGATGTTTGTGTTACCTCCTGTAGCAGGTTTGTTTGTGTTGGCAGCTGTAATACAAATGCCAATGTGTACAATTGCTGGGTAATTCTGCTCACGTCACTTTGGTTGGTGGTAGTGGAGCACCTAGCACCTTCTCCATAGGGACTCAATTTTACTAGATGTGAAAACAAATTGATACAAATCTTAATTAATAAATCCTATTTGATTGAAAGTACGCCAGATGAGTGCTGGAGACAGAAGATGGTTGCCTGTTTTAATTTAGGTCATATAAGCTGCATCTAAAAGCAGTTCTGACAGCTTCCTTGAGTCTCTTCATGTCAGCAGGGGGAAATCCTACTTCTACAGTGCTGTCACTGAATTATCCAAGATCTTCTCATTATTTTTATAGGGTTTATCACTACAGAATCTTTATGGGGCTGAGAAGGCTCATAATCACCATTCCACAGAGGACTGCAGGCAGATGCTAAGATAAGGCACATTTACATCTTGCAATGGATAGAGACCCCTGAGGTGAAACTGAACCTGCTCTTCAGCTGGAGGTGTCACAGCACCACCCTAAAGGGCCCCAGCCTGAAAGAACAGACCCAAGGTGGGGTTACATGCCAGAAAACCCCAACCATCTCACCATCACCGTTTCTAGTGCCAAACAGTCTTTGCAGTTTTGCAAAGACAGTGATGACAGACAGTGAATGCATTGGGGTGGGGAGCTCCCTGTGGAGCCCTCACTCCATGTGTGCATCAGCAATGCAACCTGCACTTCCTGCATCCCAAGGCACTGGCTTTGGGCTTGTTCTTCCCTGCTTGCTTTTCCCAGCCTGTTCTAGTTGTATTTCACTGCTGACCTTTTTAATTTTTTTTTCTCTGTGTGTGTGTGTGCGTTCAAGAATAAAATAACACAGGCTTTTACCAATTTTAGTTATGTATTTTCTGCTCTGGTGGTGGGAATGTCAACTATGAGATGCTTGAGATCACAGCATCACAGCAGTGGTTTTAAAGCTTCAAACATGGACATCACACTGTTACCCACAACAGATTATTCCCCACCATAAAATAGTCAATCAAAATATATTTCTAAATGTTTTTTCATCACTCCTAGAATATTCACAAATATTCACATCTTTGACTATATTACCTTTAACATAACCCTAGGCATGGGTTACAATGCTTCTATGTATCATACTGCAGTAAATACAGAAATCAGTGTGTTTCAGAGTGAACTCAGCCAAAAAGGATAGGAAGGAGAAGTTTCTTAAGCCTTTAAGTAAGACATAAGATAAACTTCTGTAATGTATTTAGAGGAAAAAGAAAGACTGCTAGGCATCTGTAAAAGGAATGCAGGACTTCTAAACCCATGTACATTCACGCACTAGAATATGACAACAGGAACAAGAAGATAGCATAGAGAGACTAAATTCCTACAGCTGATTTTAGGCAAGAATTGTCTGTATGACCAGCTTAATATTTTAATTACATTTGCCATGTGTTCATGCCTGACTTGACCACATTGTTTCTGAATTCCTGCATCAAAGGTTTTATGGCTGCTTCTTTCAAAATAACTCAATATACATCCCATCTCTGAACTGCACTGAAAAATGCCATCAGGAAAATGAAACTGGATTCCTAAACATGTTTATCAGAGTAGGTGTCTTGGGTACAGCACACCTGGGGTGGCCTCTCCCAGTGCCACGATGCGCCCAGCCACAGTCATACTCTAAAACTGGGTGCCATCACTTTGGGGATTAGAAAACTGCATCTATTTTTAAATACATTTTTTTTCCTAAGAGTTACTAGCCTTTTTTAGGTCATCCAGGAAAAGAATTAATGCCATGCTTTTCAGACTTTACCAATAAGAATGATATGACACTATTGAAAGGAATTGTGAAGTGTTTAGGTCTATGCAACAGATCACGCTCTGCTGGGAGTAGACCTCAGGCAGAGGGAGGTGTGACTGCCTGGAAGGGGCAGTTTATACCAGAAATCCCAGTTTTGTTCACATCTAGCAAAAATAAACCAGCACTGCGAAGGGCATAAAATATCCTAGTAAATTCAAATGACATTGTTCCTCTACAGCACAGTACTTATTTGACTAAAAATTCAGAGAACAGAGAAACTGGGCACTCTGCTGACTTTGGGCTCTGCCCAGAGTCATGATACAGATGGGCTCCCCACTGCCACACAGGGGCAGGGACATGAGGCTCCAGATCAGGCCTGCCCCACACAGGGACTCTGCCTTCCAGCTTCCCAGCCCTGGCCACCAAGTCCCTGCCTCTGCCCACCACAAACCTACATCTGCATACCACCTCCCAAATGAAAACAGGCAAAATGACATTGTCCCTTCAGTAAAACCTGCATGTGTTCTCTCTGACTCCATCTTCAGTTTATTGCTGCATGGTGCAGGGGGGAAGGGGAGGAGGCCATTGCACTCACTGTGGCTGTAGGTATTTTTCTAGGTCTGGGAGCACTTCACAACTTCCTCACTTATTCTAAAGAAAACAACATGCACAAAAGTGCTCCTGCAGGGCCGAATATGGAGTCTCTCTCAGGCTCAAATCTCAGTTTACACCCATAGAAAAAAACATATTGCCAGCATGAGCTCATGACAGGGTGATCTCTCTCTGAATGCTCATTTTGGCTCATGCACTTGGAACAGCTTGCTGTTTTCTCTGTAGCTCAGTCGTGCGATATTTCACCTCACTCTTCATCAAGAGCCAGGAGGGGTCTGCAGTGCAATGGAATGAAAAACTAACAGCAGTTTTAATTTAATGTGCATTTCTTTTATGAGATGGCCTTTTGAAATGATTGACAAAATTTTTATTTTCATACACAAAGCCATTCTCTGCTAGGGGAAGAGTTCAGGTCTGAATTTTCTCTTTCTTTTTTCTCTCTGTCATGAATGAGCTTTCGGTCTTTGACACAGGCTGTCAGAATTTCATTGCACTAAACAGATTGTTGGCAGCTGGTGGGAAGGTAAAATGAATTCATCTACATTGAAATAATAGTTTGTACTTTAGAAAGTGGCATTCATTTACAAGCCTTAAAGCTCTCTACAGATGTGAATGAATGAATGAAGCTTTATAGTGATCCATTGGAGGGGTAAGCAGAACATGTACTTTTCATGTAGGCACCTGACTTGTCCAAGGTTAGACTAAATGCACCTGAACCAAGATCTACTGAAATCAATAAAACATTTCCTGCAACTTCAAGGCATGCTGAGCTGAGAGCTAAGCTAGTGACAGGAATAAAAAATAATTCATAACCCTCAAATCTCTCTTCTAATTGCTATTTTAGGCTACTTTTCTTCCTTCTGTTTTAGAACAGGCTTAAACCAGAACATCAGCCAAACCATGAAAATTTATTACATGACAAAATGATACAAGAGAATTTGCGTTAAAGATTTCCAGAAAAAAAAAAACAAACCACATTGCAAGGATAAATAATAGCATTTTGTGGCCAAGATAATATTTAAAGGAAATCAGAATGAGTTGAAATATTCCTAAAGGCTTCTTTGCTTGAACACTAAAGCCTTTATCTGAAATTTTTATTTACTGCAACAACTTTATGCCATTACTACCTAGGTTAAAAGCACAGGGCTATAGCAGAAGTACCAGCTAGAATTCAGGACCCAGTAGTATACCAGGGAATTGAAAAATCCAAATCACTCCAAACTGTGCACTGTTAGGCTGCTAAACAGATGCAAGTCTTTAGCAATGACTTCAGCAATGACTAAAATAATCTTTTAATTTAAACCACACCTTTTTAATTGCAGTAATTGCCATGTAGTCACTGTAGGATCCACTTGGAAATACAGATGTCTTTTAACTACAGGGAAGCGAATTATCATGGGTGGGATTAGTCATACCACAGCAACAGGAAGATACCCAGTTGCTCTGAAAAGACAAGCTTATTTACTTGCACACAATACCATCCAAACAGCTCTACTGCTTTCACACCCAAGCTGGGCAAAGCAGAACTGTTAGTAAAAGTTTGGGACTTCTCTACTCTGCAGTCAACAGCATCACCAACATTTTTATCCTACCAATTATTTGTAATATCTGCTCCTGCTCTGATTTACATGGGCTTCATATTAGCTGTGGTTTTATTTTCTCTAGGTGGTCACTTCACTGCATATTTAAGCTAAATGCAGTACAGTAATGGAGGATTCCCTCAATTACCGGCTAACCAGAGTCCTGCAACAGAAAATACCATGGCATTAACTTCATCTTCTTTTGTAGTAAACTCCATAGATTTAGGACAAGCACCATGGAGGATATGAACAATAGGAATGCTGAAACAGCAAAAGAAAATTCCTGTTTTCTTGTCCTCCACCCCTTAACCTATCTCTGTAACCCTATAAGGCAATGTCATGTTAACCCCTTACCCATTGGTCAAGCTTGGATCCTTCCCAACCCTATAAAAGAAGCATACTGTACCCCATTAGGGGAGAAAGAAGAAGAGCAGAGACCCTTCACGGACCTCCCCAAATAAAGCCATCTTCGTGGAACAGCCTGCGCCTTCTCCTTCTCCTCTCTCTCCGTCTGCTGCAGCCTCCAGCCCAGGGCACCACTACCTAGCAAGCAGAGCTGAAATCCTGAGAGCTTGCAATCACTATAGAGCTGATAATCACCATGCTTGCTAGATGGTAGCCCTGCAGCCTTGGCACGAGCGAGCCAGCTTCGGGCACCCAGTCCCTACCCAGGGACTGAGCTCCTGAGCCCTAGTGCTCTGCTTTATGATAAGGCCAAAAAAGAGGCTTTATTATTCTTTCTCTCCTTCCCCAAGTTCCAAACCACTTATTCATCCTCTGGAGATGTTCTGACCAGGACAAGAATGGAAGTTTCTTCCAGAAACAGAACAGAAATGGCTCTCCATCTACCCCTTTTCTCTCTTACATTAGCAGCCTTCCAGGCTGAGGGCCAGCCCTAACTGGCAGCTGAGCCAGGAAAGGACAAGCTCCTTTGGACTGTTGGAACTTCCCAGGCCAAAACTAACATATTCCAATCAAGGCAAGAGGTGGCCAAAGCAGACTGTGGAGCACAGGCATTGTGCATTCACAGGGGATAAAACCAGCCCATAATGTCCATGGGTATTGGTTTCTCATCAGGTAGAAGATGCATCTTCATAAGGAGCATGTCGAAGGAACCTGATGCTGGGAGGCAGAAACCTGGCTGAAATGTCAAGGTGTGTGTCCACAAGGATTCTTCAGAATCTCCCCACACCAGGTAACAAACAAATAAACCCCCCAAAGATCTCCTGGCTACTAATGATTTCTTAAGCATTTAGAAATCCAGCCAGAATGAGGTTGGAAGCCCAACTAGGCCTTTGGATCATAGACTTGGAACAACCTAAGACACACATCCTCAAAGGGCAAGATACTCTGCTTTCTCTGCTGATTACAACTCCCATCCAGAAAACTCACCTCAGCCTCCTTCAGATCTGGTTTCAAACATTTTCTTCCCATCTGTGCTCCTTTCTCAGCTAACCCTGTGCAATGCTGCTGTTGATGGATTACACAAAACAGAGATACAAGATCAAGTATGTATTGTTAATGTGGCAAAGACTCTCCCATCCATATTTCTTTCCAAGGACCCCAATATAAATGAAGGCTGCTCCCCCTAAGCCAGAGAACAACAATCCTTGTATATTCTCTACAGGACTATTTTAGTTCATTCACGAATTATCATAACATATAAAAACATATGTAAAAAGTATCGGATGAAACGTCTGCCTGACTGGAGTCAATGGCAAATCTCCCATTTACTCCAAAGGGACAAAATTTCATCCACTAAGTTCCAAAATGAACATTTTCTGCCTACATTTTCTTGTATATATATATATATATATTAGGCAGATGCTCTGTGTTTGCTCAACAGCTAAAGAAAGTTATTCTTTTCATGCAAAATGCAGTCTTGTCTCCCCTCTAGAAAACAGACTTTAAATAATTTCTTCAGAAAATAATACCAAATTGTCAGGGTTTGTACTGTCTAATCTGGGTTTGGCATAACAAAGTGAACTCACTGGCTGCTAGCCCTGCCATTAATAGTAACAGCACAGTTTGGGACTTCTCTTTTGGTTTTCCACTTGCACATGCCTCTGTGTCCAATTTCAAACACAGTTAATCAAGAGGCAAGGAATAAATGGCAAAGTGGAAAGGTTGAGGATGGGGAAATGCATCAAAACTCTTCTCAGTGAGTAAAAGGGCAAAGACTTGAGCACCAGGGAGATTAAACTGGGGCAGAAAAATGTGTTCAGAGAGGATGCCTGGCCATTCTGGCAGCAGTTATGACTTGCTTTCTTCTGCTCCTCCACACAGGTTGTTGCCCCTCAGCCACAGGACAAGATGCAGGCCAGCATTTCATCTGCTCCAGTTCACACCTCTGTGAGTTAACCTCAGCTGGCTGCCTCAATTTGCACCAATAAACTGGACAGTGAACCACAACAGGCTGGGACATAGGCAGGCTCCTGCCAAGGGCTGCCTCTGGCCTGGCATGGAGGGCAGGCACGTACATGGGTGTTTATCCAGGGATTGCAGCCAGTTCTCCCATGCACTCAGGTCATGGACAGCAACATGGCATATCCAGGGACATCAAACTGCTGCTGATCACAGGTAAAAAACTCCCCAAGAGGTGAAGATAACTGGGAAAATAGGTATTTTCTGGAGGAGGATGAAGAGTGTTAAAATTCTCTCTTGGGAGACTTTGATTTCCTACTAAATTACTCCTCTGTGAACTCATGCCTGGCTTTCCCTCTGCACATCAATTAATGTATTAAAAAGCTTCACCAGACTGCTGGGAGATGCAATTCACTCTTCAAAACCTACATCTAAAGCAGCCATTCAATGCAGGGAGCTTTTGTATGCCCAAGTTCAGAGGCCACTTCACATTTTTTTACCTGCTAGAGAGACAAAACCCTTTGACTAATATCTCAGCCTGGGGATTTTTCCCTCTTTGAAGAAACACAGAGGAAAGGCAAAGGCACAACAACAAACCATGAGAAAATGGTTCAAACTGGAATTTTAAACTGGTGTTCAGTCAGAACAAATATTGATCCCTCGGCTCATCACTTTCTGAGGTGGGAAAGGACATGAAAGAAAGAAACAGTACATTAATGCAGTTAGAACATTTCAGAATTAATTGAAACACCCCATCCCAGCAAGCCCAGCACAGTCTCTCTGGCTGCCTCACCCCAATAAATATTTACTGATTGTAACTGATTATAATTTGAATTACAAAACTATTCAATGTGGTAGAAATCACCTCCCCTGTTACGACTAGTACAGACTGAGGGCACAAATGTGAGTGCAGAATTTGCTGAAGAGGGCTTATGACCAAAACTGCTGGCAGAGAAAAGACATTTTAGAAAGTGCAGCCATGAGGACAATGTAACTTTTAAATTTCTCTGCCAGTGTATGCTGGGTGGATTTATTTACCTTTGGTCCATGAGGCAAGACTCAAGACTTATCTGTTGCCTTAAATCTCTACTTAAGGGAAAAGAGAAAAAAATAGGGTTTGATAGAGGAAGCTTTATAGTATGAAGTTTGGGAGGTTAGATCCTATGGCCTTACTTCTGTGGTGGGTTTATAGGACACAAAAAGCTTATGAAAAATCTTACTTCAGTGTTACTTCTCAATACTTATTCTCCTGTGCACTTTTTATTTCTACTTCCTTCTGTAAAAGGAGAAGAAGCCCAGAACAGATGTGGAAGATATAGATAGATGGAAAGTGAATCAACCAGCCAAGAGAGATATTTCAAAAATGTTAGTGCTTCCTAAGCACACCTTGCTCTTTTCACCATCTTGTCCCTGGTACCTCCAGCATCCAGTTCCCAGCACACAGGGGAGGTGGGCAGAGTTCACAGCAGGCTTGGGCTCACACTGGGGGTTTCTGTGTGCAGTACCACACCCATGAAGACACATTAAATGATGTAAGCATGAGCAAAGCTGGCTCCAAGATACGAATCAAAGAGAAAAAGAAGGAAAACAAGTGAAAAGAAGGACATGAGGCAAAGACAGCAAGTAACACCAGTTTATCAGACCATTGAATGAGGGTGTCTTTTCATTTCAAATGCAGTATTTAAAAATAATAATAAAGAAACTCATCATATTAACTGAAGCAACTAATCAAAAACAAATGCATGGCTTCAATGAGCCAGATATGGAAAAAATGCCAAAGAAGAAATTTTGGCAAGACAAAGACTTCAGAGCAGAGCAAATACAAAAACACTTCCTCTCCCTCCTCCTGTTATGGGATGCAACAGCAAGGATCACCATACACACAGAATGCATATCACAACATTCACATCTTGATTTAAAAGGAGAAAAGAATGTGAAATAGGAACTACAAATTTAGCTTCCCAAAATTTATTCCCTCAGGAATGTGCATATGCTTTATTTTCTCCAAGCTCAATATCCAGCATGATAAATAGATGGTTTTGTGGGGTTTGCATGGCCAGGTTTTGGTAGTGTGTGTTGGTGGGGATGGATGATCAGGCAGCAAACAGCCCAAAGAGCTGGGCACATTTCCAAATAGCTGACACTGGCCTGCTGAAGCTGCTGTCACTGCCACTAGTTCCTAGGAAAGGGTGGCAAGAGGTGGGACATGTATGGAGCAGCACAGGCTGGATCTACCTCAGTACGTGTGCAAAAACCTTCAAACTGAGACATGGTCCCCAGGGCTGGTAGACTCACACCACCTTGAGCCCTGTAGGAAACATTTTGGATTTTAGTAGCAGAAATGCTTCAATACTAATATTTGGACTAATGGCCTGGATGCAAAACCATCCTAGCAACCTCCAGAGATTTGTAAGAAACAAGCTTTGCAAGCAACTACAGTCATCCAGCCCCTGAACAGGAACTAAGCATAGCACCATGGGGCAGGATCCATTTCTGTGCTATGCTTAGTTACTGCTCAGGCTGTGTATTTGCTTGGGACAATGATCACTGCAGGGAGGCAATGAGCAAAGCAGCTGTAGAATTTCTGTTTCCCAAACTGCATTGACCTTGCCAAACAAAATTTAGAAATCCAATGGAGTGAATCAGTGACACTTCTCAGTCCCATTTTAAATGAAAAAAAAAAAAAAAAAGCATATAAAACTATTTGGAGGAAAAATGCAACTCCATGCTCAGTGTGCCTTATAGTTGTGGCAAATTATTGATCACAACCATTATTCTTATTGTTGTGATGCTTTCAGACAGGAGAAACAACAAAGTTGTCAGCAAAACAGCTGCAGTCTCTCTACAAATTCCACAGTGAATTTTAGAAGACATGATCCTATAAACACAACTCCAGTGTTTCCAGCAGGTGATCCCTTTCTAACCTCTAGGCATCAAGAAACCTCAAGAAACCCATTTCTTTTTCTGTAATGCACTCACTTCTCTTATGGTCTTTGGTGCTCAGGAGGGAAACAACAGATTATCATTTTATTCTGCTCAGGAGCCAACAGAGGCTTTTGGTAGGAGTGGAAGAAGGGGCAGAGCTCTGGGTTGGGAGGACAGTGATGTAGCTGTGTCTCTGCTCACCACCTCCTTCCATTCTGGAAGGGGCAGGCTGAGAAAGAGGAAGATCAGGGTGTGCACAGGAAGGAGGAAAGCAGCATCTCACAATGCTGACCACTGTCCTAATCAGCCTCAGCACAGGGGGAAATTACAGCAGTCTAAGCAAAACTAAAAGCACTGAAAATGAATTCAGAAAGCTGAGCATCAAATGCATTTTTGCAAGAGGCTAAGCTGACTATAACTACTTATCATCAAAATGTGAGGCTAAGACATTTTAATTTTACCTTTATTCTCTCTTGCATAATACAAATTATATTCCCCTTTTACTGAAAGGGAGAAGTGATTTCACGTGAACTGCATGTGAGAACATACAGGAAAATCTTTCAGAAAAGAAAAAAAAAGGGAGAAAGAAAAGGAAAGAGGATGAGGAAAGTGTATTCTTTACACAGGAACATTTCTAAATTCAACTACATACTACTTTGGTCCTGTCTACACTAGAGAAAAGCACCGCATTGAAAAAAAGTGAGAACTGACGTGTCTTAAAACAAGGAAAACAGTGTGAAAACACAGTGTTGCCCTGAGGTAGGAGTGACAACAGCTGTGTTATTTTAAAACATGCTGGCTCCTAGTGGTTAACTGTGAGGTTGTCCTGCAGAAAATCACTAGTTCTGTCTGTCACATCCCGCACACCTCTCCACACAGGTATCAGTTATCACCAGAGTTGTTTCAAATTAACTGCTGCAGTATAAGCAGGGTGTAAGGCACACACTTACAGAACAGCACACAGACATTTATGTTCTGGCTGTTCATTTTATAAACACACCTCACCTCACCATCCTTTCTGCCTTCCCTTTGAACAAAGCAACATCATTTAGGCTTTTCTTTTTGGAAGATGTATATGGAGATGCAATATCCTCCAGAGGAGAAAGTTCTCCCATTTTCTACTTGTGACTATTATGGGTAATGGGTCCTTGCCTGTGAGTTTTTCTTTTATTTCTCTATAGGTACTGTGTTATCATGACACTTGTATGTCCTGTAATATTCTTGAGTCCAAAATTTTAAGACAATTTAGAAGTTTGACCACAATTTGAAGGTCTTTATTACCTGCAATACTAGATCAGTTTACTATTCACAGCAGCTATTTATGGGGTTTAGGAAACTAAGGAATTGTGAAACAGAAAAAAGCTAGACATTTTCTCATCACAAGGACAGCTTTTCACTCAAAGCCATTTTGGCATTCCTCCACCAGAATATCCCCTGCTCAGCTTCACCAATACAAAGCATCTGCCAGTCAACCAGGTTGGCCTGAATGTTTCTCAGTGGAATACTGAAGTTTAGCAACTATTACTGGACACACTGCTGAGCTGAACATGTTAAAAAGATAAAAAACCCAGACATGATTTACTTGAACATCTTCCTCACTTTGGTTTAGGTTTCCTTTGTGTGTGCCTCATTCAATCTCAGGCTTTACTGCTTGCCTATTTTCTGTTACAAATGAAAACTGTTGTCAGATTTTGTTATTAAAACCAATGTGAGGCATTGTTAACAACCACTGGTACATCTTATACACAGTGTGCTGTACTGCTATGATTTCTCAAGAAAAATCAAGTAGGGTGAGAGGAACTGTGAGGATGGAGGCAGAACAATTATCTATCAACACTGGGTTGCATATCAGGTTATTCAGTCGGTATTTTCTGTCTCCAACAACAACTTCCCACCACAAAACACTCCCCCTGCATAGTTCTGTCAGTGTTTGATGCAGCAAGGCTGAACCACACAGGGACCTGAAAGAGCAATTGATAGCACTGCTTGCTGCACCTGGCCAACATGAAGCTCTCCAGAACAGCTGAGGATCTCACAGGTTCCTCAGGGATGTTGTTGATGGAAGAAGGCCAGGACAAGTTTGGGGGAAAAGGGAAAAAAGAAAGGAGTTATCAGGTCATAATTAATCAGGCTGGAGATACAGGCTAGAGATAGCTTCCAATTTCTTAGCAGTGTTTTCACCATTAAAGTTTCCCAAGAACAAAAACTGAGAAATTGAAACCTGTGAGAGAATACAAAACTAAAACTGCACTGCCACAGGGTTATGTTACAGGCAGTGTGTGGACCTTCTCTTCAGCGTGTGACTCTTTGAAACTCACTGTGCCATTTTAAGCACAGTCTTTCTAGCCTAATCACTCCAGAAAAACTGCATCACTGAACTGGCAACTGCATGGCAACTAAAATTGCAGAAACACCAGGAGCAGTTTTCTTTCCTCTCATATAATTAAAGGACATTTACAACCTCACCTAAAAATTAAAAAACAAACAAACAAAATCTAACAAACAAAAAAAATTCAAAAAACCAAAAATAATCAATCAGGTTTGCCCAGGAAAACATAAAAATGCACTTCACTACAATAATTTATGTAAGCAGCGAGCAATTTTATCTATGCTTTCATTTAGCTACTGTGATTAATTGCTAGTTACTTTCGAATTTCCTGTTAAAGTATGATTTAGGGCAACACAAAACTCCTTCACTGGGATTTTCAGTTCCAAATAGAACAAAGTCATTAACAGAATTAATAGATTCTGGTTGGTTTGCACTGCCAAGCTTTCTTTAAAAGAAACATGCTCATTAGCATGTTGCATGGGAAGAAAAGACATTGAATGAGCAGGAAAGAATTAATATACCTACAGGACATGAAATGTGACTCATCTGGCAGCTGAAGCCATGCTCAAATTTTTGTATGGAGCTCTTATATTCATAATCTATATTGCTGCTTAATTGAGAGCAGATCTCTAGTTGTCAGTGCAGGAAGTTTGCTTGTCAAGGGGATTTACTTGGAAATAGTTAAGTCCCATTATGATTTGTAGTCTTTTCCCATTAAAAAAAAAAAAAACAAACAACCCAAAAAAACCCACTTTTGGATGCAGCACAAAGGTTTTTCTGATTGCACAAATGTGACAGTGGTCACAGGGGTTTTCAGGACGAGGGAAGAGATGTAGATCTGACTCCATATTTCAGAAGGCTTGATTTATTATTTTATGATATATATATTACATTATAACTATAGCAAAAAGAATAGAAGGAAAAGTTTCATCTCAGAAGGCTAGCTAAGCTAAGAATAGAAAAAGAATGCTAACAAAGGCAGCTGGCTCGGACAGAGAGAGCCAGCTCTGCCGTGACTGGTCACTAAATCCAAACGTCCACACGAGACCAATCACGGATCCACCTGTTCTGTTCCACAGCAGCAGATAACCATTGTTTACATTTTGTTCCTGGAGCCTCTCAGCTTCTCAGGAAGAAAAAATCCTAAGAAAGGATTTTCATAAAAAGATGTCTGTGACACACAAGCTACATTCTTATCACAATAGTCTCCCAACAGCAATGCATCCTCTCAGCATGATATTTTGTGTCTATAAACTCACTTCTCATTCCTCAGCTCCCCATTTACCTGTCAGAAAAAAACCAAAGTCAGTGTTGTAAGGTAATCCCTACATTCAATCAGCTGTAGAAAAAATTAGTCTATTTTTTTAAAGATATTCACCATGCAAACTTTAGCTTCACTCTTCACACTTTACTTTTAAGCCTTCTTTAGAACTGTGCTTGCAAACACTTCCTCAGTGAAAATCCCAGTGCAGCTGCAAATCTCTCCTGACTTATCATTCTGCAGTGGTCCACAACTCTTTACCTGCCACTGACTTTTCTGTAGTATACTGAGTTATAATTTGGAGCATGAGGACACTGGAACATGCAGATACATTCAATACCTGCGCTTTTCAGAAATGCATTTATAGCTTGCTGTAAAAAGATGTATTTGCATCAAGGTGCCCACATTTTCATTTTCACCATTGGCTGCACCCACGTTAACACACTCTTGCTCCTCCATTCTTCCATTTATACTCATCTAATCCAGACACGCCTCCTCTACTCCAGCCTGCCACATAAATATAGCAAGTTTTCAGATATTTCTTTTCAGACATAATAGCTCTAGTCTCCTTTAGTCTTAATTCTTCCCCAATCTTTTTCACCTCCCTGAGAGGTTTCAGTTGATTACAGTTTTCTTATCTGGTCTCTGGGAAGTCTTATTTTTCTCTACGTGTAGCCATAATTCATACTGATGCTGCACTGACTTTCCCTTGCTCTGAAGGACTTAGCCCTTCATCCCTTCTCCTAGTGACGCATCACCTGGGAAAAAACAAGACATTTGCATCAGCATCTAAAAACTCAAAAATTGTTATTAGAGCAGAAAGAGTAAAGCTGACATGTCTTGCAGACATGCTCTCCCTAAAAAATAAAGCAAAGGTTGCAAAAACACATTGGCAGAAATGAGCATTTCACACATTACCTGCACTTCTCAAACACAGGGGGGAACGTGTGCAGGTTTTTTGAAGAAAGAAAAAAAAAACCCCAGCACAATAAAAATTTCCCAAGCATTTTCAACTACAGTTTTCTTGTCAGTGATTTCAAACTTCCTTGCAAGGAAACATTTAGCAGATTTAGCTAAAAGACATTTAGCTCAATTATTTTACTGCTGAGGTCTAATTTGCAGGGGAGTGCCTGCAATTAATCCATGCTTTAGATAGAAGTTTGGGGCTTGTGTATGCATTATATTCAAACAAAAACCCTAAAGGAAGGTTAACAAAACCCTGGTGCTAATATGCACCTGAAATAAGTTAACATGTTACTGACTTAAGTAACACGATTAAGTGTTACAAACACTTATCTCACAGATTCGAGAAAGCAGCAATAGGAAGACAGTAACACCTAAGGGATGATCCTGCCACAAAACTCTCACCCAGAACTCATCCTAGAACTCATACTTAACTCCAGAGGTGTTTCTGTGTTTTATAAAAACACGCTAGAGAAAATGCATGAACAATTCTGTATCTGTTTTGCTAATCCCTTCATGCAGACAGGAAGCTCTGCATAGAATAGCAATCAATAGTTTCTCACTTCCCATTACAGCTGATGTGCAAAAATTTTTTTTACTGTGCTATGGGAAACAGTCCACGTCGATACTGAATTACTTTCACTTCAATACAGTTGTTTTTTGCTCTCCTTACTATAAAAACCTTAATGGAAAAAAGACATGAATTCATATTGTATGGAAGGTTTTATTGATTGCTAAATTGCTGTCACTTACATCAGGTATAGCACTTTCATTCCAATCCAACAAAACTAAAAAGAAGCTGCTGTTAGACACTTGTTTCTGTGAGCCTTTCAGCTGCCAAATACATATTGTTCTGCACCACTCTCATGCTGCCAGCAACACAACAGCGTTGTAGCTGCACAGCTTACACTGTATGCCTCAGTATCAGCAAAGACTAATCTGAAAAATTCATCACTTTTACCAGTTACACTTTTTTATTTTACAAACAAAAACCATCTCCTCACTGCTCTGCAATTTTATACACAGTATAAAACAAATCTCAGGGTTTGTGGTAGAAATTATTTGAGCCTACAGAGAAGACAACATCAAATTTTATGAAATTAAGTACAGCAATTATTTTCTGTGATTAGACTCCCATTCAAGATTACTTAAACTGACATTGCACTGTGACCCTTTCCAGAAGCATGGATAATCCATCCAGTAGATCAGATCCTCCTCTTTTGCTTCACCTTATGACTGACATGGACAAATCTAATGTCACTGTGTATCCTACACAATCAGGCCTATGTGTGTCACAACTGACTATCCAGGCTTACTCAGCCTATCCAGAGAAGTACTTTGATGAAATCTGATAATCCTGATGCACCACGAACAATACTTACATAAAAACATGTGATGATATTCACATTACTGTCAAAGGGAAGAAAAAACTGCTGGGAAGGAAACAAACAAGTCAATCAAATGTTCAAGAATACACTTAAAAAAAATTACACTTAGAACTGGGGCAGCCTATCCTAGGGTCAAAAATGAAACATATTATCCCAAGTAATAGTGCACGGCCTTTAATGTGTAAACAAAATCTTTACTGAGGGCACAAAAAAAAAGCTCTCATAACCACTGTCCCAAGATATCAGATTCCTGCAGAAGTCCAGAGAAGAAACACAGGTTCTTAAGGAGACTTTCTGATCTCTCTTCAAAATTATAAAAAGTGAAATAAATGCAGTTTCTAAAGTGCCAGTACAGAAAAGACATGCTAGAACTGTGGCCCATAGCTAGAGAAGTAATTTCTCCTTCCTCATTCCAAACTATCAAAAAAAAAAAAAAAAGACACTTAAAAAAACCCCCAAAACAAAATGGAATAAAAAAAATCCTCAGCAATCCCACCTCTTTTCAAGTTAAGTTGTTTCTCTCTGCTCTGGTTTCCTAAACAGGATTTCACTGTGAGCAAAAAAGATCTGCATAACACCAATAATTCACTGATTTCTGGAATGAAGCATTAGTAGCTGTATACATGCATAAGCCACAATCTGGATTTTTAACTGTTATATTAGTTACATGGAAAGAACTGTAATTAAGATCCAGAAAAATTCAAATTACCACTCAAATAAAAGATGCTTAATCCAACTCCTAAATATCAAATATTCCCTTTCCTATTTTGTGAAGTTGCTTCTGATAGTAGCTGTCAACTAAAATTCAGTTATTCATGCAGCCTGGACTCCCCTAAAATGACTGTCAGACATTCAGATTATAAATACAAGACCTCCTATGTATCATAAAAAAGACAAAAATTGTCATAATATAAACAACACATAATTTTACTAGCTTTTTGTAAATTACATTGCAAATGAGTAACTCACTTCTCTAACACAAATCCTAGATTTGAACAAAGTCAAACTGCTAGAGAATAGAAATAATTATTGTGAACTGCTTGACATCAATGCTTGATATCAGTGAGGCCACAGAGCAATTCTCTAGCCAATGCAGCTATTAACACTTGCCAGTGCAGCTATTCACCCTGCTAGCAAATTTGCCAGTAACAGAATGGCCAGATGACAATGATTTTCTCTACTGCCCTGTGAAGAGAAAGTACTTTAGAGCAGCACAGACATCAGAGGTAGCAGTAGCAAGGAGTTTACATGTTTACTGCTTGTTACGTGACTATTCATAGAGCCAATGAAAGATTTGTCCCTCCAGAAGTACAAACTACCTTTCAGTAACAGTTTATCTTAAATTCCTTCCTAAGATTGTGGGAAGACAGCAACCTGTAAAATAAGGCTTAAATGAGTTAAGAGCTTTTCCTCTAGTGGAGCTTTAAAAGTTCACGGCGCTCTACTGTCATATATGCTTTAGATAACTGGAAAAAGCAAACAGTTCATCTACAAAGAAAGTCAACTTGTCCTGCAAACAAAGTGATTTGACAGCAGTCCTTGCTACAGAAGGCCCACTCTGAAACAACTAAGTGAAGATGAGTGCTTCCATTTGAACACTTCCCTGGGGAAAGATACACTCTGAAGATCCATTTCCTTCAATAACACAGCACCAGCAATGTTCAGTGGCCGTGTTTATAAAGCAAACTACCTTATTATTGTGTTGTCCTGCTTTTTTGTAAATTACTCAGTAACTCTAATTTAGTATAGACTTAGCCTATGTACAATAAACAATATTGGTCTAAAATCTGAAAGTGTCTCCAAAGAACTTCCAGAAGATGACTTCTATGCATAAATTTGTGATTAACTTTTGAGGTCAAGCAAGGGTGTTTCAGACAACTTAGCTCATCAAAATATTTTTATAAGAACCTATTGAATGTAAGCCTAAAAAATTAACCAGCTGCACACCTATCTTTTTCATGAACTATACATGCTTCACGAAGTTAAGATTCAACTGGTTTGCTGGAATTGCAACAAAAAAAGACAAAAGGAAAGAGAAATAAAATTTATTATAAAACATGTTGAAATAGCAATGACTTAGCTGACTTCTTGCTCTGCTGTTCTAGGCAGAACAAAATCTGACTGAATGCTCTCAGGAAAGCCAAAACAAAATTACAGAAGTAGTATGTTGCCACACTAAAATCGCTTTCTCTTGATAATTTCTGGTTTCCAGCTGACCGGATGGGTTTCTTCAGTCTAAAGGGAAAAAAAAATAATCTCATAAGGATTTTTATTTTAAACTTGAAACTCACCTATAATTGAGGTTTAGTATATGTACTCTATTTCACAAGTGGCATTATTAATACCTAATCTACAATGTAATAAATTTACTCAAATTAAATTTTCTATCATCTCACTGTCTGAAGTACATAGCAATACTTTTTCTGTACTTGTCTTTCTTTTTTCCAGCAAGGAAAATGATCAGGTTGCCAGTGGCATTTCCAAAACAACACTCTGGTTATCAAAGCACATGAGCAGGAGCTGCCAGTGACAGGCCTTCCAGACATATCTACATCGGTATTGGCAAATGTCATGGAGTGTATTTTGCCCAGCTTTAAAACTGATAAAAAATTCCTGATTCTTTATATCTAAGAGTTACTCCTAGTCTAATTCAGTGCAAAATTCCAAGGTTTAATCAAAATTCTTATATTCTTTATATTGAAGACATACACTGATAAACTATACAATCATCTGTTGTCCTCTCCACTGGTAAATTAATTCATATTTTAGAATAACAGTTTGAAAATAAGCTCTTGACTTCAAATTCTAAAAACCGTCAAGGCCAATAACTAATCCAAATCATATAAATAAGTACAATAAACCTTCAAAGCGTAATCCTTTTGCTGATTCCCATATTTTTATCAATACTACCACACATAGTTGCCCCCTGGGTTCAAAACCCAATGTACATGATTGTATTCAGATTTCTCCAAACTTCACCAAAAAGCCTTTTACAGAAGAGTTCACAGACCTGACACTTATTTGTACTACAGCATATAACAATAATTAGGAATGCAGAAAAAAGCTACTGTCCTGTTAATGCTAATACAGAGATTTCTTTCAAACTTCAACAAAATGGATTATGTAAGTATGAAAATGTCCCCTACAGATATGTGTTATATTTGTCTGAATTTTTCTGATTTTATGAAAATACTTTAAAAAGACTTTTTGACTTACCGCAGTATCATCTTCTTTGTACACTTTTATGGTTTTATCAGCTTCAGCTGTTAGCAATCTGCTTTCCGACTGGTCAAAAACACAAGCAAATATTCCTGATTCACTGTCCAAAGAACCTGGCTGTACAGCTGCATGTACTCTCTGGAAATTGTATCCAGTTCTCCAGTCCCAAAGGTGCATAGTGCCATTATCAGCTACAACAAACAAACCAGTTAATTTCTATCAGTTTTTTAAAACCAGCATCATGAACAATTAGTAAATACATCAGGAATACATCACACCACATTCATGTAGAATAGCACAGTACATCCTATAAATTTTCCTGTTTTCTGCTGTTTTCCTTCTCAGAATCTCATCCAGATTTTCATCAGATAACCCAGAGAGATGATACACTACATCACAGGGCAATTGCACAAGTTGCTTTGGAGGCACAGTAATGATGGGTATTCTGAAAATCAAGCTCCCTGCTCAGTAGCTCCACTGAAGTTGAATGAGGAGGCATCATCCTCCCAAAGAGATTAGAACATTGACTTAATGCAAAGTAGGTTTAATGTTTGCTGAGATTTTATTCCAAATCCAGTTTAAACCATCTCCAGTGTTGCTGCTACTGGCATCAGCTACAGAGCATTCACAGCAATCTGAATGCTCTATTCAGTAGGATACTGTCAAAAAAACTTTTCAGTTAGAAAACCCAATACCCTTCAAAAGCATTACCTAGCCAAAACAGATCTATTAAGAATTAAATTTCTCCACAGCTGCCAGCTAGACTAGAAATCCAGATATTTCAAGAAGGGTGTTTCTACAGCAGAAAACTCCAAGGTAAAATCAACTTATTTTGATTCAGCATCACCTTCTCTGAAGCTGCTGTAGATAGTGTTAGGATGTAAAGGGGAGAATTGATACTCAAATCTTAACTTTTTAAAAGTCACAATTAATATCAGTAAAATGATCATAGGTTTTTTTATGTGGAGAAGGTGTTTTTTAAGACTCAGCTACTATTAACATAAAAAAGTCATAAAAGGACATTCTGAAAGTGTCTTCAAATAATAATAATGAAATGTAAGTCCATTCCAGTATTTTGTGAAGTTCTTGTTCTTACTGGAGATGAGCCATTTGTTAAACACAGCTTTATTCAAATTTTAAAATCAAGGGCTCCTTTCACACATAGATGGAAACATAACCGGAGTAAGGTGACAATGTAATTGGCTGTTTCCCAATTCCTGCTTAGCATATTTCCATCTTACCCCACATCCCCAGCCTACAGGACTAAGGGCACATTGGACCAAGAGCCTTACTCCCATTTAGCTTTAGCAAGATGCTTCTACATCTGCTAGCCAGTGTCACTGCCTCAACATGCAGCTAACTCCAGAGGAGGCACTAATATGACCAGCAGATCATGAAAGATGGACTCTGGAGCCTTGCAGCAGCAGCCAGCTGAGAAGAGAAACCTCTCCCATGCAGTACATTAGAAGTCCTTCAAATTTATTTTAGTTGCATGCAGCTCAGAAACATCCAAGGTCATGAAAGTGGCCCTGCTCAGTACAAAATGAAATGGTGTCCCCGCAGCAGCCTGTCAGGCCTAGGAAAAGCAGAGCTCCATGAGCATCTCTGCCTAAGGACCTCCAGCCATATGTGCATAGGGGAGAGGAGAGGAATGTGTATTTCTCATTTTTACCTCCTGAGACCAGAACACCATCGGAATTTACAGCCAGTGTGTTTATAATAGCATTGTGACCAGACAGATTCTGGATGAAGTTTCCATCTGGGAATTTCCACTGCTTAATATTATCTGGAGAACCAGATGCAAATGTGTAACTGAAAGAAAATAAACACAGTATATTAAAGCTCAAAATAGCTGTAGTGAGAGCAAATGTCCTTCATTAAAACTACTGCTAAATGCTAGTTGCAAAATTACTTAATATTAAAACTGCTTTTCTGACATGTTTACTTCACATGAAATTAAGCAATTTTATGAAGTCATGAATTACCTACTCCTACTGTTTTCTTTCCTCTTCATAAACTAAACTTTATAACATCCTGTATGCCGTAGGATTTAATATGCAAACAAATATTTAAAAAGCACATTAAGTTCTCTTCATTTGTTATTCTGGCAAATTTTCAGGTATCAGGGCATCACCAGCAAAGGTAACAGGATAAAAAGGCAACAAACCCCAAGCATAGGCTAATGCCTAGTCTTCCAAAACTACATGAGCAAGGAAAAAGCCCTGCAAAAATGTAACTAAGAAAGATAATTTCTTCCACTGAGTCACCCCAAAATAAAAATTTCCTTCATTTTAACATGTGCAAGCAGTTACATGGTTATTTGAGTAGCACATACAAAAGCCTGCAGAAATACTTTCATTTGCCACAATATCCAGAGAATTTGCTGTCTATTTAAAAGATACCACAAATAAAAAAGTTGAGTATTATGAGAAAATACCACAACATTAAAAAAAATAGTAATACTGAACTGTAGACTGACAGTTGCTACCATTTGACAAGAACACTTCAAGTTTATTTTCAGAAAGGTATTATCAATGAAGTTGAACCCTGAACTACTTTTTTTTCAGAATGTAAGTAAAATAGAGGCTTTTTCTATAGCTAACAGGCTACGCAATTTTTCAGACACACACTGGAACAGAGTTTATTCATATCAAAGATGCTGAATTTCTGATAGAAATGACAGAATGTAATTTTAAAATATTAAAGGCACAGAAGTAATGTCCACTATTTTAACGGGGATCCAAACAGGCAACTGTTGTGCCTCAAAATACAGCATCTAAATTCAGAGCAATTCCAAGAACATTGGCTTCAAAGCTCCAATTCTCACACTAAGTTTTTTTTAAGGCCAGTTAGATTGAAATGTCTTGTGCAGTGAACCACAGATTCAAAAGAAAGACCACTCTATTAATCACTGTCTCCTTTAGCATTAATCACATGTGCATTGGCCCATTACAAAAGTACTGCAATTCCTGCTCACAACCATTCAGTTACATATTTATTATTAGCCTTACGAACACTGTATCACCGAATTTTAAGGACTGAATGAAAGGCACACACATAAGCAACTCCGTGGGATATAAGGCATTCTCAGGATTGCTAATGTACACCAATGCCAATACTAGGGAAGCACAATCAGTGCAGTAAAATGTATCTGATAATTGATATGGACATTTTTGCATCATCCTAAGTGCCTTAGTTTCTCACATTATTATGCTCTACCATTCTAGATCATCATTCACATTGGCTCTCTTCAATTGTCAATAAACTGTGAAAGTGTATCAGAATAACGAAAACTTACTGTCTTGGATGTAGCACTACTGCTCTTACAGATTTCTTGTGATTTGTTAAAGTAACACGAGTTTTTCCTGCCACCAAGTCCCAGAGCCGTATGGTAGTATCATGACTGCCTACAATGAGGAGAAAATTTAAAAAAAACAGTAGAAACCATCAACTTGATTTTATCATAATCATTACTTTGCTAAGGCAGCCAGAATGATGTGAGAGAGACATAAATATTGTACTAATGCCACCTCAGATGAAGATGACGCCAGATTGCAAAAGATCTGCAGTTTAGAAAAGATTTGGATTTTTACTCAGTCTTAAATCCAAGAACTAAGAAGTTACACTGCAAAGCTGGATTTTGACATAATGGGAATGAAGATGAACACTTAACCACAGTACTGGAGACTCCTTAACTGAAATATTACAGAAAATGCAAGTCTCAATACATGTTATAACACAAATGAAAACACCAGAAAAAAAGGAAGCGCAGAAAAGCATTCAAACAATGCAGAGCCATATCTGCTTAAACATACCATTAACAGTATGTAATAACCATTGCATGGCCCATTTTCAACAGAAACTAGTACAAGACTTGAGTAAATTAATCAAGATAACATTATGAACATCACACAATTACTGAACAAACACATTCACCATTAGGTTTTTCAATCATGTTACTCACAAAACTACACCTACTATACCTGTAATAATTTGTGGTTCTGCAGCTTGGCACTTCACAGTTGCTACTGCATTTGTGTGTCCTGACAGTGTGTGCACACTGGCTTTTGTCCTTACATCCCAAATCTATGAAATTACAGGAAATATGTCAGAGGTCAGTAACAGGTGCATATTCAATGTATTTCAGGCACTGTCATTGATTACATAATTTCCTTGCCATAGTCCTACAGATTAAAAAATGGAATTTAGGTGGTATTTTTCACCCAACTATATATTACAGAACTGCCTCAGCCGGCAAATTTCAAGGGGAGCAGGAACCTGCCAGTGACCTTCCAGGCATATGGATAATTCAAGCAATATAAGACAAAGCTAACACAAATCACCTTAGCATTTCATGTAAAATGATGATAACTTTTGTTAAATGACAAATGACGATATTGAAATACACACATCAAGATGTTCAAAGACAACAATGCTATACTTACTCGTGCTGTTGAATCCCTGCTGCATGTCACCAGCACATCTATTGTTGGATGCAAGTCTAAGCCATAAACAGCACTTAGATGACCATGGTAATGTCTGATAACCTAGATGAATAAAAACCACACAAACCAATAATTGAAAAGAATATTCTAAATACTTTGATTTTCGTATTTGCAACCGCTAATTCTTCAATTAAAGAAACTGCAGCTTACCTTATTGTATTCAAGATCCCAGCATTTCACTTGTTTGTCTTCTCCACAAGAAAAGAGGTATGGACTTCTTGCACTTACTATCACCCCACGTACGGTACTGATGTGTCCCGTCAAAGACAATTTCAATTTGCCACTAGCAAGGTCCCAAATCTGCACCAAAATAGGTATTTTAAGGTAGACAGGAAAAAGCTACACAGTGAAGCTGGGTAAACAGCCCAGATGTAACTGACCCTGCTGACATGTAGGTTAAAAGTACAGTCACATAAATGCTTGCTCCCCAGATACTACCACATAATAAATGAAATCTCAAGAAAAGAACTAGAGCTACTCCACAAATCCTTTATGACAAGGTAACAAAAAAAATGTTCTGCAGTTCATCATTCTGCAAACAGTAAACAAGAAATTGTTTCCAAGGGCTGGAAACATTTTTAAATAAAAAGGGCACCAAAAAACCCCACCCCCTGCAAACTTTGTCAGTCATTTCTTCCAACCTCTTACCTTTATGGTTCTATCAGCAGAGCCAGTAACAAACCACTGATTTCCTGGTTCTACTGCAATGCATCTCACCCAGCCCAGATGACCACTGATAACCTTCAGAAAAAACAAAACAAAAAAATTATATCAGAAATAATACAATAACTTTTGATGCAATTTTCCTTCTCCAACACTGAAATTTGCTAGTATTTACCAAGAAAAGTCAAATGTGAAATCAGATCTGAAGACAGCCTGATTTCTACTTCAGTTAGAGAAAACTAGAAATTTACATACACCAGACTCGGGGAAGCTGCAATATGTAAAGACCTTTTTTGTGTAAGCAACTTTTTCACATCCTTTGAGAGTCCATAACACTGTGGCTGAACACTTGAAGCTTTGCAGAGAAAGACTGTATTTGAGCACAGATTCCTTCTGCTGCTGTATAGTGCTTATACAAAGAACAATTATAAAAACATTGGCTATTAAATCATATTTCTATATAATAACCTCTTAAAGTACACCATCACCTTCTTTTCCCCAAAAGAGGAGTAATATGAGAGTTGGACACTTTCCAATAATAAAATAATGGAGCCTGATCTCATAAGAAATACTCTGTCAACACATGCTTTGCTTTCAGCAGCCCGTTTCTCTAATTTTTCCAAAGTCAGACAGCTAAAATCAAACCTCATAACTAGTTTCACTGGATGTCATGTTTCAGGTATTGTCATACAGCTCATTTCAAAAGATTTAAAACACAATGAAGCTTCTTAGGCAGAAATACAGCAAACCGTCCACCAAATTTATCATAACACAGCTATGAGAGTAAAAGAGAGGTTCAAAGAGAGACTGTGTGGATACATAACTTAGTTGTGATCACTTTCTGATTACATTTTTAAATCATACTTGATTATATTTTTGTGAATGAGAACAAAAATTATGATTTGAGGTCTTACATAGAGTATGTTTACTTTTACATGCATGTTCGTGTCATGTAATTTCTAACTTACTCTGTACAGCTTCCAAGGTGGATGCCACTGAGGTTTGGGCATGGTTGGAGCCTTCTTTGGCATTAATGCAGAATTTTTGTTTCCACCAGCTTCCACCATAGCCTGTAAGTTAAAAGAAGGGTTACTCTTCTGGTTTGTAGCTTATCTCTGTCCAAAGCCTAAAACTTTCTCATTCTGCCTTCTCAATACTGATTAAATTTAGTCAGTCAGGAGATCTCCAGACAACACACACACAGATCTAGAAGCAATCTGGTCAACATCACATACTGTTCAAGTTAGATGTGCAACAGACTCACCACAGCCATGCCAGGAGGTTGGGAACGCTCAGACATTCCAGCATGCCTGTAAATGTCACCCACACCAGCAGCTGTCCGGTTTGCATCCAGCCTGGGGGGAGTGAAAATGATTCATGAGTTGCAATTGACTTTCTCCTGCCAAGTGATAAGGCATCATCACAGGGCTGTACCCAGCTGAGCGCTGTACACCTTTCAGGATGGAAAGTCCACAACCTCTCCTGGCACCCTGTCCAGGACCTGACCACCCCAAGGTACAGATACCACAAAGCTTCGCACTCTTCTCTTCTAACTAAACAAAATTTCTCTTGTCCCAACTTCCACCCACTGCCTCTCATGATAATACAAAATAAAAAGCATACAGAAAAACAATGCCTGTCCACACTAAAAGCAGTTCCTTTAGGAATATTCTAATTACTCCAAGTAGCTCTTATCCCAGCTTCTGATTTGCCTTGCAATTCCCACAGACAACAGTGTCAATGAGGTAACACAGCACTACCTGGACTGGGAAGCAGGAAGTGCTACAGCTAAGGACTGTGCTGCAGATTCACTTGGCATCCTCTGGACTTTAGTATCTGCTGTCAAAGCCACACCTTGAAAAAAAAAACAACATGTCAGAAACAAAGACAACTCCTTTAAACAGGAACTCAAAAGTGTATTATACAAACACATATACACCTGCAAACAAGGGCCTGACACACCTGTAATATAAACTCTCATCCTTCAGTAACATTTTCACATCCAATTCAAATCTACTGAAATCTTTATTTCCTTTCCATCTTGATCTACTACATGTGTGAGTACAAAATTTCTAGAATATAAAACAGTATGCCAGTGGAAACAAAAAAAAAGTCTAATTAGGAGCAGCATCCATCTTTATATCCAGCTTTAACTGCTATGGAAATCCAAACACCACAGAAATAAACATGATCTTGTGAAGCATTTGCTAACTTAGGCCCTTTAGTACAATTTATAATCCATCCCTATGCGGTGTCTGGCATCACACAGTCGTGCCAGAACTACAAAAGGTTTAGTCCTACTCAAGTGAGAATTTCAGGCTACATATGCAGAATTTTTAACCTTATCTCAAGAACAGCTGACATTGTCTAAAACAAAAATTTAAAACTCTTTGTAAAGTTTTGGTGCAGACTGGTGAATTTAACTCATTGCTTTATTTCTTTTCCTAACCAAACTTCTGTCAGTTAACAACAAACTCAGTATTTGGGCAAAATATTCAGGTTAAAACAGGAAATAGCAAAGAAAATCTGATTTTCACCCTGATATAAATGATTCTATTAAAAGAACACTGAACTTATGGAAACCACTGTGAGCAGTTCTTGTCCCCATAGTTAGAAGCAACTCTGCCTGGCTTTTTAATGGCTGAAGGTCCACTGAACACTCAAATCTGTTAAGTTATAAAACAAGACAACAGATTTTCCACTATACTCATAATAAACTTAAGCACAATAAAAGACCAACAACTAAAACTAAGCTCTTCCAAGAACACAGAAGGATCCATCAGTAACACTGGCCATGAGCAATGGCCAATGTAACAACACAGAAACATAACCCTTACAAGCACAAGCAAAAGACACTAAAATTATTACACCCTCAAGTCTCTTCCCCAGAGCAAGGTGGTGAAACCTGCACCTTTCTGCTCTGGAGATGAAAAGCAGGCAACATTCCACTACTATTAAGTAGGGATTCACATCAAGAGGAAGCCTGCTCCTGCTAGGATGAAGGATATCTTGTTCACACAGGAACACAAAAAATCCATACGTACACTTGCAAAATTTTACTTACCAGGCCCAGATGGGTATGGGTGAGTACCAGTTACCATATATTCAACATCTTGCCCTAGAGAGCAAGAGAATGTTATATTAATAGTTACATTTTATAATGTACTCAAACAACAAATAGAGGAAAAGAGAGCAGATCATACACGGCAGAAGAAAGCAGCAATCACTTTCAATGTACGTAGACATTTCTCATTTTCATTAATTTAATCTGTTCTGGTTATCTTTATTTTAGAAAACTCAACTGTAAAAAATAATTTGAATGGTGAAGCTACCTGTTATCAAGAGGACTCAAGAAAAAAATCTTCATACTGCCTTTGAAGGACATATCATGTCTACAAGGAGCACGTGTGTCTGAAATGTAAGCTAGTCAGTTGGTTGTCTGTGCTGTCAGATTGTCCTTAAAAGATTTTTCATTCTCTCTCAACGTGCTTCACTTTCACAATACTTACAAATAGAGCACCTTGGGCAGACTCTGAATATCAACTGAGTATCAACTACCTCAACTAAAACGAGGCAGCATTTTTAGGAAAAAATTTTCATATGAGATCTAACTAATACATACACGTTTTACACATCACAAAACATACACTGAAAAAAACTCTACAGATTTGAAATAAAGTGTTTTCTGGTTACTACACATATAGTAAATGTATAGTATATATAAATATACTATGAAACAAAACTAAAATAACAAAAAAACCCACCCCAAACAAAAAACACCACACAAAAATGCCAAAACAAACAAAAGTTAAAAAAAGAGCATGTCCTTAATCATGAACTTGCAAACATAAGAAATACATTATTCAACTCTAACACTTAAGTACATTACACACTAATATTACCAAAAATTACTCTTTTCACCGACTAATCACAATAAAAAATCCACAGCACCCAATAACTCCTTTGTTAAAAGCAGCTTTCCCCTTTTTCTAAATCACTTACCTCCTGTGGACGCTAGCAAGAACAATACCAATCAAAAAAGGGTTTTTTTATATCTGTATTTATCTCCAGTACATTAACACTGGACTGCATTCTGCAGATTTTACATCAGTGAGACTGTGACAAAAGGAAGGACAAATTCAGCAGTGAGGGCACACTAACCTTGATTTCCAGAGTACTGCTTGTGTCCATAGGGATCCCCAGTGTTGGGGCCTCCCTTCTCCCTCAGGTTCTCCTTGAGCGTGGGCATGTGCAGCACTGAGCCGTACTCCGTGCGCAGCTTCACGGCCATCTTCACCTTGTGGCTGTGCAAGAGGAAAGCAAAACCCTCACTGAACCCCAGACTCTGAACCGCTAACAAGGTCTGAAATATTGTACAGGGATGTCGTAAAACTTACTCTACAACTCTGATATTTCTCTCCCCTCAAGATTACACTGTTGACAGTACAGAAACATCTGAATTTCTGACTTGAGTCAGAAATTGACAATCACTGACAGAGTTTAAAACTTCACTGAGTGCAGCAGCACTTACCTTTCTTCATCCAGTGGGATAGGCTTGGCATTATCAGCTACAAACATGTCATGGGTTCTCTTCAAAGATCTGAACACAAGTGTGTGCACAGAATGCTTTTGGACTTCCTAAAATAAAGAAAAGAGCATTTAAATAATTTTGAACAGATGTAAATGAAAAACTGAACACTGAAACATAAATTGAACTGAGTAGCAATTTCTCAGTTCTATGACATGCAACCATTTGGTTCACAGAAGACACTAATCTTCTTGGAAACTAAAAAATTAATTCATTGTGTCAGTTGTTTATTCAAAACTATATTCTATTCCTTGAAAACTTACAAGACTTTGAAAAGCAAGCTGAAAACTTTTATCAAACTTTCTGCACTGGTATCTATATGACAAATCCAGGAGTATAAAATTTCTATCCCACGTCCTTCCCAATTCTGTTTTTATATGTAGGCAATAATTAATCAATTCTTTCTGAAAAAATAAAAACAACAAACCTGTAAATTTTCCCTCGCTACCACTGTAAAAAGAACATGAGCAATAATGAATTTCTGTGCACAGTACCACTTCATGTTAACACGGCTAATTACTACCTAACAACAGCAGCTGCTGACACCACAAACAGAGGAGTAGGTACCACAATGTCTCCCCAACAGGGAAGAAATTTCTGCAAGTAATTTTTGACAGATGCTTTTCTGTAAAACACCAGCTCGCAGTGTTGCATCTGGCAGCAGTCGTTGCACCTCCTTCTATAACCCTAATAGCCCCACGTGCCTTCAGAAGTGCATGAAATTCACCCCACAGTAAAGATTCTACAACCTATAAAACCAGTGGCTTTCTCCATAGCTGTGCTCCCAAACCCTCACAAAAAGACCCTTTTTGTGGTTTCCCTTATGGGCTAACAGAGTCAGTAGCTCTCTGGTGGAAAAAACGCCCCAGCATCAGTTCCCCACAATCACAGAATGTGCTGAGCTGGAAGTGGCTCACAAGGATCATCGAGTCCTGGCCCTGCACAGGACACCCCAAGAGTCACACCCTGTGCCCAAGAGCATTGTCCAAATGTTCATTGAACTCTGTCAGCCTTGTTGCTGTGACCACTGCCCTGGGGAGCTGTTCTAGCACCCAAACACCCTCTGGTTGAAGAACCTTTTCCTAATATCCCACCTAAACCTCCCCTGACATAACTTCAGGCCATTCCCTTGAATTCTGTCACTGGTCACCACAGAGATCAGATTAGAGCCTGCTCCTCTGCTTCCCTCTCATGAGGAAGCTGTAAACTGAAATGAGGTTTCCCTTCACCCTCTTCTCCAGTCTGAAGATGGCAAGTGACCTCATTCACTCCTCATAAGGTTTTCCCTCTAGACCATTCATCTCCATATCCTTTACACCTTTTTCTGATACTGTGGTACCCAAACCAATACCCAGCACTGGAGGTGAGGCCGCCCCAGAGCAGATCGGAGCGGACAATCCCCTCTCCTGACGGGCTGGCGATGCTGTGCCTGATGCCCCGCAGCACCAATTCCACATTCGGCACAAGCCTGGCAAAGCAAACCCGCAGCTCACTCCCGCCCCAGACACGCACACTCCAATGGCCCGCACCCGCTGCGTTCTGCAGGCACCTCGCTGTTCCCGGGCCGAGCTGGGCGGGGGCCGCAGATCGAGGAGCCGCCACGGACCATCCCCACAGCGGCCTTTCCCAGCCGGGGGACAGCGACGGTGGCGGGTGCGGGGCGGCGCTTCTCCCGCCCGGCCCCGACCCGCTCCCGCTCCCTGGTCTCGCCCAGAGCGCCTCAAGGGAGCGACAGAGTGGACGCGCGGGGCCCTCCCGGGGCCCTCCCTCGTCCCTCACCTCCGCCATTGCGCCGCCGAAGTCCCCCGGCCGCGGCCGCTATGGAGCCACTTCCGGCGCCTTCCCGCGCCGGACCGGAAGAGACGGGTAAAGAGGGAAATGAACGGAGTGCCAAAGCGGAGGGGCGGGGCTTATGGCAACCCCTCCGCTCGGCGTACGGGAGTCGCGGGTTCGAGCCCCGCTGGCGCTGCCGGAGCAGAGAGTGCGAGTCACTTCATCAATGTGTACAAATATATAAAGTGGTGGTGACAGGAGAATGGAGCCAGGCTCTGCTCGGTGCTGCCAAACAACAGGACAAGACGCAGTGGGCAGAATCTGATGCACAGGAAGTTCCACCTGAACATGAGGAAAAATTTCTTTTACTGTGCAGATGATGGTGCAGCGGCACAGACAGGTTGCGGAATCTCCCTCACTGGAGATAATCTGTGGACACAGCCCTGTGCCGCATGCTCTGGGATGGCCCTGCCTGATCCGGCAGGTGTGACCCGATGACCCCACTCACTGCTGTCCTGACCCCACTCACTGCGCTCCCTCCAGCCGGAGCCATCCCGCGGGTGCGGCGTCCCCGACGGCCGCGGCGGAGGGCGCGGCGCGATGCGGACAGCGGCCGGCAGAGGGCGGTGTGGCGCTGCGGGAGAGGCGCCCGCGCTGCTCCGCTCCCGGCCTGCAGCGGGGCCCGAGCGCTGCCCCCTCAGGGTGAGGGCGCGGGCCTGAGCTGGGCAGTCCCGGCTGGGTCTGAAACTATGGGACTTTGCAAATGCTTAGGGCTGTGGAGCTACAGGTTTCATGTATTGCTTTCCTCGTGAGTTGTCAAGGGTAAAGCCATACACTGTTGAAGCGTGGTGATATTGGGCGTTAGCCATTACAGCTAATCTTTTGGGAAGAGTGTCTTTAGTTTGGCTCCACGGGACCTCATTTCCATGGAGAGTGAAGCGTGTGAACGAGCTGGCAACCCCCGCACTTCGTGGCAAAGTGTTGGCTGTGAAAGGGCAGAGGCTGTAAATCTCTTCCAAATGTACTCTGGTACTCCACCTGACATTTCACTTCCATTTGTGAGCAGGATAACCAAATGCATCTGTGCAAATTTCAAATAGGCACCTACTTTCTCCACATATACTTATCTGCTTTTAATTCCAGGAAGTCTTGTCCTCCTGAGCAGTAGCTGGGATTTGGCCAGCTCATCTTTTGCAGCCACTCCTTCATGCTGCTCTTCTTTACCCCTCGCTCTATCTGCCTGCCTGCCTGCCTGAGCTGTGAACAGTTTACAAAACAATCTGAGCTAGAAGTAGTTCACTGCAACATAGTTGGTTCAAACCTACTGTCTTTACTAGCTACAGGACAGCATTAGCCTGGGATTATTTCTGGCACAGAGCTTGCCTGCTTGACATAAATATGGTGTCTTTTCTGCAGTTGATAGGTCACTTCTGCTGGCTGCACTGGTGGTTTGTACTTAGTAATTTAGAATACAGTGATGGAAACATGCTTGAAGTGGCTTTGAGCCCCAGCTCCCCTTCTAGGTTAGAGGTAGGGAAGATACGCCAATTACATGGTGTCAGTAGCGGTGGAGAGCTATTGCCCGCTCAGCTTCAAGCCAAGGCAGGCAGGGTTCATGTGTAACATGTCAGCCTATTTTGGTAGTCCCTCTGGTGAGGCTGGCAATCTCTGTTGGATTTCAGCACTTCTCATAAAGATCAGCACAGCATCTCGTGGAGGGGGGGCATTGTCTGTCCTTGCTTAAAGTGCAACCTAGAGTGCAAACTCCACAGGGCAGTGTGTCAAAATGGGGCAAGTCTCTATCATCCTCTTGGGCTGATGAGGTTAGACTGAAGATACACAATATTTGAAAGGAAACTTGGGAAAAGCTAGGAATTTCAAACAGGTTTATCTTTCTTTTTTAAGGTTGCATACAGAGTAGCATGTCCCTGCTTGATCAAGCAGGATTTGATGTGTGGAAATGGTTTAAAGGCTAGTCTCTGGCTGTCTGTAGAGTTGCTTCCTTCCTATTTTCTGTTGAAATAAATCAATTATTTCCACTGCCTTTTAAAGGGAAACCAAATTTGAAATACGGTAAAAAAATAAAGAAAAAAATATATTTAGCAAGAAAACTTGTCTGTGCTTGTTGTTACTATTAATATTAGTATTCACATGCACATGGCCCTGGAGTTGATGTAGTTTTCTAATTTTTTTTACACATAAACATTCCCCTCAGAAATTTATAATCTGAACTTGTTTCCTATTATCCTTGTAATGCTTCAGAAACTCAAAGGACAAATTAATCTTTTCAGATATTTCAGAATGCAGTTAGAGGACAATTTTTTTTTTCCTAGAAGGTTTAGTCTAGGGTGAAATTTAGTCCTGGAGCATCAATAAATCATGTCAGTAATATTAATAAGAATATGCACTTCATTAATTTTCTTTGTTACATATGGCTTCTTGATGTGTTCTTGCATGTCAGCTACAGCTGCAATTCTGGAAATAGCTAGCTATGCATTTTTTATAAGCACTATTTCATAGAAGGTGACTAGCAAATTGGATGAACTTCTAGTGTTATAGCAAAGCCAAAGGGAATAGCCCAGTCATTAATGTTGCTCCCAGAACATGGAGATAGCATTCATTATCATTTACAAGAAACCTTTGAAGTAATATTTGCTACCAGTAAAAGCAAATAAGAAAAAAGGATGTTCATCTCAGCTGAGGTGAACATTTAAATTCACAATATTCTTTTCATAAGATGACACTGTTACAACACTAGTGGTTTAAAAGGACATTTCCAAACCAACAGCTATTTTTAAATTGAAGCACTATAGCCCAATGTAAGCCAAGAAGGTTCTGTTCCCCAAGACCTCTTCTGGGGATCCATCCAGCTCTGAAGAGCCGTGATCTGGTGATCGTGGCTGTCCTGGGCTGGGGGTTTGTGTAAAGAGGGTTGCATCACTGGCCAGGACTACAAACACAGGGCACCGAGCAAACAGTTCCTCAAAACACACACACACCTCTGCCAGTAAGTGCCTTTTTAGTAAAAAATGCTTTACACAAGGGTGTCCTGGAACACCAACGGGTCCATGGAGTATTATTGCAGTTTCCAGCAGACATGCTGTGTATCACCACCACAGCAGCTCTGGGAACACATTATTGCAGTTTCCAGCAGACATGCTGTGGTATCACCGCCACATTAGCTCTTCTCATTAACCACGTGAATTGGAGGAGGGAGTATGAAGGAAGAGAGGTTGTTCTGTTTTTGAAGAGAGCGCTTCTTTGATACCATTTTTAGAAGAAATTTAAGCTATAGTTTTGCTTCTTCATAAGGCTTTATTCAATCCTTATAAAGTGTCAGTCTGACTGTAATGGTTGCAAGCATGAGAGTAAAATCACATCTCATAACCAAGATGCTAATGGAGATTGACTTCTGCTGCCAAAATGCTTTCCTGCATGTGTGTATGTTTGCCAGGATAGACTCCTCTGTATGCCAGTCCAAATTTGGACCGTTTTTGCTGATAAAAGTCTCCAGGCACAGCCTCTGCAGTGCAGACAAGGCCCTTGCTCACCCGATGGACAGTCCCACGATCCCTGCCCTGAGGCGTCTGGTCATTTAGCGTGAAGCCACCAGCCTGCTGGGGTATGACATGCATGTGTTGCTCATGGAGAATGCTCATGGAGACACCACCACCCAGCTCTCCAGGGGAAGACAATGAAAGGTACTGGAGCTGAGAGGGTCAAAGGCTGAGTTTCAAAGGGGAAATCCCATCTGAAGGCAGAACAAGCCTGGGGGTTTCCCACGATGAGGCTCTGCAGTTGGCTTGGCAGCTCCTGCACCAACCCTCATCATCCAGTCTCCGACAGCCTCTGCACAAACACAACCAGGGCTCTCCATCAGGAGCTAAAGAGAGCTTAATGCCTGCAGGAGGACACCATAAATTACTGCAGAACATGCTGATCATTTCAAATCAGATTTACCACAAATATCACTTGATCTTATTAATATTTAATTAAGATTTTTGTGAACTGAACTGGGATAATTTGTGTTTCCAGCTCAGGAATAGTGAGACCTAGTTTTACTTCCACTGTACCACAGGGTTCTTGTAAGCCCTGGGCAAAGGTTCAAGGACTAGATCCCTTCCATCTGTAAGATGAGGGTGGCTGAACTTCCCTCAGAGGTAAATGGAGGGAAAACTGTAGTTAAAGTTAGGATATTCCCAAAATCAATGATAACATCTTGGCTAGCATCCATAAGTGGTAATAATTTGTTAATTATGTCAGTTTTGGCCTTAGACAGATTTCTTAATGTCTGTAGGGAGAAGTTTGTGTTCTTCCAAATCTAATAGTGTTGGTGATGTCCTCATGTAGCAGATCCAATTCAGTGGAGTTTCAGCTCCTTGAGCCATGGCTGATTTAGGGCCAAACTGTTTAATAATTAAACCAGTCAGGTTAAACAGTTTTCATATTTTGTGAATCTCCATAGTTTACTAGAATTCTGACAACAGCACGAATACAGGAAAAAGCCTAAACCAATAAATTTTAGCTGTTCTTAGCTTTGCTTACCGTAAAATCCTCCTCTCCATCAAGTCAGTCTTTGAAATGGAAGCTCAGACCACAGTTTGCATCCCTTCATTGGTTCAGACATTGATATGAATGACTTCAGAAAAGTGTGCTGGCTCCCACTTTAATTTAATTTAATTCAGTACATTATGGTCATTTATAATGCCCGAGAAAAATCACAGGATATAAACACACTGAAGTGTTAAAACTCTGCTACTATGAGAGCAGTGATATGCAACTTCCTATAAAACATTAGAAAGTATGTTTGAGTATTTCGCTATGATTTCAAGTAACTTCATGCTGTATTCCCTTAAAAGATTATTTAAAACATTCAAATAATATTTGAAAGACGTAATTTTTGTATTAAAAAAGAAAAGTAGCAAATTAATACGTAAAATTGAATTATTTTAGTTCATTTACAATATCACAAGGCTGTATTAATGGAATATATATAATATTGGCTTATGCTTACATTATTCATCTGATCTGTAATAAATCAAAACATTGCTTTTATGCAAAATTATTAATGTAATGAATATAATATACCTTTTCTTTTCACTTTTGTGTTAAAAGACCCAAAGATTTGCATATCTATCAGGCACCATGAAACTATTTAGAAAAAGGCAGAAATCTGTATGATGTGAGTTGTCTTCACATTTAATAGCATATTTCTGAAACATTCAGCAGGTAAAGAAAAAGGAGCCATCACAGCATGACATCTAATAATTTTTTTTCCTTTGGCCATTCCCTTTTCCAGCTGCTTTAAAACACTTGTGATTTTTGAGAAAATGATAACCTTGTGTAATCTGAGCAGGAGGTGCTTTTAGGGATCTGAACATGTATTTGATGCCAGCATCAACAGAGGTCTCTGGGACATATAGATAAGAGTTTTCCAGAGGAATTGCTCAACAACTGCTGTATTCAGGCACAGAGTGAAGAGTTGAATATTAACAGAGACTCTGATTGCTCAGAAGGGTTGGCCCTATCACTGTGAAGCTGGAAATTAGTGCTGCTGCATATATATAAAAGAACAGAGGTGACCTCTCCCTGTCAGAGCTGATGAAAAGAGAAGATCACTGAGCTGCTCAAGCAAGCCAGCACCATGAAACTGCTCCTGCTGTTCCTGCTCTGTGTGTCCTCCGTTCAGTCCCAGGACTCTCTTGACTATGACGAAGAGGTTGTAATATTGATATTAATTAATAATTAGTTATTAATAATTAATTTAATTTAATTGCATGCATGACTTCCTCATCTTATGTGAGTTAGCTAAATTAGAAGTTGTGGGAAAAGATAATCCAGTGCATATTCCTTTTGTGATTGAATTGTTCAAAAAATTAACTTTTTATATGTAACCCCACAATAGCTATTTTCTGAGTTTGGAAATATTTTCTTCCTATTTCTTTTTCTGTAGGGAATGAAGAATGTTGGATGGTAAGATTAGTTATTTAGCTGAATTCATTTAAGGATACTAATTTAGCAATGTTGGCAATGTTGACATATGATGTTACAGACAAGTAGTATTTGGTATAAAGGAGTAGAAGTGTGTAATAAATCACGTCCTGTCTCAAAGACAGTAAAATCTTTTCTGAAGAGTCAGTAGACATTAAAAAACTGAAACTAAACAAGCTACCAATTTATACAGCTTAACACTGGAAATTAAGAGGTAACAATTGCAAAACAGAAGGAAAAGCAATGAGAATCAATATAAAATAATAGTTTAATATATATTTTTATTTAAGTAAAATATTTCAGTGGGAAACACAATTTAGAATTTTGGTGCACTTTTTTATTATTTGAAAATCCCTGTAAAAATTGAATTGGTCAGACTTTCTGAAAATCTGACCACTTGTGTCTGCACATTGACTACTATAACACTAATGTGTTAAATAATTTTCAGCAATTCTGTGTATTGTATGCTGCTTATTTTTGAAACTCCTTGAAGCCTCTGATGCTGGATCCTTTCAAATGTTTGTTATTTGGAGCTAAGTCTCAGTGGGATTGGAAATGGCTGTAGGTTTTGATTCAGTAGCTCAAACAACTATTAATTTGAATGGTTTTGTGTGAAAAAATGCTTAGGGACCAGGCCTGTTTTCCTTGCTCATCCTCCTAGACTTTGCTGTTTCTGCCAGATATGGGGAATTTATGCATCATAGAGCTCTACAAACCTACTCTGAGAAATGTTATTAAATGGTTTTCCTAATTTCACCAGTTAACAGCTGGTATGTGGCTTGAGACCTGATGATGTATTTGTAGCATAATTTTCTGAGACCTTACAAATATTCCTGTAGCCCAGTAAAAAACTGGGACACCGAAAATGTCCTGCTGAATGCACTTCTTAGCCCCACGGATGTCTAATTACTTTTTTTTGTAGCCTACTACTTCAAGTTTCATGGCGCTTAGTAGCTCTGAACTATGTAAGATTTATTCCTTGGTCAAAATTGGCTATTGAAATATTAGTTTACTTTGGTTTGAAGACTTTTTAGTTTATCTATGTCTAGGTATGAAGAGCGTGACTAGTCTTACAAGGGAGGGGATGGCAATGACTTTTACATAATGTCATATAACATTTCCATTATGGCTTTTTCATTCCATTCCCTGGTTTTCCTTGCTGTTTAAAATACTAAAGAGTGCTGAATGGATGCCTTCACCCTGTGCAGCCCGTTTTGCAGTAGCAATCCCAGATTCAGAGAGTTTGTCTCTCCTTGGCTGTGCAGGATGAGAGCCCCGTGGTTGACGTTCGGGGCCACCGACCCCTGGACAAAAGGGTTGAGATGGCGCCGGCGCTCCGGCCTGTGGCACCTCCCATCAGCGGGACCGGGTACCGGCCCCGGCCCCCGAAGCGGGGGAAGACGGAGGAGAAGAAGGAGCGGACCGTCTATCCTGATGCCGGAGGCTGCCAGCGTGCGCTGGACGAGCTGGTGGGTGTCTGGCTGCTGAGGCAGCTGGTGACATGTTGCCCTTTCCTTCTAGTGCACCCGACACGGGAGTTTCCCTTGCCAAATAAAGGACGGCCATTCATTTAAAGCAGTCCAGCTTTTCTTCACTCTGCTTAGGTTTGCTGGGACTGCATTCAGAAGGGTGATGTGTCAGAGTCCATGGGATTAGCGGCGGAGTCAGCCTACTAATGACAAGATGGGGGGATGAGAGTTGAACTGTAAACCAGGAAAGGAAGTATCTCTGGGTTAGCTTGTGCCTTCTGCCTGGTTTTGCATAGGTAACTATTCAGGACAGGAAAAACCTCTGCAGAAGCGCTGGATTCCGTTTCAGACAATCTTAAGGAACCCTAGGGACCAAAGAAACCCCATCCACCCATGTCTTTCTTAAAATTCATTTCAAAATGTAATTCTACTCTACCCTCAGTCACTGCTGCAGCTCTTACTGCATACTGCATATGAGCATGCTTGACACCCAGCACAACCCTTGCTGCCTTGCCATGATCCCTGCTGGAAAATGCAAGCTGTAGCAATGCTGAGAGGCATCTTAGTGACTGAGCACAAGTTTGAATGTGGAGGTTCTCAACAAAAAATGAAGTTTGTTAAAGTTTATCTAGATGCTTAAATACCTGTTCTCTCATTACAAACTCTTTGTTGTGTTCAGAGGTATGGCTGGTCACTGATGGGACTAGAACTTCTTTACTTATATTCACAGCCCTTTTTCCTTCTTTTAAGGGAGTGCTGTGTCCGACTGGATGTGAGCTGCGAACTCTACTGCTAAAACAGGAAAAATCAGTGAAACCAGTTATTAATGATCTAAAAGTTAAAGTGAACTCTCTTTCGGAGAGCTCCTCAACTTTCTTTGAATATGTGACTGTTCTAGAAGATAAATTGGTAAAGAGGCAAAAACAAAGAAAAGGTATGCTACTTCTGTGAACTACTAGTGTAAATGGTATTGAAGTTTTATTGGCATTCCTACAATTACTTTTTAGTAGGACTTCTTAAAAAAATTAAAAATACCATGGACTATCTAGCAAAGCAGGATTCTGTGACCATGACCTTTTAAATCTTAAAAAACATCCTTTGAGAGAGGCGAAGGAATGGATTTCATGCTAAGGCAAGATTCTTATGAGGCCTTTAAATATACATCATTCACGTGTTCCCCTTACCTGTTTTCCTATGTCCATCCAATCCATTTATGACCAACCTCTGGACTGGCACCAAGGCTCTCCAGAAAGAAGGGAATTACTGCTCTTTGGCAGTGTAAAGCACCAGTGATAATCCTATTAGCTAGCAAAGAAACAACAGTACACATGGACCACTTCCCTGAGAGTATCTGCATAGTTTTTGCACACTGTGGAAAAGTAAGCAAAAGAAATGCACTTCCTGACTTCCTTCCTAGTGGCATCTCAAATTGTACTTATAAACTGCTCTTCATCGTTTCCTAACAGGGAAATATGTTGAAAACTAATCTGCTTTTCATCTCTTTGCTCTTCTAGACAATGATGATTTACTTGCTGAGTACAACACAGAAGTGGAATTGCAGTATAGTTATATAAAGGATAATCTGGACAATAACATCCCATCTAGCCTCAGGGTCCTTCGTGCAGTTGTGGATTCTTTACATAAAAAGATACAGAAACTGGAAAATGCCATTGCAACCCAGGTGGACTACTGCCGTTCCCCATGTACTGTTTCCTGTAATATTCCTGTGGTTTCAGGCAAAGGTACTTATTCAACTCTAATGACACCTTTTCTCCAATTTATGTCACTGTGCAAATTGATAGATGCATCTGAAGCCGCACAATTGATTAGGGTATTAGGAAAGATGGAAATCCTAGATGAAAAAAAAAAAAATCTTTTCTGGATTATGCTGGTCAGACCAAAGATCCTCTTACCCAATATCAGTCTTCGTAAGTGACCAGTTGGATTTTAAAGAAATATGTGCTTCAGGGCCTTTGTAAGGTGGAAGTGATACTTTTGTGACTATCATAGCTGTACTCTTGATTTCTTTCAGTCAAGAAAGGTTCTTCTTTCAAAAGCTTGTCTAGTTCAAGAAGTCATTGTAAGGTATACAGTGTTGCATCACTTAGTTTGAAGTTTCAGAAATTCCTCTTTGGAAAAGCTGCATCGGGCAGTATTCTTTCTTCCATGATTCTTTCACTTGATGTATTACAGAAATCAAAATGAAAGTAAAATATTATCTATAGACAATTAAAAATGTTCCCATATAACAGCAAACCAAAAGATAAGAAAACTGTTCAAGTTCACAGATCTTTCAGTACTTGTCTCTGTTTTATTCTTGCAGAATGTGAGGATATCATCAGAAAGGGAGGCGAGACATCCGAAATGTACCTCATCCAGCCAGATCCTTTTGTCAAGCCATACAGAGTGTACTGTGACATGGAAACAGACAATGGAGGTTAGTGTGAAATAACTATGTTGTTATAATATTGATTTACCAATGCTACCAAAAAATAAAATTAGTAATTTGTATTTTATACAAAGAAATATGAAATTTTATCTTTTGTAATTACTTGATAATTAAATCTGATTGACTTGTTCAGAGAAGTCTTGTTGAGGTCATCTGCTGATGCAGAATAGGCTACTTCAATAGTGAAACTGGAAATAAATTGTGTATGTATCTTACTATGACCATCATGGATGGTGCGTAGGTGGGCAGAGAAGGACAGCCTGGCTCATTTCTTATCCTGTCACTTGACAAAAGACCAGGGCTGTCCTTCAAGTTCTGCTTTTTCCACCTTTCCTTATGAAGCAAGGTTCTACTTAAGTGTGAGCAAAAGGGGCAAAGCTGAGCTCAAAAGCAGTGAAAGGACCGGCTGCAAGGAAGCCATATGCTCCTCTGGTCCTGAGGTGAAGTTAAAAGGGCTGTATCTTAGTGTCAGATGCTCCTTTTGTACTGGTAATTTAATCTAAATACTCTTGCTTCTGCAGGCTGGACTCTGATTCAGAACCGCCAGGACGGCAGTGTTAATTTCGGAAGAGTATGGGATCAATATAAAAAAGGATTTGGAAATGTTGCAAAGAGTGGAGGGAAGAACTACTGTGATACACCAGGTAAAGCACCGAGCACAAAATGCAAAGAGCTGTTCTTACTGAAACCATTTTCTTCTATTTTTTGAAGCTCTTAGATATTTTTAAAATTAACTAATCTGCTCCAGCAGACCTATAGGCAAATAATAAAGTTGCCTTGAAGTATATTGCAAAGTCTGTTTCACAGAGCTCTCACTTGTTGCTTCTCAGGTGAATATTGGCTTGGAAATGACAAGATCAGCCAGCTTACCAAAATAGGGCCCACTGAAGTTCTAATTGAAATGGAGGACTGGAATGGTGATAAAGTATCAGCTCATTATGGAGGTTTCACCATACAGAATGAAGGAAACAAGTATCAGCTTTCAGTTAGTAACTACAAAGGCACTGCAGGCAATGCACTGATGGACGGAGCTTCCCAACTGCATGGAGAAAACAGGACAATGACCATTCACAATGGCATGTACTTCAGTACTTATGACAGAGACAATGATGGATGGTATGTAGTTGCACTAGACATTTAAAATAAAAATAGAGCTGGATATATAATATTTCTGTAATTTGCCATTAGTTTTCACAGCATTTTGTAGCATGTCAAGATATGTTATGTCCCTGCAAGTGACCAGCTAAACTTGCTCAGTATATAATAGAGCACTGTATCTCTAACCTGTGCTTAAAACCTGATTACATATTCATGAATAAAGGAATTGTTTCGGTTGGGGAAGACATGCATTTCTCATTGCTTTATATCTTTAAATTTCATTGATATTGTACTTATCATTATGAACTGCAAATAACCACAGTTATCAATCAGTAAACTAAAATGATATTCCCCAAGAAGTGCAATTAAAATTTGATTTTTCTTAGCTGCTTTATCTTCTGAGTGCACTGTGTAGTGCTTGTGATGGTCAATCCTTTATAGAAAGTTCAGAGAGGACTAAAATTGTTTATTATGGTTTGAAAATTTCAGTACACAGGCAGGTATATGTACTCTGTTGATCTGCTATCCTGTATTACAGATGTCACTCTCAATGCCTTTTTATTTTTTTCCCCTCATCAGGTTGACTCAAGATCCAAGGAAACAGTGCTCCAAACAAGATGGTGGTGGATGGTGGTACAACCGCTGCCACTCAGCCAACCCCAATGGCAGATACTACTGGGGAGGGACCTACAGCTGGGACATGGCAAAACACGGGACAGATGATGGTGTTGTATGGATGAACTGGAAAGGGTCGTGGTATTCGATGAAGAAGATGAGCATGAAAATCCGGCCATACTTTCCACATTAACCATTATCAAAATGTACAGAATCAGGAGTTTGCTTTTAGTATTTGTACATGGTTGTCTTTTTAGCATGGTGCTCAGTCTTATTTTTACATATGAGAACCCAGTCTCTATGTACAACCATATTGTGACCTAAAGTGAAAAGCTGTGTCAAATATAAATCTAAATTTGTCCAATGAAAATAACTCACCAGTGTATTTTTCCCATTTTTCATTTGTGCATAAGACAGAATTAACTATTATAGAATAACACTGATAAAATAAAATCAACTTGTTTCACTCTTTTACAAAGGTCTTTTGTATCTTTTTTAAAGAGGGGGAGGATTATTTCTAAGTGTTTTCTATAAACTAATGAAATCTTAAAACTAAAGTATTCTTCATATTATTCTCAAGTATTCATGCATGATCTGGGGAGAAGGAAATGCATTTCACTAAATAAGAGGTAGTTTTATTCTTTTGTATTATAAAAGTAATAGTAGCTACCTGTGTAACAAGTTGAGAAGGAATAAAAGTGGAAAGAGTATTGAACAAACCAGTAGGTGACTGGTCCCTTGGCTCAAATCCTGTTGCTGGATAAAATATGTCCTTTTCTGGGACCTGGTCATGTACTTGCTTTCACACATATGTGCTTTCATACAATCCCTATGATGGGACTGGAGTAATTAATGTCTCCAGTCACAGAGTAGTGGAGGTTGAGTATTCCATCAAACCTAGTAGTCTCTGCTCCCTTGAGCAGTCAAAGAAAAGACTGCCCAACCCTGGCAGACAGGATGGACATCTCAAAGGGGTCTGCCTTCCTCCACAAAGGAAGGGACCCAGATCAGTAGGGGTGGATGGATCCCACCTGAAACCTTTAGTGTTTATTTAATCTGTGAAGCCCAGGAGGACAAGAAAGAGACATAATGGCAGCTTCTTACTAGAGGAGCACATGGATGTTCAGCATCCACACAGGCAGGCTTCCACTGAAGCTAAGGAACAAAAACTTAATGTGCAAGTGGAAACCTGTTTTCTGAAAGCACAGACCCCCCTCCTCACACATGAGTGTAAAAAGATGTCTTTGCTCTTCAGCAATCTTTCTGAAAAGAGCAGACAGTGGCTGTATTTGAGAAGTGCTGAAAAAAAGGCTAAAAGTGAGCTGCTTTACCAGTATTTGATGATCTTCTTAAATGGTATGCAACACGTCAGTGAGATTAGAGGTAAGGAAGTTTGCTCATGCCTCTTTCTAGAAGCACAGAAATATTACTCAGTGTAAATACTTGTGTAATTTATGCCATAAAGTATAAAGGTAAACAATGTGGTCTTCTGTAATTGTGTGACCAATATAACTGATATTCCATGCAGCCAGTTTTTTTCTAGAAGATCCTTAGCACACACTGTCAGCAAGCTGATTTAAACCCCTTACCCTTAGAAGAATTCTTGTTTGGCATATGTGCTGAGAAATATTCAGGTAGTTCCTCATCTTGCTTGGTCTGGTTAGTCATAACCTTTTAGTGGTTGCTAGAAAATTATAGCCTGCTTTGGGAGTTGCATTTTGATGAGTTATCATGGAATTGTCTTATTTTGAAGCTACTAGTATGCATGATAAGCTGTCTAGGATTCATCAATGGGATGGATGATCTATGTCCATATTTATAAAATCAAAGCTTAGGAGATTCTTACAAGTCAGTCCTAAAATGCATGCATTCTTTATCAAAGTGTACTCCATGTTGGGTGTGTGACAAAACTGAGAACCCACACCATCCTTGGTTCTGTCTGAGAGCTGGCTCCCACTGCTGTTGTACCCCCCTTGAAACGAAATGAGAGTGTGAATGTTGAACTTGCTTAGACTTTCACAGTCCATGTCAGGAGGCAGGATTGTGAACATACTTCTAAATATTTTTACTTCTTTAATACCCCTAAACCAAAGTAAATAACTCAAAAATTTTTAACTCAAGTCAATGTGTGAGCTGCCAAAGACATGGACAAAGTTCATATCAAAAGGGTTTTTAAATCAATATTTCCTTGTCAGTTAAAAATAAAATCAAAAAAGTCTTGTTGATAATTAATCATTTTTTTTTATTTTTTAATCTCCAAATGTGCTTAGTTGCCTTCAAATTCACAGGGTAAAGGTTCATCACACATACACATATAAAAAAATCTTTTCAACTTGTAGTCATAAAATGCATTAAAGGTCTGTCTTTTTACAGGGTTTCTATGGGCCTGATTTTCATTCTAACAGTTTTTAGGGAATAATCAGAGGCTTTAAATGGCAGCCAGACTACACCATTTTCAATCTCGTAGGGGACATTGTACCTGGGGTCGTAGTGGCCGCCCGGGTAGTAAATGCCATTGAGGTTGGCAGCCTGGCAGCTGTTGTACCACCAGCCCCCCCCATACATCTCGGCACAGTTCTCCTCCCAGTGGTCCTGGTCCCGGTCAAAGGTGCTGAACTTCATCTGGGCATGGGAGGTGTACTCGGTGCCCTCTTCCAGCCAGCCAGCCACCAGGGCGTCCCCGGCGGTGCCCTCGTAGGAGGACACGGCCAGGCTGTACCCCTCAGCTTCAGACCCTACCTGCACGAGATACTCTGCAAACACAGCATTCCCATCCCAGTCCTCTAACTCTACCCGCAGCACAGTATCATTCTGAGTCAGCAAGTGCAGGTTTTCATTGCCCAGCCAAAACTCTCCTCGCCCCCTGCCATCCACGCTGCCGAAACCTTTCTTGTAGTCTTGCCAGGTGCGGTTAAAATTCACTGATCCATCCATTCTTTGTTGGACCAATAGCCATCCTCCCAAAGTGGTCTCTTGGTCGCAATAAACTGACAAAACCTTATTGGATCCCGCTGGCTTGATTTTGAAAATGCCACTTTTGGCACCAGAAGTGTGTTTCTGGCGGATATCATCACAGTCTAAAAAAAAAAGTTGATCTGGTTTGACAGAAGTTATCAGCAAAATTTAATAAAAGGTTCAGAGGAATCCAAATACCAATAGCTCAGAGGAAAATTGTTAAACACATCTTGGACTATGCTAGGTGTAGTGACAGGCAACATTAGAAAGAATTCAGGAAAGAAAACTTTACATATTTCTTAAATTGTGAATTGTCTATGTAATACCCGAGTATTAATGAAATATTTTCCGTTTTGTTTCTGAGGTGGTAACAAACAGACACAGTGCTTGCATTAAATCATCACACTGTTGTACTACAGTATCTAAAATCAATGTGTCAGTTTGGTTATGGATGGAGTTTGGCTCCATTACCTCAATAACTACCTTTCCCAGTGCTGGGTGTCCTTCGCTTCCCTCCTGACGATCTGAAGCTGCGTGCCTGAAAGTCTGGGGTATCCTCTGCACTCTGATCCTGTTCCAACCCACCTAGCTGCTCATTTATTTCACGGGTCTTTACTGATTTGGTTTCAAAAGTAGAGCCTCCCTTCTTGAAACTAGAAGAGCTGGTCGCTACAGTCTTGGAGTGACTTGCACTGCCAGATGGGAATCCAGATGGCTGAAGTCTTCCAAAGTCATCTTCCTCCTCCTCTCCTAAGTCTCCAAATTTGTCTTTTCCCCCATAAGCTCCTGTACCTATGTGGCTACTGCCTGTGCGTCTGCTGGTTGTGAAGCTGCTAGATCCACTAACGTGCTTGGTAGCAGTGGATGGAGAGTCAGGGGTAAAAAATGACTCTAGCTCAGGGAATACAGTCTCTAGCTTGTGCAAGCCATCTGCACCACTAAAATGGTAGGTGGTCCCTTCCCCTCCAACATTTCCAGGTAAATAGGCACAGTCTGAGCCATCAGAAGAGACTGTTTTCTCAAATACTTCTTCTCTAGGGCCATCAGGCCCAGAAACGACTTTTCTGGTGGTAGTTTTGGTGCATCTACGAACAGCGGAGGAGGTTTTGTCTTCCAGCCTAAGGGTTTCTCTCCCATGAGTGGGAATAACTAATTTGCTGGGGTATGAAGATTCATCCCCCCTTGCTTCTGCCGTGCCATACGAGCTGTCGCCTCGGGAGGGTTTTGTGTCTGCTTCTGGTCTTTCTAATACCACTTCCATCTGCTTGATGTCATTAATTATGTTCAGAGCTTGCATTTCTGGGAGAGGCTTATGCTTAAAATGATCAGGAACATTAGAGTCCTTAAGCGGCCTCATTTTCAGTGTGCTCAATGTGGTTGTTTGAAGCTCAGGGTGCAAGTTGATGGAGTTGGCTTGGACAAGCTGCTTCTGGATGTTGTCGTAGCTTTCTTTGTCCACCTTGTAATCAAAACTTCTAGCGCAGGTTCCTTTGCAAGCTCGTATCTTAATATCAATGTCAACCTACATAACCAGAGAGAAGTAATTTAGTTAGGGAGCTTTCCCAACTTTCTCAAGCAAGGATATCTTCTATTGAACAGGGGAAAGATGAGAGCTGCCCTAGTACCTCCCACCTACAGCTGAGAGGGGAAGATTCTGTCATGGGGTTACCATTGCTTTCTCAAATGACCCAAATGATGGATTTCTGCTCTAGGAATCAAAATGAGCCTTTGATAAAAACCACTGTTTGTGCCATGACTTTTCCTTGCATTACCATCAGAACTGTCTGCAACCTGGGAACACATGTTCTTGTGCCCACCCTAGCTGTGGGCAGCAGTGGCAGCACTGGGGAGGGACAGAGCACAGCGCCTTTCTAACTACTCAGCAGCTCCTTAAAGGAGGAGAAACACCTCATACAGAAGTAGTTATCAGCAGAGGGAGCATCCTTGTGGCCTGGGAGAGAAGCAGCAGATGGGACTAGAAACTCACGTAACTCATGCTGGTTCCTACAGAGCAGAAGTAGAAAATCAGGATGGATAGGTAGCAACTCATTTGGGGATTTTTCTCAGCAAGTCAGGTCCTGTGAGAGTTGCACCATGTTTTCTCCCAGCAGGAGCACTGCTCACCATAATGGACAGATCCCCTTTCTGTAGCTAAGCAGAGAGAATGGGAAGTGCACGGCAGACACCTACCTCTAAGCGCTTCATCTCCACCACTTGTTCCTGGATGCTGCTCTGCAGAGCTTTAATTCTGTTCACTTGAGTGACAACTCTCTGCTTTAATGTCACAATTCTCCGTCTCAGTTCTCCTGACAGGCGACCGTAAGTCTCATCAAGCTCTGAAACAAAAATGCCTCACAGTCAGCTATGCCCATGTGCTTTTCTTTCCTAAATATGCCCTAAAATACTACATATTTTAAAATATGTAATTCAACACATAATTGAGAACATATTTCTCATAGTACTGAGCAGTTTAAATTAATTTTTGCTAACTAGTTAAGAGTCTGTTAATATGATTGTTCTGTTTCCTGATAATGATATTCAGTGCAGCCTGTACTTTCACTACATATGGCTTATTCACAAAAAAGTAGTAATTCCGTAATGGATAATGAAAATGGGCCCAAGATACTCACCCTGAGCACTGTCCAGGTTTGGTTTTAGTGCATTTACAGTTTCCACAATTATCTGATTGGACTTCTTATAGTTGTTTTGATTATCTGAGAGCAGTTTCTTGATTTTTTCTATTCTTTGACTGAACTCCTGGTCCTTTTCTTCAATCAGTCCTTGCATTCTGCATCCTGATGGACATTTGGCACCCTAGAATTGAAAGAAGGAAATAACTGTGCTAAAATCCTCAAGAGTAAACATCTCGTACAATGGAATCTGTGAAGCACATACTCAGAAACCGGCTGTAACTGTGGGGTGTGGAACAAGTAAACCTTTAGTTTCCCCTCTCCTCTGTTCCTCATGGGTGAGATTTTTTTGTAGATACATATATATTTCCTAAAGGTCTGCTGTAAGAAGTCTGTCATCCAGTTTGAGGGAGGATGTTAGAGGCTAGCATTTTTATGTTCTGACAGACTTAAGTTCTTTGCCAAGAAGTCATCAAATAAATGTAGCATAGAAAAGGACTGAGATGCAAGAGGCAAGAAAGCGAGAAATTAATAGTTTATATACAAAAACATCTGGTCACTTATTATGAAACATTTACTGAGCAGCTTGTAATCTGACTTCCTAAAAAATTAACTAGTGAGTGATTGTATGTGATTTCTATCTACTTCTTATCTTTTTCTCACAATTCTCTTTCTGATGCCTTTATTTTATGAACTCCAAATGTGGCAATACCAAAATTCTGAAAAGAAACAATTCTTATGTTTCTCTACAGCGAGGCTTTGTTTACTTAATCTGTCTTTTCCAAACTTACTTTCTTTTCTCATTCTGCACCACTGCAAACTTCTCCCTGTTTATTTTGTATTCATTTTTCCCTTTTTTCCTTTGTTTCCCACAGGAGACCTGTGCAGGCTGCCCCAACCTGAAGTGTTACCTCGGCCCTAACGCTGAACCCGTGCTGGCCTGTGGCACCTGATGTAGTGCTCCAGCTGCTGATCCAGCTGCTGATCCAGCTGAGGCCCCCCTTTCCCCCCAGTGTCAATGGCTCACCCAGTCATCATCTGCACAGAAGGGCCAGTTCTTCTCAGACTGGCAGCTGGATGGGGACTTGTGCTCCACAATCCTGGGACCACGCACTCCTGCACCCCCCTGCTCAAAGGCAGTCTTCCCATCTTGTGCCTGCCAGCAGGAAAAAGGGGAGAAGTAAAAGCAAGATTCAGTGAACAGCTGTCAAGGAAGCAGAAACACAAAGCTGATGTCCTCACACAGCTGGTGGGTGGCAAGGACAGCTATCTGGTAAGCATCACACCCAACAGTGCAAGGGTTTTATTCCAATGTTTCTTGTAAGATATTATATTGCTTGTTTAGTGATGCCCAGGATGCTCAGGATACATTATGATAATATCATTCCACAGAAATAGTTTGTCCTGTGTGTAAATACAAAATTAACTTGAAATTAGACTGAAACTGGACAAGTAAAAATAAATACTTTAAAAATACTATTCCCATTATCTGCAATACTCTAAAATTCTTATTGTCACTTGACCACCTTTTGTCTACACAAAAGTAGCTTACAGATATATGATTTTTCCACTAGAGTTTCTGGTTTTAATCACATTTGCTAACTGGAAGCTTGTAACAGGGTTTTGCCTGACAGAAAGAGCAAGAAAGCTACTAACACAATTTAAAAAACAATTTCAGTGATGGACAGGTTTCACTGTCTTAATGGAAAGAAGAAAAATAAATAAACTGAGGTTTTCTTCAAACCTGAGAAGAAAAAGTGATACACAAGTTAATTCCAGGCCAAAACACAATAAAGGTTCCTGCAGTGTTATCACTTAGTAAAAGACCATTTTTTTCCCTTTTTTTTTTTCATTAAAGAAACCCGTGTTTAAGATGTAATTAGGTCTGACTGGAATCCTCTGTGCACATTTTGTGCTTTTCAAACATTATAATTAATGCTTGAAAATATTAATGACTACTTATTATGATTGATGATTAATTCTGAAGCTGAGAAAGTGATCCTAATTCTAATCTTCAGGGTCAGAACCACTCTGAGGAACTGGAATGTTTTTATTAAAATCAGCAGATTCAAATACATTAGTTTGATTAATTAATGATTTGATCTGGCCCAAGTGCCTCCTAAAAGTAGCACATACATCCAAAAATGCCCTTTAGGCATTGACAACTCCAATATGACTGCTTCTGTTTTGTCCCAACTGCTTCATATAATTTCTGTCATTTGTTAAAACAGGCACTTTATTAAAAAAAAACAAAAAAACAAAAACAAACCAACAGTCACAAAGAAATATGCAAAGAATATAACATAAGAATATGGACTGAGCCCTCAATGGAGAAAAAAAAGGTTATATTAGCACAGTTGAAAATCAAGTTAATCTCCTTCCTTATCAAAGATTTGATTCTTACTTAGCTGTAGTTTAAGCTGATGTTGCTGCTACAAGAATCCTTGTTTTTAAATATGTCTTTCATAATAAAGGAATTGTGTGTCATTTGTAGGTAGAAGATCCTGCTGAAATGAAAGGGGCACGTTACTATACTGAAATACTGTCCAAAGGAAAGCACAATTCATCCCAATAAACATGAAAATTCCTGAATGGCTGGAGCTACTAGCATCCAGCCAGTTATGTTTAAGACTTAGAGCATTACCTATGAATGTTTGAATTCACGTAAATGGATTTGCTTTGCTGGTCTTGAAGCCTGGCAGATTCAGCAAAAGTGAGTTAAGCAAAACTATAGAGGGCTAGATACTCCAAAAGTAACTTCATCAGTGAAGTGTTACACTAAGCTGCTGCATATGTGTGTGCACTGAATTTTACAAGCTAGGTGATAGACAGAATTTATCTATCTCATGAATTAACATTAAATAAATGCTTACTATTCAAAGCAGAAAGATACAAAAAGAATCAAGTAAGCAAATTCATACCCAGGCTATGCTGAGGCACAGGAGCACACAGAGGATCCTCACAGGTATCATCTTCAGGAGAAGAGCAAGAACTCTGACTGAAAGGATGCTTTTTGCCAGTCTTTTGGTGCAATTTAAACCTGAATGTGAAGCTGAGATTAATCATTATGCTCCCTTCTGTTTGTAGAAAAAACACACCACATGCCCCCTTCCCCTTCAGTGATTACTTAAGGCCTCTTGCACAAGTTTCTGGTGTTATTTGCTCCAGATAAGTTTGTTCAACACCAACATGCGGGCAACACCAAGAATTCCAGGAAAAAATTCTGTCTAAAACTGTTTCTTGTAACTGGACAATCAACCAAGATGTGTGTCAGAGCTAGTGGGATCCAGCAGTGCTTCCCTCCTGGAAAACACACAGTCAGTGTGATGGGCATTTGGCTGCATAAACAAAGAGCTGATATTTGAAAAAGGAAGTGATTGCTTTGCGTGCATGTTGGTGTTGAACAAAATATACTGAGGTCCATGGAGAATGTCCTCGTCAAACTCAAAAAAGCTCAATTTTTAACTCCAAAATAGACACAAAAGTCTAGTGAAAAATCACAAGCTTGTGATCTTCATGCTCAGGAGCACAGGAATTGCAGGCGCAATCATTGCGGGTTCTCCTTGGGCATACAGTCATGGACTGTGCTTTACCACAGGATCGCGTATGATATTTCTTCCACTGAACCCCTTCTGCCTCACACTGAGTATAGGGATGGTGCTCCACAGGCAAGCATCTGCCCAGAGCTGTACACTCTTTTCATTGTAGGGTGATGCTCTGCAGACTGCTTAAAGCTTCAAGGATTTTCCTATGGTACATTACATTCATTCCCTGGCCTTTTCACAGTTGTAGAAACCAGGTGAGAAGGTTAAGTCCAAAAGTAGCTATTAATTTTTGGGATCCATTTTGATAGCCTGAAGCCTTCAGAGCACACCCTATGTGCAGATCCCATTGCTGGTAGCTGCCTCTCTGTGCCAGCACCACGGGGCTCAGGGGGAACAGCTGGCAGCCAGCTCTGAGACACATGAGTGTCTTACCTCTGGTCCCACAGGAACTGGCTGATCAGGGCATGAATAGCCCCTAATTCTGCAGGGTATCAGCTGTAAGTAAGGCACCACTGTGCCCCACCCTGTCCTGCTAACTATATGTGTTAGAATCTATGCAAAAACTAACGCATCCTTCATAATGCAGATGTGACATGTCACTTGGGTTCTAACTCTTCCCAGTTTGTCAGTGCTTGATTTTGTGATCATCAATAATAACTTAACATTATATTTGTAATTTAATGGGCCTTAAAAATCAATAGTAGTATGAGCTCATAAAGCAGAAGAATTTCTGCCTTTTCAACCATGCTGACAGAGGATGTGATGATTTGCTAGGAGATGTTCCAGGCACTGGTCACCAGGGTAAGAGGGGACATGGTAAGGAGCATGTTCCAGACCTCTTCTGACCCTGAGGGATGGCACAGCTCTCTGGTGACACTCAAACACAGCAAACCTAACTCTGGTCCAAGTAAAACTCAGCCACCAAGGCTAGAGGGACTGGAAAAAATTTGGCATAAACATTAGGTAAGCTAAGAGGGGTTTCCTGCTTGCTGTGAAGGCAGCTGCTGGGGGAAGCTGGGGTGAAAGAGGAGCTTCTCAGGCTTTACAAACAGGGGCTGAACCTGTGTGCCTGACCTTCAGTCTGTACCTCTGCTTTCATGTTGCAATCATTCAGTCACTTCTGTCGGTGTTTGTTTGAAAGGCTGCAGGCCAAGAGCTAGATAAACTTTGGATTTAACTTTAATTCAGGATCAAAGGACAGAAGTGCAGTTCACTACTCATCTGCCCTGCTTTTGGCTAAATGCCACAGTAACAGTCGAGGAGTCTGGGATTTAGAGGTGGTTTGTGTGCCCTAGATGTGAGCCTCACCTTGTTTGCCCAGCACCCTCTGTGTCTCCTGCCACGCCACCAGCTTCCAAGTGGTGCTTTCTGCTCCTCCTGCTTGCTCATTCATAACCTGCCTTTGGATGCTTTGCCTTAGACTTCATTCTCCTTCAGACTCAGCTCTCATCTTCACTTTCTTTTCATATGCTCCTCAGACCACCTAACCCTTCTGAAGTCATTACTAGTCAGTCCCAGCACTTTGTCCCACATTTTCCCAATGCAATATCCCAGAACTGAGGAACCCAGAAGTCCTGCAATCAATCCACTTTATTTGATTCTTTCTTCCTCTACATCTTCCTCATTCAGTTTTTTTTTTTTCCCTTGCCTTTGGAGTGAGATTCTTCTTTTTTGTGCTCCAGTGGTCTTTGGAAGAGTCACTGAAAGCTCAAGGTGTGAAACAAAGGCCACCAAATCCTTTAATAAACTTTTATAAAGTGAGAGGTACAGACTTTTCTAAATACAGGTAACTTTTACTGTAGGCTACAGTCTGAGGGTCATGTATGATAAGAAATTATTTAGAAAAGAGAAATATGCTCAGCTCTCAGCATACAAAATAGGGGCAGTAAGTTAAATTGCAATGTACTTGCTTGCAAAAAATAATACTGAGAACATTATTCTATTTTAAGAGTTAGAAAAAACAGATCTTTTCCAACCTCTTTCTGATAAATATGGTATTGGATGCTGTAGCAAGGAGCTTCCAGAGGCACGAGTGTTGCTAGATTTCTTCCAGGGCCTAGAGAACACAACTGTGGGCTGGGACCCTGAAGACTCACTGATTAACTCTGGCATAGGACTTCATTGAAAGATCAGCCTTCTTGGATTTGCTGATTCTGACCCTTCTGACCACTGGAGCAAATGCTCCTCTCCAGAGATGAAAATGATTTTTGAAAACTTAAAGACACCCATCAGCAAACCAACTGGAAGAATAAGATGATTTTAGTAATGGTGAGCAATCCATAAAATACCAGCTCATACCCATGAAATGTGTGTAATTACAGCAGATGGCCATCAAATTGCAGCCAAAATCTATACCGGGAGAGGAAATAACAATTCTCATCTAGCAGAGTGTAAATACAGATATCAAAGCAACAGAGGTGAAAAGAATACTTTTTAAATCCATGTTGCAAATATATAAATAATATCAACCTAAAGTCATGCCATAGGTGGCATAAATTGAAAACAGAAAGTGGAAGGGACTCAACCAATGCTACTCAAGTAGTGTTTGCAGAACAAGGAGGAGACTGGGCTTGCCAACCCTTCTCTTCCATCCTTCTCTCCAGCCTCTCTACACATACTGTTTCAGCTCCATGGAGCAACAGGAGAGGCCTTACAGCACAAAATGTTCAGGAAAACTGCTTTGCTTAGTGAGGAATTGAGTGTCAGGGCTGGCAGGGAGCTGTGCATCATGGCTGGTTGCAGGAGTGCAACAAAATTGTTGAAATATACCAGTTCAGTGGTGTGGAGGGGTCATCCCTCCTCTCAAGCCATTGTTAACCTCACTTGACCCTAGCTAATGAGGCCTTCTTCTCTCCTGAGAAACCTGTTTTCCTCTTAGATTTTGGCCCAAGAGTAAAAATTCCACTATGTCAAAATCCTAATAAAAATGAGAGAGAGTTGGCAGTTTATTGTGATGTGGAGACTCAGATCCAGGGAAGATGCTCAGCACCAGCCTCAGGAGGCATCTGGGCATCAAAACTGGAAAACAGCTGAGGCAGCATGAACTGACTGTAAGGTCTCTTTTATCACCGCAATGTCCTCCTGTCTCTATAATAAAGCACTTGATGTGCCATTTAGAGGTACCAGGCAAACTTCTGGTTTTTCATAGTAGCTAAAAATATTAAGACCAGGATACACTTCCTATTTTACTTAATGCATCAGCTTGAGATAGTTATAGTTTCTAGCTCTGGGTGTATCTTTTGTTGAGCAATTTGCCCACAAACCTAATTTGGTTTGCTAACACATCCCTCAAATGTACTCATCAGATTTCGAGGAGGTACATTCAGACAGCATTGCAAACTCTTTGTTGGTTGTGACCTGTGCTGTGGATTTTCTGATGTGGATCACATGGGAAATTATTACCAGATCCAGAGAAAGAAAATGCAAGTAAAATGCAATCAATTTCTGCTGCAAATTTTAACATTTCTTGGTTGCATGGCACTGAATACATTGAAGTAATTTTTAAATATTTGTTTACTACTATGTGTCATATAGTAAATGAAACTTATTCCGAGTAAAATTTGAGAAACTTGTTAATATATACGGTCTGAAGTAAAATACCTGTTCTCAGTCATTGATACTACCTAGCACATCCCAACTGAAAATGTATTCATTACTTCGTGGTAAGTGAAGTTAAACAATCTTCAGCAGGAAAATAGGCTACTTTCAACTTGCTACGTACTTTGATCTGTGTCACCAAACAACTTTATTGTAAAACTTGAAAGCTTATGGATACTTGTCACATTTCTGGAGAAATAGGTTGAACACATGTCTCTAAACAAAGAGCAGGAACTGCTGGTGTGAAATTCAGGAATGACTGAATCAAGTAGGTTTGATCCACCTATCAAAAGTTTTCCTTGCCTTGCTTGGCCAGCTGTAGATCACGGATAACAAACTCAGGCCTTTTTTGTTATAATCAAAAATTTATTGAGAATGTGTACAGAAAAAAAAAACCAACCATCAACAGAGGTATGCACTGCTCAGGGAAGAGGTTTGGGTATCTTACAGTCAATGTTGCTTTATAGTCAAAACTGTGTAATGTTTTGCTAAGTTCAGTGTTTAAGAAAAGATTTGCTTTTCCTGTTCAGACTGGAAAATTTTCCTGTTAAGACTTTTTCAAATTGTTCTTTATGCGTCTCCAACCTAAAACAGAAAAAAAAAGAGTATTTTAATGTTCTTCTAATGAAAGAAGTACCTAAGGCTATGATGACATGTTGATAGCATCCATACATAGTCATATTAGTTGGAAATTAAAAATGCAGCATTTAAATTACACAAAGGCAAGGGATTATTCTTGGTCATGAGACTATCCATTTATCTATCCATTAAAAGAAACAGTAATGTAGAAGGTGCACTAAAATTAAAGTACTAATGTGACTACTACTACTACTGTGACAAAATGATAAAAAAAGCCAGCTTCTCTAAGATGCAGTGGGCTTAACTTCAGCTGTCCATGCTCACTATTTGAAATTATTACTGAAATGTTTCAATTATTATTGAAATGTTCTGTGTTAATTTTAAATATCGCCTTGGCCCTGTGGTCGAACCTGTTTGATATTGCCTAAGTTGTGCTGCTGTCCATCCACTGACAGTCTGTTGAATGGGATGATTTTCATTGCCGATTTCTTCATGGAGTACCACCGGTCGCGCCAGGTTGCCCAGATAATGCCATTGTCAAATCCAGATGGACCAGCATCTTCTGATGTGTACACACCACCTAGGCAACACCAGTTGGAGCAAAACAGTTGGTAGCTTTCTAAAATAGTGCCCATACATTTTTCTGGTCCTGACACTCCATGGCACCCCTGGGTGATCTAACAGACTCTGTTCACCCTCTTTCTCCCCTTATTTTGTTTCTCTCAGGACTGATTATCCCACTTCGGAATGGAGAGCAGTAACAAATTCCTACTACTGATGTTAACAATTATTGCAAAGAATGGACTATGCCAGCTTTGGAAAATCCAGAAGGCAAAGTGTACTCTACAAACATGACTCATTTTCCTTTATCACTGAAACGTGGTGTCCTGGATATAAGCACTCGGAAGACACCTTACCTACATAATATTTGCCATTGAGGTGGCCAGCATGACATCTATTCATCCACCACCCAGATCCATCCTGCTCAGCACAGTTGCCTTCATAGTTATCGTTGTCATTGTCGTGCGTACTGAACCTCATGCCATTGTGGTAGGTGTAGGATTTATCACTTGGGTCATCCCCAAAATTGAATCCATCAAAGGCATCCCCGGCGTCACCGCCGATGAAGTAGGCGTAGGTCAGTCGGTACTTGTCCTCTTCACTCCCCACTCTGAACACAGCGTAGTCAGCAGTGCTGGGAACAGAGGGCAGGGCTGAACATGGGCATGCTGCACTCCCAGCACATGCACAATTGAAAAATGCATCAGCACTAAAACTGCAGAAAAGGCATTTATTGCATCCTAGCATTTCAGAATGAATTGTTTTCATGTGACTGTGGGCCTCAGTTCAGTGACAAACATCCAATCAACTTTTGTGCTCCAGTACCAAACATATTTTCTGACTACTAGCCTTTAGTGATGTATGAAATACCTACATCATCAACACACACACAGACACACACATGTATATAAATGTACATATAATCTCCCAGGTTCATAATAGAAAAAGAAATAAAAAATAAAATAAAAGAACAGTGTAGACCAGACCTATAATAATCACATAGTCCATAAGTTATGTAAGACAAAGAAACTTGGAGAGAAGAAACAGATTCTTTCTGCCTAATAAATGAGTGCTGACAGCATGTGGCCTTCTGACAGGCCCATGTGACTGCAACACCCAGTGACTGCTGTCACAGCTGTAAGCTCAGGAGCCAAAGCAGTTCCATGCACATGTTATCTGGTCTAAGAGTTCATCAATTTTTAGGAGCAACCTTTTGTCAGTACAAACTGATGCAGCAGTGGGAGCAGGAGGTTGTAAGCTGTCATTCTCAGAAGCATAATAAGCAAATACCTTTTTTTGCCACTCCAGTCCTCCAGCTCTATTCGTAAGGTATATGGCAGAGTGGACTGTGTAGTTATTAAATGCATCTTTTCATTGCCCAGCCAGAACTCAGTGGTGTCATCTGGAGACAGATGTCCAAATCCTTCCTTGTACTGAACCCAATTTTTACTGAAGTCTTCGCTCCCATCCAGTCTCTGGAGAAATAAACCAAGAATACCAAAAACAAAAATAAAAACCTCAGTCAAAAAGATATGTATCATATGTAGGTAAATAAAAACAGTACTCATGCAAAAAGTTTGTTTACAGCAGTAATACATAAGTGACATACCCTTTGTAGTACTGTCCAGCCATTGCCATATGAGTCAATCTCACAGTAGACTAGGAATGACTGCTTGGCTTTCTGAGGCTTGATAAAGTACAGTCCACTTTTCCTTGCACCCTTATTTGCAATGTCTTGACAATCTGAAGTAAAGATATTCCAAAGATCATTTTCAATCTAGCTACAACTCTATCCTTACATTTATTTTATATTTTAACTTTTTTAGTGCAAGAAATGCAACTTATCTAAATACCATTGCTGCAAATTAAGCTACTTAGTCCACATAGTTCAATGTCATTGCCATAAAAAACCCTACTGAGGGTCACAGGACTTGTGTAAGGTGAAGATGAATTTAGTCTCATGTAGAGTTTAAGCACTGTAAAACATAGCCATTGCATTGATTACTACAGCAACAAAGAAAGATTCTGGACCTAATGGAATAATTAAATTTTTTTCCACATGGCTTAGTAGAAATCTGATGAGTTATCTTCTCTTAGTCCCAGGTCCATGGAAACTCTAGTCATGTCCCGTGTGTTTAGCACACATTTTGGGATAATCGTATTTTGGCCAAAAAGGCCAAGCAAGAACTAAGTTCCATTTGAATCCTTGCCTGCAGATCATCTAATTTGTACTGACTGGTTTTATAATGTGCAATTTTATGTATCTTTGCAGAAGTCTATGACCCATAAGATTGCAAGTAAATCATTGCTGTGATGCCAAGCAGCAGCACTTGTAGCTGAATTAACCCTCAACCATACAGGAAATATTCTGCACACCTCTTCCAGTTGTCTCGTGAATTTCAGCCCGGTCCTTGCATGGCTCCTGACAGAGTGACTCAAGCTGGGCAATCTTCTGTTTCAGCTCTGTGATCCTGTTGCCGTTCATTATATGTGTGTCTGTCAACTGTCTGGACAGAGAGACACAAAAATGGGTTGTTGTACCTGCTGTTTGGGAATGTGTAATTCTCATTCATTTCCCTGGACACATGCCTCATGGATCTAATGTGCTGCTACATGCATCCCTGTAAAACGGGGTGCCTCTCCCAGCACTGGTATTCAGAGTTAAGGACAGGCAAAATGAGAAAGCACAGGCTTAACCTCATGCAAAACTTAACCATATGCAAAACTTTACTCCAACCAGCAAAACTCTAACCAGTAATTAATGTATTAATATAACTCTATGGAAAGTTTTACTTTCCTCTCCTGATGTAAAGGATAAACTCCTCTTCAATTATGGATGTATTTGTAAAACTTAAGTGCTCTAAATAAACTGCTGCACGTGTCAGAATGCCTAAAAAATCTTTGACATAATGTCATAGAAGCAGAGATCTGTCAAAAAACATATCCTTAAGATTTAGTAAGATTAATGATGTTTTCAATTCTACTTCCAATGTCAACTTATAAAAGACTATCACTAAGTTTATGGTTACTTATGATTTAGAACTAGGTAACTGAGCTAATTTTCATGGATGTATGCAACAAAATTGGCCAGAGTAAATGATTGCACAAACATTCCACATGCTCTGCTTTACAGCAAAAACTCATGACCTCCAAAGGTCATGAAAAAAATTTAGGGATAGCTGGCACAGCAGGGGAAACATAAATAAAAATATTGCCAGGCTTCATGGCAATTCTTATCTTCTACTTCTTGCACAATTAACAGTTTGTCCAGGTGAGCAGAGAATTCAGTATCAGATCCTCATGATCCTTCCGTGTCTTGCTAGGTAGCTACTAATGCCAGTGTGGGCAGAACTGTCCTCAAGAGCACAAAAAACCTTTCTGAGAGAGGCTTTTTGGCACTTGACAAAAGAACAGAAAGAAAACAATTTGTATTGTCACTGATAAAAGAAGGGGAAATACCTACTGGATAGTAGTTTCATGAGACAATATAGTGTTTTCATATCTGATAATTTCTTCAATTATTTTCCTGGACTTTTGAGTGAAATCATCAATTGAATCTGTAAAACAGAAAAGGTACAAAATAATTGTAGTTAGGAAAATTAAAAAAATAAAACCACATAAATAATATTTTTCAGTTGTGTACTTATTTTTATATGCTCACTTGGTAATGTCTGCTTTTCTGAAGGATAGAGGCCTTGGATGTGTTGGATCAGATGGTCTGCTGTTACTGTGGCATTAGAAATACGCTGCAAAAGTCTCTCCATTTCCAGCAGGTCATTATCCACAGTGGATTGGTATTTAGCAAAGAAATCTGCAATGCCACAAGTTGTTGGGCAGAAGCTACCCTAAGGAGTAAAGAGAGACAGCTGTCAATGCTTCAGGGGCAAAGCAAGCAGAGCAGAATGTGTGGGCAGAGGAACTTTCAGTCACTGTTGACACAAATGATAAAGGATAAAAAAGGGCAGGCATTCGCAGCAGACTTTGTATGTGAATTTTCAGAGGCACTACATGCATGCAGCAAGAGAACAGTGCATGCCATTATTGTAGCATCTGCTGGATATGTGCTTTCATCCACTTTTACCAAGCATATACTGCTATCAGTAAATGACAGGTTTAAGCAAAGCACATTTAATAAGTACTGAAAACAATGATGGGGTTCAAGTGATAACACTGGTTAATAATCAGCATAGAAAAGCTTTAGTTACATTCTTAAGATAAAAGAAAATTGTTCAGGTACTTACAAATCTGTCATCCAGTATGCAGCAGTTTTCTCTGGTAGCAATGTACTGAAGAGAAGAAAAGAGGGCTGGTTTTAGTGGATTTTCTCCGAGACCCCTTTCTGCGCTAGCACGCAGTTTCCTAAAGGCTGTCTCTTCACTTACCGCCATGCTGGTGGAAACGAGCAGGGCGAGGAGAGACCCCAGGGGAGCCCAGCTGCACCACCTCAGCCCCATCGTGTCTGTCCCACCAGGTGCACTTGTGCAGTCAGCAGCCGAGAATGTTCAACCCAGCGCAGGGTGGCAGCAGTTTAAGGCAGCAGGCTGAAGCTGGGGGCGGGCACTGGGAGGTGGTGGGAAGAGGTGGGGTAGGGATCTGAGGTTGATTCCCAGAATTTGCACATACACTCCTCCCATTTTCAGAACCTGCTTTGCACTTAGTCGCCTGATCTCTGCTCCAGCCAGGTCTCAGGGGAGGCAGGAAGGTGAGACAAGGCATGGAGATGCTACACCTCATCACAAACATCATCAAACTCACACATCACTTTGTAACAGGGGCTGGCAGAAGTTTCACTCTAACAGCACAGGTAAAAGGCACAGTAGCAATCTGAATTATCTGTATCAACTATCAATTGCCTAACAACAAATGATATTTTGGGATTAAGTAGGTCTTTCCCACCACAGATCTCTACATGTTTTGCAAAGAGACTCAACACCATTTTCCCAGTTTTGTAGATGACAAAACTGAGGCAGAGAAAGGTGTGAAGTCATTGGGCAGTGGCATATCCGGAAAAGAAGTCTGTGGTATTTCTCAGAGGCAATGAATGTTCCTTATCCTTCAACACACTGAGTCCATTCCTATGACTTTGGTCAATGCTTCCTTGCTGGAGAGCTAATGTTGTTGGTATCTGCCTTCTTCAATAATGCTACAAGAGTGCTGACAAGCCCTGTCTTCTGCCATGGGCTTTGTTCCAGAAAATTACTTTAGTATGTCCTTTTGCATGCTCTCTGTATTGGGAGCATTAACACCTTTCTACTCATGCCCTAGACCTGATGTCTGAACTATGGCTTCTGCAGAGAAAGTCTGATTTTGTGCCTGTACAGCATAATGTGTGATAAGGCAGTGTTGAATGAGGCTTTTGACTCTGTTACACATTTGACCAGATGATGAGAAGAATGGTGAGAATGGGGGTCAGGGATAGATCTGTTGTTACTGGGGTCAGCTTTGTGATTTCAGGCAAATGACTTTGTCTCTGTACAGCAGGATCAATTCTTCAACTTGGCTTAATAGGGATTTTAAAAAGGGGGGAAAAGCATTCTATAGGAATCAGATTATTAGAAAATTAGATATGATTATGCCCTGAAACATGGAGAGTTCCTGACCCATATATCCTCTTTTAATCTGGTCAAATTGGATCAAACAGAAGGCTCCCATCATGTTCAGACATCCACCCACATATTGCCAGAAGGAAATGTGAGTGTTTAGGATGCTAAAAATCAATCTGATGTGACACAAGTGAGGCTGAAGCATTGTGCCTGAGAGTGTCAGCTTTCCAGTAACTGTACTGCTGACCAGTGAGTTAGTTGCCAGGCTGCCAAAAGTCTTTTCCAAAGGATGATCGATGCTAAAGGTTTGTCTTTCCAAATCTGCTATTAATTCCCTTCAAGATCTATGTGCAGAATGTGCTCTTGTTGACCTTACTGATACAAATAGGACATTTCCACCTTTTACAGAGTTACTTCTGTTTCCTAAAGTGTGAAAATAAAGTAAATAGGGTAGAAGTCAACCTGCTGTTGTGTTTTTTATTGTTGCTTCACTGGTGCTGTTAACATGGACTGAGAAAACCATGGCTGAACCTCCTTGTCACTGCTGCTCATACACCGAGCTTGCTTTGCTTCATCTTTGCAGCTCATGACACAAGGGTCCACAGGGTCCTAGAGATACCATTCCAGAGGCTGTGCACCAGCAGGACTCCCTTAGATATGACATGAGTGGGCTGCTGGTATGAACTTTGTTAAGTAACAGCTTGAACACAGATGTACACTGCAGAGTACAGATGGGCACGTACTGTTCGTGATGCAATAGGTGAACCACGTAGCACAATTCAGGTATCCCTCATCCTCTGACAGAATAAAGAACACATCTTTCACTTTTGTCGTTAGAAGTAGCACAAACAGGCTTGAAACTCTATCAGAAGACTATTTGGCAACAGAAAATGAAAAAAACTGTCTTGTGTTCCTAGGCAAGAATTTCAGAGAAGATGACAAAAGTGAACTCTGGCAGTAAAAGCCTAGTTCATCTTGAGTTAAAAACCCCAAGATTTTATAGTTAAAGCATGAGAATGGCTATAATGACATAATAACAATGTATAAATAGAGTTTCAATGTTCAAGGTAAATGTCTAATTGGTGGGAAAAACAAAAGGACCATTATTCTTACAAATGGGTTAGGAATAGGAAAACTGAATTTTCAGTCAGATGCTTATGTTACACAAAATTATCATATTTACATTCATGAAGGAGTCAATTTTCAACATTGCCTCAATGATTACCAAATATTTGCACACTGCAATTATAAGTGTTGCTCAGCTGTATTTGTGGTTACAACTGTGGTACTTCTCAACAGAAGATGTAAATATTTAAACCTCAGGAAATTTTTGTTTGCTTTACTGATTACGTGGTCATGAATAATTAATCATTTCATACATTTGCTTCTTTTTTCTTTTCTTCTGTTATTACACCTTTCATTACTTAGAAAGATCTTAGTCCTAATTTTAATTAAGTTGAAAGCAATACATATCTTAGTGGAATGACTATGTGGTATTTTTCCTCTCCTACATACCATTTTGTCTTGGTGAGTCCTGGTTGCAAAACAGCTGACCCACTTAACCACTTACCACTAGTGTGCTAGAGACCTAATTGTACCCTCAGATGTGTCCAGCCTAATTTAGCCAAGTTGATTTTCTGGTCAGTGTTTTCTTTCCAGTAAGTCTGATTGCTGGTTTGGTAACAGATGAGGAACAATTCCAGGTAGCGCAGGAAGAGTTCTCAAACTCAGTGTACTCTTTTCCAGCAATTTATTTTTGAGGAGAGAGTAAAAATCATTATTTGTTTGAAAGAGCTTTCTTCAACTCAATACTGATTAGTATTTTTTGTCAGCCACTGGGACACTAGCCAACACCTGCCCATCGTTCATAGAAAACCTTTCCTCAGAAAAACAAACACGTTTGAGTCTGTAAATTAGCTCCTGAATATCAGAATACCCTTATGGCTGCCTTGGAAAAACATCTGTTTTTTAAGCTTATACTTACTTGCCTTGAGCATCTAACCTGAGAAATCAGTCTACGACATTTTAGAAATGTTTAGTGATGAGTTTTAAGATTTCCAGTGGACTTTTATTACTATTTAATTGAAAGTGTTCAGTGGAATTGAAATGAACTTACATTTTTTAGATGCTCCAGAAGATATTTTTCCTATTTAAAAATAAATAAATATTGAAAAATACCAAATACTAAATTATGAAAAAAAAAAAAATCCCTACAACACTTTGCTATTTATCACCAACATGTATCACCCTGCTTGCATTACTAAACTGATTAGTGGGCAAAATCCCCTTTTCTAGGTCAATCAATAAGTGTGATAATTAGGATGAGAACTAGAGACAACTAAAAAGCTGCCTCGTAGCAAATCTATACCAATGGTGGGTAAGAAAGCCAAGTGCACTAAAGAGAAAATGAAGAAAAAGTTTTGTAACTTATCTTTCTCTTTCAATTTTCAAGATGTGGGCGAAAGGTAAATAACAATATTTTTTTCCAATTGCATAGTCCACTCTGTGCAGCACATTTCTTCCTCACCCTTCCTGAAGTAAAATGAGTCAACAAAATCAGTTGCTGTGCAAGGGAAAGCCTTTAATTTCTTTACACTTGTGACACCAGTACAGGTACTTTGCTCAAATACTCACTGGAAATAGTTGTTTCTTTGAAAACTGAGTGAAGAACAGTAAGAAATGTATGTACTTCATGTCAGGCAGAACCTTTCATTTTGGAAAGAAATTATGGGGTATTTTGCTGCCTCCACACCGGGAATAGGCACTTTAGAGTGTATTCTTTAATACTGACAGGCTAATGTGTTTTCTTAAATCAAAACATGGAAGTTACAGTGATTCATGACTGTTCATATCAGCACTTTTAATAACATAAAAGATGCTTTGTTTTTTTGCAAAGAATAACCAAGGGTTATTGCTTTAATACATAGTTTTTATTTTGACTTAAATATCACTACAAACAAATTTAAATAAATATGTTAAAATTAAAGGGCCAAAAATCAAGACACCTAATCATCATAATAGTTCTGAAGACACCTCATATCTATAAGTCAGATATTTGATGGTTTGAATGAGCTAGTATCTTATTTTTGAAAAATCCTATTGTGTTTCTGTTTAGTTAGTTCTGCTTGCCTAATTTGATGCAAGTTGATTAAATTGTATTTAATTTTAAATAAAATTAAAGATTTTATTTAAACTTCTTTCATATCTTAAGGTATTAAGAGTGATCCGATGTCTGAAAAAAAGAATGTGATATAAAGGAATGGAGTCAGGATGATTCAGAAGATAACTCATTCTGTTGTTTTGTCATAACTGAGGTTTTTCTGAGTCCTGTAGTACATGATGTTATACCTTGAAATTCTAAAAATCTCCTACAAAGCCCTAAACCATGCTCAGTGAAACATAATTTTTGAGCTTATTTAGGGGTATTTGATGCAATATAGTAAATTCTCTGCCTTTACTGATCTACAGAAACCATTTTCCACTGTTGATTCACTTAGAAAAGGGTGGTATTCAGACTGTCTGCAGAAGAGAGATTGCAGTGTATGCTTTACCTTGAGGGCAAGAACAGTGAACTTATTTGTTAAACAGAGAGATGCACTAATTTGAGGGAATAAGATAAGTAGTAAATTCAAATATTTGCTGAGTATTTTGTAATTAGTTGAGAGAACAGAGCCTCAATAAACTAAACAGAGTCTACTTCAATAATCAAACATATAGGCTGATATTATTAGCTCGGACAGGAATTTATTGAAAATAACATTAAAGAAAATACAGCAAAAATGCAAAGTATTTCACAATAAACCTCTGGAAAATACTTTGCTTGTACTTTTTAAGCAATCAGAGAAAGCCTGACTGTCAGAGAAATCCTAGAAATATAATGGAAAGTGTATTTGTTTTGAAAAAATGCACTCTGTGTTGTCCTCCCTGACTTCCAGGATTAGGCTTGAATGCCATTAATTCAGGATGATGGAAGCAGAAGAATGAATTCCACAGTTCTCTTACACATTACCTGTGCTCCATGCTGGTGCCTCAATCTGTTTACAGGAAGAGAAGTACAGGCTTATATTTGAAACATTAATAGCACTAGCAGATTAAATGTAAATATAAGTATTTAGGGTCACTGAGGGAAAGAAAATCTCAGATTTTTCTACATGTAAATCATAAGCAGAAAAAAAAAGTCTTCTTTATTTTTCTTGTTTTAATCTGTAGTCTTTTTCTTTCTCTGGCATAAAAAATAAAGCCAGAAGATTTTTCTTTCTCTTGCTTTCTTCTCACAAATTATGAGAGGAATTCTGGCTTATTCTTAAAAATTTTACATTAAGCAATGGGTTCCTATCACGTGAGCGAGTTGTGACAGCTTTTATTGTTGACCCAAATCCCCTACACAGGTCACAAATACAGTCTCTTTACTAGCACCTCCTGCCTATGAATTCCACACAGGCTTGTTACTCGTTGTGGTTTCTTTGGGGCCTCACCGACAACCACACAGTGCCATCTGGTGTCCTCAAAGAGCAATAAACTGTTCCTAAAATCTCTTAAATCATCTCAAAAAAAATCTCAAAATAAAGACTTGACCATCACAGAGCATTGCTTCCCAAGCCTACCTGGAAAAGAACCACTATATAATTTGCCTGTGTTTTCATTCAAACAATCCTAACCTCAGGTATAAAATAACGGGCTCTGAGCTAATCATTACTGCTCAGGATGAAATGATGATGGTAATGAAAATTCAGTATATTTTAAGAAAATAATTTCTGAAATGGGGGGATAGAGGTAGTGAATAAATTACTCTCTAAGAAAAATGCATGATTTTTCTAGAATCTCAATAAGCTTATTAAGAAGTCTACTTATTTAAGGACAAGTATAAGTTGAGTAAGAAACACTTTCCCTGGGGTGTTATTATTAGGTTGGACATGACATACACACACGTGATTAGGGTTTAAGAAGAAAAAAGTTTTTATTTTGCGTGTTTTCTAGCTTATATACTTTTAACAAAAGTGTGATTTTAAGTCATTTATTATAATAACTTATATTTATTGGTGCAAAGCAATTAGCGTTAATATAATTGGCAAAAGTTTTACAGAAATTTAATAAGGCACGTATATACATTTACTTACACACATAATTTAGTTTACAAAAATTTTCATGTATTTTTTCATGTATTTTTTCTAATGTGTTTCTATGCTAACAGCCTTGTCTTCTTCTTTACTATATATATATTCAAAAATCATAAATTGTTATTTGTTCTCTTAACTCAGCTTTGCTTGCAAGCCAGCTGTCAAACCCCTCCATACTGGGGGAATCAAGAGAATACAGGCTTTGATCTCTTTATCACTTCACTGAACCATTGCAAATAATGGAAACGATCCTAAATACTTTCCTTGTGTTTTTGGGATATTAACTCATGGGGGTGTCTTAGTATTAAATATATGTTGGATATTAATTGTCTCACACAGCCGTCAACATCCATATACAAATTTGCTAAAATTGTATTTAAGGTTCCATAAGGACCTTGAAATGGTTTCTGACAAAGCAAGATCCAGTTCTTCCCCTGAACCGTGAGCAGTGGCTGTCAAAATCCATGCTCTGACAATACCTGAGAGAAGATAAAAGAATAAAGCACCTTCTAGATTCCAAGGTGGTTTCACCAAGGTACACACATGCATGTGAACATTTATTTCTTAACGTAGACAAAATGCCTGTTTCATCCAGAGAGGCAGAAAGGCACAGAGGATGCTGGCTGCAGGGAGCAGGTGGCTGTTTCTGGGGCCAGGGATTGTTTTTTAGGCGAGGAGGGTGCGGACAGCGGTCAGACACAGCCACCTACCGGCCTCCGGGTCCTTGGCCTCAGCAGCCAGCTCTGCTCACACCCGCAAGTTCAGCTTTGCAGCACGAAAACGTGGCCCAACAAATTACGGCGGAACTTTGACTTACATCCATGGGTTATCAGTGATTCTCTTTATCAGGGACTGGCATTTATTCTGGATGGGTTCAAGCACAGAAGGCAGGACTGCAGCATGTTGGTAATAGGGTCCCAGCCAAGGCAAACCACACCTGAATTTCACCCCAGGATTTGAGAGGATTGCATGACTTGCAGAGGATTAGCCCTGTCTCCTGCCATGCTGCAATATGTTGGCATGTGACTGCAATGCATTCTGCATCAAAACACACGTGGAAGACACTTTAAAGTTTATTTACAGAAAGCATCTGTCTTTATGGGTAGCTATGTATTTTGTACCAGACAGTGCTCTTTCTGATTCTCGCTTCAAAGTTGACTTTCAGGAGCTACAATAAATATATATTTAGGACAAAGCTCTCTAGAGTCGAATATAAATTACCTGGAGGTGAATATGCATAAACCACCTGGTGGTTTTCCTCCCCTACTGTGATTATTTACATGTTTACTAGTTTATAGGGACTCAAAACCTGCAAATTTTCAACATAATAATGAAATACTTTCATAGTGTAATAATAAAAATCTGTATAGGGAAGCAAATTTTCTTTCTTTATGACTTCCTTCAGTCTGCCTCTTTAATAGATTAGGACAGGAGTTGTTCATCACTCAGGCACTGAGAACATAAAATGGTGCTTTACAGCCCTCTTTGCCATAGGAAAACATTGTACCTCGCTAAATAAGGAACCAAGTTCTGAGATCACAGCATGATTATTTCCTATCTTCTTTCAACTGCATTATTTCTAATCACAATTTGAAAATAGTATAACTGGAAGTCTTATAGACAATTTCCAGAAGTACTTATTTATTTTTAACATGGCTATTGTTTACATCAGTAAAACCCCCTCTCATCATCAACACGTACTTAGCATTGTCAGTGTTACACGAAACGTTTTATTTTCCATCACTCTTGCAAAGACTCCCAGTTTTAGTATTGTATCATTTGCAAGATATAATTCAAACCCACTTGGAATAGAAGTGCACTTGTTAAGGAAGGCCAAGCTGTTACTGTGCCAGAGTAGCAGGTAAGACTCTGGTTCAGGCACAGCCTCGTTGATGCCAGACACGGAGGATTGGCTCTGGAGCACCTGTACACGATTAGCCCTCTATGCAGACACCCAGAGACAGCCTCCAGCTCAGACACCAGGAACTCGTTCCTCCTTATACACGAGGGAATTTCCTGCCTTGGTGACACTTTCCTCACGTCCACAGACTGGAAATTCAGTCCAGCACCCGAGAAACGCTCTATGTCAGAACAGAGACGTGCACAGCCACACAGAAAGCCTTATTCTTTAATAAACATATTTTGTATTTAGGCCAGGAGGAAAAGGTTTCATAAGGACTCCATAACCGGACTATCTGACACGCTTCTGGCGTTATCCCGAGCCTCATGAGGGGGTTTCCACTGCCGAGGCTTTCCCCGACACTCCGCCACACGCTTCGGAGCGACACGGCTGCGCTCGCCAGGCCCGCAGCTCCTCGGGGATGCGACAGCCCCGCCACCGACCCTGTCCAGCACGGGGCCGGGCACAGCCCGAGCCGGAGAGGTCCCGTTCGGACACTGCCCTACAGCTGACTGGCGCCATAAGTACACCACTGTATGAGTACTGTCCATCACTGCCCCACAGTTTACTGGCGCTATGAGGACCGCGCACTGCGAGCGCACTACTCCCCGGACTCTGCCCCGCGCACCCGGGGTTTATAAACTTTCTCCCGCCCCTTTTCCCGATCGCCTCCGCAGGCCCCAGCTCCTCCCCAGCCTGTGTTAGGCAGCTTCAGCCGGGGCGGTGCCCGTGCTCCCGCTGTTCCCGCTGCCCTCACCATGAGCTGCGCTGCGCTGCTGGCGCTGCGGGGTCCGCGGCTCCTGGGGGCCGCCGCCCGCCCGCCCCCCTGGAGCCGCCGGCGCAGCGCGGGCTGCGAGCCCCCGGCGGGCGCCGCGGTGCGCATCGGCTGCGCCTCGGGCTTTTGGGGGGACACGGCGGTCGCAGGTGGGCGGTGGGGCGGCAGCGGCTGCTTGGGGGGCGACCGGGAGACCCGGCGGGGCGGCGGGGACCGGGGTCAGCCCGGCGGGCGGCGGCCCTAGCGCCATAGAGAGCCCCGTTGCGCAAGCGGCCGGGCCGGGGCCGCCGCCGCACGCCCGGGCGGGGCCGGCTCCGGGGCTAGGGCCGGGCACCGGGGTGTACCGAGCTGATGGTGCCTTCTTGCCTGCCCCGGCAGTGCCGCAGCTGCTGTACGGAGGGAAGCTGGATTTCCTCGTCTTCGATTACCTCTCCGAGATCACCATGTCGCTGCTGACGGCTGCCAAGGCCCGCTCTCCCGTAAGTAGAGCCGGTGTCCGGCCCCAGCGTGCTGGGCTCGGCCGGGGCGGGTGCGCTCCGGTACTTTGCGACCTCCCGAGCTCTCCTTCAGCGCAAATCGCGCCCGAAACCTGTTTAAGACATACCTGGTCACAGGGACACGGTTTCTTAAGTATACTTTTTATTCGCATGTATTTATTTGCATCTGGTGGAAGTGTTTGTGTCGTTTCTCATCGTTACCCAAATGATGGTATTATTTGAGAGGTAGGGCTTCTTCCCTGTTTTCTGTGTTAACCAAGGAGAGGGCTTGGGTTGACCTACCTGTAAGAAATGGTTACAGCTCTTAATTATTTCAGGTTTTAGGTTACGCTCCGGATTTTGTCTCCACTGCCATGGCTCCCTATATAAACGATATTCACAGGAAAGGTATGCTACTCCTTGCACGAGTTTCTGTGTTAATTCAGTACACCTGCTTAGGAAAGCAGGCTGACAGAGTTGGGGCTGTTCAGTCTCGGGAAGAGAAGGCTCTGGGAAGATCTTGCAGCACCTTGCAGTACCTAAAGGGGGCTTGCAAGAGAGTTGGACTTTTTACAAGGATATGTAGTGATAGAAGAAGGGGGAATAGCCATAAGCTGGGGTAGATTTAGATTGGATGCTAGGAAGAAGTTCTTTACTGCGAGGATGGTGAGGCACTGGAGCAGGTTGTCCGGAGAAGTTGTGAGTGCCCCATCCCTGAAGTGTTTAAGGCCAAGATGGATGGAGCCCTGAATAACCTTGCCCATAACAGGGGACTTGGACCTAGGTGATCTCTAAGGTCCTTCTAATTCAAACTATTCTAGAATTCTATGAAAAATCCTATTGTAATTGATGTGGGGTACAGGTCTGATGGTGAAATTGGGTTGATTTAAGGTATTTGTTACAATTGCAAATACATACATATATTTCCATGTGTTTCTTACTATAGCTTCAATCTGTGAATGGTAGATTGCTTTACAGATCTTTTTTAAAACGTGAGAGCTAGATGTTTTCAAGGTAATTTAAGTTTTTCAAAATTCCCACATAGTTCTACAATATGATTACATAGTTCTACAATATGATTTTCCACTGATTTTTTTGTTTGTTTGTTTGTTTACATTAGTAAAACTTCACAGTGTCTACTACTGTTCCTGTCAGAGGTGTTTGATGGTGTCTGCCTCATTATGTGTGTCTTTCTGGTCACTTTCCATTCATAAAGGATAGATGAGAAGTATCTATAGCAGTTATTTTTCTCTGAACAATTTTGTACTGGCTTATTCTGATCCTTTCGCAGGTTAAATGTGGTTTTATTTTAATGTGGTTTTCATATTTTGCTTGACTGAATGTCTGTTACCTTGCGAAGATGATGCCTTGCTTGTGCTCCAGCACACTTTTTAAAGTACAGGTGATTGATTATTGATGTTGATGAACTTTATTTGCCTTTTTTTTTTTTTCTGTTAGGTGTTCGTGTCATCAGTAATGCTGGTGGAATTAATCCACTTGCTTGTGCAGCTGCCCTTCAGGAGGTGGCAAAGAAAGCAGATGTTGATATGAAAATAGCTGTTGTTGCTGGAGATGATCTGATGAGTGAGGTATTTCACTTTGTTTTAAGCCTTAGTAGCTCAAGTCTGTATAGCATGAAAATGGCATTTACTGTCCCATAGGAACCTTGTGTGTCTCTATGCACTCACTAGTCTTCTGCTATCAGGAGTATTGTTCTTCATAGTCTTTTGGGTTCTTTTAGTGCATAAATAGAATTCTTGGCACATCTGCTGTTTGGTATACAGCGGGGGTGAATTTTATAAGGTTCTGCATCTTCTGTTTAGCTTTTTGAAGCAAAATGTGGATCTGCTGTAAGGTCTGCCTGCTCTTCAGGAGAAGCTATTGCATGCAGTTATTAACTGCTTCTGTCTAAACTAGGTAATCATGCCAGTTAATTCTTCTGAATGTGGTGTAGCTACCACACATTCAAATGTTTATCCCTTCTAGCTTTTTTAGTGGTTTACAGGCATTTCCTGATGGTACTTTGTTTATAGATACTTGGAGTAATTAGTTTACAGCCAGTAAGGTAATGTTAAGTGAGAGGATTGAAGTTCAAATATAAAAAAAAAAAAATGAAAGGTTAAATACATGGGATTTTTTGTTTTATTTAGAGAATTAACTTTATCTATGAAATCTGCAAAAAAATGTTGGCCATACCTGAAAAGCTACTGGGAAAAGAGTTTGTACACAATAGTAGTTAAGAGAGGAGAGGTTTGCACTGTGGTTAAATCTCTGCCTGTAACTTGGAAAATTATTTATCTGCATAGGATCTGTTACCTCTTGCATGCTCTTGAATGTGGAAGATCATCAAGTAAGATCCTTCATTTGCAAGTTATGTGTGGTGCTTGGACTTCCTTTTAAGAAACTTCTGCCCTGCTGAAATTACTGTCTGTGGGCCAGAATTTCATTACTGGTACACCAGTGGTTGTTATTTGAGCTTGTTATGGGCATGTCTGATCTGAAATGCATTGTTTTCTGTGCTGTTGCCAGTACATAACCTACAGGAACAAAAAGACACAGCTTTTATGGTCTACAGACAACTTCTACTGTTGATACATGAAACATGGTAAATGTTACTTGTGGTTTGGAGGATTTCAATCATTTAGAATAGCAAATTAATTCATAGTGGAAGTTTGGGTTTTTTTCCCCCACACTAGAGATCCCACCTGTAAATTAGTATTTACAGTTTATATGGATGTTGTGTCTATGCATTCACTGTCCCCTCAATCCACTGGATTGCCTAGCTAATGCCTAATTCATGGTCAAAACACCCTCCCCTTGCCCCTACTTTTCTGGAAACACAGCTTATTCCAAGTACCATATGAAGCTGCAGGATTAACCTTGTTCTCTGGCTGTGACACCATTGCAGATGTGGCAGATATATTTCTGATTGCAGGGTTTGATTTATTTAGTCCTACAGCAATTAAAGGCCATTTAAAGCTTAGGAAATACACCAGATCATTGTTGTTGGTCATATGTAAATGAACATTACATTCTTTAAAGACTACCTTAATTTTCTGCGTGCTGGAAAAGTTGTGGTTAAAAGCGTATCTAAGGCTTTTAGCCATTCAACTGATTGGTATTGTTAGTAGTTTTAATAATTATACTTGGCTTAGAGTTGCTATGAAGTGGATCTGTTGTTTGATACTAATGAGAGGCAACAGTACAAACTTCAAAATACTCACAGCTTGTGTGTTCTGTTTGCTTTCTAACAGAAAGAGAACTTAAAAGGAGCTGGTATCACTGATTTAGAGAGTGGCAAACAATTTCCAGAGAATATTCACAGCATGAATGTGTATCTTGGGTGAGTTATTTTAGCAAGGGGTATTTATTATGAACAACTAATTTTAACGCATTGAATACAGGAATTTGTTTTGCTTTGCAGTTAGAACCGCTTAGTAGATAAGATTCACCTTTGAATTATTCAGGCAACCAGAAAAAAAAATTATAACTTGTAAGTTTTAGTTATAACCTTGTAAATTATGATTTCTTAGCAATACACCATCTGTGAATTATCAGATTTTAGTTGAAGCCAAAACAGTGTTAGTTCAATTACAACAATTGCAAAAATGCTTTTTCATATGCTGAGTATTCTGTTGCAGAATGGAGTAATTTACTGTGCTGTCACTAGAGAAGTGCAAACAAGGAATTCAAGTACTGGGATGTGGTCAGTGCTGTAGGAGGTTCTGTTATGTTGTGCTGAACTCTGTGTCAGGCTTTGTACCCTTGAAATTTTGGAAACCAGTTTTTCAGGATGGTCACTTGTTTTGAAAGATCTCCCTTCTCTCCTTTATCATGCTTGGGGTTTCCATAAGTCTGTGAATGCAGGTGTTCTAGCTACCTCTCTGTGAAATCACATTTTCATTGTCACCATCCACTTCAGATGAATGAATGTGAATCAGGTCTAGTACAGGGAGAGGACCAAGAAATGAGACAATGGTGTCATGCATCTCTTCCATTTGATGATCCTGGTGATCCCATTCTTGCCCAGTGCTCTTGAAGTTGGACAGTACTGTGAGTTCTTAAATTACTTAGGTAATTGACCTGAAAGGTTTAAAATTGGAGGGCTAAGTCACCAGGCTTTGTCCCTGAAGAATGTTCATCTTTATACACTCATCTAAAACTTAAATGGCTAATGAATCTCTGAAAAACACTCTTTTCTGTAATTGATGATAGAAATGTCCCTCTCTGTGCTTTATTCAAGAAAGTTTCTATGGACATTAAGAGAAGTGTTCCAGTTATGTTATTTAGGTACCTGAATTTGATAGTGCCCTGATGACTGCTCTTTAAAATACTCTTGATGTACATACCTAGCCACAGGTTGGCTGCTGAAGTAGATTTTACTGATTTTTTATGCAATTTTTAAGTGTTTTTTAGCCTCTGTGTGTCAGGGAACTGCTTTTTAAATGATGCTTTAAAAGATGAAAGTACTTACTGCTGTGTTGTCTTTTTTAGAGCAAGACCAATAAGCAGAGCTCTAGACCTTGGAGCTGATATTGTTGTGACGGGCAGATGTGTTGACAGCGGAATCGTATTGGGACCACTCATTCATTCTGTAAGTACAAGTTAATTTCCAAATGCTAATGAATATATGGGAGTGAACATTCAGCAGTCATTGTCAGACAATTTTTGTTCGTTATGAAAATGTAGATACTAAATGAAAAATAATGAGCATCTGTATTTTTTTTCCTTAGGTACGTGAAAGGTTGTCAGCTTCCACTTCTCCTAAATTGATAGCTGGCATACCATTGAGCTAGAAAGCATGCGTGAAGTTCAGGAAGTCTTAGCCTCTTTGACCAGTATTTCACTCTTACCATTTGTTTTGGATTTTTTTTCCCTTGCCTTTCTGCTAAGTTTGGTGTGCAAGTATATTTTTCTTTGCCACAAAGTGTTGATAGTAGAGCTCACTCTGACTGGGAGGTAGCTTGTGAGGTGGTTTAAAACACTGGGATTTTTTGTTAAATGCGTAAGCAGTTTTGTTTAAAGTAGTCAAGTTTCAATGTAGCATTTCTGAAATTCCTTGAAACTCAAAAAAATTATTCAAGCATGGTTGTTTTCTGGAGTATTTTTAATAGATTTTAATGAACTTGTGTGAAGGATCATACATGGTCAAATACAGAAGCTTTCTTTTGGTGCATATTTAAAAACATAGAGTATGTGTCTAGTTAAAAACATAATTTCTAAGACATCATACTCTTTTGACTTCATGCATGTCAAACATTGCCTAATTATTTTCCACTTCTAAATTCCGTTATGACTTCTTACTTTATTCCTAATTGTTTACGTTCTCAAAATAACAACTGTCAGTGTGTATTACCTACTCCAGAGAGACCTTATCTAATTTATGTAGGAAAGGTTTTAGGAAGATTTCTGCAAAGTGCTTAATAAGAAACAATTACTGTATCAATTACACTTATCTACTTGCTTGCAAGTAGAGCTCAGGGAAAAGATTCTAGTTAAAATTTCTAGTTAAACAGAAAGCATGCTTCCAGTTTTTGAGGGTGACTGGTAGTACTCTGGGAACTGATAATTTTCAAAGGTTGAAGACACACAGTGGTTTGTCCAGGTGACACAAGATAGGTATTATACTTGTAAACCTGTAAGTTGTGCAGTTTTAAGTAATACGGATGTTGCGCTTTCAGTTTTTTAAAGAGGGTATGACTTTCAGAGTTTAAATTTGTTGGGCTGTATCAATAGGAGGAAAACTGAAATGTGTCAGAGGTTTTTTTTGCTGATTTGCTGTATAGGAACTCAAATTCATGTACAGTGCCTGCCAGTTATTGTTATTTAGATTTAAAATATATCCAATGCATTGTTATTTAAAGCAATGAACTTACTGTGTGCAGTTTTTTGTACTGTATGAGACTTCTGTGCATTTAAAGTATTTGTGTTTTTTCTTCTAGTTTGGCTGGAATAGGGATGACTATGACTTGCTAGCTGCAGGAAGGTAAATGATATTAGAAGAAATGGAGTAAATCTGTATTTCATATCATAATATCAAGATACCAACTTTTTCAGCACATACTAATTTTTCATATTATCGTTGCATTAATTTATTTGCATGTTTTTGTTAGGTTTTGAGGTTTTTTAAAGGCTCACTTACTGCTCTCACTTAGAATTGAAATTACAGAAATTTCATTGTGGAACCAGCTTAAAATAAGAAAGGAAGGGTTGAAAGATTTTATTTAACAGCTTAACTTTCTCTTGCTGTTCATTTTGTGTTGAGAGATGAAATCTTATAGTACAGGCCACTGATTCCCAGGTTTTTCTGTTTGGCTGCCACTGTTGATAATTGGGTTGGTCACAGGGCTTGTTCTGAAAGATGCACAAAAGCAGGTTTGGTCAGAAGGCAGCATCCTGGTATGGTTTTGTTGAAGCTCAGTGTCAGTGCTCCCACTTACAAATCCTTGCTGTAGTCCTAAGGTTAGGAATGTGATTCAGAAAGGAGTAGAATTATGCCTCCTAATTTAATGTTGTGCATAATTTATCTGAATTGAAGTCCTCATTAAAGAGTGGTTACTTAGCCTGAGCACACTCTAGTGTTAGTGTTCTTGAACTTCTGCTTGAGGAAAAATGTGGAGAGAAATTCATTCAGGCTCCACTGAGTTGGGGATGATAGAGATGAAGATTTTCCCCATAATTCTGTTAAATAGTTATGGACTATTAATAAAGCCTTGATCTAGGCCTTATTATCGAGTGATGCAAGGATGTTCTGGGAGCCCAGTCCTTCTGGGAGACAGAGTGCCCGAAAGCCCAGTTAGCTCGTGGCTGTCGCCACAGGCTACCCTTTTGGAAGCTTGGTGATTGTCAGCTCTTTAGTGATTATCAGCTCTCTTAGGATCTCAGCTCTTTGCTTGCTTGCTAGGGTGCCCTTGGCTGAGGCTGAAGCAGATGCGAGAGAGGAGAAGTCCTGGTGTTCCACAGCGATGGTTTATTGGGGAGACTGTGAAGGGTCCAGCGACAGCTCTCCTTCTGTCGAATGGGCTAAAACAGCCCCTTTTTATAGGGTGTAGGGGGATCCAAACTTGTCCAATAGTAAGGGTTAGGGAGAATGACCTGTGAGGTTACAAGGATAAGGCTAAGGGGCGGGGGTTTGGAGACAGGAGCTTATTTTACTGTCTCATCATGACTCAGCAGTTCCTACTGTAAAAGTCTCAATCCTCCATGGAGCTTTCCCAAGCTCTGTGGAGTCTGCTACAGACTGTCACAATCAAATATGAAAATAGTAATAGGTAATCATAATACATTGTGGTGAATATATAATACATGGAGGTGAGATTTTCTGTCTCTTCATTTAAAAGGGATCTTTGTCTATTTAGTTACACAGCGCAGACTACTAAGATACTGAATTTAGATCAAGATTTGAAATGACTAAGAAAACTTGGTTTTAAGTGTAAGGTAATCTTCTAGGTATTAATTTTTTGTAGGAAAATTCTTGCAAGAATTTGTCCTTTAAATGCTGTATTCGTCTTTCAGTATCCCTTGTTATACTTAATGTATAATTCATAATTGTGTTAGTTACTTGTGGAGGAAAATAGCTTTTAATTTAGCTCTATTTCCATCGTATTTTAAAGCTGGATTTGTAAAAATTGATTTTTGCATTTTACTTAGTTATTTAATGCCATTTTCCCAGTCTTGCAGGTCATCTCATTGAATGTGGTGCTCAGTGTACAGGTGGAATATTCACTGATTGGCACACAGTACCAGACTGGTAGGTAAACTTGATATCGGCATGCATGTTTGTAGCAGACCAAAGATGAGGTTTTCTGCCTGTATCTGTGTTGTGAAAATTGCTTCTACCGTTTTCTTTTTGGGGACACAATATGGGCCTCCTGATATTTTGCCACCTCAGTGTTACTTTTCTACAAGTCCTGTTTTCCCTTTTTAAGTTTTCCTTTTTGGTCAGACAGGGTCTTTCTTTTGTTAACTTCAGCAGATTTTGAAAAATAAATTAGCCCTTTGATTATTTTTTTCCTCTTTAAAACTATTTTTTTTCTGTTTCCTTCAGTATCCTCTGCTTTTTGAAAAGATTTATTATTGACTTTCATGTATGATTGTATCAGAAAAGACAATATTGATGTTTTGGATGCTGTTACAATAGTCTTCAGTTAAATGAGAGATGCTTGCTGGTCAGTCAAAAATTTCACATAATTTGCTTTGGTAGGTATGAATATATGCCATAGTTCAGTGCTGCTGAATAAACCAATGAACACAAATGTGTTGGATGGTCAGTCCTTCCAGAAAATTCTGTGTGTCTTGTGTTCAGAGCTATTGAATTAGAGTTACATGTATGTGTGTTGTTCTGCCTGCTGAGGGAGCCAGCTTTTTACCAACCTGTTTTTAAAAGTAGTTGGGGAACACATTTGCTGCTTCTGGCTGTGGTTACTTCTGTATTTATTGGGATGAGAGGGAGGAATCTTGTTGTGTGCTGTATCATGAGAAAGGCAGGATGAAGAGCAGCAGGGAGGTGCAGGAGAGAAGAGTGCTTTAATGCAGTGTGTTCCTGCACTCAGGCTGACTCTGGTCCAGCTTGGTGACTGTGCCCTGCTGTCTGAAGGGCCATAGGGTTCCCTGGATTTTATTTTTTCTCCTTGTCTTCTCTGCTTCTGATTCAGAGTGTGATCCTAAAATATGTGTGCTGCTTTTCTGAGTTCCTGAGCGCTGCTGATTAAAGGTGAATGCATGTATGGCATCGAAACAAACAGGATTGGGCAAATCTTCTCACCTACTGGAAGGCTACTGAACAAACTGCACTCACTCTTCGCTGTTGTATTCTGTTGAAATCAAAGGAGAGAGTTTATAGTAACAAGTTGGTTTGGAAATTTATAATTCCTATTCTGATGTCTTTCCCAGTCATTTAATTGTGCTGCATCCTGAAACTTCTTAAAATCTTTTGTAACTGCGACTCCAGAAGACCTTACTTTATAAAAGAATTAAAGTGAAAAAAGAGAATAGTAATTTTCTTATTAAAATGTTTGCTAGGTTTTTATTTTTAAGGATTTTTCTGTGAAGAGTGTCCATCTGGCTTTAAAAAAGAAAGGAACCTTGAATATATTAAGCTATTGTGAGCTATTGGAGTGGGAGTAGCTCATTTTACAGAAGAGTTAAAGTACATGAATATGCATAGCTAATAGTTTTGTATCTATCAAAAATCACAGAACTTTGTCTAAAATCATAGTAGACTTGTGATAGCTGACTGGTACTGAATTGAATCTCTGCTAAAGAACATAGGGGTTTAACACCTGATACTGCTGTTACCTTGTCCCCTTCGATATGTGTACATACCCTGAAACTATACATTTGTGCTAATATAACAGTTGTTGTATTTGTGCTAATATAACAGTTATTTATTTACCTTCAGTTTAAGTCTGCTAAAAAGTTTGATTATGGTGCCTTAAACTAGTCAGTTTATTGGCAATTTTTGAGTCTTAGACGTGTAATTGATTAAATTCTTGAAATAAAATAAGGTGACACATCAGCCTGTATGATAAGCTGCTAAAATCAGTCAAAACCAGAATAATGTGTGAGCTTTGATTTTAGGTTTTCAGATGTAGAGTGGAGATCCACTTCACTAACTGAAGTGGAATTGGGATCCAACACATCCACTTAGAATATGGGGAGAAGGAGGACAGGGAGAAGATTATTTGGATAAATTTTGGCTTCCTGATGAATAGTAGTTGTCTATATTTAGGCCCAAAAGCATGGAGGGCAGATATTATTAATACTCTTGGGATGCAGAAAAATGTGCTTTCCATTTAGTAGTTTCGAAGTAACCTGTTCTCTCCTGAGTTCTAAGAAATTTGCTGGCTTGGGTTTTTTGTTGTTTAGACAGTCTGAATCTGTTTTCAGATAATGCATTCGTAATAATGTACAATAATGACATGGTGTCTCAGTAGTGACCAAAACATGCCATACCTGCAGCCACTAACTAACTATATTGCAAATAGGTCACCAGAGCTCTGACAGAGTTTGCAGAAGTTACATGACTGTGTCCATTAATGATTTCTCCCTCCTTTAGAAAAAATGCCATTTTTAGCAGTCTCCTGGAAATAAGTGAAAATAATTTAGATCTCAATAAATCATTGTGTCTGTGGTACCTAATGTTAAATCCAAACCAGCCCAATTAAATTAGTAAGTAGGAGGGGGAGGAAGCCAAGTTGAATCTGTGCTTATCATTAATGTCCTTTCACATAGGAGTTTCCCACTCCATGAGAGTATCTCTGCAGCCCAAGAGCAGAAAACCCATCCCTTGCACTTAGTGGTGTGTGGAAACTGAACACTGGAGGGCAGCCTCTCTCCTCCTCACACCTCACTGCGGAGGCTGAGCTTCATTAGCCTCCAACCAGGGTCACTTTTTGGACTGTCCTTGGGGTTTTTTTCTCTCCAAGAACAGTAATCCACAGGGCTGTTCTGTCTAACAAGGACTGATGGGTATGGTTTTTTTCTAACGTGTAAACAAAACCCAAAGAATTTGCTGCATTTCAGGTTTATAAAGCTTATCTGTCTATTGTTTATGCATAAGCAGAAATAATTAACTCTGTAAACAAGAGTACTTTAGTTAATCTAAATGAAGCCAGGCAAGTCAGAGCTTACATTCTGTGCATTTGCTATAATGTCTCGGTGAGTATTGAGGCACTGGAATGAATCCACTTCATCCATCCAACATACTTTAGTTGGTGGATTTTTGATGTGGGTGGGGGGGTTGTTTGTTTTTAATTTTCTTGAAATGTTTGATGCAAATACTTCTGGGAACTCAATTCCACTGCAGAAGGGTGCTTTGAATCTCATGAATAGTTGTGTGGGCATTTAATGGTTAATTACTAAAACCTAAGCTATTCTTTCATTTCCTTTGTTGTCTCCTTAAAGTAAGTTTTTAATGTAAAACAAGTGAAGTGCGTGTTCCAGCTTGTGACTCTCCAAGTTACTTTAGTTGATAGAAGCTGAACTTGCTTGCTTGCTTTGTGTTCACCTTAGGCATTGGGATTTGTGCTGTGTCTATCTCCTTAGTGCATTTGACTTATAGGTGGGAATCTTGAAGCTGTAAGGTTTTGTCCAGTTTTCAGGAAGACAGCTAGGTAGAGGGGATACGTGCTGTTTATTTTTCCAGTGGGAGGGTGGGTGCTTGACTCTTCTCTTGTGTGAATTCTCTGATGTTTAGCAGAGAAAATGCAAGAAACCATTAGTTCATAGTCTATAGAAAGAGTAATGTGCGTTCTTAAAGTCTGATTTTAAGTTAGTGTTAACAAAAAGGGCACTTGCTCCATTTCTGTTATTTGTGTAGTAATACACATCAGCAGAGGGTCAGCAGAAGTCATAATACATCACTGCTCCCTATTTAATGTCTGTTAGCAGACATTACATTACATTGTCTGCAGCTTCCAGTGGGGAATTCATGTCGTGTGTGAAAATGAACTGTACTGCTAGAACTACACTGATAATTCACAGATCTCTATTTAATTTCATTTGTCCCCAGACATTGCTGTCTCTTGCTATTGTTTAGTGCCAGTGGGTGATTAGTACATTGTTTTGTTTTGTTTTGAAATGCAGGAGAGAATAAACTAAGGCTGATCAGTAGATAATCATTTTGAGGAGATGATAAACACTGACATTTTGCCCTAAGCCAAGAGTGTACATTGGTTGAGACTGCATAATCCTCTGGCCTGGGATGACCAAAAGGGTAAGTCAATAGCTGTAGACTCTTAAGGGCTGGATCCAGATTTCTTAATTTGGGACTAGAACAAAATCCAGCATGCAAGTCCTATTCAGCAGTGTGGAATGTTTTTTTTTCTCTGTAGCACCATCTATTCCAGGCAGGTGAGAACACCAGGCAGCTGGTCTGTTTAGCCTGAAATTTTCTGGCCATTAGAAATGGAGGTACAAGACACAGAAATGCCCTAGTCAGAGGGGATAGGTGATGCAATCAGTAAGTCCTGCCTCAAGCAGAATTGCATGTTAGGAAATATTTTGGTACCTACACATGAGGAGATGCTTATACCTTTACTTTGTAAGTTTGTGCTGATCTTGCCTGATGTATTACTAGTTTGGAACCTGTTGTCAAAACACTGCTAGAAGTGGTAGGAGCTTCTGCTTTTTGGCTAGTAGCATTCTGGTTAAAATGCATAGCTAAGGAGTTGAGAAGCTTGGCTCAGAGCTCTCCTTGGTGTGACATTCACTGAGTCACGTCCCAGGCAGCTGCTTTAGCTGTAGAGCTAAAAGTTCACACCACAGCTTACTTGGATCCTGGTTCACTTCCACCGTGCATTGCTGTGGGGTTTTGCTTTCATTCTTGCAGCAACTTCCCCTGCAAGTAAATGTACTCCGCTCTCTGTCCCATCTTCTGTTGCCAGTAATCTCCATTGAGCAGTAGTGGCTAGAATGAGGTACTTGAGGGATTTGACACTTTTGATGGGAGAAATACATGTTCCATCTCAAATGTCTCTCTCCCTGAGCCAAAGTACTGGTCATGGATTTTACTTTCCTTGTAATGCAAATGATGTAAGAAGTATGGCAAAACAAGGAGGAAGTTTATCTTGATGGCTCCTCAGAGGCTTCTGAGTAGTGTTCCAGAGTAGACAGGGAGGAGATCCTTGCTTAGACAGCTTGATTTATCACCTATGACATGCCCATAAGCTGTAACATTTCTGAGAGCCAAAGCTGAAGAAAAAATAACATTTTACATGGAAAAAATTAATCCAAGAGTAAGTTGTTGGCAGGCAGAGAACTTGACAGAAAACTCAGATTCTTGATTGCTATAAGAGTAGGTTGATGAGATGGAGGCTTCAGCAGCAAAACCAGTTTTGTAACTTGGTTATTCCTGTTCTGTAGGTCTTCACTGAGACCTGCTTTAACTGTTAACTCCTATCTAGGCCCAGTTTGGAGTAGTTTTTTGAGGTATAATCTTAGCTTGGTCTCATTCAGTGCTCTGATTTATTAATGTCTATATTGTATATACATTCATTTATAATAGATTTATTTGCTAAGTGGCAAACATGCAACCTGAAATGGACCTTTTGGACTAAAGAATGGTAGTTGTCATCTCCCCTCACAAACTAATGTGTATTTCTTGTGTATATTGACCCTGTGCTGAAAGAACTGCTTAAATATTTTAAAAGTAGTACTTGATATTTATTTCTAGTACTGTATTTTATTAATTTGTATAATTTAATTAAAATTAATTGTGTTAGTTCCCTTTTGGAATTGTTTCCATTGCTTGCTACTGCTTCATCCTGCATAGAGATTTTGTCACTAAACTGATGCAGTTCTTTTATTGATGAAGGATGCCACTTTGCCAAGGTACCTTTGGATGCAATGACCATGGTTGCTGATAAAGTTCATAGTTCTGTGCTTACTCCCCTGCTACACTGTACAAAAGGACAGCTTGGCTATGGGTTATGGACAGCCTAAAGGTGGCATGTTCCCCACAGAGCAGATGTCATATGGTGTGTAGTCATTCAGCAAAGCCTACAAGTTAATCAGGCAAAGAGTCGCTGTTTTAAAGTGATGCTCAGGGTGATGGTGTGACTATACTGCCTGTGGTATACCTGAGCCACACAACTACTATTGCTAAAGAGCTTTTTATGCCTTTAAGTAGCTGCCATTTGACTGTATCTTAGGAGTCACAGACCAGTTTGTTTCCAAGGTGAAAATTAATTTTAAGTAATGTCTTTTAGCAATTTACAAAATACATTTTTGTCTTAAGTGTGTGTATGTTAATGTGGGTTATTAGTGCCATCTGCTACAAGATAATACTGGATATTTGTATTTTCCCAGTCATCCAGTTACAATACAGGTAGAATCCAGTTGCTTCTCACCCAGATCATTGCATCTCTATGTTGTGAGCTGTTAAAAAAGTGAGGGAAGCTTTCAAGGCTGGCATAACCTGGGGGAAAAGCACATCTTCTGCAACTAACTGGCCATACAGAAAAGTTCATTGGGTGGTGGTGTACCCTGAACACCACAGGGGGGAAACAATATCTGTTGTATTTTCATCACGTTAGGGGATGAAATTTCTCATTTTGTCTTACTGTTACATTTGGGTTTTGTTTTTTAATGATTTGGGGGTTTTGAGAGTGCAAGTTGGGCAAAATGAAGTTGAATCAATGTTAGTAGACTCAGTGGTACAGAGTAGGAAGCTGAGTGTCTACACAAAGATCACTGGAGAGCACTGTAAGAGTTGCATATGCTGATGGCTGAGATTCCAGTGGGCTGCAGCAGGGACACTGGCTGTCAGTGCAGGGACATGGACTGCTCTGGGTGATCTGTCTTCATGTGAGTGGTGTCTCTTCTGGGTACCTGATCTGATCAAGCTGCATTGACCCTGCTAGCAGGGCACTGGGTGCTGTTGCATTGAGACAGGACAGATAGGTGTCAGGGTCAGGCACACAAACGTGGAACTGAGAGGATAAAAGCTTCTTAATTCTAGTCTTGTTCAGTCACTGATCCTGCTTTGTTACCCTGGCCAAATCATGATGCTTCCTCTGTGTGTCTCCTTGCATCTAAAATGGCGAGAATTACACATTAGTCTGTTCCCATACGTTTATGTTCCAGACCAAGAATTGAGGGGTTTTTTTGGCTGTTGTTTTTTTCTATGTCTCACTTCAAAATTTTGAGTAGTACTTACTTCTACTACCATCTTTTCTCTCTCCTTATCCCCTCAACCTCCCCCCTCCCCCCCCCCTCCACTAGAAGAGCCTGTATATGAAATTGTTGATTCCATTCAATTATTTGCATTCACCAGGGCAGGCTGTTTTTGTTTCCTATATCTTTTTAGTGGTGTAAATAGTTTCAAAGACCAGTCAAATGGAGTATTACCTTAACTGATTTGATGTGGTGTCCACCAGCTACCATACTTTTCAATTTTGTCTGCTATGTATTAAAAGTTGTTGATCTCCAGTAACAGATCTTCTGTCTTAATCCTTTCTTTAAAATAATGGAGTTATGTTTGAATATTCTTGATGATAAGGAATCTGCTCAACCTCCCATGAACTTTTACATATGTCCCTTAAGAATTCACTGGTATTTTTGCTTACTTTCTTTCAGACTTTGTGGATTTATGTTATACAAACTATGTTCATGTAACCTTTGCTGATAACCAATTCAGTTGTATGTTCAGCACATTGTTACCACTACCACCCAAAAATAATTCAATTGAGGGATTAACTGGTTTTAAGTTTGTATGGAAGACCTGAAGGTCATTGGCTTTAACGAGCATGGTAAAGTTCACCACCTTTCATTATTAGGACCTTTTTAGAATGGTTTAGCTTTTGCAAGGGACTGTATCTCCTTAACTCCTCTTTTGGTATTTATTTTATGTTGTGGGACACTTGTACAAATTTCAGGCTTCCTGTGAGAGGGAAGGGAGCCAGGTAGACTTTTCAGAAGAATCTTTGCATTCTTAATTTAAATTCTCAGGTACTTCTGAAAAGTTTGAAGTTCTTAATTTTGCTCAAATTCTCTGTAAAAAATGAAAGCCTTTTAGCTAGGAAAGCAGATGTCTGGATCTTGTCCACGTAATCCTGAAAACTCTACCCTGATACTGTAATGACCAGTATGTGCCTCTTATTATGAGTTATTTGATCACTTTTTGTATATTTTGCTTGTGAGAATGTGAGGAAGAAGAATATTTTCATTTATGAACATGTCTGTAATTTCACTGCTTTTCTTTTTGCTGTGCCTTGTAATTTTCTGTTAGTTCTGTCTTCTATGTGCTGAAGATCTTTCCTTTCATATGTCTTCCTGTTTTTAGATTATTACTTTCCTGTGTATAATTTATTATTAACGTGTGAAGTTATCCTTTGTAGGTGGAATTATTCCTGTTTCCTACTTCTCTTTATCTCTGAGGTTCCCAGCAGTTTGTTCTTCCTGCTTTGACTGGCTTTTTACAAATCAGAGTGCAAGGTGTATTTAGATGTCTTTACCATCATGCTGTGTGTGCTGCTGTAGCCAAATGGGGCTAGAATTAACCATGGTTTATTTTACTCTAAATTTACATCTTTAATCAGAGTCCTCTAATTCTTTCAGCTTTTTACTTGAACTGTTTCTGTTGGTGTCCTTCTCCATTCCCTTCCTTACACCCATGTTTGCAGGTGGACTCTCCTGTTATATTTATGTTTCTTTGCCAGACAATAGGCTACATCCTCATATTATTTCAGTTGAACAGTTTGTTCAGGGCTTGTTTTTTAGTCTATGTTTCTGTAGATACAACCAGATAAATTGTAACTCTTGACAGGTTTTACTTGATTGGCCGTTACTATGAAATTTTGGTGTGTTGTTCATATTTCTTTTCACTTTCCCTTTGTATTTATAAGGCTTTTTTCTTAATGTTTTTCATATTCTAGGCACAACATAGGCTTTCCCATTGTAGAATGTTCCTCTGAAGGAGACTTTATTCTTTCCAAACCACCAGACACAGGGGGACTAATTTCTTTTGGCACTGTAGCTGAGCAGCTGGTGTATGAATTGGGCAATCCTCGGTGCTATCTTTTACCAGATGTTACATGTGACTTTTCCCAGGTTTCCATCACTGAAATTCCAGGTTAGTCCTCTTTTCATTGACACAGATATTGTTACATGAGTGTGTTATCAAACAAAAGCAGCTGCTTTTATTTCCATTTAGTCTCTACATATTTCTTGTTAAATCAGTTCCTTAGAGTCATGTTGTATTAAACTGATACTTTCAAGGCTGCTAGAAATTCCTTTAGAAATTTTAAATGTAATCTTATTTATCTTGCTGGCTGACTATTATATTTTTGATCACTGCTCCTTTTACTTTACCTTTTAATGCCTGCCTTGCACCTGTCAAGTTCTTAAACTATTTATTCAGTGAGAACAACATCAAGATAGCTTCATTATGATTTCAGTATTTTTTTTTAAACTGCAGTTCAATTTATTTTCTCAAAAAAACGTTTTGTACATGGTTTTACTTAGGGCATTTGAAGTGTTGGTAGCAATGAAAGGCTGTGTCTTTCAAAGCACTACTTGGTAATGGTGTTTTTCTTAGGCATTTAGGTGGATCATGGTAGAAGAATGATTAGGTACAGGATTTCCACCAGAGAATCTTTTTTTAAAAAGTCCATTTGTAATCCTCAAAACACTTAACAGCCAGTAGACCAAAGATGGATATAAGGTATGTTCAAAATTTAGCTTCAAAACGAAAACAAAAAAACGCCAGGCTTAACAGATTCAGAGAGCTGTAATTTGAGTAAGACAGCTTGAAAAAAATTTTATCTACAGTCATCTAGAGTTTGCCTTTTATTGGCTCTATATTATATTTTTTCCTTTTAATGGAACTTACTTGTGACAGAATGCCACAAGTGTCTTTCTAAAGCTTAGAACAATCAAAATCTCCAAAACTTACTGGGATAAAACTGAAAATGTGGTAATATAAAGAATATTTTGCTTGAGTAAAAAAGTACATAACATGGTACAATCTTCAGCTCATGCAACAAACGGCAGTCTGATAAGGCCAGCTTGCTGCTCTTAGCCTCTAGTCTTTCTCTTTTTATAAAAAGAATCCCTAACCTTCCTATGAACTTTTAGCTTGCAAATGACCTGATATGACATGTTTGAACTTAAAATGAACTTTCACATGAACTTTCAGTTAGTCCTCTTAGAAATATAACAGATGGAAAATGGGCAGATTGCTTAAATATTTTAGTTTGAAGTGCTTTGACACGTACACCAGTAAAAAGAGGCAAGCTATCTAATTTTGCTGTTTATATTGCTAGTTTTATTGTCCTGCTAGATTACTTGCAGGGTTTGAGCTGAGAGGTGCTTGTTTTTCTTTTTGTCAATGGATGCTATGCATGTGGTTTTGTGGTATTTGTTTTCTTGTATTATGCTTTCACCTGGGACATAAAACTCTTCCAGATCTTCACCCTGAATGGAGGGATGCAGCTATATATTTAGAGAGTTAAATTAACCTCATGTCAGTCTTGAGAGACAGTGATGATGTTATTTGAGTAAAATTTGTACTAGTGACATATACTTTTTTAGATAGGCTCTGATCTGATCTTTTCAGAGTATTTATATAAGGCTTTGAACTGCTGCTTAAATATTTGCAAACACAGGTTAGTAACAGGTGAACTACACGATAATTCTGGCTCTAAAACATGAGGTGCCAATCCTGCACTGCTGATTTTCAAGGAGTAGCACCTCCTGATTTTCTCCAGCTCAAGTTGAACCTGATGGCGTCCCAGCAATTTTCTGCTTTTCTTTTTTTTTGCATTAATATTCCTAATACTGAACATGGTTGTTGCCCTGGAAAATATATTCAGACTGTTTCTGTTATTGATAAGAAAGCTAACATTAAGTTACCCTTCCCTTACTAAGCTCTCAGCCAATAGCTCTCGCTGGTTTCTCGTCTTTACCAAGTGAGGGATTGCAGTCTGCTCCAGCCAGCTGCAGTAAAATTGTATGCTCTGTGTGTGTGTGTCCAATAACTGGCTATTAAGAAGAATGTAACTGTTGAGTCTAATGTCCTAAGGCTGCTTTCTTTGTTAAGTATTTTTTAAGTGCATGAATAAACATTTCAATCGCCCTTTTAAAAGGCTCATGGCAGACATAAATTCAGTCACCAGTTTGCTGCTGTGCTTTCTAAGGCAAGGACTGTTTTCTGAAAGGTTCTCTCTTCTCTGGCAGTACAGCTATCAATGATTTGCTTTTTAATTAAGTGCATTTGATTAATAAGTATCAAAAAAGAATGTCTTTGCAGTTATATTGAAGAAGCTGAAATACTGATTTTTAACCACTATAGGCTTTGATGGTGGAGCAGTGAAAGTTTGTGGAGCAAAAGGATTGCCTCCTTCAACATTTTATAAGGTATTACCTCATTTTTTGATGTGAAAGGTATATTTTGATTTACAAAATCTTACATTTTGGAGACACTGCTAAAACTTAGCACTATCCTCATCTTCTCTGCCCCAGGAGTAAAAGAAAGAGGTGGAAAATTTGAAAAGGCAAGCCTTATTTTATATGCAAAAAGCTGTTACTTTATTTAAAAAGTGTGTATTTGTATAGATAATGATTGCCAGAGAGCGTTTATAGCCTATCAGTGCTGAATTCCATGTAACTTCATAATCCCTTTATCATTAGGTAAATGCCACTTATCTTGATGGCTTCAGAGCTACTGCTGTCTGTCCAGTGGGAGGCCCAAAGGCAGTTCAAAAAGCAAAACGCACTGCAGAAGCTATTCTGCAAAGGTTGGTATTTGAGTCTTGGAAGGGGATCTGGTTTGCTCCTTTTTTTTTTTCCAGATGTGATGAAAATAGAACAGTGACACATGATGGCAACATTACTAACCTTGTAAGAATCCTAGAAGATGATAGTTTTCCTATTGGGATGACATTTCAAGACTTAAGTAGCCTTTTCAAGAGACCTGTTTTCAATATGTAGCTGCACTTCAGTTAGGTTGGACAGAGTGAGAAAAGTGTCAAATACATTTGAAAATAGGTGGCTGGAGAAAAACCCAATTTAGTGAGGAACAAGCTGTGATTGAGATTAAATTTTATTAGATACAGAGATAAACCCATGTGAAACTAGTTTTCAGCAGCTTTTGCAGAAGTTTTTTATGAAAAGCCTTACTGATATGAAATATAGGAAGTTTACTGAGTTTGTGTTTAAAACATGCTTTCTAAAATGTGACCCAGTGATTTTTGGTTTTTTCTTAGGACAGAGTTACAATTCCAAGACAGAGTGATAAACTTTCAGTTGTATTGTCATGCCAGTATATTTGGGCATGGAGGAATTCCTCTTAAATATAATTCCATATCCGGAATCTCTCAGTGCTTATTCCAGTAGCTCCAGTCTTTCTAGTTAAGAAATCTATTTCCTTGTGCCATGTTTTATATAAAGCTTCCTCCCCATCCTGTTGTAGACTTATGCAGAAACTACACTTGGAAAGTCAGAAATCCAAGGTTTACTGTGAACTTGGAGTGATTATTCATGTGCCTGTGTGCAGCACTGTGGTGAAGGAGGAGTTGTCTGACTTCCCTCAAGAGATATGGCAGATAAGAGCAGGCTGATAGGGACTGTGTAATTGCAAATGCTAAGAGCTCCTGTCCAAGAGCTATTGAGAAAATCAAACTATAAAAAAAACCCATCAGGAAGTGGCAAATACAAAGAGTCAAGAGACTCAGAACCTCTGGAAAGCCATCTTTCTGGAACCTAGATGTTTATTTTAGGAGAAAAGTAGAATGTTGTGTTTTCTATTTCATATTTGCTTTTGGACATTATTTCAGACTGGACTATGTGTATCTTTGTCTGAATGAAACAGATTGTAGTGCTGCTGCTGCCATCTCTGACATCTAGAAAATTAATTCAGCCTGTATACTGTGCTCTCTTTAGTAATCATCAGAGGAAAGCTGAAGTGAGGCACTTGAGGGCTGATTAATTGGTGTGAAAAGTGGCCTCTAGCCCATTAGGCATGCTTGTGGGCTACTTCTCTGTTTTGAAAATTACAATATACACCTCCTGCATCTCAAATGTAGTCTTAAACAGCTTAATATGTGGAATGGTTTCTTTGACACATCAAAAGATTGGTGTATGTCAGCCCAGATAGAGATTAAGAATTAAGCTGTTCTGATCCCTCTCAAAGGATGCTCTGTCAGCAACTATAACTGTTTCAGAAATGTTAACATCAGGTTTTTTTAATGGTTTCTGTTCATAAAGTCATAGAATTGCCAGGGTTGGAAGAGACCTTTAAGATCAGCAAGTCCGACTATCAACTCAGCTCCATCACTATAATCCCTAAATCACATCACCCTTGCACCAGATCCAGACATCTCTTAAACACCTCCAGGAGTGGTTACTTCACCACCTCCTTGGGGAACCTACTCCAGTGCCTGACAACTTGAACAGTGGAAATTTTTTTTCTGATACCTAATCTGGATCTCCCCTGTCTCAGCTTAAGGCCATTTCCTCTGGTCCTCTCACTACAAGCACAGTAGAAGGAGCTGGCTTCGTCCTCAGTACATCCTCCTTTTATGTGTAGCCTTTTTCCAGGCTGAACACCCGCAGCTCCCTCAGCCATTCCTTGCAAGACATGTTTTCTAGACCTTTTACAGCCCTTGTTGCCCTTCTATGGCCATGCTCCAGCACCTCAGTGTTCTTTCTAAAGTGAGGGGCCTGAAACTTGGATGCAGGATTTGAGGTGAGGCCTCACCAGTGCTGAGTACAGAGGGACAGTTGCTGCCCTGGTCCTGCTGGCCACACTATTGCTGATACAGACCAGGATGCCACTGGCCTTCTTGGCCACCTGGGCACACTCTGGCTTGTGTTCAGCTGCCTGTCAGCCAGCATGTGAGAGTCTCATTCTGCCAAACAGCTCTCAGGCCACCCTGGCCCAGACTGTGGTGCTGACTGTGCTTGCTGTGACCCAAGTGCATGACACAGCACTTTCAGTGAACTTCATGCAGTTGTCTTTAGGCCATTGATCGAGCCTATCTGGGTCTCTGTTTCAAGAGAATGTTCTAAGGATGTGATCTTTCAACTACCCAGCTTCCAGTCTGTTCTAGGTTAAGTTCTGTGCAGTAGTTGAGTGGCAGCAAGTAGAGAAAAAGGTGCACAAATTTAATGTGCTTCATTTATACAGGTCAAATTAGTTGTTAACCTAAGACATTGAACAGCTTTGGCAGTTTGTAAGGTGACTTCCTTTGCTCCTTTCATGTGTACTTCTCTTTTTACTTGTTTATTCATTATTGAAAGCAAAAGGGATTTGGCAATATGTGTGTGAAGAAGTCTTTTTGAAATATCTCTGGTGTCCTTCTATTTTCATGATTCTTTGTTGTATTATTAACACATGAAAGGGCTAAAAATGACCCACAGAATGTATTTTCAGTTGTAGTATCTGTAACTGTAATGTTTGTAGATAAATAATTTAAAATAACTTGGTACAGACACAGTTGCAAATTCAGTTGCCTTAAATGAGATTGTCTTATTTTTATCTCATCAAAAATAAAGGTGGACTTATTTCTCTTGTGTGAACACATTTCTGTCTCTTTACAGCAATTAAAAAATTGTATCTTGTATTAATGTCCTGTATATTGCTTCACTATTTCAGGTGCTGTGGTTATATTTATGACAACAGTGATAGATTAGCAGCGTGTTCAAAATGTTCCACCAAAGCAAAAAATGTTACTTGTTTCACCAAGCAAAGTATATATCCTTAAAAATTCCAATATTTCAACTGATAAAATCTCTTATACAGCTGTTTGACAGAGTTAACTTCTGTGGTCCACACAGGGCTACTTCAGATAATTATTTTGAGACCGTTTACTAATAAAACAAATCATTTGTTGCAGGACTCGTCTTATTTTCAGTCAGCTTGGGTATGAAGATTACAGTGCAGTTAACATACAAGTTTTAGGGTCTGAAGATACATATGGACCTCATGCTAGAAAGAGTATAGAAGGTGTAAGTATGCAGTGGAGTGTTCTTAAACTTTTACTGACCTCTTTTAATCTTTCCATATTGTTATCTTTTCCACAACTTTAAAGGAAGTCATTATCATCTTGGGAATTTCACCCCTTCATGTTGCAAAGAATTCACTGTCACTACGTAATGTAGAAAATTAACAGTGACAAGGTCTTTGCAGTATTGGGTGTTCCAGAAACACTGATACAAAATCTTACAAAAATGTTGTTGTACTTTGTTCTGATGGTCTCCTAAAGAAATACCATATTATAATAACTTCTGTGGCATAGACTTAAATTGCATTAGATGTAATGCAAAAAGACCACATTATAAATACTGCAGTCAGGAAATCTCAGCATTTATGTTGCCTGCACAACTTCAAAATTTTCTGTGAGTACTAGATATAGTACTGAAGAAATAATCTTCAGCTATGTAATTCTGCACTGTGAGTGCATATGTAAGAATATGAATGATGGCCATAGCCACTGCAGCTGTGATATCCATGGTCTGTTTTCCTAATCTAGAGAATGAAAGTCCTTTCTAAAGAAAGAAGACTGTAAATCATGTCCTCACTTAGACACAGTTTAAATATTTAGACAGTTTAGTTTGTTCCAAAACAGTAGCATTTAATTCTTCTTTGTCAGTGACAGCCTTGCAAAACTCTTAAGGTACACGTGGCAAAACTCAACTCTGAGTTTGTTCTTACTAGTGCTGACATTTTATCCAACAGTTTGTATCTAAAGGAAATGTGAATGTGGTGTAGCGAAGGACAGTGGACTTCTTACTAGTGAAATTGAGTGTTCTTAGAAATTGATCAAGTTATATCTGCAGCTATTTATTTCAGTGCTTGAGTTTCAATTTCCTTCAGCAAAGCAGCAAGAGTTGCCTCCTGAAGACTGAGCTTTATAATGTGGTCTCTTTCACAGAGAGGACCATAAAACCTGCAATTTTAAGTGTCTTACTAAGAGTGCGGAATCAAAATTTTGAAACAGAGGAACAGATGTTCCAGATGTTTGTACCAACTCCTGATCATTACGCATTGTAATGTATTCTTTAATTGAATTGTTGTATAGGAAGTTCTGTACAAAGTGAATAATGAGTTGAAGTTGAGCAGTTTCTCCCTCCTGATTGTTCAGTTTGCCTTGCTTATAGTACATTAAAGAAATTTTTTCAATGAAAGACTATTTGTAGTACTTTCTGTATTTCCAGCCTCAGTTCCCAGGTCTTATATTAAAAGTAAACAGAGTGTTATCACCATTGTATGTGCTTCTATCCATGCCTGAAACAAGATGTGAGAGCTAAGGCTGAAATACAGGAAATCAGACTCTATTGCCTTTCTTGCCTCCTCCAGCATTTTAGAAGAAACTAGCCAGGGTAGCTTTCATCTGGAAAGCAGCCATGGTCGTTTGAGAAAAAGGACTTGGGAGTGGAGTTTGCTTTTCCATTTAAAATACAAAGTCATAGAATCCCAAGGAGAACATTTACTCATTGGGGCTTCAGGTAGGGATAATGCAGTCACTTAAACACTCTTTCTTACAGTGTCTTTCCATGCAAATTTAGACCTGGTTATTTGGGTTACAAATCACAGTACTCAAAACCAGAGCCATACTGTGCTAGGCAGTATATTCACACATAAGGAAAATAGTTCTTGCTTTGAAAGTTCTGCTACCTAAATTTGAAGCAAAGAAGCAAATATGTACGTGAATACCACAACAGGGTAAGCTGAACAATATTTGGAGCTCAGTGTTGATATGTGGTGTGGCTAGACTACTTCCCAAGCACATCTGTCATACTGGTGTGGTGGTTAGCCTTTGCAGCTGTGAAATCACTGTGTCTCCCAGCCTTAGGTAAGCCTCTAGTCTGAGCTGCTGTGTGGAGGATTGACTGTTCCTGACAACACAAAATACCCTTGAGAAATAGGAAAGAATGGCAAGCACTTCTTTGTCTCAGACTTTGCTGCCTGTCACTCTTGATAGCACTTTGTCAGCACCTGCCCAGCCTAAGCTAGAAAGGGACCTGAATCAGCACTGAGTAATTTTAGTGATGTTTGATTTTTAGTATCCTCTGTTCTGTTGAGGAGAAAGGAGTTGTGACAGTGAGTTTGTGGTTTGGAAATCTGGGATATGTTTCATGTAAGCTGTTTTTTAATAGCGCATCAGGCATTAGAGTTTGCGGCATAAAAACTGTATGTGCTCTGTTAGTTTTCTGCTAACCCTTTATTAATTGATTTCCAAGATATTGTTCGGACTTTGTTTTGCTGTTTTTTTGTTTTAATTCTGATACTGTAAGATTAATTGCTTCAGCTCATATATATATACCAGTTTTAATACTGGGTTCATCCACTCCAAAAGAATTCAGCTGATTTTTGTAGACCTTTGTATCTTGCCTTCACAGGCAAGGAGGTAAAATGGAACTTTAAATGGAATGTTGATTATATGGAACAGTTTAGAACCAGAAAGCAGATGTGAATGTGTGAGGATGTTTTTTTACAAGAATGTTTCCAGTTGATTATTATTTGTAGTAATTTAATAAATCTTTTGATAGCTTTAGGAACACTGAATGTTAAAATTCTGCGCTTGTTGGGTTGTATGGCTGTATATTTTTTGTATATTGATTCCAATGGTAGATCCTTCAGTGGCTGAAAGTAGAATTTTTTTGAGAAGTAAAATTTGAAATGAGAGACAGTGCTTATCTGCAAGGACAGGTGTTTTGACTAGAGTAGGGAGCACATTTGGTTTATCTTTAGAGGGAGCATCTGCTCTTCTCTCTGAAAACATGGTGGTTTTTGCAAGTTCTGTTCTCACATTTATCTCCCAAGGATTAGGTTTGAATTCTTTTCTGTGGACAGATCTGCTTCCTTCTTGATGCTAAGAGAAGTGAACCTGGCTCTCTAACTTGTCCCCAGAGTACTCTCAGTGCTCTTAGAATAAGAACAAACTTTGTTTGCCAGTTCCACTGACAGTGAAGCCAAGTATTTGGTATTGTTAGTTACAGTACTTGATTCTTGGAGAATGCTGGAGAACAGGCACAGTGCCCTAGTGACTTGAAATACCCAACAGTTGATTCCATGGTATTCCAAAATAAAGATAATGAAAAGCTGGCGGCAAAGGATACTGATGGTGGTTAAAAAGTCACCAAATGATTTAACTCAAATACTGAGCTACAGTTATTTTTCAGTTTTGTAAATTTAACCAATGTTCTGCATCTAAGCTAATCTAATTTCAACCTTTTTGAAGCAGGGACCTCGGGAAGCTGTTCTTTGGCTTGCTGTACACCATAAACAAAGAGAAGCTGTAGAAATCTTCTCCAAAGAGATTGCACCAGCTGGAACTGGCATGGGTAATTATTCATATAATCTAAGAATTTTCAAGTTACTTTTTATTCTCTGAGCATGACTAACACCCAAAAACTTGGTCATATTAGGCTTCCTTATGTTGTTCATAGTGAAATAGTAATTTTTAAAGGTATATAAGCTTGGTGTAGAAATTCAACAGACATTAGCAGAATGATAAAGTCCTCGAAGTTCACCTTTGTATTCCTTTTAGATTCTTTATTATTCCCATGCTGCTACTGTTCCATCCTATTTTTTTCCTTTTCCTCATCCATCTGTTTTCCTACATGTGACTGTGCCGATGTGCAATAGTGATTTACTTTTTTACCATGTTCCTAAAACTTAGTAATGGTATTAGACTTTGCTGAGTGTTACTCAACTGGCAAAAATATACTCAGTGTCCAGCTATAACACTGCAGTTTAGGAAGAGATGTGCCATTTGAGAGTTCTGAAGGTTCTCTTCATACTTCATTATCTGGTGTTGCTACAAAGGATTTTTATTGATGCTACTGTACTTTCAACTGTTTAATGTATAGCTGCTTGTGTAAGTAATAACATTCAGGTGTAATTTAAAAAATTTAATACTACAGTGATGGTGCTGACAATCTGCATCTTAATTCCCATTGCGTATTAAATACCCAACTTAAATTCTCATCCTGCAGTATTAAGTCTAACTTCAAATTATTCTGTCCTCAGAATTTGATTTTGTGATATATTGCAAGATTTATTTTTGAATTGATGTGTGAGGTAAAATCAAACCACTAGAATTTGATTAAGTCCATCTTAGTTTTGAGGGTATATTTTTAAGTATTTGCTTGAAGGTCATGTAATGTGAAATGATCTGTGCTTCTATCACTTGCCAAATGTTTGTTCCAAAAGAAGGCACATTTGTTTTTTGTAAATGTCATTGGTTTCTCTAAATTTTCTGGGGTGACCTACTGTGTGATTATTTTGAGCAAATTTTTTTCTTTTCTACTCCCAAGTCCTTAGGTGTCACCACTATAACTATCTGAATTCTAAGCTTTTTCATGTGTTTTGTGCATAAATCATGAGTAGTCATCCCACTTCTATTATCCATTCTAAATGAATTTAAGTTTTGACAGCCTAATTTGAGGACCAGAGTTTAGATATTTTGCAGTGGCTTCTGCATATCTTAATGAAGACTATATCTTGGATTTACATAGATCTTCAAAATTAAATTCCATGGGCTTCACCTGAAACTCTGAAGTTCCATAGCAAATCTAAAATACTGATTAATGTAGGAATAGTTAAGTGTTGCCTTGCAATTAAGGAACGAATTTTTTGCCAGTTGGTTAAAAATTGTACAGAAGTGTGCACATTCTAACATTCTGTGTTTATAGTCTTTATAGTATTTGCAGAGAACAGTTTAATGCAGGTTGGGGTTTTCTTTAAAGCTGTATTTATGGAGACAAGGTCAGCACATCATGGTCCTTTTTCTTGTTTTTTTTGTGTCTACGATAAAGAGATGATCATGTAGAATTAACTGTAAATACTCATTGCAATAATAGTTTAAAATGTTGCAGTTCTGAAGGCTGATCAGAAGGTCAGCATTTACCATAGATGTAAGTTGCTTATAAAGACTTGGAGTTTTCCTTATGAATGAAGGATAGTATTTTCAGTTGGACCAAACTATCATTTCTGTAACTAGTTAGGAAATCATAACTGAAGTAGTTTCTCCTTTTTCATAGTGATTTCTCCATAGCAGACCAAGAAAGTAAAAATATATTCTTATTATTTATTCTATGCATGCATAGACAGTGCCCTAGAAAACATCTTTTTGAATTAAAGAAAGCTGTGTGGATTTTAAAATCATTGCTTATTTGTAAGGTCCAAAACTAATGGACCTGTACTTGTCTCTCCATTCTTAATCTGTGCTTCTTGTATAAAGCAATTGCTGTGTATTTAAACCTTGATTGAAGTCTGCAAGTGTTGGTTTCATTAAGGGTTCAGTTTTTTCCTTTTACCACTGATCTTTCTAGAATGAAAAAGTGAAAAATCTGCCTATGTGGGTTGGGTGAAATATGCAGAATTGAAACTGAGTTACTGTAACATGTGAACATCTGTGCCTTGAGGTGACTGGCAAACTTTCAGTTCTTGTTATCAGGGCTTTCAGTGATGAAACAAATGCATTCCTGTGTGGAATAGGGTTAGGCAGTCTGTGTGGATGATGGTTGGAGTGCTGAGTTTGTTTCCAAAAGGAACAGTTTAAGCTTTCTAGAACATCCTGTAGAAGTTTTTCTCAGAAAAAAAAAAATCTGTTTCAATTCTTAGAGCTGCTACTAATGAACAGCAATGGGAAAGAGACTATTTCTGGAATCATCTGAGGCATCTGGTGATAAATAGCACTTTTCCTTGCCAGGTACAGGACTGCAAAAAGGGCTCCATGACAAAAATGACTACTATCAAAGGCTGCCAGGGCTGTTTACTGATATGCTTCCAAGTGCATAGTCGTTCTTTTTTTTTTCATTTGTGGAAGATATACTGGAACTGCTTCATACAGTTACTTGTTTCAGTTGCTGTTGTGTGGTAAATTTCTGTATTACCTGTGCCCATAAACTCTTATGTAAGCAGAGAAGGGTCAGATTTGGGATCTGAATGCTTAGTTAGCTACTTGTTGGTGTGGAGTATGTTTAAAGCAGTAATTAAGAAGAATGTTTTTAATTTTCTTTCTTCAGTGAGATTTAGAATTTTGCAACACTGCCAAACAGTAATTAGTGGTGTACTAATAACTGCATCAGCTTAATGATGCTTAATTTCTGACAGAAGTGTGGAATTCCAGACCTTGCTGTGAAGAGCAGAACAAGGAACTCTTGATACTTAATTGTCTTAAAATGGGCAGGTCCACAGACAAGATTTGTAGGGATGGGTGAGTGATCTTGGGAACAGAAGCCAGAACTAAGACTGTTGAGATTGTTGTTGTCCTAGGTGAATTCTCCAGTAACAGCACCTGGTGTTCGTTTCCCTTCCCCTTTTCCCTGAGCTTTTTCCCTCCCTTCTATTTGACTAGGACATTTTTGGAAATTATTACAATTCTCTGGAGTGGCACAGCTTCAGGGAGGGGCAGAGCATGCCCCATGGCAGTATGGTCACTGTGATGCTGTTTCTTCATGAGAAGGTCAGATTTTCCACAGGCAGAGAGCCCAGAACTTGAGCCTTGCATGCCCTGTGCAAGTACTCTGGGCAGTGAGCACCTGAGGTCCCATTCTGTGCAGTGCTGCACCACTTTTTCTCACTGGACATTGAATAAAAATAGCTGTGGCTGCTGTCTCTTACATGGATAGAGCATGTCTGTCAAATGTGGCTTTGTGCTCTGCACATGGATCTGTGTGATGTAACTGCATGTGGCTTTGTTCTGCCAAAATGGTGGCAGCTCTGAGGATACACAGCGAGTGAGATTTTAAGCATGAGTGGCTTTTCCATATGAAAATCCTTTAAACAGTGAAGTCCTGTGTTTCAAAGGTGGCCAGCTTTGTCATACCCCTCCCAACTCTCCCATGTTAGTTCACTTCCAGGAGGTGAGATAGTGACTATGAGAATCATTGCAAATAATCCTTCTTTCTTTTTGTGCATATCCTTTTAATGAAGAACAGAGGAAAAGCAGAAACAAATTACAAATCTTTTATAATGGACACCAGGGAGGAAGGAGAAGTTGATGACTTGTAAAGTGATGTCACCTGAACTGAAACACTTTGTTCCGTTATTTTTGGACATTTAAGTGTGACCTTTAAAAAACTAAGCTCACTTTTAGATCTGTACTGGAAAAAAAGGGAAAAAAGGAAATATTTTCTCTTCTGCTTGGAGTGTATATAGTGGTTGAAGAGTACTGTTTCTAACTATATTCTTCTTTCCCAACAGTAGCAGTTTGGTGCTTATTACTCTGAAGTGCTGCGTAGGTGGTTGTACAGATAATAATCTTCATATATAGCACCTTTCATCCAAGAACCTTTAGCAAGCTGTGTGAAGATGATCAGCTAAGCTTTCTAACATCTTAGTAGCATTGGAAAGTATTCTGTCTGCTTTACAGAAGGTTTCCTGAGATAGTGAAAGAAAGCGTAAGCACGGAAGAATGTGAATCAAGAGTCCTTGGTTCTGCTTTCCCTGTAAGAAATGCTGGAAAGCAACTCCACCAATATTTAAGGGGACCAAAATTTAAGTTGGCTAAAATTTAAGAATGGGGAGTAGAGGAGAAGAGACATTGAGAAATGAGATTTGATGGTTCAGAATAAGTGTGGAGAGTCACAAGAACTCCTGCTGCATCTTTTGTAGTGAAATCCAGAAGCACTGTCGCTTCTGGTGTTTCATCAGGTGGTTTAAGCCTGCTAGTCACTACTTGTGGAGCTGTCAGCTGGAGTTAGTTGGTAGTTTTATTTTGACAATATCTTAATATGAAAATTACAATTTTTATGTAAAATAGGTGTTGATTTCTTTAATAATCAGTACTAAAAGCCTACTTCTGGTGTTTTTCACTTCAGCTGAATTTAAATCACTTGAGTCACTTAACCTATTTGCTTGACTTCTTTTCTTTCTTGTAATTAAAAATCGCATCATAATAATTTTGTTGAGTGATCTTCAGAATGCTTCACTTCAGAGACTTAAAACTGCATGTTAGGTCTTGAGTATCAGATGTGCTTTTTAGTAAATTTAGTCTTAATGTCAGTATTTAATAACTTCTGACTTACTTTGCAGCCTATGACTTTTGGATATAATAAAATTTTTGGGAATTGGTGTGTGTCAGGGATAATAAAACTCAGATCTCATAAAAGGAGAGCATTGCATAGCTTCTGATCAATTTAAGAGTGCTTAAATTGTGATTCCTCCCCTCTCCCCTCCACACTAGTAGAACCATCTAAAGGCATTATGCCAATCTGAAATTCCCAATTTCTCATGAAATTGCATCCTCTGCATAAAAAGAAGGAATGGTGTCTATATGTTGAAATGGGCTGAAGCCTGTGTGTTTGTGCTCTGCAATATATGCAAGGAGTGAGACCTGCAAGAGGGAATTTTGAGATGTTGCATTTTTTAAGAAGCTTCTATAGTCAACAATGAACGACTGAGATTTTCATAGTTATTCTCTGACTTTTTTTCCCTAATTCTTTTTAAATTCCCGATGTAAAGCCCAGCAGGACACATTGGCATACTTCCACAGAAATTGTTTTTAAGTATTATTAAAACTGCAGATGAGACACTTAAGCCCAGAGAAGAATTTGAAGTTACTGTATATAGACATGTCATGTTGGAGAATGATTTGTTGTTTATTTTCTGTTTGGAGTGGAAGACATTTACTGTAAACTTCTGTTGAGTGTGGTATTTAGTTCACAAGTTCAAATGCTTAATCAGTTTTCATTTGGATTATGCTGCTCTGATGAACTTAAAGGGATACATACTATTTAAAAAAAAGGCTAAACACACCTTATCCCATCTTTCAATATTTTTTTGCAGTTAATACTTGAGTTTAACCTTTTAATTGATAAAATTATTCTTTGTTTAGTCCTCAATAGTCTGAAAGTTGATAATGGCCAGTTTTTTTTTATCAGCAAGCAGCAGGTTTAGTTGGCTTTATGCATGTTGGTCTCCTTAAAAAAAATAATACCTTTCAATCTGTCTGTATGGTTCTGTCCTAATAGTGGGGTCTTCACAGGTGTTCTGTTAAGTGAGATTCCTGTGCTTGGCACTGGAGAATTCTAGACCACATGGACTCAGATTTTTAATCTGTAGTAACCTGTGGGAGTTCAGTGCAGTTCTACAACATTGTCCATAGAAGTTCACCCTCTCTTCATGAGAGCTAGCAAACACAGACCTGGTTTGTATTACTCAGTGAAAATCTCTCCATTATGTACAGTCCAGTCAGCCAAATGGTTAGAATTTAAATAATTTCTGTTGATTCAATGTTTTTATGTTGTCTTCTTTAATTCAGATACTTTATTCTGAGTGAAATGCAGTATTGAAGAGGCTCAAGAAGAGCCTTACTGTGGGAATCTGGCGTTCATAGTTTAACGGGGGTTCAGTAGCTAAGAAATGTTTTACTAATAGCTGAAATCATGTGCTGACCCTTATTTCACATTAAAATGACCGGAGTTTGACACTAAGATGACAGCTGGTTAATACAACTTGAAATTTTAAAGTGCTTGAGTATATGTAAATATTTTGACTGATGTCCTGAGTGTGTTGGAAGATACTTTTAGAAATGTCCTTGTTGTAGCAGTTTACTGCAGTCCCTGGTTTTTTTGAGAATAATAGTGCAGAAGATGAACTATCTGCTGTTTTCAGAGGACATAGATAGAATAATTAAGAACATACAATTGACCCCTGTAAAAAAAAGTTTGTATGCATTTTATACTGGTGCTCAACCATATTGTAAGAACTGCTGAGTATAAAACCTGAGACTTCAGATTTCTCCAGTGTGATCACTTAAAAAAATAATGCTTGACAAGTGGACTTCTTTGTCTGGCTTTATATATAAAAACCTATTTTGTTCCTTAGAATGTGTCATAAATACATTAATAACCTATTGGTTGAGCTGATTCAATCACTGGAAGTGTAAGGGTCAAAAGCTGAAAGCTGTTCAGCAAGAGACATTGCTGTATCTTGAAATTCTGTGAAACTTCAAAAAAAAGCTCTTAAGTTTTATTAAACTTAAAGTGCTTAAAGCTTTTTAGATTACAAGTAGTTGGAGAATTTTCATGCTTTTTTACTCCAAAACATTTTACAAAATGCTTCATGCAGTCTAGCATCCTTTGTATATTGCATAATGTTTTATTCTGTGGAAAAATATATGGAATTCTACAGAAGGGTTTTTTTTTTTTGACAGAAGTAGATTAAAGAATAAGCAGTAATTATCCAAAATTACGTGTGACCATTCAAGTAGGATTGGAATAGGATAGAGGGAATACTAAGGAGGCAAAACATCTGGGTTTTTTGCCATTTGTAAATCTAGTGGTGAATAAATGAGAGTTGGAAGGAATGAGGCTTGTTTTGCTGGAAATTTGCATCTCATAGGTTGATAGGTTGATTACAAGTTCCAATCAGGGTGTTTTCTGCTGTAGGGCATTTTACAGGGTGTGGTATATATGATATAGATTATAATGTATTAGAAGATGGTAGTTCTGCATATTGAAATAGGTACTTATTTGGGCTAATTTTATGCATCTTTTGTCAGGGCTGATTATCAGTGGATCCATGCCCCTGAATTTCCCCAACTGAGAGCAACATTGGTTTTCCCAAGTACTCTTTAGTTTGCTTGCTACCTCTGCTCATGAAATTTATCATGTTTTCTTTTCCAGCACATCATATGGGATTTTTAGAAGAATTTGTATTTGCAAGTCCATCCACAGAAGGGTTTTACAGGGTGAGAAAATAAAAAAGATTAAGAGACAGCTGGAGAGATAAAACATACATGGGAAACCAGAAATTGTCAAGCTTTTGTAGCAAGGACTGTGTCCTGATTGGGCTTCACCTTGTATTATTTACATGGATATCTGTTCCTATATCTCTGCTCACAGGGGAGTGCCAGTCATGGGATGTTAGTGTGCTTTGGTATTCTTGAGATTCTTCTCCATCCTTCATATTTGGATCAGATTTGCTATTGGGCCCAAAATGTGGGAGTCTGCAGGTGTGCTGAAACAATCATGAACAAAGGAGAAAGGAAGAAAACCTGACAAATAATTAATTATATGGACGTGTATACACAGAGGATAATGGTTTAGTTTTTGTAAGATACTTGGGCTGAAAATGAGTAAGACATAAAACAGACTAGAGGAAGGAGTCATAAAATGAGAAGACAGGATAAGACTGTATAAAAAAAGTGCAGATTAATAAAAGAAAAGCACTTTCTAACTAATAATATATTTATTTAATAGATTCAGTGTAGATTTAAACCTTTAAACACAGAATCTGAAGGAAGAATCCCATACCAGAGCTTAGTCACCTAGAAAGAAGTAGATTTACCATTCTTACTGCCTTAAGGTTTTCCAACCATGCAATATATTTGGGAGTTAATAAAAACAGTGGAATCCCAGTGGTGTGATTCCCAGTACTCATTGGTTTAAAATGCCCAGCCACCTGGAGAATTTGTAGTTCTTAGGCTTGGTCCCCAGGCTTTTGGATCAAAATAAGTGTCATGATACTCAGTTTGACACCAAACAAACACTGTACCTACAGATGAACAGGATATGGATGCATTGGAAGGAAGGTCTCCTATCTAGAGGTAATCCCTCCATTCTGCGGTCCATCAGTTTTTATGCCATTCTGAGGCACAGAAGCTGGCAGTGGTGGTGAGTTCATTGGCTTGAAGTGAAGCAACATGTTCAAGAGGTTCAGTGGTAGCAGAGGACACAATACTTTTATCTTCCTTGAGGCACTAAGGAATGGAGCTCTGATGACAAAAAGTGGTCATGTGAAGTTTCTGGGAAAATAGATCAAGAGCTTCAATTTAGCTGAGAATCTTAGGGATTTGAGACTGCATTTGAGACTGATTGATATTCTCTACAAGTAGGACAAATTGTTTGTGTTATTGTAGATAAAGATAAGCCGTCCAGAAAGGAGGGAGAGCATCTCTACAGATATTTAAACAGGCAATGCAACATAAGCATAAATTACAGCATGAAGAGATATTTTTATGAGTTTGCTTGGGACATCCAAGGCAATCATAATTTAATTAGCAGAAGGTAGGTCTAAACACAGTGACAAGGTTCACTATTTCTTGGTTGTACTACACCTTCCATTGCCTTCTTTTGGTCTACTGGAGGAATGTAATAGGAATCTGAGACCTAGGTTGAGGTGAAGTGTAGTGCTCATGTGCTGTTTACAGAATTAACAAACTGGTTGTGGTTTACAGTAATTGAAGATTTGCTTTGTCTTCTCTGCTTGAGACCTAACTAGGAATTTCAGATAGATAAAAATTAAATTTGACTTTATATTGCTTCCATCATATTTATATTTACATAAACAATAATCATAGTATAGAACTTAATAATGTTGCACTTGGGATGTTGGTGCACAACACTATTATAGTTGTGCACAAAGGTATAGCTTTGCTCTGCAGTTGTAGGGATAGCTGTAGTAGCTCCAAAGACAGATATGCTGTTACAGTAGCTTGTGCTCCTGAACTTCAGAAAGACCAACAGAAGAAGGTTATCCTAGCCTCAAGGTGTGAGCAATTGTTGCTCTTACTTGGACTGTTTTCTTGTCTTTGTTGAGAACTACTTTGTTGTAGGAGTCAAGATCCCTTGTGTGAAAGCAAGCAAATGAAGAACTTTCTTTAAAAGCTTTCAGGAAGTTGAAATTGATGTTGGAGCAAACTCTGGTATCCCTAATGAGCAGTTCAGCTGCCTAGCAGGAAGTGACCCATATGACATCCACAGATAATTTAACTAGCTTTATGGACCTGTATTTTCAACTTGACCTTACCACATCCACCCTCCTTCCCCAGCAACATAAATAAACAAACCAGGCACATAATTCAATAAAATCTCTGCAGCTGGTTTTGTTGCTGAGTGGCAGTTCTCCTTGAATGATTGCACAGGTAAGATATATAGGGCTGAAACCTCACTGGATTATTTAAAATTGTGTAATACTTGCGTAAGGGATTCTTTTGTTTTCTGTCCACCACCACATTTCTTTTTAGCAGTACATAGTGAGCAGGAGGTGGTTATTTGTGATGCTGTTTCTTGTGAAGGTTTTTTTTTCAGTGTACTATAAAACATTATAGACTTTTTTGGGGAAGTCGCTTCTGATGAGCATGAGTATGGCAAGGCTGTGTAATCTCTGCTGCCACTGGTATGTGTCCACATTGACAAGGCACTGAATCCAAGCTAAAGCAGCCTGCTGTGGAGTAGAGCTCATCACTGTTAGCTCTAGTATAACAGCAGCACAGTTACCTGGCTTTTAGCTTGCTTGGAGCACTAACTGAGAGCATTCATACCTGCAGAAAGTCTGAAGCCCTTTTTAGCCAGAATTAATTTGGCCAAATATACCATGTGGGCAGCTTTCCACAGCACTTCTTTTAAAGGGACTGCTTAACATAGTTGCTAATTAATTCCTAGGCTCATGTAATGTATGCATTTTACTGTTCCTTTCCCCTCTTGTTTGGAGCTCTGATGCATCATGTGTTCCTGCTGTCCATGCCAGACAGAAGGGTGAGAAGCTGTACTCAAGGATGAGGAGAGCAGAACTGTTTCTTTCAGAAATACTGAGCTGGGCAGATGGGTTTAATGACAGAGCCTGGCAACCTGATAATACAGTGCTGACTTAGCACAGGTCTGGGCTCGTGCCTTAAACTCCTGAATTGCCTCTGTACCACAGAGAGAGAATGGGATCTGCACTACCCAGCACCTTAAAAAAGCAAAGTTAGTTTAAAGGCTAGAGAGAGTGATTCAAATTTAACAGTCTACGCAAGCAAAGTCATTGAATACTAAAAGAAACCATGGTTCATCAGAATTTTTTCTCTGCTGTCTTTGAAAGTAAATAAAACAAGAATGACAAAAAAACTAAGGCGAAGTTCTTTTTTATCAGATGTGTTGCCTCCCTCGCATTCGTATACAAAGTATTTGGAAGAAGATTCTAAAGATTTAGTTCACACTTTGCACATTTAAATTTTTTTTGTTAAAATTCACAGTTATGTGTTTTGCCTTCTAACTTGTATAAAATGTTCAGTTTTGTCAATTTATGGGAATGTAATTTTCTAGAGATTTCCCTGCATTTATTAAAAATGGATCAATTCAAGCTATGGTAAGCTGCAAGCTCTGATGTTTTGAAGAAGGCTTTAACCATTTAATTTCCTTTTCCAGCCCCTGGCCTCACTGCAATTGTTGGAGGGCGCCCCAGAGTGTAAGTTAACTCCTGACCATTAACTTGTTGTAGTGTGTGATTGTAATGTTCCTACCAGTCACCATCACAAGCTTCCCCAGCTTGGGACAGCAGCCACAGAAGCAACTAAATCTTCCTGTGTCACTGTACTTAATAACTGATAACAGGATAATAGTGCTATATGATATGCATGCAAATAATAAAATTCTTTATTGAATTAAATGTGAGTTATTTAGGTTTCTGATCAGCTCATAGCAATGCCTTGGCTTAATGAGCTGTATGGAAAGCTTGAAATGTGACTTTGTGGCAAGGCAGTAGCTCAACCACATGAATACATGCAAATTTCTGGACCAGTTTTCTCTTGTAGTTGGTAGTTTGGAATATGGGCCCACCAAAGTCATATTTGTATGAGTTCACTTCACCTAGAAATGTAAGGTCAAATGCGAGAACATCCCACAAAATTTTAGCATGAAACCATTTCATGACTGAGCTGAACATAGCAATATTGAGCATGTTTAGAAAAATTGGCTTGATTCACTTTCTTTCTAGATACGGCTAAAACGTTGTGGTGATTTATAGCCTCACCTTTCGATGCTTATTCATCTAAAACTTTCCTGTCATTTAGCAAATACTGCACAGGAAGGTGGGAGAAGAACCTGTGGCTGTATTTCCAGTAGCCCTGTGTAGCTGGCCTAGGTATCAGTGTGGGGCTACTGACAGTGTAGTAGACTTCAATGTCAGGAAGTACATCCTTTGTCAAGAAAATATTTTTGCTGTTTTGGCTACTTTCCCTCAGTAAAATTTTCTTCAGTTTTTTAAACAAAATCTTACATTCTTAATAATGGAATTTAAGGAGTTTTTACACTTCTCAGGCTTTCCAAAGTTGGTTGAAAAACCATTACTAGACATGGTTGAATGGATTTAATTTCCCGTGTGTTTGGTGTATGAATAGTCCAAAGGTGTATGATCTGTAAGTTTCATTAATTTCTAGGTAAATGCATTTATGCTTGTTGTTTTGTGTGTCTAGGTCTCCAGTTTTGAAGCCATTTTTCTTCCATTATCCCAAAAGCAATGTTCAGGTAAGACCTACTGCCTAAAGTCTGAGTTCTGTTTTCTTGGAAGTAATTTGAAAAATCCTGCTGATTCTGACATTTTTTGATGACTTTCAGTAATAAAACTGCAAAGTAGCCTGGTGACTTTGATGAAAAAATATTTCCTGAGAGACTAATGTTACTCACACAGAATGTTTTGCAACAGTTGAACTTGCACTAATTAAAATGGAAGGTTGGCAAATTTTGAAATAGCTTACATCAAAACTGAGCTTCTCTTTTCAGGTTCCTGGAATTGTAGGTTTGACTTATTTTTACTGCATTTGCAAAGAGTGCTTAAGAAAATTGTAGACTTTTTTGGTGGTTAATGGAGTGTCTTTAAAGAGTAGGTAGTTGGGTGTTCAGAGAGTGGAACATTAATCTTGTGAACTTGAATACTTCTTGGGAGTTTTTGGGTCGTGATGTATTTTGTGTATACTACTGGAAATAAATACTAAAATCATTGCAATTCCTCTGATTGAACAGGTTTATAACAGGTCTATAAAAATAAAAGTAGTAATTTCTATTCTTGCCTATATTACAAAAACTGTCAAATTATGAAAGCCAGTGCTACTATTGTGATGTCATGGAGGAGCCTGTGACTCTGTGCCCCTGTTTAGTTCTTAGCAATAGTTTCTTTCAGTCCAAGAATTTACAGTTCAGATGTCTAGGTAGCCTAGGTGAGACATTACAGTGTAAGATGACATGTTCATCTAGAGCCTGCTTCTTTTCTGTGATGCAGATGCCCCTGTCTAGTTCAAAAATTTCAAGATAAACTGGAAGAAATTGCTTTTGCTGAAACCATAAAGTGCTTGGATTTATAAACATTGTCTCTGATCTTCTGAGTGCTGTCAGGTATTGAATTTATCATTTGGAAACTGCAGACAAAACTGAATATATGCCCTTCTTTTTCAAGTAGCTTGTACCTACTGCATCCCTCTCATGCCAAGGCATCCTAGTAAAAGCCTTCTCACCCATCCTCTGTCGAGAAAGTGGCCCAAGGCTGGAATGTTGGTCTGTGCTAGGCCACAGGTATTGTGACCTAACAGGTCACAGGTCAGTCAGCAGGCTTCTGCTTAGGGTGGCTCTGGGAAGCTTTGGGAGCACAGGCAGCAAGTGAAAAAGTGGGCAAGGGGGAGCAAACAAAACAACATGATCAGAAAGGGACTGTTTTGTTTTCATTCTTTAACATTCATACAGTGCTTAGCACAACCAGCCCTATTCTTTAAGTTGTATTCTTCATTAAAGGAAAATATTTTCATTTCATAGCTTTATACAGAAGATGCCATTTAGTTATTAAATCTAAGTTAATTACAAAGTCTTCACAGTGGAATAACATCAAAGAAACCCCCACCTTTCTTGTTGTGTAAAGTTGAATTACTTACTTTGATCATCACTTACATGTTGCCTTATACAAATGGCTTGTCTTTGGCAAGTTTAGTGTGAAATTATTATCTTTATGGAAGTTTAGTCTACCAATGTGTTGTTCAAATTCAGTATTAACTAACTTAATTAGCACTGTGTTCCAGACTTGGTAAAATGCTGTTGAGATTAAACAGTAACCTAATTTAACATTTACTCATTTACTCTTGTCTCATTTACTCTTCTCAATACAGAAAATCAAAGTCCTTGCTCTGTGTAACTAATCTGATAGAGGCACTGCTATGCTGTCAGCAAAATGCAGTGTGTCCTATCACTGTTGTCCTGCAGTAATATTGAGGGTAAAAACGGGGTGTGATTCAAGTCCTTGATTCAAAATTCTAGCTGTATTTTAAAAAATATTGTTCAGTAAGAGATTACAGAGTGAGTATGGTATGATTTAACTGATTTTCTAAATTAGAAGTTCAGTTACAAAGAGTCTAGTTAGTTTAGATCAGCATTTGACCTAAAACTAAAAAAAATTCCATAAGCAGATTATGAGTTATGTTAACATTGCCACAGTGGGTTCTTTTCTTTTGTGTTAGGTAACAGCTTTCTGGGTGTCAGTTTGGATTCAATGTCTTGTTTGTTGTTTCCACTCCTTTTATGCAATTGTACTGATTTTTGTACCCAGTTCAAATAGTAGTTGTTTTCCATGTGTGCTTTGAAGGTAACCTAAAACTTTTACACAGGGAGAAACTGCAGCAAACCTACTGAAGGCAAGTTGTTATTAGTTATTCTCTAAGGACAATCTTAAGAAAGAGTGCTGAGTGGAGTTATTTTGCATTTTCTATCAACTGAGCACTAATAACTGCTGCAGCTAAGTTCATTTATATTGTTTTGCTCTGGAAGTTTAACCTGATTGTGTCTGAATCTTTCATACTGGGAGTCCTCCAATACAGATGAAATGAATGCCATTATTCATTTCCATCTCACTTCTTCATGTCCTGTATGTGGTCTGTCAGGTAAAACTGAAGGGTAGCCTGCTGCGTGTGTACTTTCTACATTCTTCCTCTTGATCAAAAGGATGGTTACTGTTAAAAGCTGAGATACTGGTCCATATATATATCAGGGAGCAAGACTTTTTTTTCCCCATGTTGTTGGAGGTGTTGAGCCACTTGATCCTTGGCTGCTGCCTCTGTGTCTCTCCAGGGCATTGCTGCCAGTCACTTGGGATACAGTGATGATGTGCTGCACACAAATTGCTGTCCTGTGGGTCATGGGAATTGGGCTTCATCTGGATCTGACCTGACTAATCTGCACATTAGTTAGGTCACAATAAACCATTTCTAGCATGGCTAATTCTTCTTCTTTCAAGAACTGGATGCTTCCCTGCATTGTGCTCTTATCTGGGTGACATACAGCATTTTCCTTGAAGAGATAGCTTTCCTTCAGATCATCTAGTCCCAACCTTCACTGCCAAGGGCAGGGATACCTCCCACTTGACCAGGTTGTTCAAGGCCTTAACCAACCTGGCTTTGAATACCTCAGGGATGGAACATCCCTAACTTCCCTGGGCAGATTGTTCCAATGTTTCACCACCCTCACAGTGAAAAATTTCCTCCTAATATCTAAACTAAATTTCCCCTTTTTCAATTTGTACCCATTACCTTTGTCCTGTCACCACTGTTCTTGACAAAGAGCTGTTCTCCAGCTTCCATGTAGGCCCCTTCAGATACTGGTAGGCTGCTGTGAGGTCTCCACACAACCTTCTCTTCTCCAGGCTCCCTCAGTCTGTCTTTGTAGGGAAGCTGCTCCAGTCCTTTTATGACCTTCATGGTCTCCTCTGGACTTGCTCCAGCAGATCTGTGTCCTTTGTATTTTGGGGACACCAGCACTGTACACAATCCTCCAGGTGGGGTGTCACAAGAGCAGAGTAGAGGGGGAGAATCACCTCCTGCAGCTGACTGGCCACACTCCTTTTGATGCAGCTCAGTATTGGGTTGACTTTCTGGGCTGTGAGCGTACACTGACGGGTTGAGTTTTCCATCAGCCATCACCCCCAAGTCTTTCTCTGCAGAGCTGATCTCTGAGAAATAGTCTTAAATAGCTGTTTAAACTTTTAAACAAGACCTGGAACACACTCACAAGACATGAGCCAACAGTGTGGCCAGGAAGGCCAATGGCATCCTGGCCTGTGTCAGCAATAGTGTGGCCAGCAGGACCAGGGCAGTGGTTGTCCCCTGTACTCAGCTCTGGTGAGGCCACATCTTGAGTCATGTGTCCAGTTATGGGCCCCTCAATTTAGGAGGGACTTCGAGGTGCTGGAGCACATCCAGAGAAGCTGGCAAAGCTAGTGAAGGATCTGGAGCACAAGTCTCACAAGGAGCCAGCTGAGGGAGCTGTGGTTGTTTAGCCTGGGGAATAGGAGGTTCAGGGCAGACCTTATCACACACTACAGCTACCTGAGAGGAGGTGGAGTCACCCTACCTGGAGATGTTTAGGAAAGACTTGATGTGGCACTTAGGTCAAGTTGACATGGTGGTGTTGGATCATAGGTTGGACTCGATGATCTCGGAGATCTTTCCCAATCTAATTGATTTTGTGGAGACATAATGATGAGACATGCTACTTTGAACATCCCAGGATATTTAAAATTCTCAAGATCTATTGTAATTAGGCTGGAGGATAAGGAGAAGAGGAAGGGAAGTGTGTCCCCTCCATGGTCTGAGTTTCCAAAGAGAAAAGGTAAAAGGTGTAATTATCAATGGTTGCTGATAGATGACTCCCAAGTACAGGGATGACAGCAATGCTGAGTGCAAATACCAGATTAGTTTCACAACCAGCAATTATATCATATCATTAGCCAGCATTACAAAGTACAGCTTGATAACCTCAACCCAGTTTCCATGGGTGATAAACATTGTAATAGAGAACACATACTGCAAGTAAGGCGGTACATAATTGAACTTAAGGAACAAACACATCAGCTTGGTGAGCAAATAAGTCATTGTGGCCAGTGGCTATTAAACTAATACAACAAATGCTTGTAAGAAATTTGTTCTAACATATTCTAGTCAGATCTGTTGTTATCTCAGCCCATTAACTCCCGTGCTGGGCATGAAAAAAGTCTGTCAGGGTTTATTTCCAGCTGGCAATTAAGTGCCACTCAGCCACTCTCTCACCTCCCCCCTCCCCCGTGTAATAGGGAGAAGAATTGGAAAAATGGTAAAAATTAAGCTACACAAGTTGGGATAGGAACAGTTTAATAATTAAAACAAAGTAGTAGTTGTTGGTATTATTAAAAAAGGGACATGACAAAAAAGTAAGAGGGGAACAAAACCCAAGAAAGGGACACACCTGTAGAGTGTCCCTCCACCCACTGACCAATGCCCAGCCTGTCCCCCAGCAGTAATCAGTAGCTCCCAGCCAACTCCCCACTCTCCCCATTTATGTAAAGGTCATGATGCCCTTTGGTGTGGAATATCCCTCTGGCCAGTTCAGGTCAGCTGTCCTGGCCATGCTCCCGCCCAGCTCTCTGTGCACCTGCTTGCTGGCAGAGCATGGGAAACTGAAAAGTCCTTGACTTAGTCTACTAAGTGTTGCCACTGAGCAACAACCAAGCCCAAAATTCCTGTATTGATGTATTTTTTTAGCAGCTTTCACAAAATATATTTGAAGATAAACACAGAATGCAGCAAGAAGTTTGTCTATAATACAGACAGCAATATTAAGAAGAAAAGGGGGTTGCATCATGGAAAAGGTGGAAATGTTCAAGTTTTGGGATTCAGCTGTCAAGAGTTGTGACATGCAATGTTGCAGTATATAGAGTGAGATGGAAGGAGATTTGTCTTCCTTTAAAAAATACCAAACTGGACAAAGAATTCCTTTGGGGTTTTTTATACCATTTCTTTCCCTAAACAAAGATTTCTTTTAGGTTTATAATGAATTATTATTGTATTGTGACCTTTTAAAAGGGAGCAACAGAGCCTTATATGTGAAGCTCTTACTGGAAGTCTACTAGATCAGTACTTAATTAGGAATGTGTTTTATTTATTCACATTGTAATGGATTTCTGATTTGACTGTTTGAAAATCTGTGTTCTTTGTACAGATCAACCTATTTTTAAATGGGCAGCATGTTGAGATATTTGAGGAGGATCTCACATTTACTTCAGATGAGGTGGTTTCATTTGATCTACCCAAGATTAGCAGTGAATTGAAAGGTATGTTCATCTTTGTACTTGTAAATTTATCATCTGCTATCTTCATCCTGGTAAATTGTGTTGGATTTTGTCTCTGAAATACATTTTGCCTCCTTATGTGATACATTTTTATGGCTGTTGCAAACACAAACTGTTTTCTTGGAAGTGTCGTGTAGTGTTTCAGACTATAAGAAGTATGGAAGTACATTTTTATTAAAAACCTCTAAGCCTTTAACATAACCGAAGATCATGTAAAGCTGGCTTGAAATTGAAATGTGATTTCAAAGTATACTGTAATGTTAGCTTTTGTGAATCCTGGGAATAGTTGGAGTTGTCTTACATCAAAATAGTGTTCAGAATAGAGGACAGACAAACAGAATGATTTATGGACTCACAGGACTTAGATAATTAAAATTCCCTCCTGTTCCATATGGCAGCCTTCACAAAATCAACAAGAATGGGATCAACCTGGAACTGGTGAATTTAAAAGAAACTATACTGGGGTAATAATCCAGTATTATTATAGTGATTATAGTGATTGTGTAGTTGCTGTGCTGCTGCTAGACTTGTCTAACCAAATTCTCTGAGAAGGAAAAAAACCTTGAGAATTGCTAACCAGTGAGCTGAATGGAGCAGATCAGGATGTCTGCAATGAAAAGGAAATGTTACATCAGAGTTGCTCATACAAGCAATTATTGAAAGTGCTGGACACCTGAAAATGTTTGTTATTGCTAATGGCTGAACTATATACAGTATTTCTTAAAGTATAGCATGCTCCATCATTCCCTTTTGGCCCAAACAGTCTTCATTATCTTATTTCTGCTTACCAGAGAACTGGGAGAATTAGTTTAAAGCTGTGGCTAGGTATTTGAAAATCTCAATCAGCTGACTCTGCCTAAAAATTAGAAGTTGGAAAAATTTCTGAAAATAATACTGATGGTGAAAGAGTAATTCAGGTATTAAAGTCTCTGTATACTTAAAAAATTAATGCTATTAAGGCATTTATATGTTAAGGTTTACTCTGGATTCCAGATAAAGGTGAGCAGTATTTTCTCAAAGCTAGCAGTAGAACAGTGTAACAATTACTATGAGTTAGTAAGGAATATTTGTATCACACAGAGAAATTTTGAAATACATACGTGACTTTGTGTTTATTGCCATTTGAAAGCCACTGATAGTGGATGCCTGATTGCCATGTGTGTATTTATTTTCCCCATCTATTCAAACAATCTCTTCAATAGAATGATTTGTGCTGTGTGGAAACAATTTAAAGTCTTAAGTAGGTTTCAGCTCTTATGTCTGTTGGAAATCTAATGTCTTACCAGCATCTCTCAGCTCCCTGGGAGTTCTCAGGAGGGCAGAGTGGTATTTGCACCATCAGACTGGGCAAGTTAAGGAATAGGAAGTAATTGTTTGGCTTAATGAAAGGGTTAGTAAAAGTCCTGGGTTTGGGTTTTTTTTCAAGGTGACTCCAGTGCTAAATATGGGAGAAGCCAAAAGCTGCTGGACTCCCTACTGCCTTTTTATAACTTGAGAAAACTCTCAGAGGTGCCTGACACCAGCAGTTAGCTACTGAATTCTTCAGGCCTTTTTTCAGGCAAAATCCCACTTTTGAGAGACAGCAGAATTTCTCTGGTTGTTTCCCCTGAGAAGCATCTCTAAACTTTTGCCCTTGGTTGTAAATATAAATGTTTTCTGCATATGACTAAATACTTACCTACTTCTGTGGCTTAATGTAGGACAGCATGGATGAGAAAGACAAATGGGTTAGACTGTAAAAGGAATAGCCTCTGCTAAAGCATTTTCTGTAAGCATTTAGAGAGGAAAGTATTTTTCTTAGTTTCATGGTTATCTCAAGGGTGAGGGACTGTTAGTTGTTGTTGAATAGATAAGAGAAATATGTGAAAATGGATTTAAAATATGTGCTAGATGTGCTTCTGGGAGGGTGGAATTTGTATTTACCATTTTCCCTAGCTTTGAAGGGAATTCTTTTGTAGATTTAAGATGTTTATTAAATGAAAACAATTTCCTGATAAACAGGTCATGAAAGATAAATCAATTAGGGTAATAATAAATGAGAATACCAGAAACACGGACTTAAACTGGTTTTGTTTAAAGGGAGATTGTCAGAGGCTGACTGTGTAAAACATCTGATGGAGAAAAGATTTCTGTAGCTTATGCAATTTAGATATTGTCAAATTTCAGCCTTTGATAAAGCACCACATTTTGTCTTGAATGGTATATTGAATGGAATTATTAAAATTAATGTGATTTCTCTAGTGTATGAAATGTGGTAGTCTTGTCCAAAATGAGCAATGAGCTTTAGGTGAACTTTCAGATCCACTCTCAATGGAGATGTTTAATCAAAAATAATATTCCCCAATTAAATAAATACACCCTTAAATATTTTCTGCCACATTTCATGGTACATTTTTGCTTGCAAGTGAATGTGGAAAAGATTGTGAGCTTCAAGCTCAAAACAAACCTGCTGTGTTCCTCTTTCTCACTGTATGCTTTAACTTCAAATTTCATGTTACTGTGAGTTTCTACCACTGAGGAGCTGATGTGCAGACTGAACTGTAATCACTCTTTCAGCTCACCTTTCACAGTGACGCAATATATATTATAAAACTCTAGATCTTAATTAAAGCAGTTCAGTGCTGATAAGTTGTTTGGGCAGATTGTGGGAAGATTTTCTGATCCAAGTGTGCCAGTAGAAGAGGTTGCTGTGGTGAGCCCCTAGTTCTTCATTATGTTTTCCTTGTTATTGCCACTCACATGTGCCAGCAGAACTCCTCCTGTGAGTGTTGACTGATCTCCTTCAACCAAACACAGATACACTGTACAAATTATGTGTCATGCCCTACTGAGCTATTTTTGTTATCCAATATATCTCCTACCCCCATACCCAAATGGACTTGGGGGATCTGTCCAGCTGCCACTGCCACAGACAGGGTCAGTGAAAACTGCAGCCAGTAGGATTTGGACATAGTTTCTCTCTTACCCAGGTCAGCCTGGCTCACCTGGTTCAGTCTTTCTCAGCAATTTCCTGTGAGCGGGAAGGAGTTGAAGGTTAGGATGATTAGGCTAGGGCGGGGTTTACCTGATCACCTGATGCAGTTCACAGAATACATATCTACTCGTGCCTGCATGGTAGGTGCACTAAGTAATCCCTCAGGCCAGCATTTGGAGCATAAGATCTTTAATACTGGGTCTCCTACTCCCTAAAATTAAAACAAAATTTAAAAAGGAAAAAAAAAATCAACCCAAATAGTTTGGTATTCTCAGCAGAAGCAATATAGTACAAAAGGGACAGACAGATGTATTTTCACATTGCATTGTGCCTTGCAACATGAAGTTAGTCCAGCATAATTGATTTACAAGACCTTGTATCAATTCCTTTAAATTCAGGACGTTTGTGACTTGCTGCCTCTGGCTGCCATCAGCAGCAGTTGCACGAAAGCTGCCACAAAGCAGGAAGGCTGTCACTTCCCTGCCCTGCATATTCCCCCTGCTGGTGTCCAAGGAGCAGAGAGGGGGGGAGAACTGCTACTTGTGTCCAGAAGGATAGAAAAAAAGACAGGAAGGGGACAGAGGAGAGAAGGACTGAGGGATGAGATGTTTACTGCGAGTCAGGAGTGGAGGTCAGTCTGTTATTTGATGGTGAGGTTGAAAAGCCAAGGAGTCCAGGAGAGTTCATATGGCCATAGGAAGGTTGGATCAGAAGCAGAACTGACTGAAAATTACTCGATTCTTGCTGCCTAAAGCTTGGATACAGCCCGTGCTTCAAGTTGCGGTGTTATGCTGTGATCAATGAATAGCTCAAACTCATTAGCAGAGTGGGTGCTTCATCTCTCACTTTAGAGAACAGGAGGTAGATGGTGACAGCCTACTACTCATAATCAACAATTGCAGGAGGTCTGTGCTGTGTAACTTAACCGTCAAACCTCAGGTATGTACTTTGAGAATCCCACAATATTAAATTCTGGATTTGGACAGGACTGGGTTCACTTTTTGATACATAGATGGATAATATATTTTGTATCAACTTCATTCAGGAAAGTGCAACAACCTCCATGTTCCTTGAACATGCAATACTCAAACATTGACAAGTTAGAAAATTGAGACTGGCTTCCTAGAAAGCATACATTTTCTTATATAATACTAAGATATTTACAAAAGTAGTAACTTGAAAAAGAAATCTTAGGTTTCTTCTATACAGCTGGATAAGAAGCTGTATATTGCAAATGCAAATGAGAGATGTCTTAAAAAGGAATTTTTACTCTTTTCTACAGGTATTAGCAGATAATTCTGTAACATCTGTTCAATCAGGACAGGAGCAGCTGCAGGTATTTTCCACCTGCACTGGAGGCAGAGATCTGTGTCTTAAGGGGACAAAAGCTACTGGCTAGCCAAGAAAAGACTGCTTATCCCTCTTTCATAGGTCCTGCATTGCTAAGGCCAAGATGGAAGTCATATTGATGGGTCATGGAGAAGAGGATGCATTTGGCTGTAAAAAAAGTAAAAGGGATTTGGGAGATGGAGCAGGAGGGATCAGCTTCCTAATGTTGGCCCCCCCAGTCTTTTTCTCTAGGTGCTCCTGTGAGAAGAAGGACTAGAAATGTTTTCAGTGCAAACAATGCAAAAAACATGCACCTAAGCTGACAGTTACTCCTTCAAAATGTGCAATTATTTGTAGCACCATTAAAAGGAATTAATTTTTTTGTTGTACAGATCTGCCAAGTGGTCCACACACTTACCGCTTAGAAGATCTTGCCTATACTAGAAGTGGAGACAAAGGCAATTCTGCAAACATAGGTATTTTTCTTTCTTTTGCTTTCTGAAGTGATGAAACATTTTCACATTAAGAGTGAAAAGACTACCAAATGCTAGTCTTAATTTGTTTAAACATCACCTGACCTTTTTTATAATTGTGCTGAAACAAATGAGAATATGTATTGAATATGGATTTACTAATGAAATATCTGTAGTCTTCTGATTAGCCGCTGTTCTAATCTGAGGTACTAAGAAAAAATACTAGCATGTCATACTAAAAAGAAAAGGTTTTTGTTTTGGGTTGGAAAGTTGAGCTCCCAGAAGTTAAGAAATGCCTTTTTAAGGTTTCTTTTACACATCACTTGCTAGTCCTTCATGTATGTATGTTACATAATATAATTTCTTGGTTGTCTGATCATGTATAATATTTTCATATATTAATTTTGTAACATGTCTATGGCTAAAACATTGACATTAGTAGGAAATACTAAGGTGTTCTCATACGTACAAGAATGTTTTTATTATATTGCTAATGCAAATGGTATATTTCAGTGTGCAGTCTCTTTGCATTGATTGTGCTGCTTCTTGCATTGTTTAATAATTCCTTCTATTCCTTACTTCTGCATGCAACAATTGGCTCTCTTACTTGTTGGAAGATGAGAGCGTGTGGTGTTCAAAGCTCAGTATGAATTAAAGGTGCGTTTGGGATTTGATTTGCTATTAGCTGTTGTGCTAAAACTGATGAATTTTGTTCATTTGTATTCAGGAATATAGTTTTCTTGTCCTTGTTTGTGAAACTAGTTTTTTTGGGTTGAAGAATGAAGCAATGTTGATTTTTTTTTTTCTTTTTCCTATTTTTTCTTTTTTCTTCATGATTGACCACTGTTGCAGTGTAGCATTGCCAAGTCATGAATGATGTATATATAATAGACTGCTTCAGATACAAGGACACTGCAGGTTTTCTAAGGAACAACACTAACAACAACAAACTTAACCTCTAATTTAAGTCCAGATAAAAAGGTCCCAGTGATACAAAGCTGTTTTCCTGATCCTGCTCTGGAACCTCAGCTTCAGCATAAAATTAGCTGAAGCTTATAAAGCATGTTTACAGCAGTAAAAATGTAATTGCAATTTGTCATACTTACATCAGGATCCCGGGCAAGAGGTGGGGCAAGGAGGCAAGGACCAAACCTTTGGTCACTGATCATTCCTTGTTGTGATTAATTGTGATTACTTAAACATCTAAGTCTTGCAAACCATTTAAGGGAAGAGAATTGCCTGTGGGTTGTTTGTTGTGATGTTGTTGTTCTTTAGGTGTCTTTTCAGTGGCAGGGACTACTTGCAGCAGAAAAAAATTCAGTGTTCACTCAGTGGTGACTTACATTCTTTGGTGTCATGCTCCACCCTACATCTCTATTGACAGAGGGAGAGCTGTCATACTGTTGTGTTTTTTATTCAGGAGCTCATTAAAGGGGATCCATATGTACAGTTTCGGTTAAGCGGAGGACCTCAAATTGATTTTGAAAGGATAAATACAAATTGGTTTTAACAGTTCCTATTTCATCTAATGCCAGTTAATGCCTAACAGGTGTGATAGCACGGCATCCTCTCTACTATCCATACCTAAAGAAAACTTTAACTGCTCAAGCCCTGGAGAATTACTTTCAACACCTTTTAGAGCATGAGAAACCAGAAGAAGAACTAGTAACAAGGTGAGTAGCTTGCTGTGCAGCCCACAGTTGTATGGTAGATACATGATGGTATCAGAAGTTATCTTAAAATATGTTAATATAAATATTGTGAGTTTATATGTATTTTCTTTGGGGTTTTTAATGTATCTTCCTTTGACTTTTTAAATAACAACATGAGCATAGTCACTGAGAGCATGAAGTTGGGCCTCTCTTGAAGCTGGACAAAGGCCGTGAATCTGTTTAGTGAAGGCATTTAAATTCTCAGAATTAGCATAGTACTGTTGGGGCTGTTCCTTTGTTTTGTGCCAGTACAGAATGTCTTTACCAACTAGAAATAGCTTCCAATGCCCTTTGAGAAATTTATCTTTCCACTGGTTTTGCACCATTTGGGAACTGCAGGAGCCTTAGTAACTGAAGCTTCCCAAGCCTCTGAGCCAATGCTGAACTGAGAGTTAGAAATTTGTAAAACACTACCTGAAAGACATTCACACAGCTACTGTAGTCTGAAGCCCAAACTTACCTGATGATCCATCAGAAATGGGCCTCATACTGTCCCTGTTTCTGCAAAGCATTTTAATATTGATGAAGTTCACTCACTTTAGGTAAAGTATTCCTTCTAGTAGTTCACTCTCACCCACTTTTGTGCCATCTATACCAAGCCAGAATTTAAAGAAAAAACATAGCTGATTTCTCTTAAAATCTGAAAGAGAATACATCCTAAACAGGACACATATGTGATACTCACCTACTAAAGAATATTCTCTGCCAGCAGATAACATTCTTATTTTTGTGTTATGGTTGATGCTCAGGCCCCTTCCTGGGGACTGAATGAAACATACACTGCTCTTGCTGTAGCATGAGGTAATGAAGCTTGCTCTCCTAAGGATGTCCAGTAAAATAGTCAAGAGATTCTAAACCTTTTTATCTCTTTGAAAACAAGTAAAAGCTGAATACTGCCACAAAACATTCAGTCTTCTAAAACATGTTTTGATACAAAGTCAGTTATGCTGCATATAAGGAGATTTTTAGCAAAATCCTTTATGTATTTCCATGGGTAGTGGATAAACTGTTGGCTGTCTTTTTGTTTGTTCAGAAAGCTTGAGTCAGAAAGGTACAGCTCAAAGCTTAGAGAGAGCTTGGAGTTATTTTAACCCCTGATCTTTGAATTGTAAGTGCTGGTTTTGTCTTCATAAGCAGCTCAGTGCAGATCTCACCCACTGTTTCATAAGTGCTAACAAATCTATGTATCTAATAAATTGTGATACTAAGAATTGTAATTGAATTTCCTCGGAAACAGAGCAGAGACAAGAAGAAATAAACAATGTCATTCCTCCTAATGATAGTTCTAGAAATGGATTCATTGTCATTCCTTAATGCTGTTTATGTTCATAAATAGAAGCAGAAATTCGCTCTCTTTGGATGTAGCCAAATTAATTAGATTATCTGTTTGTGGTTTTGGCTTCCTTTAATGATGTGATAATGGAGCTCTGTGAGTAAATTGGAAAGCTACTGGGGAAAAAGAATAAAACCTTTTGTGTAAATATTTAGGATTATAAGGATTACGCTCATGTGCTTCAGATTGTGTAGTTTGTTTTTTAATTACTTGTTTATTTTTTAGTTTTAACTGTCATTAAAAAAAGAGTTGTCTTACTATCTGATTTTCCTTCATTTCCTTTATTTAAATAGTGAGTAGTTAAAAACTATGTATTAGTTTTGCTACTATAAACATACCAACCGTGGCTCTTGATCACTACAGAACAGTCTGTTAACCAGCTGCCTTTTATGCTTTCTCACTAGAGGCATTAAATAGGTGTACTAAAAAGAGAAAAGATGGGATTATTTTGGTAGAGGACACTGAAAACTCATGAATTTCCAGATCTGCAGGTAAAATAATAGAAAAAGATGGTCTTTCCATCCTCAGGTGATTGCTTCCCACGGTAGAGTGCTGGAGTACATTCTTAACAGATACTTTGTATCTTGAGATGCAGAACAAGAAACTTTCTATGCAGTGGTACTAGGTCAGTCATTTAAGAAGGACAGTAAAACTATCCTGTAAGATTTTTCTATTTTCATCTTCTGAAATGTGGTATATGCAATGTTTTGAAAACATTTCAATACTCAGAAATATTATAAATTGACAGCTGATTTCTTCCTATGCGATGTTTTCACCAAGAGCTGAAGAACAAGAAATGTGGATGCTGATCCTTCTAGATGGCTTTTTCTTACATACATTTGTTAGGAAAAATAAGTATTTCTCTACAGTATCTCTCATATGCAAACACTTGTTTAAGCCTATGGACTTGGCTCCTGCTTTCCGGTGATGAAAAGAATCATGTCTTTTCCTTGATTTAAATGCATTAAATAATTTTATATCATTATTATTTCCATGCTTTTTAATGGGAGATTGACCCAAAGACCTTACTTCTCTGAATACTATGGACAGCACTTTAAAGAAAGTAGTTAAGCAGGCACTCCATTGTGCATAAGCTTGGGAATTCAGCTAGAACAGTGAATACTCCTTGTTACTGGTTTTTGTCACAGATACAGTATTCTTTGAAAGGTTTATTTGTTTTCTGTGTTTTTAAATGCAGCTCTTAAAACATTTAATTAAGTTGTACAATTAGATATTTTTTCCTTTAGATCTCAGTTAATTAAGCTTAAGTTGTTTAATTATGTTGAGTAAATGCCTGCCAGCATTTTGTTCAATGTATTGTTGCTGCTTAAGACTATTATAATTCTTATAGTGGTTTTTCTTCCTTTTATTGTGCAAGTTTATATTCTTTCTGGAAATATTTTGGATGCTCAGATGCTACAGACAAGCCTTAAAATAGTGAAGATGTTGGCCATCATATATTATTTTGTAATTCTCATTTTAGCTACATTACTCCACTGTAAATATTTTCTTAAAGTAAATAGAATTAATATGCCATGTAATAGTGTTCCAAATTAAGTTTTGTTGCTTGTATTGCATATTTCCTCTGCCAAAATTACTGCAGAAAGTGAAATGAAATTCTTCCACTTATATGTTTCTGCATTTATATGCTCTTCAGTTTCTCTCCTGATTTGTTTTTCCTGATTGATTTTCATGACACTTCTTTTGAGAGATGAGATATTAGGAATCAAAATTCCATCAGTCTAGTTCTTGAGAAGACCTCTTCCTGTTGTGAAATTCTTTGCTGCCTGGAAATCTTTGCCAGCTTTTCAGAGTAAAATTCATAGTGTAGTGCTTTGCTTTGGTATATTTCTGGCTTTCGTGGTATGTGGTGATTGGAAATTTTTATTTAGTTTTTCAGAAAATTTGGTGGGGTTGTGCCATATAGTTGATTATGGTATTAAATTTAGTAAATTAGGTAGGTAACTTATTGTAGAATTGCTTTATTCTTCATATTCTTGTTGTCTAATTGAGCACTGATAGATTAATCTACTTTCCTGCCTTCCCAGTGGATTTGTCTTTAAGCATGATAATGGTGCCTGTCAACTAGTTTTTGAGAAAGGGTAACAGAACACCAACACCAAATTTTTTTCTTAATTATAACTAATAATACTAACACTGAAGAAGAGTGGGGTAATGAAAAAGTTGAAGGGACTCATTGGCACTTTTTGCCTGGGAGACAGACATGGACACTCCGATGACTTCTTGCTTTCTAGAACAAGAACTGAAGTGATTGCCAGGCTGCTCAGCAGAATCATCTCTTTCTACAAGAGGTTTAGGTCATATGCCCAAGATAAAAGGGCAGACAGGGCTGTGAGCACCAGCAGCAGCCATGGTTTTCAGAGTGCTCAAAAGGAGCTGAAAGAGATAAACCTCAAAGTGATAAAATCAGCTGTGTAAGAGCACTGCAAGAAATTGCACTTCTTTAGGGGAAAGATATAAAAAATCTGTCCCAAACAAATGAAGATCAGGTAGATGACTAAAGCAAAATAAGTGATCTTGGAGGAAGCAGGATTTAAATTGGATATCATCTTTGTTAATTCCTCATGGCTTGATGATGTTCTGATTTAAATTCTTTCCTATGGAATTAAAGTAAAGCTATCAGGTACTTAGATGAAGAAAATATTGAAGGAAAGCAAAACCAAAGAAAACCAACAATAGAAAGAAGATGGCAAAACACTGCAAGGGGAGGCAAATGGAAATATACTGTAGACCTATTTATGGAATTTGAAACAATAGGAAACCACAGAGCCATTTGCCAAACTGCTACAGAAGTTTCCAAATTGGAACTGCACCAGTCAAAAGCAAGGATGGAAAAATGCTTACAGTGGCGATGGAACAGAAACATAGGTCTGTCACACTAAAATAAAGTTTTATCTGAACAAAGTATATGGCTCCAGGAAAGCTCTGAATTGAATTTGCCATGAAGTTATCTGTTTGTCGTAAGAGCTGATGTAGTGACTCACAGAGGTTTCTCAGTAATGAAGAGGGTGTCTTTCCAATTAGCTGGCAGCATTTGTTAGCAAAAGTGAGTTCCAGGAATTAAGTGATTGTACTTTTCAGTATCAGAACTAGGAGCTAATACAAATATTTTCTTTTGCCCCTCATGTTGTCCAAGTTCATATTGGATCTTCAACCTCTGGCTTTCAGATACCAACTTTAACTCACAGAAAGAAAGAACTCTAGAAACAGCCCTATTAGAAATTGGTGATTTTTGAATAGAGGAGAATGATTACCTTATGGTCCAGCTTTAAAACTATTAAGGGCTGGTAATTTGGAGTAAGAGGAAGGAACAAGGCAAGTAAGGCCTTGTGTTAATCTTGTTACCTTTTGGACTTGACTCAGCAGTGGGCTGTGATCAGAAGCATAAAAATTTTGCATGCTGATTTTTGTCTGATGTTCTCTACATGTGTTTCTTCCAAAATCTGCTGGAAAATAATGTGCAGTTTTTATTTTACAGATACGAGTTACCAGGAATCCACGGATTAAATTTTGTTCTGAAGAATTCCCTTGGTGGTGGTGGTATAGCATCCCTAAGAAGTGACCCTCAGGCATGTATCAAAGAAATAATTTTAATGTAGTCATCTTTTATGGGTCTCTTTATAACCAGCTTTTGGGCTGGAACTGTGAGATTTGGGGTTTGACTCCACTTCCTTTTAATTTCCTGTTAATAGATACTGTCTATTTAATTTTGTAAGGTTTGAAAACAACATAGGAAAGTCGAAAGTGGATTTGGAATATTTGGTGAAAAAGATGTGCACTAATAAGATAGCACATCATAAAGAGCATTACTGATTTGAAGACTACCAGATTTTTGATGCACCAGCAAAATTAATTTATCAGAAACTAATTTCAGAATTAATATCAGAAACTTTTTCCTCATTTTGAAAAATGCAGATTTACTAGACAGTTCTGATTGTTTCCAAGTATATACAGGAACCATGCTGTAGGACAACTCCTCGTTTAGCCTATGCCTTCTATAGTTAAAAAACTGATAAATACTGTATATAAACATGAAAAGCAGATGGATATGAGTTCTTTTGTGTTGATGATTTCATGTGAATGTGGAAGTAAGAAATTTTTTTGCAAATGCACAATGAGTATTAAATACTTAAAATATCTAAACCTGAAGAGGAGATCCTGAGCCATGCTATGGCTTACACAACTGTGCTCATAGGCTCAGAAATGCTCATGTGTATATAATCTCAGTGTAGTCAAGAAGACTGCTCACAGAGTGAGGTGATGCTATGTATGAATAGATAGAATTGAACCCCAAATTAATTGATTTTAGCACTAGGTACCAAATAAATGGAAGAAACTGTTCAGTCTGTTCAGATTTGGATGCTTGAAAACTCAAGGAGCTTGGAATGAATTCTCACCCTGATTATAGGAAAACCACTCATATGAAGCCATTTAAAAAAAACTTCCTTTAAAAAGATGGTATGTTTAGATAGTAAAATAAAATGTTGTTTTGGTTCTTTTTCTTCCAGGGTAAAGCACTTGGACAGATGCTGTTGGATTTCCAGATTAAAAATGTTCCTGATTTAAAATCACTGATAGAATAACAGGTGTTTAATATATATGCTTTTAACACTTAGTGGTATAAAAACAGTTTATAAACAAGAACTGGCTTCTTGAATGAGATTTTTTTTTTAAGGTTAAAGAGTAGAAATTTGACAATTATTTCTCACAGGTTTAGCTATATGGCACAGATTGGCAAATGTTTTGAGTAATATCAGACTAATAGCGTTGTCTGTGCCTGATAACATTTCCTGTCTAGATAATACAGTGGATGAAGAATCAATTTATTTCCTGAAAAATAGAATTAATCAAATGGCAACATAACATTTAATTATGAGACAAGATAATCTTTCTTTCAAGATGGAAATTACTTCCTGTTCCATCTGTCTCTCTTTTCCTTCTCCCATCCTTTATTTGGAAACCACTGGGACTGCTGTCCTGTCAGCTGTGTGTGTCCTGTGCAGTGAGTGAGGCTGGGTAGCCTGCTCTGTACTGCTGGGAAGGCAGCAGTGTCTGGTACTGGGGAACAGTTCTCCCTGCTGGGCAATAAAGAAAAGTAATAATTGGTACTGTTATACAGTGACTGGTCATAAATGCTGACCTTTGGTGGTGATCCACCAAACTTCCAGCACTTTGTCTGGTTAATGATAGACTTTTTTATTGCATTTTCCAATATCTTTTACTAATTAATCCTTAAGTTGAAAGCACTGAATAGTAGTAAATTGCAGATCTTAGTGTGGTAATAAATTTGAAGATGAGGAAAGGAGAGTCTGCCTGCTCACTCCTTCTTGTGGTGGTGCAATCCTGGCAGGGGTGAAGCAGGGCTGGGTGGTTTGTTCCACGGCTATTAAATCCTTGATTTGTGCAGCAGAGTCATGCATGGATTAAGTTTATTTGACTGTCATTTGCATTGCCCTTCCCACAAAAAGGTGTCTTCTGCCGTGAAGAAAAAATCATGTTAAATGCAATGTACTCTTTCTTCTGACTCCCAGTTATGACCTCTCCATCTCCCTTCATGCACAATATGATTAGCATTTTCAAATTGGGATACTTCTGAGCTTCTTCATCTCATTAAGAAAAGATTTAAAAATCTGTATCAAATTTCCTGGGACAATAGCAAGGTGGAAATTCTGATAACTGTATTTTCTCTGCAGAAGCTGTAAAAATATTACTTCATGTGTTCAGGCATTTTATATTCAGAAATTAATCTTTTTGTTTATTTTGGGGAGATTTTATTAATTGTTTAGTGCTGAAAAAACGAGGCATTACTAATAGCAGACAAAATTATTGGTGACTTTTTAAATTGTCACCAAACCTATCTGTTAGTTCCTAAATTTCCAGTGCTGTCTATCGCTGTTACTAATTTCCTAGCCTCTTGCTTGCTAATGAGGACTATGCAGTGAATTGTTCCCACGTTTTCTGTGGTTTTGTTCATTTGAATTGAAGGCATCATAAATGAATGCTTTATACATCTAAAGAATTATTGCCTGAGCAAGTCATAGGTACTATCCATGTGTACATGATTGTCAGGTTGTAAAAAATAAGTCATTACTTCATTGCAGAAAAATAGCCAAGTTAATAACTTCAAAGGGAAAATGGCACGGAGGTTTTATTATGTTTACAGTCATTGTTTGTTAGAAAACTCTCCTTAATAATTTGGAAGCGTACTGAGAGAAGTAAAAAATAAAAAGTGATAGACCTCAGTAGCAAACCTACAAGGATAAAAAGGCTACAGTAAATTTTTGCAGTTCACTCAATATGCTGCTTAAGTGACTCTGGAAATGTGTATGCAATAAGTTTCTGAATAAAAGTCAACATTTATAAAGTATAAATTTGTTTTAGTTGTTTATGTGGTTTCTTCTTCTGGAAGAGAGTAATATTTAGTTCAGGGGTTCTTTCTTTGGAGTTGTTTCACTTGCCTGCAATTTCATGCATTGTCTTGCTGGTTCCCTTCTTTGTTCAGATTTTTTTCTATTCTGTCCCTAGTCTTTGTTAAATACAAAAACCAAAAAAGTAAATTATACCGTTTGCTGGAGAGCTGGTCACTTACAGCTCTGTAATGGAAGCTGTAATTTGCTGAAAGGAATGGTACAGTGTTCAAATGGATTTGGATATGGGAATACAAAGGTGTTATTTTTTTTTATCTCTGGAGTAGTTCTTTTGGATGCTGTTAAACTATCCTTCACAAACATGTTTTCTGTCCATTATTTCTTTCAGCACACCAGCTTAAACCAAATGGCTTTGCTTTTCAGATACTTTTCTTGCAAATTATATCCTCCAAAAATCCCTATCCAGAGAAGTTACTCTCCTTGAATATCTTAACATGTTTTGAATTCATGAAACTGTGCTTATTTCAGCAGTCCCAGATGATCTGAAAGTAAAGCTTGACTAATTGACAGAGGTTTGGTAAAATACACACAAAGGTGAGCATGTATGCAGTCAGCATTGGTTAACTTCATTCAGTTAAAAAATTCATTTGCCTGCTCGTTAAACCAGGTCTGTTCCTCATATAGGCAAGAACATACCCTTCCAACTCCCTGCCTTTCCTGCCTTTTCCCTACTGTGTTAGCTGTGAGAGCAGGATGGAAATAGTAATGTCTAGTGCATAAAATAAGGTTCCTTCTAATACAGGAGTTTCAGTGTAATGGAAACTGGCTTACACCGCTTACTTAAGTTTTTGTAATTTGGCTCATCTGAACTACTAAACAAAGGCTGCATTCTTACCTCTCACAGCTCCCTTACTGCATCTCAGCCTAACTCTCAAAAATAAAGCATGAGCTTTATCATTAAATTATTCCATGACATTCAACAAACAAATACTTCCTCAGTGTTTCTGGGTTTATATTTAATATTCCAGAGAGATTTTCCCACTTAAATTTGTGTACTAAAGGTACAAAAGCTATTATACAAAAGTCACCCAAGAAGATATGCCAGTGTTTGATGCACAGTGTATATTTTTAGTTTTGCCATGTCTAGTAGAGGTGTTTTTCCATTAAAGTATGTTTTCTTGTTTTCTTCCTTCAGATGCAAAATTATGGTAAGTATACCTTACATTGCACTGTAGAAGTTTGACAGTAATAGAAGTGCAACCCCTTGGGTTTGAAAGCAGAAAATGTTGGGTTGCAGGTTACTTTTCAAGAATCTGAATGGTTTTATTCAGGAATTACTTTGATGTGTTGTACTTAGTGCTTTGCACACAGTAATGCTCACAACAGTTGTGAGGTAGTGGTGAAGTATTCATTACCCGAGTGGATTCCACAGACCCGTCTGTTCTGTAATGCCTTTTGGGCTTATTCACTGGGGTTTCTGGGCTTCAGAGTGAGTGGAGTGAGTGGCTGGGGGGGAGGGAGAGAGGAAGCTCTTCAGTCCCTGAGGTATGAGGAAATTGCACAGCAGAAGTGTCACACCTTTCACCTTACTACTTTGAAGCCCTCCCATGCAGTAGTAAGGCTTTGAGTCTCCTTCTCATGGCAATTCCTCTTCTTCGGTTTCATCCTGCTTTCCTTTCTGGATTTACTTGAAATGGACCCTGGTGATTTTGGGATTAAAGCTAACTGGCAAGAAGAAAACAAACAAAGGTTGCCTCCGTGTGAAAGATCCCATTGGGAAGTGTCTGTATCTGCCAGGGAGTTCACTGAATTCCTCTACCTACCTTTGGACAGGGAAGAGGACAGGACCTGAGCTGTAGGACTGAAGCATCTCTACTGCCTATTTCAGTAAAGACCATTCAGACACTCCCTAGACAGCTTAAGGGAAGGGGAGAGGGGGAGTCTTGAGACAGCAGTGCAGGGCAGGAATGGTGCTTATCCACACAGGAGGGAAACAGCAACATTTCTGTGCCAGGACTTTTTGTGGAGTCTGACAACCTTCTGTACCTCCAGCTCTGGGCCACCTGCTGTGACCATCACCAAATCGGTGAGACTCTTTATGAAAATGAGGTGTTTAAATTTCTTTTCCCCTCATCCATTAAAATGCACTAGTTAAAAATGAGAAGTTCCTCCTTCTCCTCCCCCCACTTTTCTTTACTAGGAGCAAAAGCCTCAAACCTTCAAAATAATGTTTTTCAACAGCTGGATTTGAAAATACTCTGGGTTAATTATATAATTGTGTGTCTGGTGGCTAATCTGCAGGGTTCCTGTACAAGCATCATAAGCTACATCTAAAAGGTATTTTCTCTTTCGTAAGTGATGTGATTTGAAGTAGGGGACTTGAGAGGGGTAAGCCTCTGTTGCATAAAAATTTGGCTGAGACTCCAGAGAAAATCCCAAAGGCCTGATCATTCTGTTAGTAGTGCTGTGGCTGGCCTGTAATCAGCAAGTGAACAAGAGCTTGTGGGGAGGCTCTTTCTTTGCAGATACAGCAAGGTGAGGATAGTCTTAGCTTCCCAAGAAGCTGCTCTCTGCTCCAAGCAGGAGGAAACAGAAGGGTACCAGCCATTGTCTTTTGTTGACAAGTAGTGTGGTAACCCCCTCCCCTGAAATATTTTCTTTACTGAGGAAGTGGGAAAACTTGCTTTTGGTTCATCAATAAACTTTTATGTTTACAAGATCCTGAACCTGGGTTCAGAATCTGTGAGGGTAGAAGGCTCTCACCTGCTGGGTCCTTTGTATCCCCTTTGCCTTCCAAATCATACCAGAGTTGTTTGCTAATGGAAAGAAAAGGGATAGTGAACATGTTCTCTTTTTTGCTGGTGTGACCAAAGGGATTCTACAGCTCTGGGGTGGTCTAGAGGTCTCATTCGTGTTCCACAGAGTTTGAAGTGACTGAGGAGAGAAAAATAACCTACTGTTTCAACGCGGTTTGCCTGTGGAGAGCTGCCAAGCTGTTACACACCATCGCTCCTCTTCCCGCTTCCCCGTTTCGTATTTGGCATCCTAAGGTTGCAGTGTTTGCCCGAGTTTAAAGGAAGGTGCTCCACCAGACTTCTCCAGCGTTCTTACACACATATCCTCTTTCCCTCTCCCTCCACCCGTTCCGCGTTTCTCAGAGGCGAAAGCTCCCCACTGCAGCCGGAGCGACAGCGGCACGAACAAAGATCCATGGCAGCGGGCCGGGCCGCGGCGGCGGGGACTCGGTGAAAGGCTGCAGCCACGGCCGCCTCCCCTGCCACTCTCCGCGGCCTGTCATCTTCCAGGTAAAATGAATGTCTGTCCCATCCATCATCCCGCCATCCCCGAAGGGGCGGGAACCTGCTTGGTCACTGAAACTTCCGAGCCCCGATCGGGCGGCATTGTTGACCTGACAGGGCTGCTCCTTTGTGCGCTCCGTTGCCAGGATTTAGCCATTTGCATAATGGATTAGCATGAAACTGAACGCACGGGAATGCCGCTCCGCCGTTTCCCACTCTTCCTTAGCTGGCGGACCTTTGGGGCGAGTTCATTTATAAATGTGACTTGCCGCTATTCCTCGGAGACCTGTTTCCTTTCAGGGAAGACAGACGCTCCCTCCCCTGTCCCGCCACCGTGCGAGCACCGCGGCAGCCCACACGCCCCCCCCCGATCCGATCCGGTCGCCGCTTGCCCCCCGCGACGGCCGGGGCGGGCACCCGGAGCCCCTCAGGTCCCGCCGGCGGGGGAAGGTGCACGGAGCGGCTGTGGCCCCGGGAGCCCCTCGCTGCTCTCCCCGGGGCGGGAGAAGGGCTTTAACCGCACTTTTCCGTGCACTTCTACCTGGGCAGCGCCGGCCGTAGACGGGGCGGAGCTGCGGGTGGCTCCAGGCTGCGGGCACCGCGCCATCCTCAGGGCCGAGCCGCCGCCGCGGCCGGACCGAGGGAGGCCGGGCCGGCTGAGGGTGCCCGCCGCGCCCCCCAGTAAAGCCCGGCCGGTCCTCGGGGCGGGCGCTCCCCACACGCCCCTCACCCGGTGGGCCGGCCCGGGTGCCCGCCCCGCCCCGCCGGTAGCCTAGAAAAGCGAGGCCGGGGGCCAGGAGCTGCTCGGAGACACCGAGCGTTTCCCCGCCGACCATGAAGAACCCCGTGCCACAGGCGGCCTCGCTGCTGCTGGAGAAGCTGATGCTCCTCGTCCACATCCGGCCATTGCCCGCGGGCTCCGGCGGGGAAACGCCACCGCCTGCACCCGGCTACTACGACACCAGCTGCTTCAAGCGAGGAGACCTGCTGGAGGTGCCCCGCACCCTCTTCATCCACTTCGGCATTTACCTGGGCGAGAACCGCGTCGCCCACTTGATGCCCGACATCCTGCCCTCCATCACCGGCGACCGTCGGCAGATCCAGCAGGTGGTGACCAACAAGCGGCTTATCCTGGGCGTCATCGCCAGGACGGCCAGCGTCCGGGTGGACACGGTGGAGGACTTCGCCTACGGCGGCAGCATCCTGGTCAACCACATGGACCGGCTCTTCGAGGACCAGGTGCTGGGCAGCGAGGAGGCGGCCCGCCGGGCGGAGAAGCTGGTGGGAGCCACGGCCTACAGCCTGCTCTGGAACAACTGCGAGCACTTCGTCACCTACTGTCGATACGGAGCCCCCGTCAGCTTCCAGACCGACAAGGTACGGCCCGGCCAGCGGCGGCGCTGCCCTTCCCCCGGCGGCCCGGCTCCCCGCAGCCGGCCCGGCCGCTGCCGCGGGCCCCGGGCGGGGGTGCCGGTACCGCCCGCCGGCCCGGCCGCCGCTGATGCCGCTGTTCCCGCAGCGGGCAGTGCCGCCGGCGCCGAGCTGCTCGGGACGGCGGCGAGCCTGGCTTCAAGCGGCGAGGAAAGTGAAGCTGAATTAGTAGAACAATCAATACGCTTCTAAAATGCTCTGAAGCTACAGCCTCTAGCCAGAGCCACAGGCAGTACCGGGGGTGATGCTGGGGGTGATGCGGTGCCAGTCCAGCTCTTCCCCTCCCACCGGGGAGCCTGTGTGAGAGCTGAGGCAGCAACCGCTGTTCTCTCCCGAGAGAGTGGGCATCGCCAGCTCTGCAGCCAAAGCTTTCCTCTTTAAATCTCATCTTTTGCAATTTTTTTTTTTCCAGTTCTGTGAGACTGTGAAGATGATTATTCGGGACCAGAGGAGCGTCCTCGCGTCGGTGCTTGTGGGACTAGCGTCAATAGTCTGCCTAGGTGTGGCACCGTCCACCACACTCCCCACCATCTTCATTCCCTTCTTTCTGTGGATGGCTGGCTAAGAGCCTTCCTGGAGTCTTCCATCCAGCGTCTGTATATAGGATGTATACTACTGTATTTATGAAAGCACACATTACTCACTGGCATCATGTAAAGTTTCTTAACTTTGTGCACCATTTTAAAATGCAACTTTGTCTAGAACACAGTGCACAAGGCATAGCTTACTGTGTAAGCCAAATAACAGATTTCCTGAAAATCTTGGTATATTTTAACACATCTTTAAATCATGGAAAAAGTAGGGTTGCGATGCAGTTCTGCTCCTTATCATTAGCCAAAAATTATTCTAATAACATCCTTCATGTTCTTCAGTTGTTTAGCTGGGTGCCATAACTATTAATAAAAATGGATGATGGAGTTCCACAAAGTGATGGAAATGGAGAACAAACTGCTTACCTCTTCCTTTTATAGATATAGTGTATATACAGAAATTACTGTCTCCATTCCTAAAATACTCCTTGGTGGAAATGCAAGTAAATTGACTCTTTTCTGAGAGCAAAGAAGAAAAACCAACCCTGAGCTGGGTGCTGCGGGAGCACATTTGGCCAGTTTCCCTTTTGAGAAATGTTCAGAAATCTGTCATTTGCATTAATTGTGTAAACACTTGCTACCTTATTGAGCAACTCTTTAATTGGGTTAGTGATAAGGAAAGATGGCAATTCCTCACCAGTTTCCTTGTGGCTAATATAAATAGCTACAGGAGCTATAGGAAGAAATCTGCTTGCTTTATGTCAACTAGTGATGTACAGATGTTGGGACATTTCCAGCATTCTAGGGCACATGGTGGAGAGGAGGAGGACAGGCACCAATTTAGTTCCTACCATTCCTCAGCAGTGGAACCTATGTAGGTGCTGTAAAGTATCAGGGATCATTTGGAGCAGTTTCTATGGTGGCTCTATTGTCATTTTGGATATTGCCTTAAAACACTTTCTCAGTGAAAGACAACATGTCTTCCTATACTCATCTCTTGTAAGTATTCACTTTCAAGCCAGTAGCTGGTGCTAGAAACATTTTATCTTCAATGCTGAGGCCTTTCAGTTTGTCAAGAATGTGTAAAGTTTGATTTGAAATCAAGTTCATGTAGGCAATTATTTAAATGCTAAAAACTTTTGCTATTTTTTTCTTAGTAAGGTCTTTTATGTATGCGGAGAAATTGTTCAGCTCCTGGAATGCCTGGTGTGCATATGTGTATTTACTTGTTCACATGCTGTGATTGCCTTCCTTCCTAGTTAAAGGCCAATATGATGGTGTCTTCACTAAAGACTCAACCTCAGATTTACTTCTACTAATGGTGTGCAGTGTCCTGCCATCAGCTCTGTTGCTGAAATGGCCACTTGCCCATTTTTAGAGAGATTCTTTTTAACTGTCCTATAAACCCCCTCCTCCTTCCCCTAGACCTTACAGAAGCTTGAAGGTTGGATTTTTAGAACTGAGTCTACTTAGCTACTCTCCAATTGTCATCTTCTGCCCCACCATAACCCACGAAGAATGTAAAGACTGGGGTGAAATTCCAGCTCATAGGAAAGAGCAGCATGACTCCTGCTGCCATCAAATAGGGGATTTCAGCCCAGCTTTCGCATGTTCAGTCGGCAGCCCAGCTCCGAGCAGCTGGATATCAATTACTGCTGGATCCTTGTAAACAACTTCTATTCTGCTTTGAAAGATTGCAATGCTCAGTGTAACTGTTTCTGGTAAACTTTTGAAATTAAGGTGTTTTTTAATTAACATGAGTTACTTTTTCATAGCACATGCATTAGTAATATTTACATAAACTCCAATGTGTTTTTTTTACTTGCTGTGAATAAGGCATGAGCTGTAGTCATAACTGTAATTATATAAATTTTATTCATTTAAAAATGTCTACTGACCTCTTGAAATTGAGTATAATGCTGTAGCATTACTCTAAGGTATCCCAGTAGGGCACTCAACAAGCCATTAACATGCAGTTACATGGTGTCTGATTACAGGTGGGCTTTTCTTTTACCTTTTATTTAATTGGGATTTATAAGAATTCCAGTAATTCTTACGATCCACATATACAATAAACAACAGGGTCATGACCAGTAACCGAATCACACCGTGGGACTCTTGGAAGGCAGAGAAATGTTCCTGCTCTAGCTTCGGTATCAAAGGACCTGTGCAGCTGCACTGCTAACACTGTGGAGCAAAAAGCATCCAGATTGACTAAATTGGGATTTTCATAGGTGTCTACAAAAGAAATGAAAGCAGTTCCTTGCAGGCTCTCAAGTGTATTAGTAGAGAATTTTCCTTCAGCATATAAAGTTTTAAACTTATGAAATGGTCTAGAATGACTTGCTGCATCCTTTCATCAAAGACAAGTAATAATGGCATAGGAGCAGAAATTCAGCTGCATGTTTAGGCATCTTTCCTACCAACTGTAGTTCTAGAAAAGATCTGGAAATTTTGTTAAAGTCAGGCACGAGTCAAATCAGTCATACTCTGAGGAGAAAAACAAGACTAGCAGGCATGAATTTTTGTGTTCAGCTCAGCGGGTGGTGTTTGTGCTCTGAAATATTTTGGTAAATGTCAGTGTCAACTTTTTTTTCTGTAATTACTTGAGTAAAAATAAGCACTAGCTGGAGCATTGCATTTCAGACTTGAGCTCAACTGTGATGCCATTGAAATGAAGGAGCTAGTTATAATAAGAAAAACACAGGAAACTGTGGAGCAGTTCAGCTGCTGGGGAAATGTGTGTGCTTAGAAGTGAAATTGTTCATTGGTAACTGTAAGTGATGGTGATGGGGAGTGTAAATCCAGAGCCACAGCTCATTATAGTGGAGACTGTTTTGAAAAGCTGTGTGGTTAAACCAGAATGCGTAATGAAGGAGTGTAAGGAGTGAAGGAGTATTTCTGTGCCACTGGAAAAGGCAAGTAGTGAAGACATCAGGGTTAAAGGATAGATGTTTCACTTCAGGCTTTTCAAGGAAAACAAAATGAGTAAGGTTCAAAATGTTTTTAGAAAACCCTTGTTTAAAAGAAATTAACGAAAAGGTAAGTTACTAAGTTACATTAGAACATTGTGCTTTCTGGTTTTCTGTTTCATTTATTTTAGTTTGGAACATAAATGATTACTCATTCTGTGGTGGACAGTCATCTGCTGCTTGATTTCACTCTGCATTCTCCTGTGCTGAAGGAGAATGCTACATATAAATACCGTTGAGGCTTTTAATGAAAACAAAATCATAGTAATACTTGTTAAAGGCTGAGGGGGTAGGGAAGAGGGAATTAAACTTGTGTGTGACCTGACATCATCCAGACAGGTTTTAGAATGCAAAATGCAGCAACAAGAAACATCAGAACTGTGATCTAGAAATTATATGGTGCTGTATTACTGGGAGCATTTCCTCATTATGCTTTGTAATAGCTTTGGACTTGATTCACCTGAGTACTTAACTGTCATGAATGAGTTTTCCAATGAGAAGTGAAGATAGAAACGCTTAGAAGTTTTGAAGCTCTTTGCTGTAGTGCATTCCAGTTTCTTGTCAGCCTTACAAAAATCTTTCAGAGCATTGTGCTGGTAGAATAAACAATCTCCTCTCCTGCAGGAATGGAACACTAGAAGTATTTGAAAGCTTTTAAAGGCATAATTTCTTTTAAAAAATTATTCTGGTGTGTTCTGTGATTTAGCTTCAGTTCTGAAGTCAAGAAAACATTTAGGATATGGTCTTGAGCTCAGAGACTGTGGGAGAAGGGGGGCAAGTTGGGAGACCCTAAGGAGGCTTAAGTCAGAATTACATTGATTCCAGTACCACAGTTCTGTCTGCCACAAAACTGGGGATTTGGAGTTACTGTTTCTGTGTCTCACAGGGTAGAAAACTTTCTGTTAGACTTTCTGTAGTTTTTAAGTTTTCCCTTTAAATAAGAGAACTTTGTTTAGCTGTGTAGCTTTGTTTCAGAAGTTGCCTCTTCTGTATTGTATGTCTGTAAACTGCAAAACTGTTGGTGACTGCTCTGTGCTAGTGTGATTCGGAGCAAATCAGCTGCACAGTCCCCTACAACTATATCACAACACCTACAACTTGGTGCTTGGTCTGATCAAAGCAGTGGGAATGTGACAGGCAGATAATGCACATTTATTTTACTTGCAAGGGCAGGCCATATTAAGTGTGGTGAATGCAGAAGTGTGTGCCTGAAGACTCAGATGCAGGAAACAGTGTTGTGTCTGCCTTCTTGTACTCAGCTGGAGTTTAGAAGGTTTGCACGGGGGTTGCATGGTAGAACAGAGATTGAAGGGATTAATTTACCTTCCCTTAAATTGAAGTATGCCATCAATGCCACAGGCTGTAATCTAACCTAGTAAATAAAATGGGTGGTAGTCCATCTTCTGACTATGTGGTGGTGCACTGTGACTCGTGTGTGTAGCTGAACTACTCCACTGTTTCACCTCTACTGGCTGTGAGTGGCCCTCCCTGGCCTGCCTTGACCTAAGGCATGCCCCAAGAAAGCACCAGCTGCCAAGTGCTGCAACTGGAATCATGCAAACATGGATGACCATGTACAAATGTGCAAACCTATTTTGCAACCTTGTTTAGCTGATAACCCTGGCCAGAATTTTAAGGTAGGCATCCCCATTTGCTACCCTAAACCTTTAGCCCTTTCCTGACTGAGCAGCACTTTGAATGCAAACAGCAATACCAATTTACAAAGAGTGGAAAAAAATGTGATGGTTACAGCATTTCTGGGGATTTGGGAGACTTGTTCCTAGGACCTTCTCAGTCCATCCTTCAGGAGTTCACAAGACTTTGGATACGGCTATGGGGTGGCTACCCTTCACTTTTTTAAATTTTCGGTCTTATTGTTAGAACAGTGATTACTGATTTTTTTTTCTTTTTTTAATCAACTCAGGCAACACCTGTGACTTTGAGTTAGAAGGGCAAAATGGTTCTTTGTCCACTCTGTGTTGGAACAGGCTCCTTTGGGATCTCCAAAGGAGGGTGTCACTTCTCTATTGGCCCCCGTGACATTCAGAATGGGAAACAGATCTCTAGATGCAGTCAGAAACTGCTAAGATTGGGACATTTCTGGAAGTCATTCATAAAATTTTCAGGTAAAAATAAGGGAGAGACTATTATGTTAGATCAGAGGTCTGCTTCTTTACTTTCATTGTAACAAATCCTCTTAATTAAAGCAGGTAACCTGCTGTATCTCCCAAACTATTGGCTACAGTGCCTCTTTTTTAACCCTTTCCTATTTCTATAACCACAAAAATAATCATCTCTCTGATGTCTGACTGCTTCCAGGACCTGGTTGATATTTGCATAAAGTTGAAGGTTTTTTTGCATTGGACATACCTAATAAATAAAATACATGGTTCATCCCCACAAGGCATTTTCTCTGCTTGTGAAACCAGAGTTCTGTGAGGCTAAGAAGGCATACTATAGTATGGAATTAAGAATACATTCAAATGAAAGGTAATGCTCTGCTTAACTTGCCAAGCCACCTTCTGCTTGTGCATAGGCTGAGATTTGCACCCATGTTTCTTGTAGTTTTGCAGAAAGTACCTGCACGATGCCATTTAGTACTGCACATAAACAGAGGGAGGGGTGGGTCTGCTACTACTACATGGAAGGAAAAAATTAGTAATTAGTTCTAACCCAAAGTGAAGAAATGTGGATGTGAAGATAATGAGGAGTTTCCCAGACTCCTGCTGGAAATATTAGGGTTAGGTATTAAACAGAGTAACTTGCCATTTATATTTGCAGACTGGATTGTAGGTAGCTCCAAGTAAATATTAAGGAGAAGGGAGGCACCTGGTTTCAACTGCTTCATTTAGTGTCTAAATGATAATGCACTGTGTACATACCCTGGAGCCAAGGATGACTTGGTTGCCTCCAGAACCAGAAACAGCATGGCTGTGAAAAAAGGAACAGTGCATTTAGCCCTAGGGGGAGGCAACTGTTCAGTACAGCACCATCTATTCCCCTTCTGTCTCTTTTGGAGCCTGAGCAGATAATGTTTCATGACCCTGTCCTGTATTGCAGTCATACCTGCTCACCTGAAGCAAGAGATCTGAATCATGCAGATACACTTCAGACTGTTTCAATTCCATCCCAAGCCTCATTTTATTCCTGGATGAAAACAGGTTGCAGCTCTGACAGTATCTCAGGAGTCCCTTTCAAAGTATTTCAGATTTTGGAAGAGGAGCCTGAAGGTCTCACTTAGGGCTGCAGATCATCTCAGACTATTAAGTATGTAAGGTTGAAATGGCCTGAAGTATACATGAAGATGTAGCCTGTGATACCCATAGTCATGTTACTACATCCCATTACTCATCTTTTCATCAACCTTGAGATGCAGACAAACCTCAGCTCCTCTGGAAATCCAAATGTGTAATAAACTAGGACATGACCTTGACAAATAGGTAAAAATAACATTTCTTCATCCAGTACATCAGTCATTTATCAGGGATGACTGCATGGTAAAGACAGGTGTTTGTGTTCTTTTAGTTACTACTCCCAGTTTCTGGCAGCAAGTAGGTTTGGTTGCACTGTATGCAAGAAAGAGCCACTCCAGTGTACAAGTAACTATTTTAGAATGACAGTTTCATCATGTATTGACAGACAGGGTGTAGACACGGTATAATGTCTTTTCAAAAATTTGCCTGGAGAAAGCAGTAATTCTGCTTGGCTGATAAACTGAAATTCCAGCAAGGAACAGAGCATTTCTATTTCTGATGTCTTTGAGCAATTCCAGTAACTAATACTGTCAAAGCATTGAGAACTGCACAGGCAATAGAACTGATGCATAGTCATGAAATGTGTTTCAAAATTATAATGAGGTTTTTATGACTTGCAAAGAGATTTTTACTAGCAAGCTGAAAATATCCACCCAAACCAGTTATAGAAGTTACTTTCCCTCAGTAATTTTCTAGTTTGCATTTTTCATTTTGTGGAATGTTTGCATTGAAAGTTCTCTAACAGACAGTACTTAATGCTGCAATTAAATATAAATCTGTGCTTGCAACAGTCTGTTCTTATGGGAAAGACAGTGGATTTGTGACATTAATTGTGAGCTCAGTATATAACTGAGCAGGAAGGGAACATAGGGTGTGAGCAATATATCTATTTATACAAAAAATATTTGACCCTAATTAAAAAAATCATGAGAGAAATTTCTTTAAAAAAAGTTGCATAATTAGGACTGCACAGTTAAAAGTTATAGCATTACATTTATAATTAAGTAGTACTACAGGCTTACTACAACAGCATCACTGGGTTATATTTCCTCCAGCTAAAACCAATAGGAGCTTTGTTACTCTCTTCATAGAGAGCAAAATTTAATATGAAATATTGCCACCAATTCCCTGACTTCTTCAAAATCTGTGAAAATTTAATATTGATGGTCAGAAATGAAGCCCTAGTAATAATGAACTTTACATAGAATTATGATTCGAAGAATCCTACACATCAAAACTTTGCAGGTTTGTTTTTTTTCTTTGTAGGTTTTCAAATCTTTACAGGCAGCTGTCTACAGATGATTTTGCACTGTCACCATTGTTTCAACCAAATTTTCTGTTGGTCTAGGCAATGCACCCTTCATGTGGCTCCTGAGATTTTTTTTTTTCTGTGAGCAAATCTACTCCCATTATTATTTAGGAAAACTGGACTTTCAATCCAGAGCTGCAGCAAGACAAGCAGACACTATTAACAACTTTACTACCTTTGAGCACCTTGAGCTTATAGATGAGGGTCAGATTTTTACCCTCAGAGGAAACTGGGAATGATCTTGGCAACATGTGGAAGTCAGTTCAGCAAAGTATCATTCTCCACGGATGAGTAACAGTGAACACTTGAGGACAGAGTACAGGTACAGATGGATTCTTGATATTTTCTCAGAAGTACAATTCACAAACTTCCAGCTTTAGAGCTTGCATTCATTTCATCGTGTTTAATACTCTTACCCTGTGTGAATGTACCTTACTTCATTTTTAGTTTATCAGCCTGACCTTTGAAAGGCTCTATGGTATGACAAATTATGATATATGAAAAAGCACTTTTTAAAAAAATTTGTTGTCCCTCCTCTTCTTGTACTACAGGGAACAATAAATAATCATTTGCAGTACTTTTTTTCCACTTACAGTCTTACAGCTCAGATATTCCTGATGTGAAAATCAGAGTTTTTCCTGTTTCCATAAAGTTGTACTTTGGGAAACAGCTCTTTTGGCACCATCTTTCTAGTACCATGGCTGCCCTCCAAAATTTACTACCCATTACACTTCTTAGTCCAACAGTATCATCCTGGATCTTTAGAGTTGAACACACACATCCTTCAGTCATTACTTGGAATTTACTCATCTGTGCTAAAGTACCTTTTATTGTATTCTCAGTTTAGAACTAATGGGAGGCTCTGTTCTTTTAAAAAAAGAACTAGCCTACTTTGAAAACTGCTCTATCACTTTTGTGTTGAATATTGCTACAACCTTTTTTTTTCCCATAGCCTAGTTCCTCAAAAGACCTTTTCTTTACCTTTCAGTTCCATCTCTGTCAAATGCCTAGCTTTTAATATATTTTTTAAAAGTTTTTTAAAAAAATTGTTACTATTAGCTTTTATGTTAGCGAGGTGATCCTCTGAATCTATTTTCACCGGTGTCCTTGGGGTTTTCTACATAATTAGCTTGTGTTCTTTGTCTGGCTATGAGACAGACTTTTTGAAGCATGGCACTTGTAGTATTATTAGAGAGTGTCCAAAGAAGAGCCAGGAAGATGGTGAAGGATCTGAAGGGGAAGTCATATAAGGAGCGGCTGAGGTCACTTAGGCTGGCCTAGAGAAGAGACTGAGGGGAGACCTCATTGTGATCTACAGCTTCATTGTGAGTGGTCAAGGTGGGGCAGACACTGATCTCTCCTCTCTGGTGACCAGTGAGGTGACCTCTGAGGGAATGGCCTGAAGCTGTGTCAGGGGAGGTTTGGGTTGGGTATTAGGAAAAGGCTCTTCACCCAGAGGGTGTTTGGGCACCGGAACAGCTCCCCAGAGGAGTGGTCATAGCACCAAACCTGGCAGAATTCAAGAAGCGTTTGGACAATGCTCTCAGGCCCAGGGTGTGACTCTTGGGGTGTCCTGTGCAGAGCCAGGAGTTGAAATCAATGATCCTCATGGGTCCCTTCCTACTCAGGATTCTCTGTGATTCTATAAAGTCTTTGCCTTTGCTTTCCCCAGCTCATTGCCTTGCCTGCCTTTGCCGGGCCAGAGGTGCAGTGAGGCAGGCAGCGTCTCGCCAGCGTCCAGTGTGGAGACGAGCGTTGAAAAATGGCAAAGTGATCACCACCAACTTGAAGAGGTGTGAAGAGAGTTGCAGCATCTCCCGGCTGCCAGGAAAAGAGGAGTGGAGCTTCTCCAAAAGGACAACTGCCGTGGCTGACCAAGCGCCTTTTAAGATAACATACTCCCACCTAGTGGCTCTCTTAAGGGTCAGGAAAATGCATCGTCTCCAGCAAATTGAGACGTTAAACTGTGGAACCCGCATTTAAAGAACAAGTAAGTGAGATATTTACTAAGTCGATATAACTTCGCAGTAGGTCTAGAAAAGTTGGTTTTGAATTCCTATTTCACTGCTGTACCATCTAACCAGAAATTAGGAAGGAACAGTTAAGCTGCATAACACTGATTTTACAGTTAGTACTATAGTTATTACTATAGTATATAGTAGCCCACGATGTAGTTAGTGATTCTTAGGGTTTTTCACCGCAGTTCTGGTTGTGTCATTAGGTTTTATAGGACAGGCAATAGCTAGATACAGAAAAGCATTTAAAAATCATTCTGTTAGCTGTACTCAATACCATAAGAAACCTTAAAGAGAAATTGTGGTATTCTGTGTGTGTGTGTAAGAGATGAATATATAAAAATGTGTATATATATAAATGAAAGAAACACCCAAAATGACAGGTAACTTTGCTTCAGGCTTTCTTAATTGTGTCTCCAAGCAGACCACAATATCCCTAATAAAGAAAATTACACAGAAGCACTGTAAGTTGTTCAACTACAATTGGTATTGACAGTCCAGAGTTTCCTGAGTTAAAAACTAGTTAGCTGCTCACAGCAGCTGGACTGCAAATTTAGAGGATGTGAACTGGATATATCAATGCCTTTTAGGATTCTCAGTATAAGCAGGAATTCAAAGCCAAGTATGAGCAACCTAAAGAAACACTGAACTCTTTCCACTTTTCAAATTACTCATGAGATATTTTAAATATTTAAATTTAGAAAAAGTACAATGAAATCTTGTTGTCCACTGTTGCACTCAATGTAATTTATTTCCATAATTATTTAATATTCAAAAGCTAATGTGATATAAAAGTCTTCAGACTCCCTGATAGACTTCCACCTAATGTCTAGGTTAGATCCAGTATGACCAAAGACTTTACAGTTTAACACCTATTTAATTTCAGTGCTGAGATATGCTCTGAGATTTTCACAGAAACTGCCATGAATTCAAGTATTTTTTGGGCAATATTTTCAGAGAAATAAAATACTGAGCAGGGACTGTGTCTGAACTTTCCAATCCCTTCAGTGAGGACTGAGACACCAGTAGTGTGAGGAAGGAAGCCTGCTTTGTAGTTCTTTGTGTTTCATATCTTTCTCTGAAGAAAACTCTGGTTTCAAGCTTGTTGAGGCAGTAGCCATTTCCTTGACAATCCTCTTCAATTCCTCCTCCACAGAGGTGAAGAGGATATATCTTTGTTTCAGAGTGCTTTTGAAACATCTGCCTATATATCTCTGTTTCAGAATGCTTTTGAAACATCTGCTTAAAAAGCAGACTGGAAAGCATTCTATGATGGTGGAACATCAAAAGACCACAGTGCTGTAGGGCAGGATTTTCTGTGTCTCCCTTGGCCCTTCCCTGCTTCCTGTCCTTTCCTCACTTAACTTTCCTGACATTCACCACTTTTTCCACCAACCCTTTGTGGTGTTACTTTTTCAGCAGTTCCCTTCTGCTCCTTCCCTCTCAGGCTTAGCTGTATTGCCAGAAAACTGCCATTTTGCTCAGTGATAAAGGCATGGCTTTTATTGTGAAGGGCCCAAGTTTTTAGAGAAAACAGAAGGCAATGGTTCTGGATGTAATGAGGGGAAAAACAAGACAAGAGATTTTATACACTTTGTTAATGCGCATTTTACATCACTCCACACTCAGCAATATTGGTTAAAGATCATTTAATTCAGTTTATATCAGGGCAATTGTTGACATTTGTACTCATCAAAGTGAAGACAGAGCTTGCTCCAGGATCCATTTTTTCATCTTCATTATATATCTTTTAACATTGCATGTTAAAATCTTGTGGCATGTGTCTTGAACTGGTTTACCAAAAAAGGAAATCTGTATTACTTTTTTTCTACAATTGATATTCTGTTCCCCCTCAAATGCTCATTTCAGCAATATTAGATCTTGTAATTTTATAAATTATTTAATTAAAAATTATTCCAACTTTTTAAGGCAGAAAGCTGAATGAGAACAAACCGTGCTTTTCAAGAAAAAAAGACCCTTTAGGCACTAGGATGCCTTGTTAGGAGGATCCTAATAAACAAGCACTGCAGTGCTTGATAAAGTGAAACCCAAAATAAAATGGACTGATTGACTGAAATGAAGTCTTTCCAGACAGCTTACTATAATTAGATTTACAATCATATTATGTCTAGGTTTTCTACAGAGACCTTTGTCTAAACTTCAAAGGATGTCTGGTTCCTTTTAAAGTATTTCTCCTACCTACATATCAAACCTGTCAGAGTGCAGAGAAATACTACATACCCTCTTTTTCTGCTCCAGGCCATAGTAAAATTTACTCTGACTAAAAAAAAATCTAATGCTTCTATTAAAGTATATTACAACTGCAGTAATAGCCCACTCCAGGAATATATACAGTGGGACTTGCTAGCATTCCAATAAAACAGAAGTTAAATATCAAGGACTTCTGTGTTACAGCTACCTAAAATAACTTAGAAGGAAAAGCACTGTCTGGTGCAGTGCTATAAAATAAAATGTGTAAGAAAAAGACCTCTTTTACATTTTCAAACCTAGCCAAAGGAATCTATGTCATAATCTTGGCAAGACTCTGCCCTTATTCCTCACCCATCAGATTTGTGAGAGTTTCAGCTACACATTAGTGAGGAAACGAACTCAGTGTTAAAAGGAACTGTATAAAGCTTTGGGGCAAACAGTATATTATTTGCAATTTAAGGTAATTTTTGAACCAGAATTGGTGCCAAATGCTTTTTGGTAAATTATGCTGTAATTCTTGTACAATAATCCCACAATAAGTTTCTATTTCTCAGGTTTGAAAGTTAAACAGCTATGTCCTAAGGTACTGATTCAATAGAGCAATAAAAAAAAATGCTGTGATAAATACCAAAACATGTTTTGGGCCTGGCTCTTTTTTCCCATCCTTTCATAAAAGTTCAGGAAAAACAAGTGAATAAAACTTTCAGATGTGTAAAATCTCTTCTGACGACCTGAACTTATCCGATATTGTTCTTAATTTAATAAAAAATATTACATCCCCTGTAAATTATGTCTTACTAGGAAAAAGAGTTCGAATATTCAGCTCAGATTTTATTATGAGTCACAGCAAAATCCAAGAAAAGTACAGGTTATAAACAATTGTTCTTAGTAAAGCCTAATTATAGTGAACAGTCAGATCATCAAAGAAAAGCAGCTCACACCTGTGGGCAAGGGTGCACTGAGAACTCTGATACCCAACTAGCACATGGGGAACAGAGGAAGAAAATATCATAAATTTCTTTCAGAAAGGCAGGGGTCTTCAGCTCCTATGTTCACCTTCGATGTTTAATAAGAGATTATAAACATGGAATACTTTTCAGTGATTTTTACATTCTCTTTTATTAATGCCATAAAGTGAAAAACCTGATTGCAAATTTGTGTTTTCCTTGAGACCTTCTGCTGTACTCCAGAAATGGCTGTACATGGCAACCTATTCTGTAAGATGTCACTTATATGAAATACAAAGAAAATGCTGAGGAATTGTGGGTTGGGGTGGGTTGGTTTTTTTTTTTTTTTTTCCATTTAAAAGAGATTGCCTGCATTCCTTCAGTATTTCCCACCACCAATAACAGCTGAGACACATGGAGTTTTCAGCCAGGGATTGAGCAGTCTCTAAGGTAACAGGGACACACAGCTGCAGTCAAAATGTCACAAATTTGACATTTGACTTAATATACCCCAAACTGATTCCTAAGAGAGGCTTTGTGGCTGATTTAGATGTAGGGGGAAAAAATAACCAAACAGGCACCTCAAATGAAAAGGTGGTGAAATTTAATCTTGAAAGCAATAGCTTTGGTATGTTGGCCATTCAGAACTTTTAAATGGAGACATACCATCTGTAAATTACACAATGAGTGTAACATGCCATTATTAATAAAAGCACAATATGCATTCTCTTTGAAAAATAAGCAAACTCAAGTGACTAAATGTCAAATATGACAATGTGGCAATTCTGTGGAAGTACAGATTTAAAGTGAGATTGCTAAAAGCGCTGGAAAATATTCATAATAAAGATGAATTTGCATGTCCTGAAGGTAAAACTTCAGGGATTCTCTGCCTTATTACTAAGTGCAGTTGAGCATGTAAACCTTAGGAAAAGGGAGGGGGAGAAGTTTTTGGTGAAAGCATATTTGTTTTTAAAGACTTTAATTTCTTAAATGGGGGAAACAGGCCACAACATTATGATAACAACTTGAAGAATTTGCAAGCTAATCCCACAAACCATATTAACCCTGGTACATTTGATGTGTGCCTTGCTACGTGAGCCCTAAGGAGTTGTGATGGGAGTTCAAGAGCAGGGCCAGAACTGCAGGGCCTCCAACCCAACTGGCTTGGAGTGGCTGCAGGTTTTGTGAGGCTCATGGGGCTCATTTCCAAGACACTGAAACATTAACTGAGCCAACAGGGATTGAAACCAGACCTGTCTTCTCCCAGGCAACCAGAGACAGGACAAGAGAACGCAGCCTTGAGCTGCACCCAGGGGAGGTTTAGGTTGGACATTAGGAAGGATTTCTTCACAGAAGGGGTGATCAAATATTGGAATGGAATAGAATGTCCAGGGAGGTCATCAACACCATCCCTGTGCAAGATGGGATGCAGCACTTAGTGCCATGGTCAAGTGGACATGATGGTGTTGGTTCATAGGCTAGATTTGGCTTTTCCAGAGGTCTTTTCCGTTTTTGATTCAGTGATACTTCACTTTGGTATTACTTGTCAACACGGACCTGAACAAGACTAAACACTCCCACTAAACAACGAGTGCATCCCAGATCACATCCAAAAGGCCCAAATATGCCGCTTCGGAGGAGATAAAAGCCTCAGGACGCAAAAAAAGATACATGAGCCAGGTTCTGAAAACGTTAAGGGCGCGCTCACGACCCGGCCCCCATTTGCCACGGAGCGGGAATGGAACGCCGGGCCGTGAGGCGGCACCGCGTGCCCGCCCTGAGGGCGGGAGCGGCGCGCGCCGTCCCAACGGCTCCAGCGGCGGCTGCGGCGCGCGCGCGCCGGACACGTTCCCCCTTCGCCCAACCGTCGCCCGCTTTAAAGAGCTCTCGCGTGCCGGGCACGTTTGCCCCGCTGCTATTGGCTGGCGCCGCCTGTCAATTGTGTCCGTGCCCGCCCTCCGCGCCCGCTGATTGGCCGGGTGGGTTGAGAGCGAGGGAAACCCCATGCATGCCCGCGGGGCTGGGCGCATGAGGCGCTGACAGCGCCGGCAGCCGGACAGCGCTTTGTGGCGTTCGGCTCCCGACGGGACAGCGGGGAGTCATGCCCTGGCCTCGTCTGTCTGGCGATAGTGGTGGGTTCGGGTCCTTGCCGTGCCGTGGGGAAAGGCGGAGGTAGCACGATGAGGGATGAAGCGGTGTAGAGAAAGTGCGAATCGGCGGGAGTAGCGTAGAGATTCCGGGGAGGAGTGTGGGGTGTGTGGGGTGTGTTTGTGTGTTGAGTTTATTGTCTTCCCTTACTGTCCCACATGCAGCCGTGCCTCCTCGCGTCCGTGGCGTTTGTGCCCCAGGCGTGCCCGAGGTTGGTTTGCTTCTGCATGGGCCTCTTGCTGCTCCTCAGGGCCACTTGGCCCCTTTGAGCTCCCGCGGTGCTGCCCTTGCAGATAACGACGACAAAGGGAAAATCAGTAAATCAGTTTGCTTCCCCCTCGCTCCGGCTTCGTTGTCATCTCCATGCCTTGTTAGGCCTGAAGCTGCCGAAAGGTTTCCTAATTACGGAATCACTGTGTAGCCTGTAGGCTGTGAAACACAGTAAGTGTAATTCACTTGCTGAAAGGAGGTGGGACACTATTACACCATTTCTAGCAGGTGGGAGCCATGCTGGTTTTGCTTGTGCCTGTGGGGGATTTTTTTTTTTTTTTCTGCTCTGCCGGTTTTTTGAATCTCCTTTTGATGAAGCCAGGAGTTTTGTTTAAAATTTGGGGGTTTTAGTGCCCTGTGACAGATACAATTTAAACTTCTTGAGAATGGTTGCTTGCATGGACTCCTGCCTCAAAGTGAATACGGGCTTGGTGAAAAGACAAAAAATATATCCCCACCAAAAGTCTTTTTTTCCTAGAGTGAGAAAAATAACTGTTAACACTGTTCTAATTGAAGGATATGTGGGGTCTGTCATGTGAAGACTGTTGTGAAAAAATGCACTTAGAATTAGTAATGACATTGATTTAAAGCACATTTGAAATGATAAAGCTGGGGCATGAGTGGGAGAATAAGCTGCAGCTCCACCTCTCAGTAGTAATATCATTGCATAATATCCATAAGTGTAGTAGGGGAACAGGCACTTCATCACTCCATAAATTTGGTCTGCAGTATATTTAAAAACTTCAGTTTTGTTGAGTAAATAGTAGTGGGTTGTTAAGAAATGTTTGTGTGAGCTTTAAGCTGGTTTTAAATGTTTTTCTTATAAAAACTAAACTGCTGATGTCTCAGGATATTGTCTTTTGGAGCCTGAGCCTGAAGATGAAGAAAGCTGAAAATGTAAGGGGCACTGAAGAACAAACAGTGGTACCTTTATTTTTCTGGTGATGATTTTTTTGGGGCATCATTTCTCAAGAAGTGGCATAGCACTTGGAAATGGCATTTGGACAAAGGATTGAAGTGATGAAAAAGATTGCTTGCCTAAGCAGACCTTAGGGCAGATAATTTTGGGAAAAGAGTAAATAAATTACGGAAGTTAAAAGAGGCAATGAAAGAAACATCTGACTTGAGATCTTTTTATTGGCTTGGCTAGTAAAATCGGTAATTGCCAAGTGGTGTGATGTTTTTCATCACCTGGGTGACAGAAACCTAAAGATGTTGGGTGAGATCTAGGCATGCCAGAGAAACAGGAGATAGGGCAGCAGCAACCATAGTGATAAGGTTTAGTTTTTGAAATTGTGAAAATGGATAAAGCCATGAAAGCAGGGATCCCAGAGGCAGGATTATTACAAATCTTTAGTTTTGCCAGACTGTTCTGCCTAATTTTATTTTATGTTGGTATTAACAAAATTATTTATGTTCATGAGTTTTTTGAATTCTTTATAGTGACTGGGCATGGACTTGCAGTGCTCCTCCAGTGTTTTAGTACTAAAATACAAATTTGAAATAGTTGGTGTTCTTATAAAATGAAGTAATAAGAAATTGGAACTTGTCACCTCGAGTAGCTCTTTGGTCCTTTACACAACTGTGATGACACGGTTAATGAAAGAATTCATTCTTCTACTTGAAGGGCAGCATTCTTAAAAATAGTTGTGCTACTTATGTTGTGCTAGCTGTGATAGCACTTAAGAGAGTTTGAGTATGGCTCATGTAATAATCTATTATGTTACATATTTCTGTAGCTGGGTAAAGTTCCAGATTATCTCAGCTACAGAACAATGGTCTGAAAGCAAGTACACAGCTGATAGTGGCTGGGTATAGGATTGAAGCTTCATGCTAAACAAAGTTGCAGTAAATAGGCAAGTATAGCCTGAGTGGTTTTCTGTATTTTGGTAGCTTCTGTATGCACATAACAACTTAGAGTTTGCTGAATTGGAATATTTGTGGTATTCTGTTGAAGCTGTTGCAGATATGCATGAGGAGAATAAAGCTGCAGCAAATGGATGTGGCAAGATCCGAAGCGGTGGTCAAAATGGGGCAGCTTTACTTGCCCTGATGGAGAAGACTGGATACAGCATGGTTCAGCAAAATGGGCAAAGAAAATTTGGTGGTCCTCCACCAGGTAAGCACTTCTTTTGAGACTGAAAATTGGTGTAGCCTCATGTTGTGTATCTTGACAGTGACCAGTAGTAGAAGCTTAAGGAAGCAGTCTAAGAAACATCACACATATGGGGAGAGTCCTGATGTGTTTTACAATTTCCAGTAATTTAAGATCTCTTGAGCTAGACTGTGTGGAACATTTGCTTTTGGTAGACTTAAAAATCACACCTTTAAAACTACCTGAAATTGGCAGGTAGCACAACAGATGTGGAGTTCACAAAGCCAAGTGTGTTCCATATGGCTGAGAACATGCTTCAAAACATTTAGGGACATAGAAGGGAAAAATACGTTGGTGACGGAGTCCTAACCCACTTACTGTCTTTTCTTACGCCTCACCACTTGCATTGGCCAAAGAATATTTTTTTGAACTTTTGTTCTCTGAGAGAGCACCAGTGAAGATTAACTCATTTTGTTTCAGAGTGGACGATAAAATATTTCTTTTATTTTGAATAATTTTTCCAGTGTTGCTGACATCAGCAGTGTACAATAATTTTGCTAGTAAGCCTGGTTGTATGGCATGGACTACAGTAACTCTTCTTTCTGAATCAGATTATGCACTTAGACAAGCAGAAAGAAGGAAAATTTTTGTGCTGCTCTTTCAGTTCATTCTCACTTGTGGCCTGTGATCCCATGTCTTTATAAGTTATGCTCATAAGCATGGACTTTATTTACTCATTGCTGTATGGAGTTTAAGTTAGAGCTGCATTAACATTTGAAATTAATTCAAAATTATTTCTCTGGGTTTTTCTGTTTTACATTTTGTCTGTACTTTTACTAAGCCCATATAAAATAGCAAAAGGAAGCCCTGTGAAACTCTTTTGAAAATGGCACTGGAAAAAGAATTGCAGGACATCACTAACTTCAGCCTGTTCTTAAATTATTATACATCTTTTACTTAATAATGTCTTTTAATTAGAGCATTAGATGGTGTTAAGTGTGTTTGTTTAGCAAAGTTAATTTTATTAATAAATTCTGAAACTAGATGGGTTTGACAAGGTACCTCTTCCATCAATCTGTTCATTGACTTTAGGCATATATAGGCATATATCTTTTCTTCAAATCTTCATGTCTTTTCATAGGACATTGAAAATGCATTTTTTTTAAGTTGGGAATTACTCTCAGTTACTATAAATGGCTGTAGGCCAGGTGAGGCTTAAATGTTTGAGATGGCTTGTAGAAAATGGCAGTATCTTTATAAATGAAGGGTTTCACTATGTATTTTCCTTGTTTAAGATGTGATTTCTATAAGCTTGTGTTGCTGTCAAAGGATAGTCTCGCTGTCAGCTCTGTTCTAAGCAGATGTGGCTGAAAATTGCCTTAAAAATGTACAGGTTTTTACCTGATACAGTTCTTGTTTAGTGTATGCCACTTATGAAAAATGTATCTCTACAGTGTTTTAAGAAAAAAGCTGAAAGTGAATTTTCATAGTTTTATGTCTGCTGCCATCTAAGCAGTGGACCCAGTGATGTCACTAGGCATGTGAGTCATTAGAATTACATGGAAGTTTAAGATGACACAGACACTAATGGTAGGAGGATTATGTCTAATGTTGATGGAGCTGCTGCAAAAATAGGTGTCCCATTTTCTGTGGTCCAGTGATGAATCAGGTACCTGGTCAAGGAAGCTCTGTCAGCTACTTGTGGAATGCTTTTGACTAACTTTCCACGTGTGCTCTGCTAAGTACATGTCCCTCATGGCAAATGTGGCACAGACCAGTTTTTTTTAAGTCAGGAGTCAGAGGCTAATTCCAGTTGGCAGTAATGTGCTGTACTGCTGGGTTAGTATGCAGCTTTAAAATTAAAGGGGGATTTTTGTGTGGTAAGTGGCTTTTGCTTATTGAGAATCACTGTTCAATCAGTTACTGGGCTGAAAAGGATGGTAAAAATTTATCTAGTTAATAAATAAATAAAGATTGTTATTTAATTTCATTACTCCTGCACATTTTTTTGCTCTACTGAGGTGTGCAGTTGCCATTGTCTTTGGAGCTCCTAAAATGGTGTACAGTTGGTGTTTTCTTTTTATGTGGGAAGGGACTGGCATGATGTGAGTGATGGCAGTACTAGCCTGCAAATGGTGTTAGCTGCCATGTCCAGTCAGACCTCAGCTCAGGTGGTCAGAGATATTTATAAAGGTGAAAATGCTGTGTGGAACAGAGCCAAGCTTTTTCCTAGATAAGTCATGGCAATGTGACTCCAAAAATGCATGTCAATTCTGATGCCTTGGTAGCTTCCCTGTGTGCCATGTAGTTCTTTCTGTACAGTTTATGGATAAAAAATGATTCTGTGAGAGGGCAAAAATCTTTCAATTCTGTTCATTTTTTTCAAAAGTAAATTACAGGCTCTCTGACAATACATTAAGGAAAAAGTGTTACTTACAAAATAATCTAAATATCATTTATTCTGAACTTCAAACCAAAGTACATTATTTAATTATCTTCTTGTCTTAGCTTGTCGAGAGTAATTATTTTTTCACCTTGCCTCATTATGCTTTGTCATTTCATACTAGTATAGTTTTTTCTACCATCTTTGTACTCCTTGCTTTTTCTCCTGTAGAAAACCTTCCTCATCAAACTTTTAGAAAAAGCTTTTAATCATGATTTGACCGTCTGCCTTTGAACCTTCTACCTGAGTTGTTTGTCTAATTTTAAAAAAGAAACAAAGCTGAACAAACTTTTAAAATTTTTTTATTATTATTTTGGGAAAATGGAGTGCTGTATTTGAAGACCGTAACTCCATAATCTTAAATGCATAAAGACACCTTTACATTATCTCCTGAACATATCTTTCGGTATGTACGGCAGAGATATGAAAGAATATTTAAATGTCCTTGGCTTAAGGAGAGAAGCATAGATGTTCTGCAGCTTTTGGGTGTCAACCAAAGACTGAGTTGTTCTGTGGAAATTTTTTTTGCTTCTTTTTTTCCTATTATCCACTACTGCCTGTGAAAACTGTGTTTTTTAGAGTAAAAGTGTTCCATATTTTTGGCTGTTGCAAAAAGTTTGGCTCTGTATCCTGCTTTTCTTAGGGAGTCTCATTTTATTGGATGAATGAAGGTGGGAGAAAAATATTTGGAGTTTTTGAATGATGTCAAGGAAGAAAAAAAAGTGATGCGATGGGGACCTTAGTGAAATTTATAAAAATATGGGGGCAAGAAGTGCAGAGAAACATTTTGTAACTTTAAAGCATTGTAGTAGAAAATAAAACTGATACCTTACCTAGGTATCTTTCTTAGGTATATCAGTTTTATTAATAACTGAAATAAAATTGTAAGGGGCATAAAATTATTGAAATAGAGACTCTTGGTAAACCTGTCGGTGTTTTTGATAAACACGTTCAGTGTGTTATCATACAGATTACATTGGAAAAAAGCCTAGAAGATGGAATTTAAAGAAATGCAAACTTTAGGTTTCTCGCATTTTTAAAAATTTAAACATAAAAGAAATAAGACATAATAGAATGTACTAGTTTTCAGCTGAGACCAAAAATAAATAACTTCCACATTCAAAGTGGATATGGGGGAAATGTACTGTACAAATGTGCAGTATTTGTACTAAGATTGCTGTTGGACGATTTATTTTAAGGTTGGGAAGGTCCTCCACCACCTCGTGGCTGTGAAGTTTTTGTGGGTAAGATTCCTCGTGATATGTATGAAGATGAACTGGTTCCTGTTTTTGAGAGAGCCGGGAAGATCTATGAGCTCAGACTGATGATGGAATTCAGTGGTGAGAACCGAGGCTATGCTTTTGTCATGTACACCACTAAAGAGGAAGCCCAGCTGGCCATCAAGATTCTTAATAATTATGAAATTCGTCCAGGGAAGTTTATTGGTGTCTGCGTGAGCTTGGACAACTGCAGACTGTTTATTGGAGCGATTCCTAAAGATAAGAAGAAAGAAGAAATACTGAATGAAATGAAAAAAGTTACAGAAGGAGTGGTGGATGTTATTGTTTATCCAAATGCCACCGACAAAACTAAAAATCGTGGCTTTGCCTTTGTAGAATATGAATCTCACAGAGCAGCTGCAATGGCTAGAAGACGACTAATCCCAGGTAAATCTGTAATTAAACGGAGTTTTTATGGAGAGTATCTATTTCCATATTCTTGGGGGATGAGATGGTGGATCATTTCTGTTTTCCATGCTTTAAGGTGTTTTGAGAGTTACAAAACTGCAGTATTGCCTTTTGGCTAAGGATGATTTTATTTTTTATGTTTTGTAGTTGTGGGGTTTTTTTTAACTTATTTTTTTTAAGAAGCTGTAATTTAGGTGGTTCTGACAATTAAAAGATAGAAATCAGTTTTATGTAATTTAGGTGTTTATGCCAATATGTATTTGCATGGGCACGCATTCAGTTTTCATTTATGTGCACAAGGCTCTGCACTAAAATTCTCTTAAAAGTGAGCTTAGAAAGGATAATGCCTTGAATATGCCTCGTATTTTCTGTGGGTTGTCATGAGTAATGTTATTTTCATTACTATGAAATACATGAATGTTTCATATTTTAAAAAAAGGTAGGTCTTTAATATTCTACTAGAAAATAATTTTGAAAGAAAAAGAATAAATATGCAAAAGTATATACAATGTACAAAATATAAAATATATAATAAGTATCAATATAATAATTGTAATAATATGTAATATAGTCAAAATGTAATTGGTGTATATATGTAAAAAAAAAATATAAATATATATATGCAAAGTGGTGGGTGAAATACCTCCAGATCACTGAATGTAGAAATAAACCACTATGATACACGAAATCATGGGTTGACATGAATAACAAAGCAGATTTGGTTTTGGTTTTTTCTTTTAGTTTGGGTTCTGGCATCTGCTGCGACATAGAGTAAGGGTTGTGCTGAAGCTGTACATTTAGATAACTATTTCCAGGTGTTGCCCATGCTTTCTAAAGTGGTAGTATTATTGAAGAGGCTGTGTTTAGTAGCTTTTTAAATCCATTACTTTTGGTCTTCTTTTGTGTGTCTCTATGTGCATGTCACAAAGTCTTTGACAGCTTATGGTGCTTAATGAACCCAAAGGTAACAGAGCACTTGTCATTTTTGCAGAGTCTTATTTACTTTAACAATTTCAGATAAATTTAGCAGATATAGGCAACAAAACCCAGTTTCTAGTGGTATGCATCGTGTTTTCTTTTTGTAGACATAGGCGATAAGAATGATTCTGCTTTCCTTTGCATGTTTCTTATTTATATAATACTTCTTTGCTGTAGGAACGTTCCAGCCCTGGGGTCATACTATTCAAGTAGACTGGGCAGATCCTGAGAAAGTAGTTGATGAAGAAACTATGCAGAGAGTCAAAGTATTGTATGTGAGAAATCTAATGATATCTACTACAGAGGACAAAATCAAAGCTGAATTCAACAAGTTCAAGCCAGGAGTAGTTGAACGTGTGAAGAAGTTGAGGGACTATGCTTTTGTTCATTTTTTCCACCGTGAGGATGCAGTTGCTGCTATGTCTATAATGAATGGAAAGTGCATTGATGGAGCTAGCATTGAGGTAACACTGGCGAAGCCAGTTAACAAAGAAAGTCCTTGGAAGCAGCATTTTAATGGTCAGATAAGTCCCAGTTCTGAAAACCTCTTAGGGTTTCCTAACAAAGATGATGGTACTCAAAAATCCTTGGGGAAACCAGCAGGTCTTTCAGTTCGTCTGAATGGTCAGCACAGTCCAAGCCCTCCTGAAGTTGAAAGAAGTACATATCCCATTTTTCCAGGAATAAAGCTTACTCCAATTAGCATGTATTCTTTAAAGCTCAGTCACTTCAGTTCTGCAGTAATGCATCTGGATTATTTTTGCCATAAAAATAGCTGGGCACCACCAGAATACTGCTTGTATTCAACCACAAGTCAGGATGGGAAAATACTCTTGGTGTACAAGGTGCTTATTTCTAGTATTGCCGATGATTCTCAGAGTTATTTCATGCCAGAAAAACTCTGTACAACAGTAGAAGATGCAAAGGAATTGGCAGCACAGTTCACACTTTTACATCTAGGTAAGCATAAACATTTTTGATTATGTATGAAGAACTGGAGCTAGAAAAGTTACTTTTAAATGGTTCTTGGTATATGTATCTTGGTGCACATGTATGTTTTGTAAAAAGTAGTCTGCAGAAGGCTTGGTTCTTGTGTCATTTGAGTCTGGACCATTAGATGAGAGCACCAAGAAAGCACTCTAAGTATCTAAACAGTCCAGTGCCAGGGTAATTTTTGCTTACATTCATCTACAGGAATGTATAAGGAAGAATTAGATGACATGTAAGTAACTTAGGTTTAAGGTCATCTGTGAGATGATTACAATGCTGAAAATTTTTTTGAAAGTCTGTGTTCTAGCATCTTCATTTATATATTTTGCTTTTTTTAAAAATCAGAATGCAACTACTAGAAGAGGAAAGTTTTTCTATTATAAAATTGAGCAGGGGGGTGGGATTTTTTTCTTTGGTTGGGTTTATTCCCTCACCTGTTCTAATTTTGGTGAATTGGAAAAGTGATTGCAGTACACTGTTAAAATAGTGTTACCATTCTTCTCTTCCTAATACTGCTACTTAGCACTTGTTCTTCAAGTCTCTTGAGATGTATGTAGGCTGTGGTGAGGTTTCTCCTTTGGATGAGTTCATAATAGCAGACTTATTTCAGGCTCGGCTGTGATGCCTTTTTTTTGCAATGCATGACTAAAATGTAAACAAGCTTCTTGCTTACGTTCTTTCTTCTCCTTGGGTTTGGACTTGGTGTGGCCAAAAGGTCTTAGAGGAAGAAGAACCTCTGAAGCTCAAAGCCTTATACATTGTGTCCACTTCAGCAGTGGTGTGCTGGGTTTACATTATTGGGACACCTCTAGAAGGTGATGCTTTCATATGGCCAAAGTGATTTTGAATAATAAGTGGCTAAATATCTGTGTCTGGTTTTGTACACACAGCATTTGACTAGTGTCTGTTTCCATATTTTTCTAGCTAGGAAAATTAGGGCCATGCCATTATAACCCATGTAATCCTAAACACAAAGATAAAAAGGGTACTAAACTCAAAATAGTGTTGTGAAGCTCTTCTTAAAAGAAGAATAAGGACAGTTGCAGGTTTTGTGTTTGACCACATGTACCTGCCCAGTTTGCTTCTTTCATTACCTATTTTCTCTCCTGTACTTCTCTGGGAAAGAATCAAGGGAACAATTAAAGTTAGATTAAGAGTGATTATTCACAGCTGTGGGCAAATCCTGATGCAGACTATTTAAAAAAAAATAAGAAAGTATGTGTTGAGATTTTTATCTCCTGAGTTACAATTACAAATTATAACTGTAGGGAAAATGTTTTAAAGTGGATTTAAATTAATAGAATTCTAAAACTTTTTCTGCTTGATGTGCCATACAATCACAGTTAGTGTGAATTGGTATTTAGCAGAGTTCCCAAATACCAGGTTTGCTTTTTACAGCTGTCTGCCTAATGGCCTAGTGCTAGTAATGCCGTCTTGCTGTCTTTGAATAACACTTATTTTTTCTTTTGATGGCCTCTGTGCATTCTGGTTTGTGAGAATTTGGGCCTGCAAAGAATATGCAGAGCCCTGATTTGAAGCAAACGTGTACAAGGCTGACTTTTGAAAGATACACGTCTTTCATGTTGATTAAAAACCCCCTTTTTGATTTGGCATTGTTGTGATGCTGAAACATAGCCTTAGGGAGTCTAAAAGTACAATTTCCTTTCCCAATCTAATCTAAAGAAGTTGTCTCTGTTCAGTTCAATATATATTCTGTGTTGAAAGAAATATCTACAGGTAAAGATGATTTGCTAGATGTGACAGAGTCCTTCCTTCTCATGGAAGTGTTGAATGATGCTGATGTTGCTGATGGATGTATGGGTTGTGGTTTTTCTTTGGGGTTTGCGGGTTTTGTCTGGGGTGGTTTTTTTTGATAACTAGCAGTGATTTGAGAAAAGTCTGAGTGTGTTTCTTGGAAGCAACTCACTATAAACATAAGTGTACAAAGATGATATAGGGGCTAATTCTTTTTGGTAAGTAACTTCTCTTACAGGAACCTAATTTTTTGGCCATTTAATTTTTGATAATGTGTACAGGAGGTTGGGTTTTGCTGTTACTTTTCTTTTTAAAGAATATAGATGTTCTAAGGTAAGTAAATGAGAAAGGGCTGCTTTGGTTAATAATCTCAAGGCATTCTGGCTTTTTAAAATTTTTTCTTTTTGTGGTATGTATTTCTGTATTTCCTTTCACACATTACAGAATACTTGATTTTTACCAAGTATTATATAGTACTGGTGCACGGCAGACCTGAGCAGACAGCACTATAACAACTAACCACTTGGTGTCACCTGAATATTTTGAAAAAGATGGTTTTTAGAAAACATGATTGTTCCCTGACAGCAGAAAACTATGCTGACAGGGAACAATCAACAGCCACAAATGGTAGGATGTTTGAAAAGAATACAGAAGTTGCTGGCTTTGTTTAGCAAATACAGATGATAAGTGGTAATTCATGGTTTGGAGGTTTTTTGTGATCTTTAGAAAGGCTCAGAATGTAGTATAAGAAGTTTTTTAACAGTATGAATTTAGAAGTCTGAAATATTTATCAGATGACTTACACATAATGGTTTTTCTTACAGCCCCTGAGCAAGCATATATAACATTGCTGTCCCTGAATGCAGCATGGTGGGATAGTAAAGGTGAGTAAGCCTCTCAGGATTGTTCATTGTGGCTTTTTACCCTCTGAGAGACATTGTCTTAGCTGCACTGTTTGCACTGTTAGAGAAGTTGTACTTTCCTCACAGACACAGCTCTAAAGTGGCTTGTAGAGATTCTCTGTTGCTTTTTCCAAAGGAGACCATACCTCTCCTATACCTGCTGATGGATCACGCAGTCTGATGTTCTTGTTGGTTGTGCAGCACAAAGAAGGTTATGGCTTTTATTCCTAAAATGACTCTTGAGTTATTTTTTCAGTCATGTCTTAATTATTTGCCTTTCCAGCTTGGGTTCAAATTTATGTACAAAAGTGGTACATAAGTTTATGTACAAAAGTGGTACACAGTTTCACGTAAAAGAGACTATTGTCTCCTCTGACTTTTTTTTGAATATGCTATTGTGGATGAATTTAAGTATGTATATCTGTCACTTCTGAGACCTCTCTCTTTTTTTTTTTTTTTGGAGTGCTGTGAGAATGGTTTTTGAAAGCTTATAAGGCAGTTTGAAAATGGCATTAAATCCATGCTGTGTGTTAACTTTACTGCTGGAAGTTTCCAATCCCAGGCACACAAAACATTTCCCAAAGGTTCAGTTATTTTTCGGCTGCTGCTAATGGACAGGGAACACAGATTTTGGAAATCTTGGTCTGTGTAAGAGAACTTGGAAAAGAGTAAGTTAGACAGACACAACAATGTTGGACTGACTTTATCTGTGGAATAACTTATCTGCCTTTTGTAGAGTCAGTCACTTCAAAGCAGGATATAATTGACATGTTTTCTTCTACTCCACTGATGATCGCAATGAATTTGGGTTTTGTCTATGCAGAGTACATGAGGCAGAACTTGGTGCTTAGTTGAGCGTAGACTCTAAGGTGGTAAATATGCAATATGAATGACTGCTGCTATAGTATGTATAATGTATGTAGCTAAGATAGCTCAGAACAATGACCTAATATGCACTTGAGGGTTGTCTGCATTGATATTTTGCACTCAGTGAAGGTGAAACAAAGGCTTGTGTATATAACAAAGGTGTGTGTATATATGGTGAGAAAATGCATTCAGTACTGAAGAATGGGGTCTCTTAAAACTATAAAGCTCTCAGGAAAAAAAACCCTTTGAGCATTTGACTATAAAGTTTCTTAATTATTTTGAGTTAGTATTAGTGCTGCAGAGGAGAGGGAAAAGCACAGCATTGGTATAAGACTCTGAATGCTTTCGTTATACCATTATCTTAATCGTTAAGTCCATCTTGAAACTGATAATGCAGTATGTTTGCTGAAATCAAAGCCGCTTTCCTCCCCCTCCCCTCTCTTTCCACAGCCAACTGTACACCCTACTTGGTTTGAATATCCCTGAAGAAGAGGAGTTTGGAATTTATTGCTTTGGATCTTGTAATGAAAAGAAAAAGAACACCCCACTGATACGTAATTACTGGAAATTCACATTCCATGTTTATTGATGAATAATTCTTCAAAGCATGTGTATTAAGTATTTCAATTTAAAGATTAGTGAAATTGAATGTTAAATTGTTTTGGTTAGTTTGATTAAATTTGGGTTTTGAAATATAATTTGTTTAAAAGATTTTTATTACCTGTAATAGCCTATACAGCAGTAATTTATATTTAGTGTTGAAACAATTTGCCACAATTCCTATTCTTGTATTTTCACACAGAATTTTTCAGCTTCTATTGTATGTAATAAAATTTAAACAAATGTTAAAAAAATCCCACCAACAAAACAATGAACACCATTCTAGCAATCATAAACCTCCATAATATGAGACTTCCACACCATCTGCAATTTTGCTTCCATTAACTTGATGCAAAATTTGATAGGAAGAACATGACTAATAAAATTTTTGCTTCTGATCTAGCAGTACATCGATGGAAAACTGGTATTTTGAAGGACTTTACATGAATGTACCATCAGGCTACATTGCTGTAGTCGTAGCACTAAGGTTCAATACCTTAGTTAATTCTTAGAGACAAAAACAGGCAAAAAAAAAATCTTGACAGATACAGATTACATGTGCTTTTATGTACAGCTCACTAGGTTGTGTTTCCTGTTGTTAGCACCTCCCTGTTGGGACAAACGTGTGCTTTCATATTCATAAAGGCCTTACTTTAATCCAGGCTGTCCCTTGAAACCAGCACCTGTGCTTGCCTGTGGTAGCCATGTGGAACAGCAGCTTGCTCACTTTCTAATCAGGCCGTGTTCTTCTTAAAAAACATTGTTTAGCATTAAACTGAAAATAGTTGTTGATTTTTAAAATCAGATATATGTAATTCATTTTGAGTGAGCCATCTTTATTTTTATTGTGACTATTTGGCATTTCTCAGTCAAGTGCTTTATTTATTGAATGACAAAATAAAACAACCTTTTTTTAACCTTCTTAAAAATCTGAAACTAATACTGTAGGCATTCTTATTTTTGGAATTTTATACCTAGTTTCAGTTCATTGACAAGGATTGGACCAGGTGGTTAAAATGTCTAAGGGCCTCACCTCTGCAAGTATTGTTTGTAAGCTGTTGTATCTGGAAATTTTGTCAGAAAGGAATATTATGTAGACAGAAAACAATGCAATGGAAAGATTTCAAGTTGAATAATTTTTCTTAAAAGCAATCAACTGTTGTGGTCCACTATGTATTTTGGTTCAGTGTATTTCATCACCATATTAAATTGTCCTTTTTGCTGTTAATTTAGGTGCAGTTACAGCAATTTCATTTCATTTGCATTTGATATTAGCTACCTAATAATTCTTTTACATGTTGCAATTTCTAATGTTGAAATAATGTGTTTGACTTCTGTATGCGAATTAACATTTATATTAAATTTATGCTGTTCATACTTGGTGTGTGTAAAAGAAAAATAAATTATTTTAGACATGGTACTTTCACAAACTTACTTTGCTTTCTGTAATAAACCTTTGGCCAGAGCTCCAGTGCTTTCCTGAACAAAAGGAAGGGTGATTAAGGGGCTGAGTGAGGACTTAAAAAAGAAAAGTAATTATTGGAAGGCAAGTTAGTTGATTAGCTTTTATCGCATGTGAATGTTGTTAAAAGGTTAGGATTTCCTAAAAAATTCATGAGGAAAGGCAACAGGGAACTTGTTTAATCTATGTTTAAAACCAAGTGGTTCCTAAGGCCAAGAAAAAAATCAGTTTGAGATAGAATTATACAGTATAAGGCTGGTAAGATACAGGGTTGGTAATTTAAAAGTATTTTCCTCGCAGCCTGAGAGTTCTAGTCTACAGACTGCTGAAATAAGCTTCATTTTATTTTTCAAGTGTCTTGATGAAGACTTAGGTTTTTGCATTTCTGATGGAAATCTGGACCCAGCAAACCAAGGTAAAATTGTTATTGTTAGCTAATTAAGGGAGCTGTGGCCCAAGGTGCACAAAGATTGCATAATACCAGTGAATGCCAGAAGAAGAGATGCAAACTAAAGTCTCCTCGGTGAACAAAAGGAGGTATGCCCAGTACTGTAGAAAGCCAGGGGGTGTAACATCCTCCTTGATCAGATTTCCAACTGAGGCAAAAAAACCCCCAGTTTTGCTACAAACTAGCAAATCCCATTATTACAAACGCGAGCATTTATTGTGGCAACTATTTTCAATATGGCCAACATGTGTGACAGTATTAAACCATTATCAAGCATTTGAGTGTAATGAGTGCTAAGTTGATGCCAGCCAAATAACAACCCTCAGGCAGAATTTGTCTTTGTTCTACAGCTAAGAACAGTGGTGAAAGGAATGAGCAGCTGAAGCAGCAGTAGCACACAGTTGCTATAATTCAGGCTTTTTGAAGTTTATCTAGAACACATCATTAGAAATCTCTAATCAGTGTGCAAAATTGCAAACATATTTTTCATGCTTATAAAAATCTCACTGGAGCTTATTAACCTTTGGAAAATAAACCACCATGTATTTCTTCTAAAAAAGTTGTGACAGAACACAGTGTTGCCTTTTTTTTTTCTTTAACATACTTTTGTATAATGTAAAAAGTAAATTGGTGTATGACCCTGTTCTGTAACTGGTGTAGAAACTAAAAGCCCCTCTTTGAAAGTAGAGGTCACTGACTTTGGTGAAGCAAATTTCTGTTACTTTGAGCTACACCTACTGCATCAAAAACTTGCCCTAAATAAGAAAAGGAGGACATTATTCTTACAGTTACCATTTTCATCTATTTGCCTTTTTTTTCCTCCTCCCTCTAATATTATTACTACCTTGTTTGGGATAGGGGAACCAATCAACAAGAGTTAGTTAATTAATGGAAATTAAAAAACGTTAAATATGAAACAGCATTAAAGAGCAAGTCACCTGGAAGATACTGGGTTAATGCACACTCTTGAGGTAAAAGCAATCCCCAAGAATCAGTTGTTCTAAGTCCTCTCAGCAAATTTCTTGACAGCAGTTGCCATGTATAACAAAGAATGATCAGTTTACCATCTCTTTACACTCTTTAGTGTCCAACCTGGATGAAAGGAAAGAAAAGGGGTAATGATCCAGCAGTCTCAAATACAGCTTTCCTGCATATAGAGCCTGGACAGGCCCCAAGCAGCCAGGAAAGGGAAGGCTTAAAGCAGTCATTGAGAGCTCCTTTCTCTGCCAGCCACTTGTTCACCTTACTGACAAGGAGCTCCCATGGCTAGAAGTCATTCCAAGCTGTTTGTGGCAGATTTAAGAGAAAGAAAGAGTGGAATGGCTTAATCAAAGACTGCATCAGTAACCCTTAACCTCAGGAGCCAGGCCCATGCTGCCATGAAAGGAGTGCTCAAGCCACTGGGATGGCACCTGCTATCAGGAATGACCCAGATGGGACAAGCCTTTTCCAAAAATACAGATGCTGCACAACTACCACGGAGAAGCATTTAACAATGCAACAACTGTCATACAAGGTCAAATTTTTAGAATTCTAGATTACGAGTAGCTGCTCATGGGAATGGAGAGAAAATCTTAGGTATTGCTTGAAGGTGGGTGAAATTTCAAGAATATAAGAACACAAATATCTTCTATAAGATCCTGCTTCAGGCTTTGAGCATATTTTCCTACACTGCCAGAGGCTGTGGCTGCTATCAGCTTAAAGCTTCCTGCAGAGGGAAGTATTCACTAGTATATGAAAACAAAATTCATGCAAATACTGGTCCCTGCAGTGGCCAGGCCTTTCTGTCTCTGCTCTACAGCTTTGACAGCAAGGGAGGTAAAGAACAATTCTTCCCATTTCCCAATACCTTTTCACAGGTATTATTATTTGCAGCACATTCCTAGGAAAGACAAGAGTAGGAGGGTGGATTCAGACATTCTGTTGTTTGTATGTACCTAATTTAACATTGGCAACTTCAGCATAATTAAGGAAGAATAGCATCTCTTGGGAATGTGTATCTGGGCTGAGGGCAGGAAGATATCACAATCAATCTTCCAGGAATTAAATAGTTCTGACTGAGGAGGAGATGCTTCAAAAACTTCGATAGCAAAGAAGACCTGGGGTGCAAGGAAAAAACAGCAAGCCATCTCAGGATTTCTACAGGATGACAGCAGATTTGGAAGACCATACAAAAAGGTCTAAGTGCCAAATTCCAGGAAACTCTTGAAGAAAATGGAAGGTCATATTGTCCATAGAATCCAGAATGTTTCATTTTTAATGTGCTGTTTTCATGCCAGAGATAGAGGTAGGTCAGAAAATGTTTAACAGCTGGTTTGTAGCATTAGCTTTGTAAGGAGGGGTGGTGAGCAGCTTTCAAAGTCTTAGGATGAAAACAATGATCATAGGAGCACTGATGAAAGGGTTTGTTTTTTTCTTTAAAGCAGACAAAAATGTAAAAAAGGCAACCCCCACATCCTACAAAACTCACCTCAGCTATGTAAAGCAACATTCATGAGAGAAAGCTACCTGAACATTCTTTAAGCCATGTATTTTGATGAAACTTTCACTCCATGTATCTCCTTAAAAAATCCATATATTTTTCAGCTCCCTTGAAATCATATTTATTTTATCCATTCATCCTAGTCAAGAATTTAAGCTATGGAAGCAGTAGAGTAAGGCCAGAGGTAACAGTCACATCACCCAGTTTGTCCAGCACTCTGAACACACCGTCCCATTTCCCATACAGCCTGGGAGCAAGCTCAGTAACAGCTGATGAAAGCACAGCTTCCAGAAGTGCATCAAAGTCCGCAAGGAGTTGAATCTTCCAATATAAATTGGATCAGGGTGTCCTAACTTAAACAGGCACTGTACTGTACTGCAAAAGTACTTGATTTCTCCAGCATTCAGAGGGTATTTGCTAAGCTCTTGATACGCACTCTGGCTTTGAGCTTAAGAAATTTTCTAAACCACCTCCTAGTACCAGTAGCTCTACATACTGGTAATAGCTATCAGCTGTATTTTCCTGCTTTTCCTTTCACCACTACATGTGGCTCTTAAATATTAGATAAGTAACTAGTCAGTAACTTAATAGCACTACAGGGGGACTCCAGCAAGTCATGGAGCAGAGTTCAACTCTATTTAACCCTGGTGAACCTGTGCAGCAGAGTTCATAAACTGGTCCTGGTGAGAGCTGGGTGTTAGCAGAGCTTGCTCCCCTCATTTTGATTTCTCTCACCTGAAGGAGGGATGTGGCCTCCAATTTACAGGGCCTCAGGGGCTGAGCTGCTGGTGGAAAAACTGGTCTCAGGTTTCTGGCAGGAGTGAAGCCAGGTGCTCTCACTGGAGAGTTCAGGATAAATGTGGATACCAGGCATTCACAGGACAATATGTCTGTCTGGCTGAGAAAGCCATCTGGACAAATTAGTGTTTTAAAATATTTAAGAACATTAAATATTTTCATCCTAATGCAGAAGAGGAATTCTTTAAGGGCTCAGATATTGTAATTTGTGCAAACAATTCTTATTTAGGCTCTTCTAATGCTAGGGGGTAAGGGAGGTACAGCGCATGCTGTGCCAGTTAGGGCAGGCATTTAGTGAACCCTCAAATGCCTCTGTACACAGCTGGCTGATGGGTTAGTGCTGCAGTCTTCTCGAAACGCAGCTTCCAGTTTTCTTCACCCATATTACAAACCCTGATAAAATCAAGCAGGCATGGCTGCTTTTAGGGCTGGTGTAGGGCTAGCAGAAGATTTTTGCTGCAATAGAGAGCCTGCTGAATTTTTCTGTCCTACCCTAGAATTCTTTGCCAGAAAATATGTTGTTCCATTTCATGCTGAATTTGAGCTTGTTAAATCCATTTCAACTGCTTGATATACCACCATTTTGTAATGAAAAGAAGTCACTCTCCTGTATGAGGTATGATTTCATTTTTTCTAAGCTATTCTTTAAGTTTTCAAGAAACCCACTGAGATAGCGAGATGTCAGAGTTCTGGATAGTGAAAGCCTTCAGTACAGAGGACAACCTAATCAGACACCCCACAAGGTTTTCACAGCCTCATTATTTCATTATTACAAGCTAACCATCAGTAATTTAAAAACTTTTTTTTTTTGTCAGAGTGAAAAGATTTCTTTTTTATGTGTTCACATCCTAGTGTACTGTTTGTCAAACAGGAATCAGAAGAGATAGGGGAGGCATCTAATCAAGGAAAAATTCATGTACTAGCAGCCTGAGGAGGACAACCAATGTAACTCAAGGACACTTCATGTCAGTATGGTATTAGAAATGTTATGAAGGATTTTTGGGAAACATTTTTAAAATTCCACTGTAATTAAAGTTTACTCATTCTTGGGTAGTTTAACAGTTAATTGAAAAAAAATTAATCACTGTTGCATGAGAGGGAATTGCAGAGAATATGAGAAGAGTAGGGATAAAAATCTAGAGTACCAGTAGGCATTTTTAATTGCATTACATGGATAACTATTTCATAACATTTGAAAACCTGTTGGATTATTAGGATTCATAATGCTAGGATACAGCAGATGATTGACTATAAATGAGAATATCCTACCCAAACAATCTAAGTCAGTGTAGATAAGACTTGGATATATTATAGCCTCTGAAATAGAACTATGATCAGCTTTTTCACTATATGCACGTTTTCTCTTTTTGGCCTAATTACCAAGACAGTTCAGCAGGCTGAATCTCAAACTGCCTTTCTGATCAGCTTTCTCTAAATTCTCCTCTCCTCATTGCTATTCATAATTCTGTGGGCCTTTCCTGGCATTTCTTCCCCCCTCAGATATTTTTCTGTGTCACAGATTCATTGAATACTTTGGGTCAGAAGGGACCTTCAAAGGTCATCTAGTCCACCCTGTCCTGCAATGAGCAGGAACATCTTCAATTAGAGCAGGTTTCTCAGCTCCCCACCCAGCCTGGCCTTGATCCTTAATTACTCTTTCACAATAGGCTTCAGTCTATTACTGCATTTAAGTGAAAACTATTTGATAGTTTTTCCTTGTCAACTGACATTGTTTTTTTCTTTAAAAAGAAAAGCAAACCCCAGCACAGTCCTCAAGCATATTTATTCTGATTCTTTTACTTAAATCAGTGCCAACATCTCTTAGTTACACTGTTTCATATCAAGATATTCTCTCAGACTAATTCAAACAGACTATGTCCATCTTTAAGAGTGCTTTGAGATAAGGTACCAGAATATCACTTTGGATATGAATTCTGCATCATTAGCACATGGGCTCCTGCCAGTTCTGCTGTGCCTGCTGCTTGTTATGTTTTCTCATATCCTTGAGAGCCTGCAAGAGAGTGCTGTTGGAAGCTTACATTACAAATTTCTGCAAAATATCGGATGTAATCTAGTTCTTCTCATGGTGAGTAATCTTTTACAGATGTTGTTTTACAAATGGAGAGCTTAATGCATCTACCACTTCTGTAATTCTTTAGCAAGGGGAAAAATGCTCCCACGTGACCTTTGCATATATTTTGTATTAGTGTATGTTAGAAACAGGTACTGTGGTAGTTCAGTGTCTGTAGAATTATTTTAAGCATGCAAACACAATTGATTAAGCACCTGATGAACTTTCAGTGCTCATTATCTGGCCAGTTCTGGAAGATACAAGGAGTAGATGGAGGAATGTATAACACAAATTCAGGTCAAAGGCAGCCAAAATCTATACTGAAAATGAAATAGGGGATTGCAAGAAGTTAGAATCAAGGTATAGAGGAAGTATATGAACGTTCATCATTAAACTGGTCTCCCAGTGGCAGAGGTGTATTGGGTGAAAATCCCCAAATTGAAGAACAGCTTTCTGAAATGAGATTTCAAGCAGAAAGACACAGACCATGCAAGTCCAGTTCACTGCTGGCAGTCCCAGGCTGCATTCCCTAACCCAGGTCACACCCTGTTTTCCATAATGTTCAGGTTAACTACTCTCACTAAAAAGCTCTTCCTGCACAACAGAAATCTCTTCTCCAGAGAACCAACTTGATGAAGGACTGTCAGGCTTTAAAGAATTTGTAACAGAAAGAAGTTGCCATTTAGTTTTATATTCTGAACTTTACTCCTATAAAATCAGCCTCTAAGTGATAGTCAGTTGAAGTTTTTCAAAAGCAGATGCAGGGCTAGGAGAGTAGGGCAAGATCTTTCCTGGTTATGGAAGAGGGAAAGCTTGGTGGTGATTTCCTTTCCTACATTGCAGGCTTCCATCCTGCAGAGCTTCACCTGCCTGAGCTATCCCTAGCACAGTGTAAATGCCTCTCCTGGTCTCTTGCTTAGCCCAGGTGAGAGCAGCAACACTCTCTATCTCTGAGCTATTTCACATCCATTCCTGCATTATGTCCAGTCAGTCAGAGCTGGATTTTATTTCTAATGTACAAATTGAGAATCCAATACACATTAAAACATGCTTGGTTTTGCTTCTGCGTTTTCATTCTTTTTTAGCTTCTAGTTTTCTTGGACATGCCTGTGGGTTCCTGATGCCCAGAGGCATTGGACTACCCAGATCTGGTTAAGCACAGTCTGTGATGCACCACGGAGTTCAGAGAGAGGTTTCAAGTATCTGACTGCAGGAAAAACAGGGTGTCAAGGAGTTGGGATAATTCCAGATCCCCTGCTGAAAGAGATAACAGAAGGCCAGCAAAGCCCTTGCCAGCCCTCAAGGTAGATCAGCCTCTGTAATTGTTCTGCTAGGCAGTAGAGAACCAAAAGGGTTGCAAACAAGCAAAATTTAAAGCAAGCACCAACCCAAAGCAGAAGTAAATATTTGGTACATTTATTTATTTGTAACACACAACTAAAATCCTGTCTTAAATGAGAAAATAAAGGCATTATTAAGGCTACAAAATGTCCTCAACCTGGAAATGTTCCAGTCATCAATGAGAAAAATTTAAGGTTGCAGGACAGACAGTAACATGATGCTTTGACCTGAAAATATGAAAATATTACCTCTGAGGAAAAATAATCCAAAACAAAGACATTCATAAATAGCTTGGAGAAAAGTGTCAAAGGGGTGGTAGTTCTAGAGGGACTAGAGGAAAGATTATGAAAGCTAAGCATGAATATTTGCCTAAGCACTAATTTAGTAAGAGATAATGTGATAATTCTACAACTATTTTTCCAGTAGATACACATCAAAATTTTGGAGAGCAAAACAAAGATTTTGTTTTCTTACATATCCCATCCAAACATGAAAGCCAATTCTTAAGTCCCATCTGAATCAGATCCTAACGTCTTGAGCAATTATCCTATAACATGGGGAAAAAAACCCCTAGAAAACAGGCTTGCTTGTGACTTCTGTGTTAGGTTCTTACAGAAATTTCTACTGGGTTGGTTTTTTTTTTTTTGGAACTAGAAGTTTCACACCACGTGCTGACTTGAGCTGATAAAGCACCTCAGACCTCAGCTGGGAAGAATGTGTGTGCAAGCCTGAGAGGGGAAAAGCCCATCTTCTAGTTTTTTCAATCGACATAGCTTTCAAAACCTTGTTACCATTAAACTGAATTTCTGATATGACCACACGATTCCTATTAAAAAAAATATCCTGATGGAAGTCATGGGAAAAAGTCAGTAGCTCAAGCTAGGCTTTGAAGGTGGCTGAGCTCAGTGGCAGGAGTAAAAGCAGCAGCTATGTGAGAGGTGAAACATGGAACCATAATGAATCCTTGTACCTGCAAGGTTCCAGACAGAGCAATATGTAACAGCCATTACTCATATCAGCCAATGGTGACAGGATGACAAATGGTAATTTAAATTAGGGAGATGATGAAAGCTCTGATTATCCAATTAACATACAGCTTCATGAAATGAAGGATGTCTATTTTTTTTTAATGTTGGCTGCTTTTGTCTCCAACTTTGCAATACCTGATACTAAGTGAAGAATTTTATAGGCTTTCAAGAAACAGACTCTCATGTGAATATGAGCTTATGTCTTTTTTTTTTTTTGACAAATCACAGTCAAAGACACTCACTGTGATAACATTTCAGAATAGGTTTTCACTGGACAAAGACACTGTTCTGCAACTAATTCATCAGTTTTAGCAAGTTTTGAATCAGTTTTGAATGCCTATCATTCACTAACCCTAAAGGATGACAGAATCAGTCTCAAGTCTGCCATGGCTTTGTTCATCTGTGATGGACCAGAGCCTGCATACAGTAGAACACCTCCTGAGCCAAAACTCAATGTCAAATGTTTAAAATAACATCTGGTTTTGAAAAATGTGCACACCTAATAAACCTCAGACGTATGCTTACATTTCCATACCCCGAAGTATCCAGGCAAAGGGCAAAGAAACAAGGCTTGGCTTGAAGATTTTTTTATAATTTTAAATTTTTTTCTATTGAAGATGAGTTTACTAGAAAAGGCCAAGGGAAAGAACAGTGCCAGCAATATCCTTACACAGGTGAAACCCAGGGCACAGAGAAGGGTGCTGCCCTCCTGAGCAGGGCCTGGGGATGCTGCCATTGCCAGGTCTCCAAGGCAGCTCCATGGAAATACCTGCCTTAGTGAGAGCCCCAGGGACAATAAAAATGCAAAACCTCACAACTGCAAAATGAATGCTCAAAAGGTAGGGATTTGGTTAGCTTCCAATTTTAAAAGAAATTAAGACTTGCCTTTCAAGGCACTAAGGCAGCCAGATTCTATCAGTTCTCACTACATTTTGAATAACTCCCCTGGCTTCTCTCCAGCAGGAACAACTTATTACACTGCTGTTGCTTTGAACTGAAGTCTCAACACACAGGCACAGAAAATGAACTTTTAAAAGATTAATGTGAAAAGTAGTAATTCTAACTCTTTGGCTAAAAGATTCATCTGACCAAGAAAACAAAACAAAACAAAAAAAAAAATCAACCTATCAGCCTCCTAAATATCAGACTTAATTGAACCAGACAGATGAACTGTAATTTTGCAGTAGCTTGGGATGTGAAAAATGAGGCTCACTCTGGGTGCTGGGCAGGACACCATTGTGCTCAAAGTGCCAGCTTATTCTAGTCAGGGGCAGGAAGCAACTCCCAAGGCTCTACAGCATCAGCACTGTCTCCTGTGCCTCTTGCCCCTCAGATTTCATCAGGAGGGTTTACCCAAGCCAAAAGGGTTTGATTGCTAAGTTTTAGAACAGATGCTGCAAATTCAGCCTTTAGATATAGGTAGTCTTGGTGAATTGTAGCTCTGTGCCCTTAATAATTTACCTCCCCTTCTACAAGTGTAGTCTGCTGTAAATAGGTTACCAAAGACTTATCCAAGCTGGTGTACTCTGAGGGACAAAGCCTACCCCTGCCTCTTTTCCTTTCCCCAGTCCACAGCCTGCTCTCCTCAGGCTTGAAGTCCATCCAGTTGTGGAGGAAGACAGCCACTGCTACAGCGTGGAGGAGTTTACTCATGGGATGCAAGCAACAAGGAAAGAGGAGTAAGATTGCTTCCTGTGGCAGGATTCATCCTGCACTATTTCTCTACCTCCTTCTACTGGGTTAGAAATATGCTCTTTGGTGTTTTTTTTCTGCCCCTGACTGAAAAGGAAGCAAGCAACTGTTTTAAAATTCCTATGGAAAAAAAAAGGAGAAGCCTACTGGAGAGTTTTTAAAAGTAGTGCTATTTTTGTCAGTAGTCACCCTGAGTTCAGAACTAAATAGTAAAACAATAAGTAAAACTATAAAGAGTCTGCATCTTCAGCAATAACTTGTCAAATGTTGGCTACATTAGGAAAGACATTAAATCACAGCCTTTGGATCTGCTGAGGGAACATCATCAAACCAGTGTTTACAAGAATGGTAGGTCAAATGTATATTATTTACACATAGAATGCCAACAAGAAGATGGAGGAGCTCATTCACCCCAAATTACCCCAGTATCACTCTGAAGTACTTCTGTCAAGTGTCGCCCTCAGCAAGATGTAGGCACTGATCTTGCCTACCCAGCAGTGCAGGGCGTGGCTGAGGAAAACGTGGGTCACGCAAAAAGGGATTCAGCACGTGGAGGAAAGGATTCCACAAAAACCTGGAGACCAGCTGCCCTGCTGGGTAGCTGCAGCACACTGTCTGTGTGTGCAGAGGAGAGAGGGAGCTCAGACGGGAGCTCCTGTGATGGTCAAGTGCTGGAGCACTCCAGGCACAAGGAGCCACAGAGGGAGCTGGGAATGCTCAGCCTGAGGCAGGACCTGGGGGATGGTTGCCCCCAGCACTAGGATGGGGAGGGCTGGACAGGAGACAGGCAGGTACTTCTCAAAGGTGCACAGGGAAAATACAAGAAGCAACGGTGATGTGTAGGCACAAAGGAAAATCCAACTAACCTTTCTTTCCCCTCCAGGGAAGACAGTTAAGGATGCAAAAGGATGCCTGGGGAACATGTCAAATCTATCCTTGCAGGTACTCAAAACTCCCCTGGACAAATCATCTAAGTGCCTGATTTGACTTAAATGTTGGTCATGTTGGAAAAAAGATTGAATTACAGATCTCCAGAGCTCCCATCTAACTTGAATGAGGACACACAGAAGAAAAACCAAACACAGAAGAAAAGCCAATCAAAATCCATTGGTTATCCAGATGGAGGATGGCAATGGTGGTCATGACCAGCATCACCAGCATTCCCAGAAAGTAACAAAGTTTGGAAATAAAACATTTGTGAAAGGTGTGAGATTGAAGGATATCCTTGAATCCTGCCCTTCAGTTCAAGCCACAAATTACAGGAAGGAAAACCATCAGGCACCCCTTTGCCCCCCATTTGAGATACCTCCCAAGGTTGCTTCTCAAGAACAAAGGATGTTCAGTACAGCAGGAGTCCTGGCAATGCATGTGGAGTAAGTCTGCTTTTCACTGGGCTGTGGGAAGAGAAACCTTTAAAGTTTTTCTCATGTGACATCTTGACTGCATGCAGTTTCCTTTCTGTCCTGCATCTCCCAAAACCTCTGTAAACTGTATGAGCTTCATAAGTAAAATATTTGTTTGATTTAACCTTAATCTGGCTTGAATGAAAATGAGTCTCACAATGTTTAAAATCAAGACACCATGTAAAATTGCATTTGTGTACTCCTCCTAATGTATCTGAAAGGTATAAATTGCATTCCTGACTAAGTGCTCCAGGGCTGCAGAATTGGCAACATGGAAGTGCTGCCATTTGTGTGGAATTTTCCAGTGGAGGACATAATCTAAAGAGCTGCAAGAGTGTCCCTGCAGTAGGCTGGCACACCAGCAAGCAGCACACCTCAACCCTGAAGGCTCAAAGACCTGCACCACTTTTTGTAATAACTTGTTATAGCTTGGTGACAGCTTGGGGTGAGGAGAAATCAGCTTATATTTTTCATTTTAGTGTGTCCAGCACACACATTAGCTTTTCAGAGCAGTACATTTGTGAGAGCAAGCCTGTGTGCTGGAGGCTGGGAAAGGTCACTTCTGAGCCACATCACAATATTAATTGCATTTACTACACTCAAATTTGTTGCAAGTGATTGTACAAGTCTTCATTTAGAGAGCATAGCTGAAATGCATTTTCTCCTTTCACAGGCTATACCAAAGAATATTTGTTTGATTTGACCAGAAAGAAAGAAATCTTTGAACTATTTAATGCTTTAAACACAGAACAACAGCAGAGCTACAAGCTAGAATTAAACAGGTTAAAAATATTTTTCTTCTGTTTTTTTCACATCTCCTGATCACATCCCAGCATGATGTGGGACATGCTAACAAAAGACTCAATCTAACAAACATAATTATGTCTTTTATTAGATACCTAGTTTAAGTACTGTATAGATCATTATTGGTTTGTATCTCAAGGAAACTTTCAATCTCTTACTACAGAGATAAAATGAGACAGTTAAAATATTTTTGACTTGATTTAGCACCTTTTTTCAAATCTTTGCTTTTTTCAAACAAGCAGCACCAGGGAGCTGCCACAGTAGAGGTTTCTCTTCTTAGGAAGACCACAAACCTCTAAGGATGCTTGTGAAGGGAGTGGAGCACCCAAATCTGTTCCCTCCATGAGCCAAGTCCCCTTCCTCTTGCTGACCACCACTGCTCAGTTACTATGACAAGGGTTTGTCCCAGAGGTGAGTGCTTCTGAGTTAGGACTTTCTCACATTTTCCAACCAAGGTCCAAGGTTTAATTAGGGCCAGTTTTACTCCTCTGTTCTCTTCCTGAGGCAGTTTACAGAGCTGTCTATTTACTGAAGTTCACAGGCAGTAATCTTGCCCCCATCCCCCTTTACTAAAAAACAGTGCTAATTTTTTTTTTTCCTAATACATACATAATTGATTCAAACCCCAACACCACTAGCTTTTATCAATATGTTGAAACTTTTTGTCATGGGGTTTGCTTTGAGTTTTTGCAACTGGAGCTAAAAAACCCTCTCTTACCAATTAAGGAATGTTTTCCTACTGTACTAGTTACAAAGGAAACTTGTAAATATGCCTCAGGGGAACTCTGGCATCTCATAAGCCAGAAGAGAAATAAAATTTTATCAAGCATGCTGTATATTATCTTAATGCAATTTGAGGTGTCTCAGAAATTTGTAATATTGCAGTAGGTGCATGGTCTGATGAACACAGGACTCTCTGGGTATTTTTCATCCATTTAGTTTTCCTCCCACCTTTCCAAGACTGTTTCTATTTGTCTTTACAAGTTATCTGAGCAGAGCCATCTGTCAAATGTAGCAGCAGAGACACACAAACACAGAGGGAAGTTCCCAGGCTCAACCTGCCCCAGTCAGCAAGGGCACTGCTTCTGACTTTCCAAACCTATGACTCCCTTCAGCCTGTCCCAAGAGAGAGCAGCTGGCCAGCACCAGAATTGTATTTGCCTTGCCCCCAGAAAAAGGAAGAAATGATGACTCTGACTCCATGTTCTCAGAAGGCTAATTTATTATTTTATGATACTATATTATATTAAAGAATACTAAACTATACTAAAGAATACAGAAAGGATACTTACAGAAGACTAAAAAGATAATAATGGAAACTCGTGATTCTCCAAAGTCCCGACACAGCTTGGCACTGATTGGCCAATGAGTGAAAACAACCACACCAGAAACCAATGAAACAATCACCTGTGGGTAAACAATCTCCAAACACATTCCAAAGGAGCAAAACACAGAAGAATCAAATGAGATAATATTGTTTTCCCTTTTCTCTGAGGCTTCTCAGCTTTCCAAGAGAAAAATCCTGGGTAAAGGGATTTTTCAGAAAATATTGATATGACAACACCAGATTTTCTCCAGCAATGCTGCCCATCTCATCTCAAGCAATGGCTCCCACTTTCTTAAGGAAAATCTCAAAGGGAGACTGGTGGTAGTGGTATATCAAGTGAGCTCTTCATCAGTGCAAAGAACTTCCAGCTGTTTTCTTCCTCCATGATATTCTGTTTCCTCACTCCATGACTGGATGTGCCCCTGTGTTTGTACAGTCAGATGCCTCCAGAGTGTCCTGCTGCTCCAAAGGTGCCACATGTGGCTCAGAGCCTATTTCTGGCAGACCCAGGAAAACTAGCAAGCTATCCTGGATAATTGCTGAGGCACTTTGTTCCAGGAGACCAGCTATCAATCTCATTTATTGGCACAGTGTTGCACTGTAGTGATGTAAAAACCACTGAAGGGAAAACTGCTTGGATGGAGCTACCTGAAATATGCTTTTCAGCTTGTTTCTGTACTCCTGATCACTTGGATGAAAGTGCAGTTCACTCAATTCACTGCAGAGGCAGCAGTAGCCATTTCATGCCCTCACTGTCCCATTTGCACTGGGTGCCCCAATACATTGTCCTCTTCCTCTCTTTCCCCACCCACACCCATTTCAAGTCTCACCTCATAGTATCATTTTTAGTCATAATTTGCAAACCCCTGACTATGACACATGCCAAAGCAGAGTTCTCACCCTTTCCACCAACATTCTATATTATCAAATGGTGGGGGCTGGTGACACCTCGAGTGGCCAAATTTTTGCTGTAGTTACATTGCATGACTCACTCAGTACTGGTGTTGAAATCCCAGATTTTTCTGTGCATGTGATTGTTCTCCCCACCCATGACTGCCAGCAGGACACACCACCTGCAGTTTTTATCTCACTTCATGTTATACAATGCCTCCTGAAACACAGAATTAGTTGCACACATATAAGGCCCGAGTGAATACACAAAGTAGAAGCCCAAGTACAGACATGGCCCCACAGCCTTGATGCCCTGTGAAATCTGCTGCAGCTACAGCATCCTTTTCCAGCACAAACATCAAAAGAACTGCAGGGTGCTGGAGGCCAGCTTGGAAGAAACACTGACTGCATAAAACCAAAGCCAGGACAGAGCAGAAGAGCTCTGGCTAAAGCAGGCAGCTCAGAAAGCAGGAGTGATGCTGGAGCAGGATGTCAGTGGTAGTCCACATGGGCCCAGACACTCAGCATCTCTTGGGATGAGGTGCACAGTGAGCCTGACATAATTCAAGTGAGTATTTATACTTTATTAGTAAAGCAGATTAAATGGAATGAGAATTAGAAGATCCCATCTAATCCTCTTTGCAAATGAGGTTTTTAAAGATGTAAGACTTGTATATGATTTCTGGCATTCAGAATTAAGGACAGTTATTTCTGATTAAGTTTTATTACTACATTCAAAATGAAATTACTCATGATGATTTTTTTGGTACTAAAAAAAGACAAAAATGCAAATCCAGGGTTCTTCTTCAGCTGCTTAATATTAATGTCCAACTATGAATTGAACTGAGCTAAAATTGAGTTAAGGGTCACTCTTTTAGGAAAAAGAATCCACAGTTTTGGGAAGATGTGTCTATTTTTCTGTAGCACAAAACCTGTTATAACTCTCTTGGCTAGTGCAGTGTTCATTTCAGATGCAAAAACTATTATCTCAACAAGCATCTTCAAAGAGAGAAAGGCTTCACAAGAAAACAACTAAAAGAAAGGCCTAAGCTTAAAAAAAAATTATTGAAGTTTGTTTAGTTTGGTTAAACAAATAATGATTATGTCTGTCACTATGAGTTCAAATGGCAAGGTTAATGTTAACTTTTACATTTTTACTCTGGCCACCATCTGCTAGAGAATAAAGGTATTGTCTACTGGGATTTAAACTGGCAGCAAAATTTCCTGTTTAGGGTTTCTATCTTCTCACACATCACCCAGCAGCAGTGAGTCTGAGGTGACACCAGGGAGAGATAAAAAATACTGCAGCTTGCTCATCTACAGTCCATCTTGTTGCATTATCAGAGACACCAGTAAATGTCATTAATTTTCAAGTTTGCTTCAAGGAAAAAAATAGTCACCTTCCCTTGACGTTGATTGGTCTTCTAGGGTTTTTTAACTGTGTTTACAACAAGAAGTTACAAATGAAGATTAGCTAATTTTAGCAGAGGTGAGTCATAGAGATCTGCAGGAACCAGCCAAATTCAGGATTTGACTGTATTCTTTGCTTATTGAAGGCTCTAGAGTAAAGTGATAGCCATTCATATGGCTATAAAAAAAAAGTTTCTGTTTCTGTTGTGGGGCTGAGCCGAGGACTCCATATTTGTTCCTGTTCCCTGTCTATTCTGTGCCATCAGTTTGAACAGCTGCCTAAATTAATGCTTCACATACAAATTCACACAAACTCTTTTATTGCAGAAAAGTCTTAAATTAAAACTTAAACTCTTAGGTTCAAGGGGGGTGTTGTGTGTGATATTGCTGCAAACTTCCACTATCAGACGAGTTTTGTGTCATAGCCATCAAAGGTCTTAGGTATTAAAAGTTTTGTCAAAGCCTGAATGCAAAGCATTCGCCATTACCTCTTTGATAAGAGTTTCACACAACTGTTCAAAACCACTGACTTCCTTGCTTAGGAAGAAACTGCACATTCACCAACAAATTAATTATCTGGCTATTGCTAAAGATAAGTCTACCCATTTTGGATGACTTGTGTTTAGTAATAGCCAGATAAATTTTCACTTATAAAACAAATATCCAAACAGTGCCCCTTTTAATCATGAAAACTGCCATGCAGCAGCTAATGAAGAAAGCCAGACACTGGCCTACCATAAATGAGTCCCCTGGCCCAAAACACAATTCCAAACATTACCAAGTTCAGTCTCATTTTTGACAGACCATTTCCAAATAAAGCAGAAGAGACAGGCAAACATATCTTGCTCTAAATCTTTCTCTCTCCAGCAGTTTCCAGAAACTGTAATTCAAACAGGGACCAAATCTAGCAGACCAGATTCAGGCAAAATACAATTTTCATTTAAATCAGCAAGAGCTACTGGTGACTAGCATGCAGCATTAAACCACGTGTACTTATTAGTGTCCTAAGAGAAAACATGAATTTTAAAACAGATGGCAGAATTTGAAAGAAATTGAATCACAAAATAAGATCATTAACATAAATGCTTCCTCTTCTAATCAGCTACCACTGTGGTACTATCAACTGGAGTGTTGGGGAATATCATTCATTTCCTCATCCCAGAATGTAAATATATGAATTGTTTTACTCCCTACTTTTCCCCATCCCCCCACACCCTTTGCACAGGCACTTTTTTTTCCCCTCAATGTTTCCCTCAGTTAAAAAAAAAATTAGGGTGAACCATTTGCTCTCCTTCCCAACAGGGACGTTTTCTGCACCTACCAAAAAAATGCTAAATGTTGACAGAGAGGGATATTCTGGGACGACATTTCCGACTCGTTCCTCCCACATTAGAGTACGACCTGTCAGGTGCAGGCAAAAGATCTTGGCAAAACCGCGAAAAAAGTACAACCATGGAAGACAAAAAGCAGAGCTCAGGCATTCATATTTCTCAGTTTACATAGCAAGTAAACAACCAGTACTTTGTGCTCAAACCATTCAGCTACAAATAAGTTGTTTTTTTCACCTTCTCCAACAGGATTTCTGCAGCCAGAATTTAACCCCCAGTTTAAGCACATAATGGACCAGAGCATTGGTTAAAATACTCTTCACTGGCAATGGCTTTGAGAACTGACTTGCTGAGACTCAATATAGGTAGGAACTAGAGCACCAGTAAAACCCAGTCATCACAAGAAGCAAGGATGCTTAAAGCACACTAGCATTCTACAAGGAATGTCAAAGCTACCTCAGAAAAAAAAAAATCATGTGGAAATGGTATTCCCTTACCTGACAGAGTTTTCAAAAGTGCACATCCATCACAACTCCCCAGGAGCAATAAGAAAATGAGCTGTTGTGGCTTCTTTTCCTCGAGGAACACAGCAATGCAGGGTCCTGCCCACCCCCTCACTCAGCTGTAAGCTGTTGGTCCTGCCAGATCCTGTCTGGGTCTGACCTGCCCAAGCCCCAGCTGACAGCAATGGGCAGCTTGTCCTGTAGGTCCCTCAGGGAACTTAATTTTTTACTTTTTCTCGTGCTGAGGATCTGGCATAGTGCTCTTTTTCTCTGGAAAAAGAAGCAACACACTTCTGAGATTATCACAAAGTTTCCAAAAGGGGTCTGTGCAAGGGGGCTGCTGGGCCTGGGCTGTAGGAGCACCAGGTGCGTAATTTTGCTTTAGGCATGCTTAGCCTGAGCAAAAACTCTGCGAAACTGTTACAGGCATCAGCTTAAATTTTTGGGCAAGGCAGTCACAGGTTTTGCTTATTTCCAGTGTAATTCACAGTGGTTACATAGGGTTTTAATCTGCAGTAATTTAAACAGACTGTAACAGGCCATGGAATTTAAATCCCAAGCTTTTGTTTCTCTTTCTATCTAACTTTAGGTGCTGTAAATGCTGAAGCAGCATAGAAATAAATTTTCAGATTAAAAATGCTCACTGTAGTAATTTCTTTGCTCTTCTGGTTTGAAGGAGTAAGGCTATATGTAAGTATGAGGCCAAAAGATGTAAGCATACTATGTTGCAGGTACAGGGCTGAATTTCAAAATCATTACCACTTTCCCCACCATCAACTTATTGTCAACTATTTAGACACAGAAAAGAAATCACATAGAGTTATCCATGTTTTTGTTCTCCCATGAATAAAGGCACAAAACTTCTACCTATTATTTTCCCAGCTGGAAGCTAATCCGCGCTAAATTTTGCTGCAGTGCTGAAGATTTCTGAAAAGCATCACAGATGATTGAGCTGAAGCTTCAATACACAGGATCTCTCAGTAGGCAAAAGAGTATCATCCTCTGTTTGTCATCAGCCTTTTTAAAGCAGGAAGAAGATGAAGAAAAGAACAGATGAACCTGTTGAGAAGTTCTTACAGCATTACTTTCCCCAGCAGTGTTAATAGCTACCCTACAATTTTGCACAGTTATTTCAAGGCCTTAAGAACAGGGAACTGACTTAAATTCAGCGGTGCTGTGCTGCAAATGCAAGTGAAATTGAGTATTTCCATTCACCCTGCAAGTCTGTGGAGCTGTTGGCCTCTCCATGCAGCTGTTTCTGCTGACACCTGATGTTCGAGGTGGGCTAACAGGCTTTCACTCTTGCAGGACCTGCAAGGCAGCTGCCTGCTTGCTAAGGACCTGCACTAATTGATCAGGCAAACTTGTCAGGCTTAGTATGAGTATAAACTGAGTCTGGAATAGATTTGTTTCTTTTTTTTTTTCCTGGGGCTTTCTAGGACAGTTTTGAGCCATTTGTCCCACTGGAGTACTGATTCAACAGAACAGAATGAGATGTTTGATCTCATGATGTATGATCTTTTCTCTTTTGTTTTCAAGTTCACCTGAACTTCTGAACTGGTATCTTTTTTCTCCAGTTAGCTTAAGTGACTGTTTCATGGCACAGCGATTTGGAAAATGCTCATTTTATAAAAGCTTATATTTCAGTCATCTTTCAGCTCCCAGAGACAATTATATCACTGAATGTTATAAAGCTAAGGCTGTTATACAGATGGCAAAAACTGTTGGTGCAGCAGAAAAGGAATGGTAAGTGTTTAATCCTACCAGCTGCTCTGAATCCTGTGCAGGGGCAAGAAAACACTCTGAAACCTTCTGCTTGCACAAGACTAGCTGTGAGCCCCTGACTGTAGGAAGTTCAGCAAATGTCCCTCAAGCTGAGAGTCCAGTCTCTCCTGTAATCTCTCTCAATGCCTTCTGGCAAGGGATGCCCTCTTTTAGGACAGCAGTTTGAAGCTTTCTCTGAGACTGGAAAGCTGAAGGAAACAATGGCAGGATGATTTTGTGCTCCGTGAGGAGAGCTGCCCTCTCCCCAGGGTGGGTGTTGCAGTTCACTGCCTGGGAGTTTTGCTGTCCTCACCTTTGCCAGCACAGGTTGACCTCCTAAACAGCTGTTTCTGGAAGGCAATAGCTCTCAAAACCAAACATACAACCAAAAAAATCTTAAAAAACTGACCCCTGCTTTCAATAAAGTTATACAAGGAATGGAACGAAACATTTGCTTACTGATCTAAACTGATTGGAGCCATGATTAATTGGTTTTAAAATCCAAAATGGCAGGTTCATTCCTAGCTAAGTGGAAAAAGCAGAGCAGTTATCTCTCTCCTCCCAAACAATAATGTTGGTAAGTTGGATGTGATATCCCATTTCTAAATGTTTTGCTTTCCCGGTGTCCTGAGCTGACACGATAAGAATAATTTACACTGCAGAGGAAATACTGCTGGACAGAGCCTGAATCCTGTGCAGCTCAGGTCAGAATTCTTCACTTTCCCTGAGTGCCTTGCTTCAACTGGGATTACCTGGAGTACCACTGCAGTTCAGACCTTGGGATAAGGCACTATGTAGCAATGAAGCATCTAAAACTGGGAGAATAGATTTGTTGAATTGTGCATTTTCCTAGTGAATTGCTTTATATTGCTACATTACTCAATACTCTCTGTTTTCTGAGCTTATGAAGTGTGGCTGCCATTTAGCAGCGCATGGTCGTCCAGAGAGACAGGCTGACAGAGGGATTTATTGCATTAAGATGGCAGCCTTTGTGAGAAAAAATATGGGCCCTTATTCATCTACACAGGACATTTCAGACAGAGACCATTCAGGGGCATTTTTTGTCACACAGGGATGCTTGCAGTCAAGGTTGGTGTGAAAATTTTCCTGTGTTGTAAAATGTCACTGCACACATCATTGCCATGATTATAATTGCTGCAGTTATTAGATTTATTTTTCCCATGAAATACAGAACTGTGAAATAGATATGTTTTCACAGTGCAGCCACAGCTACTGCTCTTCTCTTTTCTGCTGCAAAGCAAGCTGTGTGTACCAAAGGCTGGCATCTTCTTCATGGTAAAAAAGTTATCAAGACAAACCAAATTAATAAACCCCTTTCTTCTGGTAAGGCAGAGCCAAGAAGACTGTCAAGATCATTGTGGAAAATTATAGTAATGGGATAATGGAAAAAATTACAATTTGTGGAGAATGAAGTGTATTTCTTCTATATTTAAGAGTCCTGTGGAGAATAGAAACAGCTTTTCTGCAGAAAGATTAGATGTAGTGCCAAAAATTCAAATTGACACCTTAAAATAACCTGCCAAAGGAAGGAGAAAAAATAACCTTTCTTCTTGTAATCCCTTAGCAGAGTTAGCTCAAATTAGAATATTGTAGTACTGCTGCCCAGAGTTATGGGCTGGGGAAAGAGTGACTATTAACTGTGGATTTTGGTCCAAGTTCATGGAAAAACTGGAGAGTTACTTAGTAAGGATAACTGTTCTTGGAGGTTCTTTGGAAATTCTGTCATACTGACTAAAACTCCCCCCCTCCCCCCCAGCTTCTGCTCACGTGGGGGAATTTTACTTTCTTCTAAGAGATGAATTCAGTCTGATTATTCTGGATGACAACTTTTCAAGAAATTCTGGAGGAGCACTCATTATTTTGCATTTATTAAGGGTGGGTTTTGAGTTGTATTTCTGAAAAATAAAGATGAAACAATGCATCAATTTCTGAATGCCTGAATTAGTCTTACACATTTTGATGTTTAGCCCTGAAGTACACCATCAGTATATTCATATTTGATTTTTCCCAAAATAAATTCATATGTATGCTTTTAATACTGATGACAACACTGAAAGTGTATATTTCTTCATCGTACAACTAAAAATAGTATTTACAATTACACAGCTTGCCTTTGAATTCAGTGCTACTGCTTCAATTTGGAAAAAAAATGTGGAAGAAGTATAGGAAGAAAAATGAAGCTGGTGAGATGTATCAACATGGTACCATCCAGGTCTGATGAAGACTCAGCAGGTAAGTGGATCTGTAGTCTTTGAATAAGGAAAAACTAAAGATCTTTTGCTGTGCAGATGATGCCTACCAGTGTTGATACTAGGAGTTTGTCTTCACAGCATCTGTTACAGAGGAAAACAGTTGCTTAAGACTCTGTCTTAATCTACGTGAAAATGCATGAAAATTGAGAAAGGCGCCAAATTCAGAAAAAATTAACTCTGAAAGTGTTCTGTTAGTCTAAGCTGTTTGCCAGCTCTGCCACAAACACTCCCAGCTCTTCCCCCGGACCGAGAAACAGCTCCAAGATGTGTCCAGGACTGTCCCACCTCTGCTGGTGGCTGCAGGGGTTTCAGTAGCTCTGCGCTGTGTCTGAAAGATCTTCCAGCCTGAGAAGAAAGTCCCAGGTGCCCCATGCAGCCAGACCATGGCCATGTGTTGGTTTCTGCAGTCTGCAGAGGTGCCAAACAGTGTGCAGGAGGGGTGAAACCTCTGCTTCAGCAGATCAGCTCTGAGGCAGAGCCAAGCTGCACTTTGGCACCATCACTAGTGGGAGATATCTGAAACTATCTGTGAGAGCAAGGTTTACTTCTGCAGTGGCTTCTTACATTCAGATTAAATCAATTTTTTGGAGAAGCCATGAGTGGCACTGAGTATAAACAGAAGTCAGTGGTAGAGTGCTGTGAATCTTCACTGAAAAAAGCCAGTTTTGTACAATATTCCCTTTTTTTCATGACAGAGCTTCTGTTCCCTTGCTGTGAGTTGATCACACATTCAAATTAAATATCAAAAATCAGTCAAACTAATGCTGGTGGTTCAATTGGTTCAAGAATGAATCCTGGATTTTCAAAAGATATTTTGTCTCCTGGGACCTGACTTGAGACCCATCACAAATCTTCCTCAACATTTCAGAAAATGTGCTGTCTGATAAGATGTGCAACAGCCAAGCACGGTAATTGCTGTCTCTTGGTTACAATTAGAAAGTCTTTGCCAGTTGTTGTCACTTAGAAAAACTTTTAATAAGTGTGTAGATACAAAATCTATTATTTTGGCCAGAAATTAATATGACTAATTACATTTTGCTATTTGCATTTCCCCTAAGGTATCAGTGTTTCCCGCTTCCTTCCCAAACTGTAACATAAAATTACTTCTACTAGTTATGTAATTTGTTATTAATTGAAATAATATACAAACTGTATTTTGGGTTCTCTTGGGGAGAAAGCATCACCATCTTCTTTGACATAGTGGAAAAACCCTAAACTTCAAAAATTTAAATTTTAAATGTGTTTATAGAAAATCAGCATTAATATACTAGTTAGACTAGTTTTTAAAGTTTGGTAAAAAGGTTTCAGATGTAAAGTTTATCTGTGTTGTGTTTGTTTGACAGGGTTCTGGTAGCTGGGGGAGTGGGGATGGGGCTAAAGAAGTGACTTCTGTGAGGAGGTGCAAGAAAAGCTTCCTGAAAAGCTTTCTGCTCCCCTATGTCCAGTGGAGCAGCCAATTCCAAAACAGACCCACTGCTGGCCAAGGCCAAGCTCATCAGTGATGGGGGTAGCACCTCTGAGATAAGGTGTTTAAGAAGGGGAAAAATACATCAAAATATTGGTGAGGGATTGACCCTAAATGCCTTTTTGTCTGCTTTCAGTTTGCCTGAAAGCAAGAGAAGTTGCTTGTGGATTTTGGCTTTTTATTGCTAGAGCTGCTTAACTGAGCTAAAAAGAAAGGTCCTAAAGTCAGATGAGACGAGGCCTTTAACAGAGGTTGCATTTGGTGAACATCTTCAACCACAATTTAGAAAATCTGAAAGACTGGTGTAACATATAGTCTTGTTGGTTGTCTGTCTGCTTAAGGTGTGATGTCTGTTTGTTAAGGTCCATTGTTGGGACAGACCTAAGGACCATCTAAGGCTGAGTTCCTCTCTGTAATGAAAGGTTTGATTTCTTTCAAAGTCCTGTGCTCTTGGAATGAGCTACTGATAAATGTGGGAGATCATAAAGCCTTGTAACACCACAAATATTCACAAATATCTGGAAGTGACTTATTTGGAGTATCTATTATATAAGGAATGATTCATTTTCGAGGATGTAGAGTTGTGTGTGTGCTCACACTGTGTTTATAGCCATGATCACATGCTGTGTTCTTTGCCATACTACACCATGCACTCACTGTGTCATTACACAGGAAGGGCAGTGAATTCTTGTGTTTGTAGCATTTGGAAGATTGGTCCCAATTTATTCATTCAAGAATTGGGAGGAGGAAATACAGAGGAAGCACACATCTGTTTCCTGTAATCTCCCAGATTTTCACATAATTGAAAGGCCAAGAATATCTTGCAGCTTGTGGGAAGGTTGACTCCTTTTGGGTCTAAGTCCCTGTTGACCATTTTGGCAGAACACAGAATTGCCTTTCCAGGGGTACTCTAAGTTCTTTGGGTTCTGTTACAGAAAATCTAGAAGTGCTACTATTTTTAAAAGGTACTATACAAATAATATAAATATTATATAAATATGAAAATGTAGTGTTATCATTCATCACTCTGCAACCATTTAGTTCAGACTGCCAAGTCAAATTACTTTTGTGTGCGTTACCTTCCTACTAAGCTCCATCAGAGGTCCTATGAAAATGCATTTCACTCTGACAAACCAAACAATCTGTTGCCAAGAAACACAGAGAGCTCTTTTAATAAGTCTTTTTCTATCTTTATGCAGTTTAGACAAGAATGGTTTAAATATTTGATCAAAACAGGTCATTAATCAGCAGTTGTGTTGAAAAGTGGTCTCCATCTTTGGTAAAAGGATTTTATTTCTAGCATTTTTTATTCCACAGAAGTTAACTCTTACAAATTTCTTGTCTTGTCAGCCCTTTTGATACGATATTCTGTAAGGAAGCAAAGGGCTTTAGCATCTTAGTCCAAGGTATAGGCAGGGCCCAAGCCCCTTTGTTTGCCTCCCACAACTGCAAATAATTTTCTTTGTTTTAGCAACAGGTCTTATGTGAGCACTAATCATAATCCAAGATAAAACACGTGTCTGCAGTGCTCTAATGGTTCTCTGGTAACTGCTTGAGTATGCTCTTGACCCAATGGTGTGTGCAAGGCATGCAACCTGCTCCTCACTCTTTGTCTCTCCCTCTTCTGAATTTCAGACTTTGTAGGGTAAGAATGGCTGAATTCCTACAGTCACTGTTGCTCGTCATAAACTGTTGTGTGGGGAGTTCTTTGCCCTCCAGGTTATATCCTGTAATTGAGTTTATCTGAACCCTTCCCATCAGTGGATTTGTGACATGAGATCAGTGAAAAGGCTAACTTACTCTTGCAGGGACCTGTGGATGGATGGACAGATTCTTTGGCACTGGATTGCAGGAAGGGACTGCATGGTAACTCATGTTTTACTTTAGTTGTAATGGGAAATATGCAACAAAGAGGCATAGTTTTCATTGCAGCTAAGAAATACTAAGGTTTTGTTTTGTGTCTTAGACTAAATAATGATTAAATAAAGATATGGTTTAAAATCACTAATGTTTAAGTAAAATATAAATATAAATAATATACAACAGAAATAGAAATAGAAATAGAAATAGAAATAGAAATAGAAATAGAAATAGAAATAGAAATAGAAATAGAAATAGAAATGCTCTAAGTAAAAATACAACAATATTAAATATACTAAATACTAAGGCTTTGTGCCTATCACATATGGCTGTATCTGGGGACAGCTTGTCTTCTGCTTTCATGTTCATTCTGCTGGAATTCCTTTCTCCTCTCAAGTGCATCTGTTTCAGTGTTTCATCAGAAGAAGAGGTGGTAGGTAGCTGTAATAAGTCTGAGTAGCTGAGTTAATGTATGTTACTTTGAAAGTTAAGATAAACTGATCACACAAAAAGCCATGTCAAAAACTTGGAGTGCTGCTGAAGAAAACTCAGATTCAGATGCCAGTCCCAGGAAATGCTGGTATGTAGCATGCTATAAAGGACAGCTGAAATGGTATTTATAATGACAGTATCTGCAAATGGACTTCTTCAAACAGTTTCTTCCATGATTCTTCCAACATTTCTGTGAAAAAAAGAATTATCAACACAAAAAAATAATGGTTTTGGTACCTGTAATGCAAAGAAAACCTTTGTCATGGACTCACGGAATGCTTTGGGTCATAACAGACCTCAAAGATCTTCTAGTTCCAGCCCCTGGCCATAGGCAAGGACACCTTTCATTAGACCAGGTTGCTCAGAGCCCAATCCAACCTGGCCTTGGACAGTGCCAGGAATGAGGCACCCACAGCTTCTCTCTCTGGGCAGCCCGTTCCAATGTCTTTTCACCATCACAGTAAAGAATTTCTTCTCAATAGCTAATCTAAACCGACCTTGTTTCAGTTTAAAGCCATTCCCCCTTGTCCTGTCCCTACAAGCTCTTGTAGTCTCTCTTAATCTTTCTTCTAGGCTCCCTTCAGGTGCTGGAAGGCTGCAATTAGATCCCTCCAAGATTCCTCTTTTTCAGGCTGAACAGTCCCAATTCTCTCAGCCTTTCCTGGTAGGAGAGGTGCTCCATACTTATAATCAGCTTGGTGACCTCCTGTGGACTTGCTTCAACAGGTCCCTGTCCTGTCAGAGGACAGATCCCATCTGTGGGCAGGTGGGATCCCACCAGGCTGGAGTTATGTCCTTTGTAAGAGCAGTCACTTGAAAAGTGACATTCCCTTAAAATGTTTAGAACTCCCATACGAAGTTTGAAACTTTCTTTCCACTAGATATCTTTTAATGAGGTGAAATTGATACTGCTTTTAGAAAGCCACTGGTGTAACTGTGAACAAACTTACCATATGACAACACAGATTTGGTGTGCAAGATTGTTGTGCAAGACAACACAGATTTGATGCAATATTCTCTTTGTTAAGTGTCTTTGTCTCTAGGGCTGCTTTAGGCTTTTGTTGCTGTTAATATGTGATGTGGACTTAGGCACTAGATGTCAGAGTCAGATAAATTAAAAAGTGCTCATGCTGCTACTTCAAAATAAAAGATTTTAAAATAATATGCAATTTGATTTGGAAAAAAACAAAAAGGAGAAAAAAACAATGAAAAATGTCCTCCATATCCCTGGGATGCAGAAAAGTGCTTTCATATCCAACATCCTAGTGGCAGCCCTTCTTTCTCCACAGCCTTTCTGAAAGGTTTAGCATGTGGCAGCGGTGCACACACTTTAGTCAAAGACACAGGACTCCAGCAGAGCTCCTGTGCAAAAAGCCAGCCATCAAGTAACTCTTGGTGGTGTTTTTCAGCCCGTCCCCTGTGGAGTTTACAGACCTTTTTAGCAGCAGTCAGGGAAGGCACTATTGTGATGGAGCAAAAGAAATCATTTAGTGAAATAATCTTAATGCATGAATTGTATTTCCCTTGCAAATTACTGCTGGATTGAATTTTTCCTGCTGCCTCAGATGTTTTGAAGCTGTGTCTGGAGACAGAAAGGAAAGGTGGGAGCTAGGACATTTCATCGCATCAGTCCTGGTTACACCATTGCCCACCCCTGCCTTTGCTCTCCTCTTGCTGGTATCCCACTGCCTCCAGCACTGGCCTTTACTGAATAAGAGGACAGAGAGTTTCAGTGTGGACTTAAGGGATGTAGAAAGCTTGGAGTAAAATTGCACTTCAGTCAGTAACTCTTCTTCGTCCTGTTGCTTCTGGACTGAATCCAGCCTTCACATGAGGAGGTTTTGAGGGAAGGGAGATCCAAGAGCGTGTGTGAATTGAACATCTGGAGAGGAAGAAGAAAATGTAATTCTGCTAAATTGTGGGTTTGGAGAGGATGGGAGCTGCTAGATTTTTTTCAGTGGTTTGAGAATCGTAGTGCTGTCCATGGCTGGTCCCATGGATTAAGGACACGGGTGCAGGTATAAGATGAAGTGTTGAGTATCAAATCTAATACTATCACAGGGTGTTGCAATCCATACAAAGATAAAAGCACCAGAAATTTGGATGATGTGTCTTTATTTGTTCATGTATCTATATATGCATGAAAAACCTCTCAATACCTCTAATCATTATTGAGAGCAGTGCTGAGATATTTTGACAGGGGCTTTGGGCAAATCATACTGGAAACATCCTAAATAAGAGTTGGCCTGGTCCCATGATAAGAACCCTTCAGAAAAGTGCATCACATGTTGCTCTAAGCACTGCTCTTTGTCCAGGACATAGAAAGTGAATCAATATTGAGCCCAAGGCTAGGACATCCCAGAAATAATTTTGTAAATCACACAGTCCTTGTATTCTAGCAGCTGCTGTTCTATTTCATCTGGATGTGGCTAGCTGCTGTCAGAAGCCTAACACATCTTGGGCATTGAAGGGATTTCTTGGAAATATCTTTAGGACATTTTTACCATTTTAGCACCATGTGTTTTTTCCTCTTACATTTAGATGTCCTTGCGATATACCTTGGGGAATGCCAGGCCTGGTATCATGTTTCCACTGGAGATCCTGGGACAGGTGATATTCCTGAAGGTCAGGTGTTTGATGGCATATGAATGTCACCAATGTTGTTATATCCTCCCCAGCTGTCACATCTGGAGTTCTGTCAGGTAGTGCGTTCCACAGAGGATCAGTTATCTGCATTGACAGTGCACTAAACAGAGATCAACCCTCCAGCAAAATACTCTAGAGGCAATTTTTTCCTCAAAATTCTCCTGTGAGACTTTCCACAGCTGGAAAGCCTTTTTTTGGTGTATGACCATAATTGCTCTGCTTATAGAACAAAACAGAACAGAAAAAAGGCAGGAAAAAAATTTCACTCCTTTTCCCACACTGAACATAAAATGTACTGTCTGGCCTTGAACCAAGGGCCAAGAAATAACCCATTACCATGTAACATGTTCAGCTGGGGAAAGTGGTTTGACATTTAAAAGAGATGTTCTAAAATCATCTCCTACACAACTCTGTAGGGATGCAGCAAAATCTGGGCTCCTCCCCAGGGGAAGGCAAGCTGGGAGGTGAGGGCAGCAACATGGTCAAGCCAGGGCAGGCAGGGCCAGGCATTGCCACTGTGGCAGAATTTGGTCCCACAGCACCAGAAGCAGCTAAGACCCCTGACAAATCCTTTCCAAATGCCTGTACTAGATTTTTAAGCATCCAGATAGATCCCCAGGCTATGTGTTGAGTAGTCTGTTATTAGATCTTTTGTTGAGCTTCATGTGGTGGTAATCAATAAATGCACTGGCTGTCAGCAAAAATCCTCAGGCAGAAATCATCTGCCACTGAGGTCTGTAATGTGTTTCTCCACCAGGAGAGACACGAGGGTATTGTAAGCATTTTATTCTCCTCACACCTGACATTCTTTTTAACTGGGAACATGGATTTCAGCAGCAAGCTCTCACTGAGATTAATGTTAGAAAGCCTATTCTTGATGTGAAATGCACAAAAGAAGCTCTAGCAATGATTGATACTGTCAGTGTTATTATTCCTGACATTAATCCAAAGTTGATATAATTAAGTTGCCTCTAGAAAACACAGTGTTCAGTCGGTTGTTGCTGTCTTCTTGTTTGTTTCTTTTTCTTAGGGGAGTGTTGATATTCATGAAATGTTTCAAAGGAATGGCTTTTGCTCTGGCTTGTCTGACTTCTTCCAAGACTGCATTAGGGATAGCATATGTCACATTTGTCTGCATTGATCATTCTGAGGTGTTTAATTTGGTCAGAAGTTGAGCTGTCCTTCGTTTACTGTTATTTTAAGTGACTATTATGATGTGGAAGTGATGCTTGTTTTCTTTGTGTGGGCCATCACTGTAGGCTGTTAATTGCAGCAATTCTAATCAATTAATTGTTACATGTAAAAATACATGTGCACATATACACATGTGATTTAGTAACTGCTTAAAAATGTAACAACAAAAAGGGCTGAGATCCTAGATATAAACCAGAGGAAAAAAAAAATCAATGAGTTAATTTATTCAATGCACTATTGTAATTAAAAGTTGAGTAGCATTAGTGTTTACTAATACATGGTGTTGATTCTAACTTAGACAAACACTTTTCCAATAAAAAAATAATTATGTAAGAATTAGTAGTATTAAGATAAATATCTTCAAAGCAATAAAAAAGGTGCTGTGATTACTGTGTAATTCTAAAGGAAATTAGCAGTACCTGTGAAGTATTTCTGGCCTCCAAAGGCTTTCTTTCTTTGTTCTCTTGGAAACCATACACACACGTTCAGATATTATTAGCAATGCTACCATGTCAGCATGAGTTATTTTACTGCCCTTGCTGCATTCCTCTCCCATGTTAGATCAAGGAGCTGAGCCCATAAGGAGAAATCAGAGTCTGGGCAGCCTCTTGTGCCAGTCTTGTGAGAAGTCTTTGAGGTGAGGTACAGGGATGGCTACAAGGATTTCAGAGTGGAATGGTATTGGCTCAGAACAGGACCATTTCTGCTTAGGTTTTGCCCTAATTATTACCTACATTTTCTGAAGGGGCAGCCTGACGCTTCACAGGAGGAGGAAGCAGGCAAAATTCCTCAGTCTGAAGGTGGCTGGTATGTCAGAAGGCACTTTTGCTGTAGAGGCAATTTGCTTCCACTTTGCTGGAGTCTGGGAAAGTGCTTATTCAACCAGTCAAGGCTGGCTTCCCTCGGGAGCTGCTGCCACTCCAACACTCTAACAGGTAGGCAGTAATTAATCATGTGAAAGCAAGATAAAGCAACAGGAAAAAATTTGACCCTTTCATAGCCTTCAGAACATTTAATGAATATCACTGCATGAACCACATAAAGAGCATTCACAGAAAGACAAGTCCCTGTAGGTGCTTTGCGCAACAGTCCCTAACTTATATCTTTTGTGCCTATAGATATCTCCAGCTGCATGCAGGATTTCTCTGTCCTCAAGCCAATGCTGTGACACTCTGATGCTGATCTCTGTATTAAGGCTTTTGTTGGAGGCACAAGAATGGAAGGAGGATCTGCTTCCATGGCTCATCTAGGACAGGGCTTGGTACCAGTGAAGTTAAGGAAAGACTGAATTAAACCTCTAGGATTCCTCTTTTGTCCAGGATTATTTTTCAAATGAGCCTGACTCTCTGACCCCTCCTTGAAAATGAAAGAGTAGGAAAGCGTTTCAGGTTAATCTTTAAAGTAACATCATTCTTCCCGTAGATAAAATGTCATGTTTTATTTAAATACCCTGAATTCTCACTTATAAAGCTAACAATCAAATAAAACCACTAGAATCCACTGATCATATAAAGAATAATAAACTTCTGAATGTGGAAATTAGGCTATTAACTTTGAAAAGGTGTTCTAGGGTGAATGGATTAACTCCAAATGATGCAGCCTTATTTAATTATGGAAGCATCACAGCACTCTTTTTGTTTCAATTACACTGCTTCTTTATTGAATATGATTTACAATAATTTTACATATTGTTGCAAAAATGAATTTTTAACAAGGCCATTCCCCTGAATGAGCAGTGATTGAACTGAGGATGTTACTGCTGCTCATTCTTACCATAAGGTGTGGATCATAGCAAGAAAGGAGAGGATTTGAAGCAGCAAATCGTTTGAAACATCCTGGAACCTCCACTGGCTATCTTGAGTTTGCAGTGTCTGAGCTTCAGGCTTCCTTTATTTCCTTGTACAAGTCAGAGACACTAATCCACAGGTCTGAAAACAGTGCGTGGTTCTTGGAGAGTGGAAATGAAGGTCCTAAGCTTGGGGGTGTGTGTCAGCCCCCTTGGGTGCCCCAGCTGACACAGCAGCTAGGTATGCCAATGCTGATGTGCGTGAGGTGGCCAGACAACAGCTTGGGGAAGGATACAGACAACATGTTCCAGCACATGGAGCTGGCATATATTTGTCATCTTTTGCCAGGAAATGTCAGAGCCAGAACCCCTCTCCTCAGCTCTTGGCATAGACAGAGGTGCAACAATGCCCAGGCCCCTTCTAGGGCACTCCAACCAGTTATGAATAATTAATATCGGATGTGGAGGGGACCTGAATTTTGTTCTCAAACACTAAAGTTTCAGAAAATTAGAGTGGAAAAAAAATTGAGTATAAATCTCAAACATAGACCAAGCGCTTCATAAAGCTTGTTTCAGTCCTAAGTCACAAAGTTGAAGAATTTATTATTCTGCCCAAAACACCATCTTCTGCTGACATAAAAAAATATGGCTTCTGCAACAGAGTCTGGGGAAGCTGGTGGGCATAGTTCATTGCTTCCTTCCTGTGTACTACTAGTGTAGGTAAGCACTCAGCCAGGGCTGTGCATGCTCTTCCACACAGATCCCACAAAGCACAGAAGAATTGAGAGCAAAGAGTTCACAGAAGGAAAAAAAAAAAGCCAGTGAATCCATTATGGCTAAGAGTACAGTAAAAACAAGTTTCCTTTGTATACCCTCAGAATAATGATGACTTCCACTTTTTTGAGAGTTTTATTGCTAAACTTTTCATTTGTAGGTGTACTTACTGGTTACAAGAACTACTCTTCAGTTAATTTTTAGTTGGCTGAAAAGAAATGATAATATTTGACAGTAAATAACAATATATTTGAAGTAACAGATAAGGGAGACAATCAGAGAACTGATCCAAGGAGTCATTGCTTCTGTGGAGGCATTGTTATCATCTTTAGAGCAGCACCACTCAGCCATGAATGTTCTTAGAATTAGTTGTTGTTTTTCTGATAAAGCTGTGCTTACTGAAATTTTTCATTTTTTCACTGTAAGTGGGTTCTATGAAAATAAGGACGGTGGTTTCATGCTGCACTAACACACCCTGCTTTGCCTGCTGAGGATTTGACCTTAAATCCTTTCACACTTGGTGCAGTTGGAGAAGCAGGAGAAGGAAATGTCCATAAATGTGATTCTGACTTTTACATCTCTCTTTTTAGTTACCCGAAGTATTATGATTCACTGTGCCAGACTGGGTTTGTTGCTTCATAGCTGTAGAATTGGTAGGGGAGTTTCACCCTATGGTTCATTAACAGAATTGATTTAAGGTTGAGATTTTTAGGAAATGTGTTGGACCAAAGAGGAAAATATGTGCACACACAGAAACAACAATCTTAAACATTGTCTGGCTCCTCGATCTTTATGAAAATTGCCAATCTGGGTACTTGACAAAAATGGGAAGTAGATGTCATTTGGATTAGTTATTTTCACAGTTTGTAGTGAATATATGTTTGCAAGGTACTTGCCAATGGAAATAACTGCTTATCTCTGACAGTTCTGTAGATTCCTAAAAGGCACTCTGAGTAGCAAATAAAGCTATTTATTAGAAAAAGTTGGTGGTATTTTGGGTTTTAATCTTTTCTGTGCTAGAAATTCAAATATCTGTGCTATATTTTATTTTAGACTGCCAATTTACACTCATAAATTCTTATGCATTACATTTCTCCCTCTGTCTCAGAGAAAGCCTTTTTATGCTGCTACATCTTATTCTCATTTAGAAGTGTGGTATTTTGAAAATCTCATTTTAGAAGGTCAATGTAGGAACTGGAATAGCACAGACAGATACATTTTTCTCATATTTTACTGGACATAGAAATACTTTCAAGGACAGCCCTTGTTCAGCTGCAGGGACTTTCATTCAATAAATGAAAATGGAACTCCCTCATCCAAGCCATCTACCACTTTTCATTTCCCCACCATCTTCACCTGCCACCACCCCTGGCATAGATGAGCCATGTGTCTCCACATCTTCTTACGTGTTTGTTGTTTGTTGTTGTTGGGGTTTTTTTTGTTTTGGTGATTTGGAGTTTTTGGTTTTGGGGCGCGCAGGGGTGTGAAGTAATGAAGGGAAATGAGTTTGGGGTTTTTTCCCCTTCCTTTAAATGCTGACTACAATCCAATTTGGTTGTTAGGAAAATTTGTTTTAAACTGACCCACATTCAATGTCATGGATAGTGCAATGAATACCTTTTAGAAATCACACCATGAAACAAAATGGACAGCAAGGACTCCACCTAGGGGAAAACTTCTGTGAGTCCCTGCAGCAGCTTCCCAAGGGATATTGGGTATGAGATGTAGCCTTGGAAGAAAACCTGCACACTCTTGAAAGAACAAAGGTCCTCTAGTAAGCTGAGCAGGGGCTACACACTGTATGCTGCTACGCTGCCTACAGTGCTCTCACAATGAAAGTCAGCAGAATCTCAGCCAGTGTGAACAAGGAGTCTGTGGCTGTGGAAAATATTTCTCAGTGAAAGGGTTAAGAATGTGCACTGAATTCGAGAGGAACAAATATAACACATCACAGAGGATTGTGATGTTTTGCTGTAGAATTTAACTATTGAATTAAAAAAGCTAAACAATAGGAAAGGCTTATATTATTTAGCAAAACTGTTTTTTGGTAATTGAACAGCGACTCACCTCACAGCAAGAGGTTTCATTTGTGGAGTCTCACAAAGACCAACTTACAAGAGATGCAATTAAGAAACACAATGCCCTGTAAGCTGAAGCCCAAGTATGAAAGAGAAAAAAAGGTGTTATTTCTGACTATATAGAAAATATATTCCCTATTAACAGCCTAAAACCTCTTAAAAATGAAGAATTAGGTTATTCAGTCACATGCAAGAATAAACCCACCAGCACACATTTTCTGAGTTAACTGTGAAGCAGGCAAAGTAAAACTGCTTTTAATACTAAGATAGACTAGAACACTATCCATCTGCTAAAACAAATAGATAATTGATACAGTCCTTTGCCTCCAGGAACCAGTTTTGGCATCAGGCAAGACATGAGCACATTTGCCCTCATGCAAATGTCTGTACCTGGAACAGTGGTGGCAGACCCAAGGACAGAAATTGGTTCATTGCAATGGAATCACTGCTCAGCCTCCAATCTTTGGATCCAAATCTGGAAAGAGCCTTATTAATGCTGTAGTAAATGCACTGTTCCTAAATGCAATTACTGCTTTCAGTGAGGTCCAGCATCTGTTTTCCATGTCAAAATGTTCACCAAGTTTCTGCCATAGAAAGTATGAAGCATTGATTTAGAGATGATGCTTTGATGTAAATCCACTGTGCAAAGTCAAGAAATTGTGGCTGATGCCAACAGGAATTGGGGCCTTTGATGGGTGACTGGATGGGTGACTGGTACCCAAGGCTATCTCATAGCCTGAGAAATGCAACCAATGGCTCCCGTCTGAGTTGTGGCTCTTAGGGGTTTTGTGACTAAAGAGCAGTAAAGAGTAGGTGTAACCATATCAACAATGGTGGTTCTAATAAAAGTGATTATTATAGACCTTCACTGTTTTGTTATAGACCTTATTGTTTTATTTCTTTGGAGAGAAGGAAAGCATTTTTTAAAGACATAATAAACTGGAAAGAGAGGGATGAGTATGGTCAGCAGATGCAAGCTAAAAGAAGAACATATGCAGGATTTATATGTTGGTAGTAAATGTTCTGTGGAAAGGATTAAACCACCCAGACTGAGTTAAAGCTGAATTCTTGAAGAGAGCACTTGCATGTGTGTGTGTATGGAACAGGATTTCATCCACAGAGATAAAATCTAATGCAGGGGATGAAGTAAAGACAGTGAAAAGGTTTGAAGAGGGGCTTGAGATTTTTAAGACAGCTGAAAAGGTATTTAGTTTGGTTTAGGCAAATAGGTTTAAACAAGGACAATTTAAAATCCTTCTTTGAAACAAAACACTCAAAAAGCTATTTTTTTTTTCAGAATAGTCTCATTGTCCTTTGGTTGGATTAAAAGGTATTGAATGACTTTTGGTGATGAGAAACTCTCCTGGTACTTTTCCTGATGTATTCCAGACTAAGGAAACCTTTGAAAGTTTATCGTCCCAGTTGTGTTATATATTTTAATTTTGATATGTTCAAAGAAATCCCAATCAGATAGTAGCTAACTACATGGTAATACTACATAATAAATTTATTTGACAATGTTAAATAGCAACAATGTTAATACCATAATTATTTTTCCTTAAATTATTATGTATAACAAAATTTCAATGTAAATTGCCTTATTTGCCCTACTAAATTATACATTAAAGTTGAATGTTAAAAAATTCAAATATATTTTTACATTTATTTTCCTGTTTACTGAAGGAAAGGCTTTAAGAATATTTTTCAATTTATTTTCCTGAGGACAAGAGTCCTAATTAAATGCTAGAACTGTAGACAATTGCACACATGCCTGAGATAAACTAGGTTCGCTCTGAATCACCAGTTTTCCTTTTATTTTCTCCATGCAGCTTTTCCAGATCATGTTTCCCTATTTAGCTAGTTGTAGGCAAGATTGTAATTTACGTTTTGCACTTTATTTTTAATTTTAATTTATGATGTTGTAATTGATTAGTGCAAGTCAAAATGTTCATCCAATATGTATCAAAATAAGGACAGAAAAGTGTAAAGCACACAGAAGTTACACAGGACTGATGGCTTTTGTGTGAGTCCTCTTTAATACTGCTACACTTTCCCAACCTTGATTCTTGCAGTGAGGGAGGGTCTGCTCTACCCTGGGGCAGAGAAGAGTGGTTGGAGTTCCCAGCTGTGCTGGGTGTTTGTTTCTGCTGTTTGCTAGGACAGGCAAGGGCCACTGGAACAGGTCACTGAGCTGAAGCCTTCTGTTTCCTTTCTCAGGGTAGGTGGGATGGTGCACACCATGCAGCAGGGAGTTTCTCCCTCCAGGAAGACCTGTTTTAGTCCTGCGTGATGACAGCTCAGCCATTCGCTTAAAAAAAACCAAAACAAGGCATTAAAAATAAAATTCCTAAATATAGTATCTTCTTCCTGCCTCTGTCTTCGGCTTTGTTGCAAGAGTAAAAATTTGACCTTAATTTGACGCTAAACCTCCTATATGAAAGCATGGCCATAGAGAGAAGTTGGATGAAAAGCAACAGCCCAAATATTCATTAACAACTAAACTCAAGTATGTGAAAATTCTGCAAGATTTCAAACTGCACAAAACCTTTGGAGTGGATACCACGTCTGCAGAGCCCCTTCTATGTTGATTAGAGAGATGGCCTTATACACAAAAAGAACGACTGGCACTAAACCTGGGTGTTTCTAATAATTATAGTAAAGCAGATGTTTTAATTTTTAATGTTGTACTGAAGGATTTATGAGTTTCTTGCCATTCAGTTGCTGGACTTTATCCTTTGAATAAATTGCTTTTTGTTCTTTCTGGTGCAGCTTGATTTCCAGCACTGGCATTTAGCTTTGTGTTTAAACCTCTCCTTTTCCCATCTGTTACTTTCTATAATGTTAGTTTAATTTTCAATTTGGCATTTTTAGTCTAGGCTAAGGCTGCTCTGAATTTCAAATGAATTAACAAAAGCCAACACAAAACAGCTCTTCAGAACCTGAGTTACATATCTGGATAAATGTTTATATCTTTGATTAAAGGTTGTTTCTGCAATATATGATTTGTTTCTGCTTAGTTATTACTCAGAAAAGTTATTTTATTTCTGACCTTTGACCCTATGAATGGAATGAATTATTTGAATGAATTATGAAAACACTCAGAATGTATCCAACTTGAAGGAGATACTGTGTTGACCCTTAATTCTGCTCGTAGCACAGACTTGATTAGATTCCAAATTAGTATAATTTCATGCTGATGAATTTAAAAAAAAAAATCTTTCCTGCTGATTCATTTCTTGTTACAGAACATTTTCCATTTCACTGTTTACATACTTCTCCATGGAAGGTGAAAAAATTTATTTGGCAGCATTATAACTCTCGCTTCTCTGAAAAGAAAGTGCAGTCTTGAGGAATGTAGCTGTACAGTTATCTTGAAATAAATGTAATCTGTGACTTAGCTTTAATTAACAGTGGCAATTCAGTTTTAATTTTAATTATTAGCAGACAAGTGAAAGCCTTGACTTTTCTTTCAGCAAAAGTAATGATTTACTTTCTGCAAAAGCAACAATTAAAGCATCCCTTCAGCATCTGCTTTTGAGCTTTTTTACTGGATGTGGGAAGAACTTAACTTTCTCATGGCTTTTGTGTGGCTTACCCAATATATAAATAATGAGGTACAAAATAATGAGATTCTGCAGCAGCAAAAGCAATGCAGTGTCTTGTGAAGTAGAAAGCAAAGTGTACTTCTGTGCTCGTTGAAGAACTCTGGGCAGTTACTTTTCTTTCCAGATGTTTTGTTTTAGGCTCCTTAGGCAAGACACTGGGACAAGGATACATAAAAACTTACCAAATGTGGCATCAAAGTAGTAAAACACTAAAATGGAGGATTCTTTAAGAGAGGGTGAATTTTTGCAAGTAGATATCAGCACTAGAATTGATTTCCTGCCAACACTACACCTTTGCAGTCTCACAGACATGCACAGCTTGCTACCTTGCAGCCAGCACTACTGTGCCTTTCCAGGCTGGGTGGAATGGGGTAACCACCCCTAAGAAATTTCAGCTTTCACTCATCACCCTCTCCCAAGTGTAAGCCTGGCAGTCTTAAGACCTGTCATTTGAAAATAAAGCAAAAATGTAGAGAAAGATGACAAGTGACTATGGAAAGTTTCATTCTAAAGCTAAACAAGGCATGCTACCTTTGCATATAAAAAGCAATAAAGGCCAGAAATGAAAAGTTAATAATAGCATTATTTTGGGCTTAATCAGACAAGAAAAAAAATTGCATGGGTTATAGTGGATACTAACTATTTGATACCTTGTATTTTGTAAATTCAAGTGGTAATCCTAGTTAAGTCCACATTTTCTCACCTAAATGCCTAATAGTCTCTAGTCTCAGTGTCTAGAGTACTATTGCTTTCTCTTGGTAATAAAACTTTATGCATCATTTATGGAAGAAAATAAAATAATTAATTGCATGATTAAATGGCTTTTATCACTACATAACTTGTATCAGATATGCTGAAAACTAATTAATAGAGTGGAACAAAGTTTTTCTTTGAATTTTTTTAGTCAGCCTGATAAGTGTATAATTACTGGGGATAAACAAAGATGTTACAGCTGAAATCTGAAGCACCTTGAAATGAGTGGCCTCTGAAAGACACTTTTGCAACTGTCAGAGACACAGTGAAGGTGAAGATAACAAAAATATTTTTCTCTTCTGATTCCTTGCAATCCCTTAAAAAATTCAGCACAGCTGAATTTAGGAATTTGATAGAGGAAATGTGTTAAATTTTAAAATAATTTAATTATCATTTAAGAATAAAGTGGGTTTTTATTGGTACAGTGGTACACAGAAGTCCACAAGCCTTTAGAAATAAAAATAAGATTGTGCCAGACTATCAAAATTTTAAGCAATGCAGCACAGATTTTCTGCACCAGTTTGTGTCTCTGTGGTGTAGTCCCTTTTTCCTGTGGTGCTGTAATTCTGCATAAGAAATGCCTGATAAAAACAGTTTCAAATCTAGATTGCTTTTTTACTATTTTGCTTGTGAAGTTGTAAATACTCAAGATAAGTATGTGGCCCAAGTGCTAATCTACAGCACCTGTAGGTGGGAAACTGTCTTGGTTATATTTGATTTGACAATTTAGTACTACTTTTGAGATTTTCACATTGTGCATTTTCCTTTGCTGAGTCACAGTGAGCTAAATTCATTATTCATTTATCAACCATAGAGGCTTGAAGATACTTTCCTTGCAAGGATGATGAAACAAAAGGAAGGTATGCTTTTACAATTAGAGCTACCAGTTGTATTTGCTCATGAAAATTGGAGTTTAATGTTCATCCGAAAATCTTGAGTGGTTGGAAACAAAGTGTGAAGCAGTCACATTAAATCTTTATGCAGTGGACATATTCCCATTAAATCAGTCTGAATATCTTCTTTTTCTCGTAGAAAAATAAAATAACTGATTAAAACTGTTTATCATTTGTTCCCAGCCTGTAGCAATTCCTTTAAACCTCAAGCACTTTTTCACCTAGTCCAAATTTATGGAAAAATAATATTTATCATTAAAAATGTTGCTATTGGGTGAAACATACAGTGGTTGGGTTGATGTTATAAAAAGAAAAGGAAGTTTCATTCTATTTTCTGGAAGGCTAAAAACCCCAGACCCTATCTCAGACTTTGCTGTTACAGTTCGGAGAACTCTGCTGAGCCAAAATCTGTGGCTGTAATTTGGTTTCAAGCTTATGATATATAAAAATGAATTCAAATAATTTCCTCTGAAATACAGTTGTTCAGAACATGCCAAATATTGAGTTGTGTTTATCAGTTGTGCTCTGTATCTAGGTTACTGTTCCCATGAAGCAGGCAAGGCATAATTAAATTCCCACAGCACAGAAATATTTGGTACTCTGACAAGTCTCCCTTACAGTGTTGTTGTGTGGGTTAAGTATTGATGGGTTTACCTCCTCTTATACCTCATCAACATCTCTTATCAGGCTCCTGAGTAATAATATAACTTATCTGAAAGGAGAAGGAGATCTGCTAATTATGTTGCTACTGTATTATTGAATTGTTTCAATATTAGGTGTATTTTAACATTTCTCCAAATAGAATAATTTGTATTTTAGTAGTAAAGGAGAGCGGGCTACCACTAGAGCCTGACTAGGCACTGAACAAAACCTAAAGAAAACAGGACTTTAAAAAGTGACTTATGCTTGAAATCCACAACAGCTGACAATGCATGATGTGCTTGAGGGAGATAGGGAATGGAAAAAAAGAGGGAAATTATATGAGTAAAAATGTTATCAGATCAGCCATCCTGACAGCCACCAGCATCCTTGTACCATAACTGTGGCTAATTGCTTCGTTAGCTTCTAGACAAAGAAAAATTTTGAGTAGGGAGTTAAAGGGGAAGAACATAGCTGTGGCATAGCTGTGTCTGTGGCCTTCCTGAAGTGAGAAGCAGCATGGGGAAAGGCGTGAAAATGCTTTTATAGAAGTGTAACAGGAGATGTTGGAGATGGGATCGTGCCAGGGGCTGCTCAGAGGTAGCAGCCAGCAGCCCAGCACCAAATGAGGAGTGTGAGGTTGGATGGGAAGAAGATCAGAAAGGTTTTGTGAGGGTAAAAGAGATTGTATTTGAAGTAATACAGGGAGATACTTGGACATGGGGTTAAAGGGCTGGGATGAGACACCAGGAAAGTGCACATAAGGTCTTGTCCTTTCCTCTCCTGGTGAGCTGCGCTGTATTGGACTGAAAGTGTGACAGTCACAAGGCTTATGGAAACCGGGAAAAGCAGTGTGCTTAGCAGTTCCTTTCTCTTGGCTGCACCTTAGCATGTCTGGAGAGCCCATTGTAGAAGACCTCTAAACAAACTGGTGAGGCAAGACATCTCCAGCTTTAAGTGCAAGGAGCCATGCATGGGCTTCGCTACAGATGGAGCTCTCCTTCAGGAACCTCTTTGGCTCCTCTAACAGGGGCCTGTGCTCCCTGCTGTTAGATCCCCTGACTGTGCAGAGCTGCACACCTGGACAGACAGACAGATGAATGCCAGCAGCTGTGCCTGCTGCTCTCAGAAGGAAGGATGGTCCTTTTGTCTGTGTGGAAAGGCCGACAGAAGCCAGCTGAGGGTGTGCTGTGGAAGGAGTGCTGGAGTGAAGGGCTGAGACACAGCTTCCCCTCACTGGGACTTACAGCCAGGCACAGTGCCAAGGTCCCCACAGACACAGCTCCATCTTCAGCCCTGGAAACGTGTGGGTTTTAGCTGCACAGTCATGTCATGCTGTAGGCAAGATGGTGGCTGTCCTATGAACTCCCCGTTAGGCCCAGCACCAGGTGCTCTCCTTGCCCTCAGCTGCGTGGCAGCGCCTTACAGAACTCCTCCCAAAGGCACATGCCTTCTGCCCATTTCCAGCCCTGTCCTTTGTAAATGGTTGCTGGCAGGAAATGCTTTCCAGTGTTGCACAAATGGCTGCATGTAAGCCATTTATCCTCATTTCACACTGCCGCTCTCCCTAGCAGCTCTGCTTGCTGCGTGCGGTCAGAGGGTTACAGCAGGGATGGCGAGCTTGGCAAGGCTGGAAATGAGCTTTGGAAGAACAGACACTTGCTAATTTTTTCTTCCTTTTCATTACAATAATAGGCTTTCTTTTCAAGGTACACACTAGAGGTTGGTTTATTTTTTTTCTTACTGTGTTTTTAGGCTATGGGATGGATTTCCTCACCTACTAAGTTCTTTTCCTTTTTTTCAAAAGAACCAGTTTTTCTTCCTTTCAGCAAGATCAAGTGGAAGATAATTGAACTTCCTTGATGAAGACGCAACTCCGATTTAAAAAAAAATTATTTAAGATTATTATTAATAAATAAAAGTATTGTACAAATATGAAAGATCTAATAAAATATACTCAAACGATTATAAAAATATGCATTTAAATTTTTTCAATTACAGAAACCTGGAAACCTTAAAAATGAAATCTTACAAATGAACACAGCATGTTTATGTGACTTTCTCACAATACCAGTTCATATATGGTTTATTACACTACAAATCCTTATGTGTGCTTAGTCTCCCTATTTAATAAATATAACATTAGCTGTTCTTCTTCAGAGGCAACTATCTTTCCTAAGCAGGTCAATTATCTTTGCTATTATTAATTTTATCAGTAAGAAAAAAATTACATGCTAATATAGTTCTTTTGATCTTCAATTATTTGTAATGTCATAGTTAAAAAATTTAAACAGCAATGCCCTCAAAGCAACTGATAATTGCTCAGTACAAAATATTGGAGATGATTTTCCTTGGTGCTTGAGTGGGTGTAATAACACCAGGAAATGTTTTATAAACTTTCCCATCACTATTCATGTCCTGATCCCAAATGGATAGGTTGCTCATCCTCTTTCTAATAATGATGTAAGAATTATTTTTACTATTATTATTACCGTTAGTACTGTATTATTATGGATCTAGAAGAAGAATCAGATGGACACGAGAAATAAAATCTATATTTAAATGCTAATACTGTTCACGATATGGTCTCGTATGCCCAGAGCTGCTACAACATAATGATATGTAAAACCTTGTAACACAGACCTTTAGTAATTTAATATTTCTTCCTTGTCTAGAAAGCACTTAGGAGTTTTTCTTCTTTCTTTACTGGATAAAGAAGACACCTTAAAGCTTTAGAATCTGTCCTCAATTTTCAGAGCAGTTCTAGATTGAAATTATTCTTCAAATGCCCCCTCCGTGATTTCCTAGAGCAGAAACCTTGGTTATTAAAGTGCATTAAAGACACTTACTGATGTAACTGGGAAGAAGGCAGACCCATTAATGTGCTAACTTATCTTCTCCTTACCATCAAGTCTCAGCAATTGTGACCTTACAACTTCACCCTGTGGCCTGTTGCACTGAATTTGGTGAGACCCACGGAAACTCACTTATCCTTGGTCTGGCCATTGCCTTCATTGTAACTACAGACAGATTTAATCACAAGCTACGTGTTTTTGCACACATGACCATGTGCCTTTGGGTGTCTGGGTCTGCCTGTGGGCTGCAGCCTGCAACACCCACCCACTGGCACAAGCAGACATAGGAAGCAGAGCAGGCACAGAGCAGAGCTGGGGCAGATGGATGCCTGGCAGCCAAGGCTTACAGAAGACACACTGCCAGCTTGCTCCTGCAATCTGACAGCCCCAATGAGTTCAGAAAGCCTGTCCTGAGCTGGATCACTTCTGGAAATTCAGATTCTATTCTCCTGTATTTCCTAAAGCTATCAGGGATTTCACTGTCTCAGATCCTGCATAGCTCAGCCCTGCAAATGTGACTATTGAACACATTTTTCTAACTTTAGTGTGCCAGATTTTTGGTAATGGTGGAACTGAATTAGAGGGCTTTATTCCTCTTGGTAAGGTCCACAAGAAAGTGTGATTCTAATGCTAGGGAAAAGTTTTAGTAGAAGAGACTATTCATAAGGAATTTTTACAGAATATAAATTCAGTATTTTTACAGTTATGATATATTTATGGAACATTATGACAGCAGTTCTGCAGTCAGGGGTCTTATTAGAATTATTTACTGTGTTTCCACTGCTGCTGTCACTGCTCAGATAAACAACTCTTCGTCTTTTGACTTTAGTCCTTGGATTATTTATTTATCATTTCTGCAAGCATCAAAACAAAAATCATAGTCCCTTTCTGAAATATGATTAATTAATTGATTGCTCAGGAATTGTTTCTATCAGCCACTGAAGTTCTTCCAGAAACTACTACTAACTTTCTTATTTAATTTTTTGAAGTTTATTTTCAGCTTTTTATTCCTAGAGGTACCTGAAGTAAATGAAAAAATAGATGTAGATTCTAGGAACAGACCTACACACTTTTTGCTGAGATGACCCTAGGATTACACTAAAGTAATAAAGACAAACAAGTGAAAATCAGCATAAAATTTTGCAAGTTGGTTAAAATTTCCATCAGAGAGCCAATGGGGGATTTATTTGGGCCCAAATCAGTAAACAACACATAGCTTGTAAAAAAGTGTGTTTGCAATTGAGAGCAGAGCCCTTCATTCTTCTCCCTGTTCAGCTCCCTTGCTGAAGCAGTGGGGCTGTCAGAATGCTTCGACTCAAGTGGCTTGATGTGATTTGCACATCTTGGCAGTATCTACAAGGCACCTTCTGGCAGCAGGGTGAGCAGACCTCTCCAAAAGAGAAAAGTGCTGACACAAGAGAGATGAGCTGAAGAGTTGCACACGATCCTTTTCTGAGCCTTCAGCATATTTATTTTTTGTTTTCTTTTAGTAAGAACTTCATTTAAACTGAAACCCATTTAATAATTTCTAACTCCCTGTCTTTTTCTCCCTGCCTTCATACATTGCTAATGTATCAGCTTCATTCCTTGTGGATCAGTTTTGAAATGCCAAAGTTTGTGACTTGGTACTTGCTAGGTAAGATTTTCAGTGTTGAAATTTGGGCTTTCAAATGTTAAGGCTTTTTGCCTTCACATAGATTCTAGTCCTGTAAAAGCAAAGCTTCAAGCACAAGTGTTTTTCAGAAACAGTCCCATTCAAAAGTCAATAAAAACATGCAGGGGTTTCTACTCTTCTGATTTTGTGTGAAAAATTCCATGTGCAAAATTGTAGGTCTAAGAAGAGGTCATTTTAGGTTTATCATTACTTTAGATTTTGCTGTGAAAAGGCAGTTCCCTTCACTGCTTTATTGAAATAGCTTTTTTCTAGAGAAAAGATCAGAAACTTACTCTGACTCTCACATCAACTATGGGTCACCAATGCTGTGTTGCAGTGAGCAAGGCAAGCCCCACAAGGTAATGGGTAGCGGAGGGTGTAATCTATGGAGCATGTGGAAGAATCCTACTCTATTCAGCACACACGGGGCTTTTAGTGAACAAGGGTGCTCATTGCTGAATGTCCAAATGTAAGAAACACATGAGTTGTACAAAGCTGAGGCAAGGTCTCTGAGGGATGAGGCTCACTGTCTTAGAGGGTGTATTTTTGTCAGGAGTAACTGAATGGAAAGGAAAAGAGAGGAAAAGATGTGAAAACAATCTTTCAGTATATGAGGGGTTGCAGTAAATAAGAAGAGATTAACTAGGTCTTACTAACAAGTTTTAGTCCTGTCTCTGCTAAGGGTAGGACAAGACATGTTGGTCTTTAATTGCAATGGAGAAGATTTGGCTTACACATTAAGCCTTTGTGCTAGCAAGGATAGCAAAGCACTGGAATATGTAGCTTGGGAAGGTGAAGGAATCCCCACCATGAGAGGTACTCGGCAGACAAATGTGCCATGAATGGCCTAAGGACAGAAGATCCTGGCTTTGAGGCAGCAGGTGGACCTTCTATATTTGTGAGTCTGTAACCATCTCTAATTGTATGAGATGGTAGAAGTGCAGAGTTAAAACTAGTGGCAGCTTAAAGCATAATTGTATTTTTATGAATTGTGCAATAGTGATGGCTTTCACAATGAGCATATCAGACCTTGGAATTCTTGCTTTCGTACCAAACTCATAACAAAGGGGCAGGAATATGAGACCCATTCCTTTGTTTTGATTTCCTAAGTTTTCCTCATACTCCACTACCTATTCCTGTCTGCATATATGTATATAATTAGCAGCATGAAAAGGAGTATTTTTGGGTTTTTTTTTTCTGTAGATTAAAAAATTATATTACAGATAACATAATCAGATATTTTGGTTTCTGTATTTATACAGAGTAGGATTTCTTCTGAGCAACAATCCCTGACTAATGTGGGAGAAACTCAGTGACAAAGAGTTCTCCATGAGAAGAAAGCCATTGCTGAAGGAAGGAAATGTTTTTAATGGCTGAATATTTCATTTAGCTTTAGGTAAATGAAGGATTCCTTCAATTAAAGAAATTAACTAATTGCCACTAAACAGAGAAGGTTTTGAGAAAGAGTTTAGCTGCCTGTGTTTCCACATGATATCTACTGTACTGTGTTTGGAGAAATGGAAAAAAGAAGGTAACACCAAATGCTTCTGTTAAATACTTTTAATGACAGCAGATCTACTTGTTTATACTTCTAATGGCAAGCAAATCTACTTGTTGAACAGGGACTGCTCTTTACCTAGTGTAGACATCATGAATGTAATTGCCAAACAGCCCCACCCTCCACATTCTCATTTTCCCTTGTTACATGGTCTGCTTCCTCTCATCTCCAAAATATAACACTGGGGCCTTTTTCTTCTAGCTCAATACCTTTATTTCCTTTTTTTCTTCCTTCTTTAGTTGTGTCTCTAACCACCAAATTGTACACAGTTTCCAGCGAAGTCATTACATGCATGACCAAACAAACATAATATAGTGGTGTGAAAGGACACTCCAGTGGTATTATGAATTTGCCCATGCCTGTCTTCACACCTTTTTGGAAGAAAAATTCTCACATCTCCTAATAAAACCTGTATGCCAAAAAATGAGGAAATGAAACATATGCTGTAATGATGCAGACTGCACGAAAACATATATTAGAGAATCTGTCATCCACCTTCAAAACTGTTTTTCTCTTGTTGCTTATTACTTGCTTGCATGTAGACAGTAGTGCAAGCAATAAATGTGTCCTCTTGATTTCCTTCTCTAAGACTGTGCACACCTCCTTTAATCATTATGGATAAAAACTGCTGAGCACTTAATGCAAGGGAGAGAAACAGAGTTTCTCCAGCTCTTTAGGGTTAGATCAGGTGTTTTTGATGCAGATCTCCAATCATCCCTATCTATTGCTTTAAATTGCAGAAATTTGGTCTCAATTTTCAAGATACAGTCAAAGGTCTTTCCTAGGTTTAACCATGCTCATGCTCATGGGTTCTCCATTCAGCTTCAACTCTACTATCAAGATGAAAGTAGCTGTTATCTTTAAAATCTGTATATTATACTTGTCTCACAAGTGGTATTTGTATTTTGGTGGACACATTAACGTGTAATCTTTTTTGTGGTAAAAGGATATTTAAGTTAAAAACATGGATAGGATATCTCCTTAGGATAACTCTTTATGGAGGAAGGATAAAGGATCCTTCTTTTTATTATATCATCTTCTCTGAATCTTGAAGATAATTGCAGATAGTTGAAGTGCAATGTCTCCGTTTTCTAGTGTCTTACAGTTACAACTTCTGAAAATACTGACCTTCGGCAAGTACCAGGAGAACACGACCTACTCACTTCTTATTTCAGGAATCCATAGATTGACGCATCCATTCCAAGCATTTTTACAGTTCTTGCTGCTGCATGTCTCAATGTCCCACTTCCTACTGCAAACTCCCTCTCTAGTTAGCAAGCATCGATTAATGAGTTGACTGGAGGGGTGATACCAAAATAAAACCCAAGTGAGATAATCAGCTGGAGGGAAGGTTTTGCTGGGTCTGCCTGTGGAGGTGTAGGAGGCCCAGAGCTGGCCCATTAGTCTACTCTGAGTACACTGGGCTGTGCCACTACAGCCAGTTCTCAAGATTTTGTTGGCAACCTCACAATCCATCTACATTTGTGACAAACTCTGCAGGCATGGAATTAATGAGTCTCAGATTTCATTATAAGGAAAGAAATGTTCTAGTCCTCAAGGCTGCAGGGAAAGATGGCTGAAGCCATGTAAAACATGCATCTGGAAACTCAAACTCAGAAGCGCACAATATCTGTTTTCTTAATTAAGGCAAAAGTTAACTGAGTGTTTAAGAAATTACATGTTCTGGGGATTTTTCTTCAGCACTTGGGAAATCAAAGTTCTCTAAGTCCCATTAATAACAGCTTTCATGAAAAGATCATGCTGTGCTTCTTGTATAGTGAAAGACATTCTTTATTATGACACTGGGTCTGTATTTTTCTATTTTTTAATGTATGCAATAACTTTAGACATAGATCTAAGGGCCTCAATTATACAGATGTATAAAATTATGTATGTAATCAATAGACAGTAGTGGAACATGTCTCAATAGTGTCTATAGCATCAATAGACAATGTGCACAGTTTAATGAAGAAAGCCAAGATGGAATTTTGCTGTCTTCCTCCTCCTGTTAAGAAGGGCAAAGTTGTCTGTTTTACACTATAATGCTTAAATAATTAGTAGAAAGACAATGTTTAGTTGTTTCAAGTTCACTTATTCACATAAAGTTTACAAGAAATTTGCCATTAAGCTGCAGAGAACTTATCTTCATTAACATATAACCAAAAATGCAGGCTGTTATTCTCATGGAAAGCAAAACCAGCATGCCCCTTCTGTGATACCCATTCTTCCTTTCACACTTAAACACTATACTTTTCTTTAAATACATGTATTGGTACCCTTTAATAAAGCTTTGAAAGGATCATCTATTTTTCACATTCTATTTTGGCTCAGTGACTCCATCAAAGGTTTAACGACCATAAAGAAGTGACAGACAGCTGAATATATGATGCCTTTCTTGCATAGCAGGGTGGGGATTATGCCACACAGGTGACTTGATGACAGAATGTACCAAGCAGTGGGTTTCACATCACATCTATTTTTCAAGAGAAAAGTGAGCACTTTACAGCAAGCTATCTGGCTTAGGGTGGAAGATTTTTTAATATGGTTTGACTGACAGGAAGAAAGAAGAAAGAAAGCTACTGTGTTAAAGAACTTGACTTAATTGCAAAAATACCAAGCTGGATTATGTAGGAGGTACCTGAGGAACCAGGTACAATGGAAACAATTTAAATGAATATTTCCCCCAAAGTGTTTTTTTTTCTATTTTGTTCAAGACAAATTTTTATGGCATGGTGCTTGGTCTATTTTTTTTTTTTGTGATTAAAATCACGCTGATTAGAGAATGGATATATAAAATTTGCTCTCTGAAGATTTTTTTGGTAGCAATTCTGTGTTTATTGAAGCTGATGTTGTACTTCATTTACTCAAAATATCTTTCAGAAACTAAAGTGTTTGTGAAAACCCTAAGGGTTTGTAAATTTACAAAGATGAACAACATCTTTAGGGTCCAGGCGTACCTTAGCTTTCAGAAATGGATGAATATGAAAATAGTATCATATCTTTTCTGCTGGCTGGAAAAACTGAAGTCCTAACTCAAGCTCAAAAAGGAGACCAGTAATAGACCCAGAAATCAAATGGCAAGTGACCTCTGTTTTAAACAGAAAATACATTGAAAAATATATCATGCATAAAAAGACACAAAAAGGCTCACATTTCTAAGAAGTGTCACTAATGCTATGGTTTTAAGTAAAAATTTAAACACCCTGTTTGCTAAATCAGTGGCATCTAACATTTTGACCTTGGAGAGCTTGTGCCATAGGCTTGTAGTGCTGAGGCAATTATGTGCCTGATTACTGGGGCCCAGAACTGTCTGCATCTGGAGCAAGGACTGCATCTGGTGCAGTTTCTTGGCTCTCAGGTCAGTGCCTAACCATTGAACTATGGGTGCTCAAAGGTGGGCTTCACTTTCTTTTGCCAAAGATGTGCCAATTCTTTTAAGTTTATGAATCTTTGTCAGGAGAGCATTAGAATGACACTTTGGTCCAATGGTTAACATATTAAGGCTTGGGTCTAAATTCTTATTTTGAGAATATTCAAATATTTTCTGCGAAGCAGAGCAGCTTCAGTAGTATTTTGTTAGTAGATGTAAAAAAGATTCACAGGTAGTTTATTAAGAAACCAGTTCTTCCCCCCAAGCAGTGTTGAGTGAAATTAAAGCAAGAGGAACTGAAGGTGCAATGGGAATTAACAACTGATTGCTACATTAGTCTAAATAATCTCTTTGCTGTGGCTGCAATGGACAGATTATTTTACTTAACATTTAAAACATAAAGAAAGGCAAAAAGACATAATTTCAAATAGCAGCTGTTTCCTTCAACACTATGACTAAAATTGCCCCTTCTGTTACTGTGTTCCATACAAGACTCTTGCTCATCTAAATATAAAAAATCACAACCTCAACACTGACATGCAGTTAAGAAAAAAATGACAGAGTTATTCCATGTTTCTAAAATCCTTCAGCTCTTCTGAAGAGTTTCTGTGCTAAAATCAGTAATGTTTTTGAAAGGGAGAGAGGTTTTACATTTTTTGGTATATTGAAGAAATGTATTAGGTTTGTTCCAACCCTTAGCTTTCTCCACCACTTCACCCAGTAATATCCACGTTGGATGTATTTACATGCTGAGTCTATGCTCTGAGCCACAGCCTATCTGTGAATTTTCTCACTGGCTGATAATTATTGGAAGTTAATCCTATCCCAGCATTCCCTCTGAGAAAGAATGATTAAACAGGAATAGAAGTGGAGGATGGTGGAGCTTTATTTTATTGTATGTACCAATGTATGCTCAATTTTGAACAAATTCCAGACTTCCTTTCTTGCTAAAAAATTAAATTCTTGCCTATTAAAATGGTGAGTAAACCACTGAAGTACACTTCCATAATAATCATAACAAACAAAAAATTATATTTTGAACAAATAGGAACTATTATTCCATCCGAATAAGGTTTGAATATCCAGCTGCAAAGCTTATTTTAGGGAAGCAGTGTTCCATTGCACTGTCCCTGGGGGATGCCATGGGACACAGAAAGCACGAAATGTGTAACCCACAGACATCCACCATCAAATAACTTTTCTCCCTTACCAGGTGCAGGAGATTTAAAATTATCTTGTGAATCAGATGGACTCTTTAGTGATGAAAAATGAAATTAAATGAGATAATACATTTCTGGTATTTCTACAGCTCATTCTGGAAAAATCAGCCAACATTTTTGCCAAACTAATGCATCAGATGCACAAACTAGGCAGTCTAGGAATCTAGGAAGTACCTTTATTTTAGCTGTGCACATGAAGCACCACTCTAGTGTGTTTCCATAAAGTCAATTAAGCATAATATTCAGTTAAATTCCCCAGTAAAATATTCATGTTGCACTGCAGGCTGGTTAGATCATACAGTGATTGTGCTTCATTGCCAGGCTCTCATCCTTTGGAAGTCCAGATATCGAGTGTTTCTGCATGTTGGGATATTTGAAAGGTCTTTCACCTGTCCTTGGCATGAGCCCAAGACCCAGCTGCCCTGTGCCTACCTCTGGGCCCATGTTCTGTGTTTTCAGGCAGGAAAAGGCTGTACTTTTGGCTACACTTTGTACTAGGACTTGACCTCTAAATAGTTTATAAGAAATAGCTAAATTATTGATAGATGTTAGAAGTGTGCTACAGATATGATTAAAACTGTATGGTGGCTGTTAAAAGGGCTCAGAAAAAAAGGGAAGTGGGACCAGATGATCTCTGGAGGTCCCCTTCCAATTCCAACCATTCTGCTCTTCTGCATTGAACAGGATGTGTATGGGGAATAGATAGGGAGGTTAAAACCAAAATCAGGTTAAAAATTATGTTTAAGACATCAGCTAGAAATTCACTGCCTTCAGGCCAAAGGAAAATGCAATATGTTCAAAATAGGTACATGGTTTTGATATTCTTAGGATTAATCTGGTTAGTTTGCACTGTACCATAAATTATTGCTTAATGATGTGTAAAGGAAGTACCATTAGGTTGATTGCAATATAATCAAAATAAAAATTTGTCTCTTGTGTCAGGGTTTCTGAAAATGATTTAATTATTAAAATAATTAGAATCTTAAATTTATTGTAGGAATGTAAGTATTGCAGTAGGCAATGCAATTAACCACACATTTGTTATATTATATTGGCATGTAATTAATCATACACTGACATATGTATTGCATTTTATATGCATGGTTGATTCACCATGATAATTTACCTCCTGATTTTTTAATGTAATGTAAAGTGCAAGAAATTGCACTTAGCAAAACTTTTCTATAGTTCTTTTTGAAATGGAACTATTGTAATTACTTGGCATTTAAAAATGTATGCTAGAATTGGTTTCTGCAATATTCATGTCAGCGAAGCACTATACAATCATTTCACTGAAGTTTATTGCAGAATTTTTGTGAAAGGACATCCTTCTTCCAGGTAACTATTTCATCAGGATCAATATATGATGGTTAAATTGCAAAAGTGCTTGGCAACTGATAGATGGCAACTATGTGATACAAACTGTTTTAGAACACATCAATCCAAAAGCTTCACTTTTCAATTTTTACAAATATATTTTGAAGGATTGATAGCAACACTGCTCTTTTTATTTTGTCCTTTTTTGAGGAAAGATTATAAACAGGTTTTGCATTTCCACATTAATTCAAGCGTCTGATTCAGTCCTTTTTAAATTTAATTCCCTTTGATAGAGATAATTGCCTTTCTCTTTGTAACCTGGGTTTAATTTAGCAAGCTGGCTGCAGAACAAATGACAGTCCTAAAGGAAATGCATTGAGAATGTTTGAATATATAAAGGAATATACTTGAATGGGTAAATGTCGTTTTGTGTGCTCAATTATACAAAATTATATTTGTTTTCCAACTTTCCCTTTTTGCATAATACCATTTAAAACTGAAGACTGCCAGAGGAACTGACTCTATTGACTTCTAGAGAATTCATGATGGCTGAAATTCTCTAGAAGTGTATTTATAAGCTATTTGTGATGAAGGGGCAAAATATTTTATACAGTGTCTGGAGATGTGCACTTACAGCGTGTCTTGGATCAGTGGAGGTGTAAAGGCCACCTTACTCTTTTACTTGGGAGTGGTATTCAATCAAGTGTCCTGCCAGCCCTCTGTACAGGAAACACAATTCCTCAGCCTCACCTCTGCCTGATGTGTGAGGGATGATGACACTGATGACCTGGGCCTGCCCATCAGCCTTGTAATAGGCTTTGTGCCAGCAGGAAGATAAATTACACAGCTTATTAGGCTGATCTCAGAAACTTTTGATTTTTTATCCTGTGTCTGGCTGGATTTTAGCTAAGGCAGTGTTACAAAATTACTTCTTTCAGCTCCTTGGTTTAGGAGTCAGCCTAAAATCAATAGAGGGGAACAGCCCCTTGATATGAACAACAGTGAGCACGTGTGAGCTGTTACCCCCTCCTTTCACAGGAGCAGCTCTCTGTGCTCAGGGTGCCCTGTGTCAGGAGATCTGCACCCTTCACAGCTCAGCAGTGAGACACAAATGCCACTTCCAAACCTGACACTTGGAGGCTATTCAAGGCTCTGTGGGAAAGTGAAGTATTTGCAGACTGGTTGATAGATGGATGCAATGCTTAGAGAATGCAAATTTTAAGACATTTTTAAGGTAGAAGGGTTGCTTCTGTTCAGCTTAAACTGTTAGATAATATGTGCAGAGTCTACCACCCTTACAAACCAGCACCCTCATGTGCATGCATGCTTTCTATAGAAATATGAAAAGGTATGTAGCTACGCATATACTCATTTGTCACAGGGAAGATATATGCAAATTAATCCATAATTTAAGAGTCTAGTAACTTATTTCCAATTAAATAGGCTATAGAAACATGTGTTTTCTTGACAGAATGATAAAACTTTATTTTGCTTTTCAAGGTGTATAGTTAATCCCAGTCTTTAGTATAGTTTAACATTTTAATATTAATACTTAGAATTTTCCTACTGAAAAAGTAGACATATTACAGTTATTTTCACCAAAATACCTAGCATTGGAAATCTCAGCAAGAAACATAGATCAGATGAGTCTGGAAAAAATCTTGGAAGCAAAATTCATACACTGTTGTTGCTTACTAAGTTCAGGCAGTCATATAGCTAATGTGTGCCTGGTGATAACAGATCTGCAGAGCATCTTACAGACACAAGATTAATGATTTTGGTATTAGACAGGTTAGAATGCCTGAGGAATTCTGATTAACCAATCTAAAAGTATGCTGCCGTATGGTGGGCCAAGATAAAGCTGAGGAATAGATTTAGGATGTATTTTTACTCCATGGCTTTCTCATAAATCTAAGATAAAACTTTACCTGATTGGGGCATAAAGAACCCACGCTTGTCTGCCACATCAGTATGACAAATATCCATATGATTACCAGAACAGAAGTTATAATCTCTGCAAACTGTGAGATCCTGAAAGAAAAAGTTACAAACTTGGGGCTAGGTCCCTGCAAGGGTTGAATAGTCTTTAAAATAAAAAAAAAAAAAAAAAAAAAAAGTGGAGGTTTCATGGAGGAGTTGTCATTACCCAGGGCCTGCCAAAGAGACAAGAAATGAATCTTGGCCCTGGATCCCAGAAGTGCAGTTCCCTTCTCTCTCCATCAGAAGGGTTGACAAGGGGGTACCCACAGCAAGGTGAAGGGACCCCAGGCAGGAAGGGGGAAGCAAGGGAAGCACAGATTTCCTGTCTTCTGTCTAGTGTCAGCAGGAGCTGGAACTATAGGATAAGGATTCTAAATCCTTTCTTTGGCAGCAGATATGGTGTGAAAATAATGGGGACACAGTATGGAAGCAGGCCCTGTCATAATGTGTGTCAAATTATTATTATTATTATTATTATTATTATTATTATTATTATTATTATTATTATTACTGCCATTACACACACCTGAATAAAAGAAGAAACTCTTTTTATCTGTAGAATAGCAGATGGCTTTTCCTCTGACATTTTGTATTTAGTCTGATTACAGGCATTGCAAGCATCCTTTCATACATCCCTCACATTCAGCTTGCAAAGGCACCAGCCCTGTGATTGTTATTTTTGTCTTTCATCCTTCCCTGTCTGTCCTTCCCCAATTTTATCCTCAACGAGAGACTAATGGGAAATGTTTCTACAGTAGCTTTCAATGTTTCTTCCAGCATTTGATGGAACTGGAAAAGATCTTAGTGAGACCCTTGTACCTTGTCACCCTCAGCAATACTGAGGATAAAGGAAAGAAGTACACCATGTCCCAGATTCAATACAACATCCTAACTGTACTCCTAGCTTTTATTTAGGTGCCTAAATTATTTTAAGAAAAGGATTATTTTAAGAAAAGCTTAAGAGCTTTGTTGAGATTCAGTATTCAGATGCTGAGAATTCAGCCATTTCATTATCACCCCAGAGACTCTAAATATTGGTTGCATGGTCTCCCAGTCCTCTGTGTATACATACAGTTCATTCTGGCTTCTGTGTTAAGAGTGGATTAAAAATTGATTGTCCAATTTTCTGTGCAATGCTCCATATGGCTCCTATTTCCCAGCCAACATTTTTCCACTGGTCCTCAGTTTTACACTGTGAAGTAAGTGGGCTTATGGGAAAAGAGAGATGATGGATGGATGGATGGATGGATGGATGAAAGGAAGGAAGGAAGGAAGGAAGGAAGGAAGGAAGGAAGGAAGGAAGGAAGGAAGGAAGGAAGGAAGGAAGGAAGGAAGGAAGGAAGGAAGGAAGGAAGGAAGGAAGGAAGGAAGGAAGGAAGGAAGGAAGGAAGGAAGGAAGGAAGGGTCATTTTGTTTCTCTTTATGTGAATGAAGATCTCTAGCAGTAGCAAACTAATATAAAGTACATTATTGCCAACATTGGCAGCCATGGAAGTGTCAGCTTCCAAGGATTCATTAAGATTTCAGTGAACTCATGCTGTACTGAGCTTAGTGTGTTAACTCTTGTTCATAACAAGGTTGGTACAAAAATGCAGGCACTCATGGCTGGTGTAATGTATTTATTGACCTTATTTCTGCCAGCTTTGTTCTGTATTTTTTCTTCATTAGAAAAATTCATTAAAATCACTGAACCAAGGAAACTAAGTGCAGGGAAAAGTTCAGATATATACTACATTGATTAAAAAAATGACATTATTTTGTTTAAGAGTATGACTGATGAAAATGTCTGCCAGACAAACCTATGAAATTCAGACTAAGTGTAAGAAAATAACCTAGCTATGACCCGTGCCAGATCATGATAATGTGTCTAACTATGCAAAGTGTTGATTAACTTCTGTTTAACCTGGGTTGAATACTGATTCCCTCCTCCAGCAGTTTTTCATTGTATTTCAGCCTATGATGATTTAAAACTATGAGACTATGGAGAAATAAGTCTATTTTTTTGTTTGGTTGGTTGAGTTTCATTTGTTTAATCAAGTTTGTTGAGAATCTTAGGCTCCAGGTGTCTCCCAGGTGACCGAAGACAATCTCTGTATTGCTGTTGTATATATAATTTTTTTTCTTAAAAGATTCTGATGCATTATTCTGAAGTTTAATATTTATTTCCCCTACTGTGGTGACCAAAAGGCAATTCTAAGTTCTAATAAACAAGAACTAGAATTCTCCACCTCTCCATACTTATTTTTCTTTGAAGTTTTTCCAGACCAAATTATGTTTTTAAATTACTTATGCCTGTATTTTCAATGAAATTTCATTGGACCTTTCTGCAATTTCATTAATAGCCTCTCCTTACTGAAAACATATTCTCTTGCATATTCCAGAATTTCATTAGTCTTTGTCATGGTTGAATCACATTAGCAACTCAGAGGGATGTATTTCTTTTTGTTAACTTTTTAAGAACTGTTGGATATCCCTCAAATTACTCAGAAGTAGCTCTCAGAAGTATCTAGCCCATTCCAGTACTCCCAAAGTAATGTCTCCTTGTTTACAAAATTTAATTTACTCTATTGATCTATTGGTCTATTGATATATGATCCTAGATAATTTGATCCTGTCTAATTTAACCTTTTATAGCTTATGTTATCTTTGAGGTACCAATATGAAGATCTCGTAACCTCTTACCAACACGGCCTAAGTTCCTCAAGGAGAAGATCCAGAAATGAGACAGCTGCTGAAGTATAACCATTTGCTTTCTTACTTTCTCTCTTTGCAGTCAATGCCACTGTAAAATTTCAGGTCTATTAAGAGAGGTGCAAAATTAAGGCTTTATTGTCTCTTCTTCAGAAATCCCAGGAAAAGGGAAACATGTCTGGCTGCAAGGGACTCTAGCTATCCTTTTTTTCTTTTCCCTCAAAGACTATGGAAAATAAAGTGAGGGATATTTAATATTATCTTTTAATAGGTCCTGTCTTATCTTCTTTTCAAAATTGATTTGGAAAACCTGCCAGTAACAGCAAATAGCAAGAACCAAGAGGGAAAAAGGCAAGCATTGCTTTATAGATCCGTTCCTCTACTTCTGTGACTTTGGAATGAGAATTCTTAAGGCTACAATACTTTGACTACTTGGAAAAATAAAATAATGAATTCTTCAAAAAACACATGAAAGGCACATGGATGTTCACGCAGAAAAAAACAGTAAGATTCAAGGATATTATATTGATTAAACATTCTATGCAGAGTTTTTAATCTCTGGCACTAAAAGAGCTAAAAAGCAGCTTGACAGACAAGAAATTGTGAGGGAACATAAAGTTATTTGGAATATTCTTATAGAAAGTGTTATAAAGCTGAATTTTAATTTTTTTTTTAACACGTATTCTTACCTTTGGAAGCACTGGAAAAGAAAAGCCAAATAGTCACAGGCTCACCATGAGAAACTTGGGAGATGTGTGCCAGGGAGGAGGGTCCAGGATACTTCAGGATGCCCACCAAGAGAGAGGTACAGCTGGTTATTGACAGACAACCTGGCAATCATCATCACTGTTGCTCTGGTATGATGTACCTTGCATCACTCCCTCTCCTTGTTCCAGCCTGGTCTAACCCTTTGTAGTCAGCACTACCCACTTAGGATTTCCATCATACGCATGTAATTGAGTGCTACATGACAAGGGATGAATTGATGGAGAAGAGCAACTACAGGAGGTATTTTTGTTGTGGATGGATTTGTATCCCTTCTATTCTTTAAGGTCTATACCAGCATCCTAACAACAAGCAGCAAGCTCAGTTTCTGTGTGTAGGTTTTTTTTTAGTACTATTCCTCTAAAGCACAGATGACCATTTCAGATGAAATTAAATCCTGACTGTACTAAAGGCCACAAAAAAGCTTCTTCTGCATTACATTTTATCTCAGCACCTTTTCTTTTTTATTTCAAGAAACCAAGTACCAATGACTGAAGATTTCATATATGTGGTCTCTGTCCCTAGCATCTCCTGGCTTTTGAAACTGCAATTTCCCAGTCACATTACCTGAATTTGCTCCCAAACTGGCCTACAAGACCAAGGCTAGTTTGGAACCAGCCCAGGTGCAAGGTGCTGGAAGCTTCTATGTACCCCTAGGATACTATCTGCTTGGTAGAAATACAAAGTTGACATTGAATGACAAGGAGTTTGTAGTGTTGATTTTCCTCTCCTGTCTTCCATTCCCCTTTGTTTCTCAACTCTACCCTTTGTCTGGAGTCCAAGGTGTCTTTACAATCAGCATGATATGCTAGGGTTTGAAAGATAAAAGTCCCAGGCTGTTCATTCCATATTTTCTGTTTGCTAACAAGAGCTGGGGGTGTTTTCCCCAGCACTACAAGAAATCCAAAACAAATACCTCATTCCAGAGAGATTTCCGCCTTGCAGCATTCTCAGGGATTTCACTTTAAACAAACAAGTTGTTCTGGTATATCTGAAGGATTTGCACAGAGCTTAAACTCCATGCACAGTTGAACAGCATGTGACAAAAAAGCAACATTCAAAACAATGTGGAAATAGATCCACCCACACTGGAAAAAAAGAGTATTACAAATCTTTGAGGACTGCTCATAAAACCACTAAACAACAAGCACATTATAAAAAACCCACAAAAAAATCAGAACAAAATGGAATAATATTTGTCTTCATTACTCTTCATTGAACTATTACTTCAATGGCAGCCTGGGGAGCCTCCTCCTGTCTTCCATGGCAAGGGCTTTACATCACTTCCTGAAGACACCAGCTGGGACAATAAGTGGATGTGGTACAAACTGAACCACATGCCTTGAACTGAAGCTGCAAATTCCATGTTGCAGGCAAGATAACCCCTTCTGTCTCTAGGGCAAAAAAAATTCTCTCCCTATCTCATTCCCCATGGAAGTGGCAGAATGAAAAACAAATGCTGAATTACCTGCACCATCCTGGAGACTATCTCAATCCTTATCAGGATCTGAGCCAGTTTAAATCTGATCCTGGCTTCAAGAAGCCATATAAGGTTTTTCTATATCCTGGTTCACAGCTGCAGAAGGTTATTCCTTTAACATTCTGCTTCAGCCGGAGCAACAAGGTTTTCACAAACCTGTCCATATGGCTGCAGACCCAAAAATGATCTTTGCTACTGCCATCAAGGGTATCCCTGGTGCAGCACACCTGCCATCCCTTCTATATAGTTGCTGCAGCCAGAACTAGCCTGCATCCAGGATTCAGCCTGGTGTCTGCCAGCTCGACCATACAGTCCTGAATCACTTACTGAGGGACACTAGACAGATCCCTGATTTACAGCAACTGCACAGTCCAAGAAACATCAGCTTGTTGACAGAAGGATATGTGACTCTGCAAATTACATCTGCAGCAGGATTTCCTTGTCACTAGTCTCCCACTGTATGGGTGGGGATGTCTGTACATGCTGCTGCACCCATCTATACCCTGGAGAACAGAAAACAAAGGAGTTCCTAAGAAGAGGAATGACTTTCTGTCCTTATCTGCATCAAGTTCAGATAAGAACATAGATTCTGATTATGGCCAGGATGCAGCTAGAGAAATTAATAACATGAGAGATGCTACTCATGATGCAGACAATATTAAAGAGCAAACAATGAAAGTGGGATGAAAGTGGGCTGAGCATTTTTCTGAGGCAGAAGGTAAATTACAAGAGATAAAATTGGTGGCTGATGCAAAATGTTTCTATTGCAAAATTACTCCTGTTTTTACTGTGACTAGCTTTTCAAATCTAGATTACCCAATTAAAAGCAAATAAAAATTATGACAAAAAAAAAGAAAAGGAGGAGTTTAATAAAAGTCATTGTTTCAAAGAACATGCAAAGCCCAGTGGCTGCAACAAAAATTCCTGTTGGTTGATGGAAATGAACCATATGCACTAAAAGAGCAGCAAGGAGCAATAAGGAGTGGACAGAGCAGCTGAGATGTCAGAGGCACTGAGAGTCAGAAAGAGAGTCGGGGAAGATAATCGGCTGTGAAGTTTGGGCAGGAGCTGTGGGAGGTGCCAGAGTGAGTGCCAGATCAGATTCAGCAGAGGGGAAGGCAGCTGGAAAGGTCATGAGCTCTGGAGTGAGAAAACACCACAGCTAGTGAGGCAGCAAGCAGAAAAAGGTAGCAAAGGTGCTTGAAAAGAAGAGGTGGTCCAGGACTTCTTAAGAGGAGAAGCTCTTGTATGCTACATATAGAGTGATAATTGCTAAATAAAAGAAGGTGGATGGGTGCCAAAACCAACAAAATCAGTCAGGAGATAGAGTGTGTCACTAGGGATAAGAAGTGAGAGAAAGCATGTTTTTTAATCTGTGACCAAGCTGGAAGAGTGAACTGAAGATGACAAAAACAGATGTCATTACTAGCTGGGCAGAGGAGGAAAATTCATTTGTCGGAAATTGTCAAGGTCTTCTACTTTTTGGGTATACTTCTGAAATTATCTATGTCACTATGAAAGTATATTTTAGAGTCTTTTTTATTTTATAGTGCTGTCAGTGCTATGAATAAATTGCTTCTCTCCTCAAAAATAATTTTGCTCTAAATGGGAAAATACTTGCTCTGACAACCCTTTTCTACTCAAGCACTGCATTTCATGGTTTTGTTATGACTAAGAATGTCTGAAATGAGATTTTCATATACATCCATCTGTCCAATATTTTCATTTGCAATTTTCTCCTTTTTTCCTCTGCTCTTAAGATTCTACTTGTAAATGGATCATGTGGTATTGTTAGGTGGTTCTTACCACAGTCATCTTATTTTAGTAAGTTTTTAGTACTTGTCAAGACTTGATATGCTGGAAATAAATCATACTCATGTTCTTTGACACTTTCTGCTTAGGTTTTGACTGTGTTGAAGGTGGGGCTTTCAGTGAGACAAAAAATAATTTACAGCTCAGGGAACCTGATTTAAAACACATATCACAACCTCTTAGCACTTGGAAAGAGTAATGTTACAAATAACTCATTAGTTGCCAATTTCTTCCTTATAATGAAAGTAACCTTGGTGAATTAAAAAAGGAGAGTTCAGCGAACAGAGCAATAATCTTTGCAAGCAGTGATGACAGTCTTGCTAACGACTGTAGATTTCTCTTACTGTAGAAAAGCCATCAACCAGAAAGGGAAAGACCTAGTTATACTGAGATCTGCTCCCTTGGAGGTCACTCCTCACACTCACAGAGCAGAAACCTTTCACAGCTCCCTTCTTTTCTACACTAAAAAGCCAAGCTGTTTAGTTATAATATATAATACCACCTGGGATGGATATCTGTTTAAATGGAATGGTCTTTTAAAGCAGGATCCCTAGAGAAAAAGCTGAAAGTATTCCAGTCTTCTGATCTTGGTGTGCTTCCTCACCTTGACCGGAGTGGACATCATCCCGTGCCTGAAGCAGAATTCCTACAAAGGCTTGTGAAAGACATCATGAATTATACCAAATACTATTTACAATACTTGGGAGCATACCAGGCACGTATTCCATTTCTTCTATATATTTGTTCTCATAGAAATGTTGTTGAAAGGGACTTCTGGCATCAAGTCATTGAGTCCAGCCTCCAATGTCAATCAGGACTAGTCCCAGTCTAGGTAAGGTCAGGTGTGGTTTCTCCTAGCCTTGTCTGACAATTTCTAGGAACAGATTTTTAAAACCACATTGACAGCCTGTTTCAGTCCTCCAATGAAGTGCTCCTAATATCCAATCTCCTCCTCTCAAATTGCAACTTATGGGCACTGTCAGTCATTCTGGCATGTGCTCATGTTAGAATCCACTTTCAGGAGAGTTTACATCAATTTTCTTTGTTATGCTGCCCCAAGCAACTAGGGACGCTGCTCCACTTTCTTCATTGTTTCCAAATGAAAAGAACCCTCAAGCCTACTCTCTGGTCACTCTGCTGGGCACTCTCTAATTTCTGAACAACCTTCTTGGATCCACCACTAGATACAGACTCCAGGTGATCTTTTTACAAATTGAGGGCTCTGTAGTTCCCTGTACAGTTCTGCCCTTTTTTTCTGGATGGAAAGAAACTATACAGTTGTTTCTGGCATGGGCATACCTGTTTTCTATTGAAAATAATTGTGAAGACTCCCCAGAAGGTACAGAAACACAATGACATATCCTTATAACTCATGCATCTTAGATTACTTAGCTCAGCGAAGCTCAGTATCATATCACAGCCATCAAGTAAAATGCTTGTTTTTTTCCCTTAGAGTACAAAGACTTAAGCCCTTGATAGGAGACAGAAACATTATCAAATCTGAAGTATTCTCAAACATGCGTGGGGTAGTTACCTGAATTTCTTCTCAAGGCTTCACTTGCTCTTACCTCAGCTATTTCTTTTTCTATTTGGGATGTTGAAAGTGATCATTTGTGATAAAACACTTAGGAAGTGTTTCCTTCTTTAGTTCTGGAAAAGACAATAAGCCAGTTCTTGATGAGGTTAATGAAAGTAGCTTTGTTGCTGTTACACAGAATTAGAGAGAACTTTCTCTGAGCTTTAATATTCCCGACAAATACAGATGGCAAGGTTCATCCTCAGATCTTTGTTTGAGGGGATATGTGTGTCATCGTGTTGTGTTTTCAGGATGATAGAGTAGGGTAGGCAGGATTCCAGGCAGAAAGTAAGTTAGGTAAAAAAATTCACAAGGAAAGAAGAAAATAATAATTTTATGTTTTTATTGAACTTTGGAAGGGAGTATTTCCTTGAGAATGGGGTTGTGAAAAAAAGTAATCTAGTTTAGGGAGCATAGAACAACATAGTGTCTCCAACAGATTTTTACAGAACCTGTAAAATTATCTGCAGTTTAGAAAAAAAAGAGGAAAAAACTTTCCCCCTACCTTGGCCCTTTTTGCAAGGGTTGCAGTAAGTAGATCAACAAAAACTTGCAAATAAGAAATTCATGTTGAAATATGCTTCATGATCTAACACTGAAAGAGAAGGAGATTTCTGATGAAATGTTTGAACTGAATGCTGTACAGCATAAGATGTTCCTCTCTCATACTTTATGTTATAAGAAAAGTTCTGATATTCTAATTTTTAAAAGGTTAACAAAAATGATGAGAGCCCCTATTACTCCCTTCTACAGCCAAGTATATTGCAGGTTCATATTCTGTCACAAAATATAGACAGTATGTACTTGCATATAAACACAAGAACTGAAAGAAAGTAAGAAAAATTATAAATCTTGAAGTGGCCTGTGTGCTTGGATAACTCTCACAAATTCAGAGCTGTAGGTGGGCAGGGATGGGAATGCAGAGGAACAGGCTATGAGGTATCAGGGAGAAGAATCTTGCACATAAATGACTTTCTGCTTGTATTAGCTCTACCTGCACAGTAGACCTAACCTGTGCCAGATCACCAGCATGTTGCTTTCATTCTCTGTCTAGATGTATAGAAACATGCCATGTATTTTTCCAGGAAATGCAGTGACTTGCATTTCTGATTAAATTTTCTGGAGAAGAACCTATGGAGACAGAGGCTGCATTTTTCCTAAACCAGAAAGATGTCAGTTTTCCAGATGTCTTCATACATAATCTACTCAGTAAATTACTCCATATTTTAAAAGTGCAGGAACAGATCTAGCCTGAGAACTGATGAATAGTGCATTACTGCTAAATACCACAGAAGAGTCTAATGTCATAATTTCTTTTGGGTCCATCCCTCATCCCAAATTTGCATGTTCTTTCTTTTGTTCCATGAACTGAGGCATAGAGATTACAATAACTGTTTTTCTAATCTTTTCATAAAACAGTTTTCACTAGCTACAGCAGAATTTATGAATATATAAAAGAAACATAAGTTATTTAAATGTGCAGCTGAACAAAGCATCCTGAAGATATTGGATATTAAAATTGAATTTGGATATTAAAAAAAATTACTTGCAGTCAAAATTTCTCAGAATGTATCACCATTAAAGATTAGAAATATACACTCTGTTCTTTCAGAGGCAAACATGTTTAAGTGTTTTGTCTTTCATTGCCAATATTTATTATTGCTATTAAGGTCCCTTGGTCAGGAGTGAGAACAAAGATCTGGTGGTGCAATTCTCTGTTCCACAGGTGAAATTCTGACCCTTCCAAAAATTAAGATAAAGGTCTGATTGTATCTGTGCTGTAGGGTGTAACCTGCTCTGAGGAAGATCCTTCACAATACTCACCCTAATGATCTAAGGATTTATGGCCCTCACTCCAGTGGAGCCCAGCTGTGTAACTTCAGCTTGGACATCTAAGGATATTCTTAAGACAGAAGGAAGCTGTGAAACTCTCTGCAGAACCATAAGAAAGGTTAAATTTCAAACAGGTAAGGTCAGTATGGAGGCTATATGAAGTGGCTCAAAATTTCAAGAGAGTAAAACAGTAGGTTGGAGAGGTATGAAATGCTGAAGGAGACAAAACAGAGGTGGTTGAAGATGGCAGCTCAGCAATGACAAGGATTTGAAGAAGTGGAACCTGGCCATTCTCCTGACTGACACCTGACTGAGCAGCAGAAAACCCCTGGAACTCCCCTTGGAGGTGGTGAACATACAAATGCTTAGCATAGTAGCTCATGAAATCTCAGCTGTCTTTTGTTCATGTTTGGTAAAAATTAATTATCATATGCATTTAAGCTGTATGTATAGTGCTGGCAGAATCTTTTTGTTTGAGCTGAAGGTGTTTGAATAAAGTGATTCAAGGAAGGAGGCACCTGAAGGGAGGCACAAGAAAGCTGGAGAGGGAGTTTCTGCAAGGCCGTGTAGGAACAGGACAAGGGGGTGATGACTTTAAACTGAAAGAAAATAGGTCAAGATTAGATATTAGGAATAAATTTTTTACTGTCAGAGTGAGTGGTGAGACTCTGGAACAGGCTGCTTAGAGAAGTTGTGAATGCCCCATCCCTAGGAGTGTTTAAGGCTGGGCTGGATGGGGCTCTGAGCAACCTGGAAGGTATTCTGATCTCATGGAGGGTATTCCTGCCCATGGCAGGGGGGTTGAAACCAGGTGATCTTTAAGGTCCCTCACAACTCAAACCATTCCAGGATTCTACAACAGGAAAACTCTCAGTACTCATTATCTGTCTCCCTGGCTGACTTTCTTAGTCTAAAAATAGGACAGGACGGTATGGTGGTCTTTGGGTCAATGGAGAGTTGAAAGCAAGCACCTGAACCCAGAAATGGTATTCCAATCCTTTATGTAAGACATAGCCTGTGGCAAAATATAGCAGTGGCATACATCAGCAGTTTCTTCATCCTGAAATTCCTCCTACACTTGCTTCCTGGTGAAACTGTTTCACTCTGACAAATTGCAGATAACTGCTCTTCTGCTGTGATTAGAATGGATACAGTTTCAGCAGGAGTAAAGTTATGAGACATTTAACTCGGATAGGATGTTTGATAGCAATATACTATTTTAATATTATAATCTATAAAGATAATTCATTCTCTCAGTATTACATTTTAATAGATGAATTTCTCAGTCCTTGTGCTTTCTCTGCCATTAGCTGTGAATGAACTCTGGAAACTTTGTTCCATTATTGCACATTAACTATTTAAAAGATAGGATTCATTGCCTCCTCTTCCAATAGCAATGAGACAAAATAACAGTTAAAAAGAACATTAAAAGCTTAAAGTTTTAAAGTTTAGGTCCTAACTGGTTTATAGAGAAGCTGGCCTTGCCCACTCATGTTTGGAGTTAAACAGAACAAAAGCAACCTGAGCTTAATCCATGCTACAGGTAAATGTCTTAGTAGAAGGAGACCTGAGCCTTAGCATGGTCACTGAAGGTCCCTCAAAAAAAAGCTGATGAAAGATATGGAAACAAATCACAAATCACTGGCTAGCTGGTATTAGTTCAAACATCCACAACCTGCTCCCCCCCCCCCCCCCCAACCCACTTTTTACTCTCTCTTGTATCCCTGCCCATAAAGGAAGTGGCAACTCACTCAATATTACATGAAAAGTCAGCGTCCAGAGAAGCACTGTAGAAAACATGCACAATGAACTCAGAGGAGTGAGTCTTCAGAGAAAGCAGATAATTTGTTAGCATTCTTTAACATTATTTTTACTCCATTTGTTCACAAAATGTTCGCTGACGGACCATACCAGCGCAGATATTTAAAATCCTTGGGAAATAAAAATGTTAAATACTGGCATGTATTGAAAACTGATGGCTATTAAAAACGTGTCCAAAATCAATTATATGAAAAAAGGAACTATTTTGAAAATGTTTGAGTTATGTATGTGGTGACCAATATTACTCATGACCTTTGCCATTAATTTTTCTTACTGTGCCTAGTCTGTGTTTCATGTGACTGTCATGGAGAACGCACTTAGTGCTTTAAAAGAGGTTATTTTCAAAATTGTCTGTAGTAGCAATTTTATTATCTATAACTCCAGGAGAGTCTCAGACTTTTTATATAAGATCTGAATATTCCTAAAACTTAATTCTTCTATGGCTTAGGCTGGAAGTCATCAGCTGTTTTGTAGAACACACTGTTAGGTTCTATTCTCAGTAACTGAAGACTTAGTCCATTTTGTACTTGGAAAAATTGCATTGTAACTTATGAAGCTTAAAAAATTGTCCTTATCCCTGATAGAATTGAGATGGCTTTGAAGATACTAGCTCACTTTGGTAACTCACTTGTCGTGACTATCATTACCATCTAGTGGCTCTAGAGATATCACAGAAGGTGCTGACTTGTGACCTGTTTGGCTGTAGCTAATGCTATTAGTGCTGCAGATAAAATGGTTCAAAGAGCTACAACCTGTTCTGCTAGCAGCTGTTTCAGTGAAAGTGACACGATAACCCCAGCACTCCTCACGCTTCATTTAAAATTGTAGCAGGAGAGTGTGAGTTTGCAAGAATAAGTGAAATTGCTATAGTGGAAGGTTTGCTCTGGCTTGGATTTTGATAAACAGCTCAGAAGAGTAATGCAATGAAGCTGGTTCTCTTTCAAAATAAAAAACTTAGTAAATCTACAGATTCAGATTTTGGGTGATTGTTGTAGCACTGTTTGAAAAAAGATTGAGAAACCTGGAAGAAGTTAAGAGTCCTAGAGAAGTTTTTCTTAGCTAGAGTCACTATACTTCATTATTGCAGGTCTGTACCAAGCAAACTGATAATACCTAGAAATTTATCTTTAAATCTTCTTAATTCAAGTGGTCTTTAAGGTTATTATGGAATGTCTTTATACCTTTGAAAAACAGTTGCTGAAGCTCATTTTATGTGGTCAGTTTTAAACTCTGATACATGATGGTCAGCTCATAAGTGAAAGGAAAACACCTGCATTCCTACATCATCACTGCCAAAATCCTGTCATATCCAATAGATCAGGTAACCTGTGTTAGCCCTGCTAGGTGCTGAGTAAATCACAATATGTTTTACTGCCTTCTGAAGCAATGTGAGAGACTTTACTGACTTTCACGCCTCTAGGTCAGAATCTTATTCAACAATCTAGTAGTTATATAAATAATATGAGACATATTATTGGATTTGATGGTTGGACCCTGTGGTGGATAAGGAATTGGCTGGATGGTCACACTCAAAGAGTTGTGGTCAACAGCTCAGTGTCCAAGTGGAGATGGGTGAGGAGTGGCTTTTCCCAGAGCTTGGCACCAGGGCAGCTCAGCATCCTTGTTGGTGACACAGACAGAGGGATCAAGTGCAGCCTCAGCAAGCCTGCTGACAACACCCAGCTGTGTGGCACAGCTGGCACACTGGATGAAAGGCAAGCCACCCAGAGGGACCTGGACAGTCTTGAGAGGTGGCTCCATGTGAACCTTGTGAAGTTCAACAAGGCCAGATATAAAGTCCTGTACCTGGTTAGGGGAAATTCCAAGGTGGTCAGAGAGTGAAAATAGCCCTAAGGAGTAAGAATTGGGGTTTTGGTGGAGGAGAAGCTTGACAAGACCTGGCAATGGGCTCTTGCAGACAAGAAAGCCAATCATGTCCTGGGCTGTATCAGAAGTGTGACCAGGCAGTCAAGAAAGGTGATTCTTCCTCTCTTCTTTCAGGAGACCCCACCTGGAATACTGCATCCAGCTCTGGGGCACCCAGCATCAGAGGAACTTGGACCTGTTGGATCAAGTCCAGAGGAAGGCCACAAAGATGGCCAGAGAGCTGGAGCAAAGAACTGTCTTCTATGCAGACAGACTCAGAAAGCTGGGGTTGTTCAGCCTGAGAGGAGAAGGCAGCACACAGAAATTATAGAAGCCTTCCAAAACCTAAAGGGGACCTATAAGAGAGTTGTACTGAAAGAGGGCAGGTTTAGGTTAGGAAATGGGAAGAAATTTCTTACTGTCAGAGTGTTGAGAACTGGAACAGGTTGTCCAGAGAAGTTGTGGATACTCCATCCCTGGAAGTGTTCCAGGCCTGGTTAGACAGGGCTTTGAGCAACCTGATGCAGTGAGTGGCATCCTTTCCCATGTCAGGAAGAGGCAAATCACAACCATATGACCTCTAAGGTTCCTTCCAACTCCAACCATTCTGATTCTAGAAAATAGATATTTTCATGACTAGAAAATATCAGTGAAGTAAATAGATTGCAAGCTTAAATTAGTTAGAAGAGCCCTCTCCTATATTTGAACATTAGCCAGTTTTTAAATTAGTGTTCTGTTCTACCAAATTGAGGTTCCTTTTAAATAGGAAATATAATAAGGGTATTGAACCAGTGAAAATTGCAGCTATTAATTTTGCATATCTGGACACCTACCTGAAAACTATTACTTTGACTTTGTACAGTACTTTGCACTGGGACAGAAGAAACCCTACAAAAGATGAAGCATAAAATTAATATCCATACAGTCAAAGGAACACTAACAAGCAAAAAGTATTAAACAGATGGCTATTATTTTGTAATGAATAGCTACTAAAGAACAGAAGTCCAAGGAAAGTAAAACCAAAGAATCAACCCCTCAAGCATGTTGTTCTATACTCCCCCTTTGTTTACTTTGCAAACACTATTAACTATGAGTTACCCCAACTACATTTTACTTGGCTAAATACCCATTTATATAACTTTTACATCAAGTTCATTTAAGCAGTTCTGTTGATACACCTAACCTCTCAGTCTTCTTGTCAAAATCCCCTGTGGCAAATTAGCTTTGAGATCTAGCCCACAAACAGTCCAGTCCAGTGAGAAATTGAATTTATTTTCCCCTCTCTCCTCAAAAAGCTGTAGGTCATCCTATGTGTAATATGCACACCCAGTGCATACACCCAAGTAACAAGATTTCACAGCTTTAGCATAGCCAACCATGTAACATTTCATCTTTGTTGATAACATTTGGTGTCACTTTTCAAAGGCTGAATTAAATTAGGTGTCTGTCAGACTTCCACAGACAATGAACCTGAGCTTGAGCTATCTCCTACTTCTGAAGGACAAACAATAACTCTCAGCTAATTACTCTCCCTTCTAACACCTCTGACTCACAACTAATGGGAAATGAATTGATGGAAAAATGCAGGATTTAAAGAAAAGGACATAGCTTCGCCAGTAGGCATCCAATGCCACTTTAAATTCCTGGGGTATCCTACCTGCTGTACAGCTGCCCCTGCAGAAGGGCATAGGTCTCCCATATGTTTGTGTCATACCTGCCAGCTCCTTGCAGATGTCTTAGGAACTCAAGGGAATCTCAAATATCTCTGGGTACTTCAGCTTAGCCACTCATTTAACTTTGATATCAGAAAAATCCCACAGAAGTGGAAAAATTACCTTTCTAATTTAATATTTACAAGTATTACACTTTCTGGCCATCAACCAGATTTCGATGCTGAACTCCTCAGAATTTCTCACTCATTTTCATAGTGTTGTGTTAGTTTTGAAATCTATCTGGGTTCATGTGATTGTTTTTAATCCTACACATAGTGTTTTGAAACTATACAGATTAACATTTCACTGTACAGTAACTCCAAAACCTGAACATGTTTATAGTTTAGCTGCCATTTTTCTGGCAAAGCAAAGATTGGAAAATAAAAGGAAAAAGGATTTTAAGGATGCAAAGCTGATTTCTAGGAAGATCCACCAGAAATCCAGAGCAAGGTTCTGTTCCCTGTGTGTTCTGGGTGCTACTGGCTGCCCCCAACCACCTGTGAGGTGACACTTAGTCTGCCCTAAAAGAAAGCTAACAGAATTGTGAACAGAATATATTATTTCTTCTATACTCCTGGAATGGACTTCAGAGAGGAGAATGAGAGTTCTCTCTTTTTTTCACTCAAAAATGAAAGCTCATTTTTGCTGGAGACAGAAGAGTTGTTGCTTTGACTCCAGTGTCAATCAAGAGAGAAGGGGCACTGCACAGATTTGATTAAGCCTCGAGTTCTTTACAGGCTCTGAATAAATTACAGGAAAAACCACGATGCTGTAAGATTGCTGAGAAAGTTTAATCATGAGCTATTCACAGTGGATTCAGGAGCACACCACTCCCAGATCTGTGTTTGGTATATCTCCTACAACTAAAACAACATCCAGACCTACTGCATCTGCCTTCTTCCCCATCTGCATCCCAGCAGGCTCTGTTTGACCCCTGTGCCCAGCACCCTGGCAGCCCAGTCTGCTGGGAATTGTCTGCTGTGGGTGTCTTGGCAAGCCAAGAGGACTTGGACATCATCCACCAAGATAAGATGTTCAGATGTTCTGTCCTCTTCAAGAATGAGAAGAGGCAGCAGAGGCTCCCCTCACAACATCAGAAAGCCAGCATTAAGACCAGCATGTTTCTTGGTCTGTCTTATAGTTTTTTAAAATAATCTCTTTATTTTTTTTTTTTTTTAATAATCATATAATCTCTCTATAGTTTTTTTAAATAATCATAAACAAAGTCAATGAAGTGACTGGTTGAGTCTCACACAGGATTGGAGATTCCTTGAGAATGGGAGTTTTGGTTAAAGCAGGAGCCCTCCCTCCTGCCCCCATAAACACTTGCAGTAATAAACACTTGCTCCTTGCCTGCACACCAGTCCAACACAGTTGCCACATGTACCTACTGCTTTCTGAAAGCTGCCCCAGTCAGGTCAGTGCAGTAAATCAGCCTCATCCTCCAATTGTTTGGGTGTTGGTTTTGTTTGTTTGTTTGTTTGTTTGTTTGTTGTTTTTTTTTTGTTTGGTTTTATTTTTTTTTTCTTTTCAAAAGCAAGGGGCAGCAGGATGCACAGCTTTCTGCCCTGGAAAAAAAAAAAAAAAACAAGGCAAAATTTGTCTGCTGTTCCCTTATCATACATCAGGGAAAAACTAATTAGGTTGCTGAATTAATGCTTTCCAGAGCAGCTGCAAGTGACACTGCAGCCCTGGAGATACAGCTAGCCACGAGAGTCTTCTTCCACATGGACCTAAAATCTCTAGTACATTTGCATATTTCCCTTCATCACATCCACATCTCCAGCTGACATCCTCTCCCTCTGAGACTGGCAATGTTCTCTGTGCCTCATACTACAGATACCCCTTGTTCAGTCACTGTTTGATGTTTGCATAGAAGAAGGTGTTTGGAACTGAATTTCTGGAGGTCTCAAGCTGTGACTATGCTTGACTCATGTGTCCCCAGAACTTGCTATCTGTAAACTAAACTTAAAACTCAGCTTGAGGGCAGAGACAATGGGGTTGCAGCTACAGAAATTTGGACCTAATATTAAACTACTCTTGGATTTCAGCAGATAAACACAAGCACTGAAATGAATCATGCTGGCTTGAGGTTTGAGGTGACTCCGACTCAGATGTTTCACTGAATTTCACTGCAAAGAAAGTTATGCTCTTTTACTCTGAGTTGTGTGTGATGGGAAATAATTTCATTGTGCTCCAAAACAGGTACCCAGTAGTCTTATGAAACCCCTGAAGAATCAGCTATGAGAGGAAACACTCCATGCTTGGCAGACAACTGAGGATGTAATATCTTGCATCCAGAACCCAGGGCTACACAAGGGAGCTGAAGTGGTTCTGGACATCTTGGGAGAAAATCCGAAGCCCATATGAAGCTATTGCCATGATCCCTTCTTCATTTAGAGGAGCCAGCAAAACAACAACTTCTCTTGCACTTAAATGCCCTGTAGTATTTGACAGACCTGCTGCCTATAGTAGGTAATAAAATGCATAGAGTAATATTTCATTCACAGCTCCCAACTATTTTATTATTCACAAGACAGCTGAAAAAATCCATAGAGGAAGATAAGGTCACTCTGCCCATGATCAGCTAGCAAATCAATGGCCATGCCCGAGACCGTAAACGTGTGTGCTTATTCACATGCATTATCCTCTGTCAGTGGCTGTGATGCCTTTCAGCCTCGCTGGGGTTATTAGAATTAGATGTGTGCAACAAAAGCAAATGATAGCTTATCTACATAACAGACCTGGAAAACAGTGTGTTTCAAAGCCTTTATTCTCGGGTAAGGACCATTAGTGAAGTCTTACTTACTGCAGGGAGAGAATATTGAAAAAAATCACCTGAGGGTCCAGTCCCCACTCATTAATTTTAGCTTTTAATTTTATCTTTAGACAGCTTTAATTTTTAATTGCTAACATAATTTCCTTGATTGTTTTTGAGGTGATGAATTAGATGTGACCAATCCTTACTTTTTACAAGGGCTAATGTTCCTGACCCTTAATAAAATTATTCAATAATAATGTAACTGCTCATGGAGCCACCATCTACTATGTATTTCCTGTTTCTAAAAAGATCTTCTTTGACTTAGTATACAGGAAAGAGCCAAGTTACAAGTTATGTGAAGCATCTTTCAAATTAAAATTACATTTACCTCCTAAAGCTAACACAGGTACATCTGAATGAATTTAAATATAGTCCATGTATTGAGCCAAGCCTGCCCCTCACCACCAGCTACTTATGAGTGCATGAACAAGATTCTTGCACCTTTCAGTCACCATGCACTCAAACTCTGGCATTTGGGCTAAGGTTTGGTGGCTTTCCTTTTGCTCTGTAAGTTGCTGGAGGCCATTGTCATGGTTAGCTTCATGCAACATTAGCAGATACACCTGTATTCCTTCTTTGGTGATGTAAATCCCAGAGTTACAAAAACATTTTTCCATCATTGAGGCTTTTGGGATATTGATCTTTACCTCATCTTACTTCATACACTCTGAAGGAGGGAAAAGTTTAAACTGATTGTATTTTAATTGTGGAGGAAAAGGAAAAATGAGGCAATTGATGCCAATTTGTGTGACTTTTCTTGCATAGCCTTCAATAATAACTTCTGTCATGAGTTTCAGTATTTTGATTATTTTTCACCCATGACTGTAAATTGTTTTTAAAATGTCTTATTTTCACTGACCTATTTTAATAGAATTTTCTATTCAAATGAACCTAAGAGATGTTTCTGATTGATAGCAAAACAATACATCTTGTAATTAATGACTGCAGTTCCATCAGTCTAATTTGGGTGTGAAAGACAAAACATGCCCTTAAGAGCCACTGTAGTTCCTATTTGATATTTGAACCAGTCATAGATTGACAAAACCATAGATATTTGCACAATAATAAGGAGAAAAGCAGATTTTATGCAAACCCACGAAAACATGAGCCTCTCCACTGCACAGGACCAGCTGTTTATTTGGAATGCATGTATTTTCTTGCAGAAGTGTTTTATACCATCAGATACAATATAATTCTTCCTTGAGTATATTGAACTGATACCCCAGTAGGTCGTGTTGCAGGGATTGTGCAACAAATTCTTTACCAAGGAAGAAAAAGCTTAGGAACAAAATAGGTAATTGTTCTCTCTCATTTTCCTGCTTTAGGTTACTAATTTTTGCTATATACACTTTTTATTGCTCATTTAGAAAGAATAGAATTAGAAAAAAAAATCTCGTATTTTGTGTCTCTTTCAATCACATTCCTGTTTAGTCTCCATTTCCCTGACTAGCAATCCCACTTTATGCACTGAAAGGTGTTCAGCTGCTGACAGGAATCAGCCATGTGCTGTGTTGCCAGGGCAGCTCTGTGCAGCACCACCTTGCTCTCTATTTCTAAAGATAGCCCTGTAATGATATCAAAATCCAAAAGCCTGTTATTTAAAATGTCATTTAAAATATCTATATTATGAATATTTATATTCTGAATATTTTCTTCTGTTGATTTAATTGAAAAAAAAAATAATGTGCCCTTTGTTTCTGTCATGCTGAACTAATTAAATTTCTGTCAAAAGATGCATCTGGATTTATGCAGAAAATCAGCCCATAAACTGTAACAAGCAACTCAGCAGAGTTACACTTTCTGACAGCAAAGCCCAGACTTTACCAAAAGTAATAGTTTATGTATATTTGATCTCTAACTTGGCACATACTAAAATGCCAGTCAAGAAACAGGGTTTTTTATGTTCTATTACAACTGCACTACATTTCTGTGTATAACTGGATTAATGCTGCTGAGTTGTTACTGTTGGAGGCTCTTGTGGAAGATAAAGCTTATCCAGTGTTGATCTGTAGCACCAAAGTAGTCACAGTGTTGACAGAGGAAATTATATTTCACAGAGGCAGAGGTGAAGTGAGTTCCTTCAATCTAAGTAAATTCATGTGATGCTGGGAAGGTGTCCTCCTTTCCTGTTCCTAAACATGAATAAATATTCCTTTTTGGGATGACTTTATCACATGATAGTACTTTAAAATGAATCACTTCTGTACCCCAAGTCACTCAGTATATAAGCCTAGAGGGGCAGGTTTTACATAAGGCATGGATTTAGTTTGTTGGAAGGATAAATAATTATAATAATAAATTGCACTGACCTCTCAACTAAAGAGGGAACAAGAGCCCACAGAGCCAAGTAAAATACAAACAGCAGAAAGTAAACACTGAAAATGCTTGGGAATGTTGAAAAACAATACCCAATTATGCTAAAATAATTCAAACTGAGATTTTTTCCATGCCTTGGCCTAAGAGATTAGTTTTCATTTAATAACAAGTATGAGATGTAAAAAATCCAAGTTGTGTGTTTATGATGGTTCACGTCTGTTTCTTCTGTATTATCCACAAATACTAAATTCCTTTCCCATAAGACCTTAAACCAACATTTTAATCATTATCCTTTATTCCAGCTTGTCCCTGATGATGACATTTATTGGGTGAGGAGGGCTGGGGATATCATTCCATACTAACTTTCTTCAAGAACAGACAGTTTCCCTTCAGCAGCAGTACTGGATGTATGCTTTGAAAAGCAGACAGATCAAAACTATATATTTGAGTTACTTAGTTCAAGCACCTTAGATCTACCTCACTTCCAGTGGTCAGGTTAGACAGATGTTCTCAGGCTATGCTGAGATTCACACAAAAGGTATCAGAGGCCAGGGCTTCATAGAGGTATTGTGCTTTTTTACTATGACTCAGTGGTTATATGACTCAGGAGGTGAAATATCTTGGTTTATAGCTTCCTTTTGTTTTATTTAGAATAAGGAGCTGGATGCAGTTTTCTTAGAAATGAGCAAAATTCTGTAATCACCAGGAACTGTTGTACTAAGAGGCAATAATCACAATATTTTCTGCTGGAAATGGTTAACTTTCTGCTAGTGACTGGATATGCACTGAGTCAGATTTGAAATGTGCAAGAAAAATGTTGAGTTTGTTGACCAGAGAGTTATGTTCAAGCATCTGACTGAATGAATCTCCAATTATTTGCTCAAAGTAAACAAGCACAACGAAAATGACAGGAAAAGCATTTACTCTAACTGCCCCAAAAGAATAAGGTATAAAGATGTTCTCTTGGCACTTGGAAGGCCAATGGCTAGTCCTGAGGTGAATTTAAGTAAAGTGCAGCCTTCTGTCTCTGAAAAATGTATTAATTAGTGTCTCAAATTTTCTTAATCATGTCTTTTCATGCCTCTATGCCAAGATGGCCAAGAATCCTCTCAAGATGCTTATCTCTCCTTATGTTGCTAGAGCCCAACTGAACTTCCATGGCTTCCATGTCTCCAGGTCTAATGAGCCCGAGGAGTTCAAGTTATGAACTTTCTACTCTTATCCTTTCTTTCTTTTTCTTTCTGTTCCTTATACATTTTCTCAAGTGTTATTTTTATGCTTTTATTTTGCTGTATTACTACAAGTAATAATAACCAAAATGGCTACATACCTGCTTTCCATTGCAACAAAACTGCTCTAAAGAAAGTCCATATATATATATATATATATATAAAATATAGATACACACACATGTATTTATAAACACTGATCATTCAGTGTCACTTCACTCTAATCCACCCCAAGGGATCTATTAACAAGAACTTGCATTCCTCTTGCCTTCTGGGGTGGTTTGGAACATCAACACTCACTGTTATTTACAACCTAGAACTGGAAGCTAAGGAGTGATTTATACAAAGGAGGAGTTTTACCATTTCATATGTAAGAAATTACTAGGTTCTTTAAAAGAATAATCCTTATCTAGTCTTTGCTTTCTTTATGAAGCTTATCTTTTAATGCAGTTGAAACACAGATGCTGCCTGAAAGACTGCAGTTATGGACATATGGTTGAAGAAAGATGACTTTCTAAAAAGTTGTTGTAAGAAGAAATTCTCAGTTGTCACCATAATAGAAATGCCTTGGTTTATACAGAAGCAGTTGACAGCAAATCTTTAGCATTGCTTTCCACTACATTTATACTTCTGTATTTGACAGATAAATGTAAAAAAAAAATATGTTTCATACATTAAAGAAGCCCAAGCATGGTCAAAATTTATTCTGTAAATAATTTAGATGGGAATTTGGAAGAAGGATGTAAACTTGAAGAATATCTTTCCCATAAAAACATCACAGTTACAGTCTGACTCTGAAGAAAGAAACCATGGCCAAAATATCCTCAGGAGCAAAAATGTAAAGCAATGTAAACACAGTAGCAAAATGTAAAGCTTGGGGGCAAGTATTTTGATATTGCTCATTATCTGACTCACCTAGAAATAGTTTGGTACAAAAGTGATTATGATGTAAAACATGTGTTTACAGGCAGCTTTGTGTCTAAGTTATTAGGCACCACTGGTAGTGATTCAGAAGAAAGTTCCTTTGGTGTGTATTTGTGGTCTCATTTGCAAACAGCATGACTCATGAATAAGTCATGAAGCTGTATTGGAAAGCTGCTTTGAGCATTTATTTGCTGAGATTACTTCAACAGTGGCACATGCATATGCCACTGCAGGAACACTAATACAACATTATGCTTTATTAAAGCTATGAGATAAAAAGCATGTGCTAAACCAATATAAGATTTCAAGAGTAACTAATGGAATGACAGGTCATATTTGAATAAAGATTTTTGATCTTTCATTTTTCTGACCCATTAGCATTCTTTCCATCTGAATATACTGAGTGGTCTGCCACTCTTCCTCATGCCATATCATAATTTACTGTCAGAGGGCCTTTTTTTTATTGCAGAAGAAATCTGTAGAATTGTAGGTGAAATCATGGCAGGTGAAATCCCTACCATGCTGTATGATCCTGTGACTTCATCATGTATAGGAGGTAAAAACCTGAGTCTCATGAAGTCAAGGGAGGAATTCGGGTTGACTTGAGGGGGATCCCAACAGCAAATGACTTCAGTGTTCACTCTAGCAAAGCACAACTGGCAGAACAGCAGTGGTAATGGTTGGCATATGCTGAGTTGAACTTATAGTGAAGAACCTGTTCTGTCTTCACATATATTTCAGTGCCTCTTCTGAATCCCTTGTTTGAACTGTGCACTGCCCACTTTGAGGATTCATCTGCAAATATATTTCTACTTTCCCATGTCACAAGGGGTTGGAACATGGCAGGAAAGAAATTGCTGGGAAATCTTATGCATTATAAAGGATATTGAGCAAATTGTTTTACTTGTCAGAGTGCATGTTTTAAATAAAAAAATAAATCCACTAAAATTAAAGTTGTGGAAGATCTCATGTTGTAGACAGTGGTTTAACATTAATTACTTGCTTTCTACTCCACCTTAGAATGATGTAACTTGGTTATTAGGTAGGTTTGATTGCACCAAGAGATGACAGAGAATAGACATGGAAAAATTGCAGCAAACAATTTCATGCCATCTTGAAAACGTAAAAGATAAGGGTTGTGTGCATTGGCACAGGCAGGCATCTAGGACAAACACAAACTCATGGATGAAACACAAAGAGTAAATTTAATTCAATTACCTTGCTAACCAGGGAATCCCTGATGCAACACCTGGGCAGAACTACAAAAGCAGAGACACAGGCACTATTAAACTTGGTCTGTGATGGAGAATCACTGGCCTGCTGTTCACACAGGCTTATCAAGAGTTACTCCCAGCTTCAAGGCCACTGGAGTGACTTATAAACTTTCTTTTCTGTCTTCTATATTTAACCCATTTCTCCCAACATTCCATGCGTCACTCAAGGACCATTTAATGAAGCATGTGGAAAAAAGAAAAAACATCCAAACAATGGCCTGAGTTGTGTCCCACCCTTCTTAGCAGTGAACTAAACTTTTGAATTAGCCACACACTACTGTTAGGTTGTTATTCCGTGTGTTCAGTCCTGGGGATGTTGGCCACCATGCTCCCTGCCAGCTGATCCAGCAGTCAGGTTGAAGGAGTCAGGCTGAAGCTCTGCATGCCTTCCAATTCAGGAAAGGGTTTATGATGCTGAAGACAGAGATGTTTCTTCAGTAATCGATGTTGTAGCTTTCCTTGGCACACAGCAGTTGCAGTCCCACCACAAAATCAATGCAAACCATTCCATTTTCCCTGGGGCTAATATTTTGGAAGAAGCACCATATGGAAGAATTTCAGTCCTCACTGTATGTTGTACTGGAGATGTACAGTCACATTATTTTGGCCTCTGGTTCTTTCAGTTTCTTGCAGTACCCAAGCTTTTAATTTGTTTATCCAGCAGAATATAATGTATAATGAAGCATTGTAATGCCTTGGACTAAAATCCTACAGATTTTTTTAAACCTTTTCAGTTGTTTGCCATGATCCCCACAAGACTATATCATCTAGAATTGTTACTTCTAATTCAAAAGGATTTCCCTGTCTAGAAGTGTTTAACTAGACACGGTCAATCAAAGCATTTTTGCAGTTGTCAGAGGCTTCCTTTTATTTCTTGATCCATTGTCAAACAACATTCTTCTGATCCATTTCTCCCATCTTGGCATTTACCTCACTGTGGGGAGACACATGAGATAGAGGGGGAAGAATTTTTATTTGCAGGCACTAGCTTTTGCCAATGACAAAACACTTCTGATGTTGTGACCCCATTTATTCCTGGTTGTGGGACACCAGCAGGATCTTTCCACACTTGTTTGTTGGTCACCTGTGAGGCAACTTTGGTTTTGCCAGCTTACTTTCATTCACCACCTACACATGTGGTTCTGAAATTATGCTGCATTTTCTAGGGCACGTACCAGGAGCACTAACATCTGTAGCTAATAGCTGTTCCAGTCTCCCTGCCAACTCACAAGAAGACTTTGATGTCCCTTTCCATGGCAGCCCACCATCCCATCCCACCATCCCATGTCAGACCATGCTTTTGGTGGAGCCATTGTAGCTGGGAAGGCAGCCAGAGGGGTCCAGTGCTCAACTCACCCCAGAATTCAGGGCATCACCATCACACTGACACCAGTCCCCAACTATTCTGTTATCTGTAGGAAGGCAATACTGCTATGAAACCTGAGAATAAACACCAGTAAATAAGAAACAGCCCTTGCTGCTCTCCATAAACATGAATTCCTGCAGCTCTGTGCATTGATCTGTGAATGGACTCATTTAGGTTTCTCTCTTGTTGTCATCATCAGTAATATATTTTAAAAGACATTGGAGTTGTGCTTATCTCCCTTAAGCAGTTTGAAATTGCTATAATTTTTTTCCTCCTTATATTTGAAGCTGAGACAGTCCTCAATATATTCATTATTATATTTGCTTCCATTGCTAGCATCCTTTGGTTTTTGGTCAGTAAGGTAAACAAACAAAGGTACAGCCACCAGTATTTTATTTTTCTGCTTAATTATATTTAATAATGTTTCCCTCTCCTGACTTTCCCTCACTCCTAAATCTTTTCCTTCCAAGCCAGAAGTACATTTAATTTAATAGCTTTCATTACTTGAATTTCTCTAGTAGTCACCCTGTCCAATAAAGCTGTGCCCTTTCTCCACAGTGTTGCATGAAGATCATATGTTAGGCTTTACTGCTGTGGCATCAGTTTAATGAGCTTGTCAGAGAAATTGGCTAAATGGGAGAGGTCAGTTTTCAGTGACACCATTACAGACAACTTCAAAACTTTTCAAGACAGAATTAATAAAGAATTATCCACTGGAGGCTATATGCAAACACAGTCTGAGTTTCTGGCCTCAAAGGAAAATCAATCTAATTTCTATACTAGATGGATCTGGAGAGCTCTTCAGCCTAGTCTTGTCCTCTGCTGTTGGGAAATCTGGAGGAGAGTTGCAGTTGGACAGAAATGGGGTGCTGCCCTTCTGTCTTGTACCAGGGGAACATCTTTCCTTTCACTTGATAGTTCTGATGTAGAAAGGGAAACAGTGCCCACTGTGAGCAGGAGCGAGAGTGCCTTATTGGGGCTCTGCACTCTCCCATGCCCTTCTCCTCAAACAACAGTACTTGAACTTCTCCCCTGCACTCCAAGGGGAAAGGTTTTGAAAGACTAAAATGTCCTGCTGAAAGACAGCAGCATTGCACAGAAAAACAGCTTTTCAGGTGTTCTCTTGGAGTTTTTTTTAGCATGCACAAACACCTGCTATTAGAAGAAATGTGTGGGGTGCTCTGTGTGGAATGGGGCAGGCCAGCTCTGTCCAGCACGGTCTGCAGGGCTGGTCCCAGGGTGCCACAGTGCTGTGGCCAGGTGTCAGTGCTGGCTGCTTGCTCTCTGCTGAGAACTTTGTCTGATGGAAACTTTTGTGAAGCACTCCTTGCATTAAAAGCAGAGGAGGTGGCTGAGCCCAAATATCCACAGTTGCTGTAAAAATGTGACTCACCATCCACCTGCACATCAAGGCCTCTGGGCTGTGACCCCCCCCCACTTGAAATCCTGCTGGCAGGGAAAAGCCACAGTGTGACAGGGCACATCATGCTGAGGGCAGCTGCAGAGAAGGGAAGAAACACTGTGGTCTAGGAGCTTGCTTTCAGAAGAAAGAAGTTTGGAGAAGGAGCTTTTTTCAAGCCTGGTCAAAGTGTCTTGCCTTGGTTCTGATCTTTTATTCTTCTCACTGCTTTATGCAGTCACAACATGAAAACACCAGGCAAGCAATGCTCCTGAGACTGTTCCACTTACAGAATCTTTCTTTTCATTCCTTATGTTTAGATGGCATGGCCATCCTGTGATGGTGAACAGAAATGCTGTTAAAGCTCACCAGGTCTGAGAATTTTGGGGGAGTCTCAGGCTCTTGATTTAATGTTCAATAGTTACTTGCAGGGGATTGAAAGTCAGGTCAGGTACCTCCTCATGTAAACGCCTAGAGCTTCTCACAGATAAAATAAAGTGCATTCACAGCAGCAGAGACTGAACTGTAGAGCTGTCACTCATGAGAAGAGTTGACTTAGAAGAAACATTATGAGGGCAAGAATACTTCTAGCCTCATACTTTCTAGAAGAATAGAAAGGAATTAAAAAAAAAAAATATTCCCTTATTGCTGCATCATTCATTTGCTTGGGGCAGGATCTCTATTAAACAATAAATATGAAATAATTTATACATGATCCACAGACACAAATTCATGCTGAATGGTCTTTCTACTGAAAGGCAGAAGCAGGTTGGGGGATATTTCTGCTCTGAGATTCTCCAATAGACAAGCTACAGGAACAGGAACCTCACTTCCACAGGAAGGGGTGATTTAATGCTGGCCCTTTCTCCTGCCTTTCTTACATTGTGCAATACTGTTGATGTATCACAATAAATAATTAGACTGTTTCAGTTCCTGACAACATGGTGATTACTTTGGAGAAATGAGTAATGGAAATGATTTGTTGGAATATCTCACTCTGAGCAGCAGCAGTTCAGGAGCTTCAAGGAGAGGGTACTGTTGACAGTAGAAGAAACAGGATTTCAGGTGGGAGTCACAGAGAAAGGATATTTTTCTTCTGGTTATTGCATGCTTCTATTGCACCTACATGTGGGTGATAATAATTAATCTGCTGTCATTAACTAATATTTATCCACAGCTAGGTTAAGCTGGTCTAAAGACATCAATAATAGAAAGCAGCAGAGGAGAAAAATGCTATTTTCTGGAGTGACATTAATTCACATGAAGACAAAGTTTGTAAATTTAAACAATGTGTGTTCAGAACTATATAGATTAAGTATAATTTTCCAGGGCTCAAAACATGAACTCAAAATTTATTCCATATACTTAAAAAAATCCACAAAATAAAGAAAAACAAGAAAAAGAAAAAAAAAAGCTTCCTCAGTTGGTGACTAAGTCAGATGTTACTGTACACCTTAGCTTTTCAGAAGTGGAAGCTTGGATATGTCTGTATGCTCCAGCCACAGTTCCTGACCTGCTTTACCTTGCTGCATGCTGAAGCACTTTGATCTATTCTGCAGCACAATACAGGATCCAAGTGCCAACATAGCAAGAGATATATTAGGAAACAGCTAATTCTGTCTCAAATTTAGCACTCCACAATTTTATATCCTTTCTGGCATGATAGATCATAAGTGATGGACCTGGGAATGAACAATGGGAACACTTCCCCTGTGATGTTAATGGTAAGCAGGGATTTAAATTCCACTTCATATCCACAGCCCTTGCTTTTCTTCATCACACCACTTCCTCCTAAGTTGTTTATAAACAACTTACTTTCACTATCTGGAGACAAAACATCTTAGTGCAACATAAAACTTTTTGCAATGGTTTTTATTTTGAAAATTTGTTTTTGACTTGGCAATGTCAAATAAAAGCTCTACTCCTAGCAGGACAGGACAGTGTTCTGCTTATTTAATTTCTAGAAATGGAATTGAAATATGCTAGAGTCAAAGATTAGTTATGTGAGGCATACAGCATCAAAAGGTACCTATCAAATACCTCTCTGAATAACTTTTAGATTGGTACAGCAGGAAATCAATTTACTTTAGACTAGAAGGTTTTTTCAGTGTTATATAATGAAAGCACCATTCTTCAGTTCTCCACCAGGTAGACAGACAGACTCTTGAAAAGCTATAGACTGAAAAACAGCTTTTCATTGTGAAAAAATTCCAAGTTTTTCAGACACTTATCCACCAGGCTGCATAAAACTTTCCCAGTTATTTCCTCAGGTTTTCTGCTTGGTAAATCTTTCAAACTGAGAACTGTAAAATAGCTTTGAAGTTAGAAGTCATAAAACGGAATTATCTTTTAATAAACACACAAATTGTAATAAAGGCATAAAGGTATTTGAACAGGTTCACAAACACTGTTATCTTGGTTTTCCTCATGAGAGATGAGGAGCTGCAGGCACTGTGCATGAGGCAGTGAGCTGCTTTCAGCACAAGCACTCAGACCATGACGTGTTCCTGGGCATTTACTTTTAAGCAAACACCTGGCTGATGTATCAGAGCATTTGGAAGGACAAAGATAGATCCAAAACTTCATAATTTGGGAAAAATTTTAATCAGCATTAGGATCCCTGTTTTACTGTGCCTGCTCACTGAAATGAAATATCGAAAAGAAAAGATAGAGCAAAAGCAGAAGCACAGCAGTTTCCCTACATCCAGAGAGAGCAGTGGGAGCAGGGGAGGTGGCAGGGGTTCCTTTGATTCAGGAAGCTGTCAGATGCAAGCAGCCGCCAAAGCAATGTGCATGCAGCCACTCCAAACCTTGGCAAAATCTCTTTGATTTCCATTTCAGACTCGACATGTAGATTGTATCTGGAGAGATTTTCAACCCTTTGCCAATCTTTCAATGGAAACTGATGACAAAGGAACTGATTTGTTTTTGTGCTTTGAAACTGACATGCACTTGCATTTTCTTTCTTTGCTTTTGACATGGAAGCAGGTGAAGCCTTGTGGTTTTACCTGGATTCTATTCAGAGGTTCTGTGGGTTTTGAACCCTAAGGAGATAGAAATCCAGATTTAGAAAAGAGATAGAAATACAGATTTAGAAATACAAAAGAGATAGAAATACAGATTTATAGAAAAGAGAAAGAAATACAGACCAGCAGTTGCATAAGATTAGTGAGAATATTTAAACCACTGGAAATATGATGCAACGGTTGCATAACATATTCTATTTTGTGGAATTTTCTGGTACTTCAAATTTATATCTTCCCTAAAAACAAGAATTTGTTAATATTCAAATAACTTTGAAATAGTTGTGATTTTTGGTAAGCCAAGACATATGCCTAGTTTTCCCTTTCTTCAGCAGAAATCTAGCATCTGGAAAGGACAAAAGCACACTATAATAGAATTAAAAATACCACATACTACTGAAAGAAACTTGTCCATAAAATATATCTATTCTGTCTACTTAAATAAAATGTGCTGATTGCCTTTAAATAAGAAAGCAGCAACAGACTGCCATTTACACATTTCTTTAATGATGTATGTTACACATGAAGAACTTTTAAACCATAGCATAAAGTAAGACACTTCAACCTTTGCCAGTTCATTAGTTTCTCTGTGTTTAGGATTCAGCAAGGATGTTCCCTCTCTGTGCTCTAAAACAGAGACTCAGCTGCAGCCAGGATCTCCTGGGCTGGGGCAGGGTGGGAACAGGAACTTCTTGTGGATGCCCCCAGGCCCCTCAGGTCTGTTTTGTGTTGTTAGCAAGCCAGGATCTGTTGAGAGCAGGGTGTCTCTGAGCCAGAGACTGCCTCCAGCTGCAGGTGCCTTTGCCTGGCACTGCCCAGCACACCAGGATTCTTGTTCCCTTGGCTGAGTACTTGTAGATAATGGAATTGCACCGAGAGTCATGCACTGACACACAGAATGGGCAAAGGTTTGGTCCAGGCTGCTTTTCATATGATGCTATCTATCTAACCTATGAAAAAGACTCAAAAGCTAACCTGAAATGAAAACTTGTAATCTTATTATTGATATTTTCCTCATTTCTTCTGAAATAACTTAAGCAAATTGTTTTGTAACTGTACTTTCCAAAGCTTATACTTTTTTCTGTTTCTGCACTTTTTCACAAAGGTTAGTTGCTCATAATGAGTCATATTCAGTGATTGGCATAATTAAATTAGTTTTTTCTCAAAGAAGGTTCTGATGAGTAGGTTTAATTAGTACCTGTGTTTATTGCAAAGATTTACTTTGATGCTGTGTACCTGCTCTCCCATGCCATGACAGTGGCTTTAGTAATGAAGGCAATCCTGGCAGAAACCATCCTGTAAAAAGCAGTATCACGAGGCAACAAAACAACAAAGTGACCTTTCTTGATTCCAGCTAAAATCAACAATTTCCTAATGTGGCTAGCATCAATATATAACCCCTCTTCATTGAAGTTAATTTCCCTTTGATGTTAAACATCACTTGCTTGATTAGCTTTTAAGTAACAGTACCAGCAACCATGATCACCTATCACTGCTTTGGCTTTTTTTCTTTTTTAATCTAAATTAGACACTTCTGATTTTTATTTTATAAATAGCTTTGTTGCATTCCTGTCTGTTGCTATGCCAAAAATGAGAAAGATCACTACCTCACCAATAAAAATAGAAACAGCACAGCTGTTTAAATGTCTCAACAACTATTGGTGGAACAGCCATCTTTGCAACAAAGGCACCAAAATAAGAGTCTCAAAAGAACTTGAATAAGTTGAAAAAGATTTGTTTTGTTCATCCTGAGAATTCTATTAGAAAATGGTAAAGCTGTGTGAAAAGGGAACACATTGCTGAGAAGAAAATATATCAGCCAATATTTGTAAAAAATATGTAGGAAAAGAAGATTATTTTAAATAGCAGGGAAAAAAGAAAAAAAAATAAACAAAAGTAGGCCTCCAGAATAAAAATGGTTTTCTATCCCCAGGAGGATTAATAATTGACATGTAGCAGCTTCTGAGGCAGCCACTAAGCAGATGGATGGATATGGTTATTCCCTGTCATATATTTACTAATGGAAAGTTCCCAGTATAAACATTAACGTAGTAAGAATTGTTTTATGCTCTTGAGATTTTTAGATGAATAAATATTTTTGGCAGCTTGGATAAGGGGATAAAATTCCTTGGCCTTTAATCTATTTCTTCATTTTAAAAGCAGAGTTTTTTCATTTCCCACAGAGCAGCACACAGAAAGCACACAGCCTGTTCCTCTTGTCTGAGAACACTGTGCTGTCTCACTGCCTCTCTGAAGAAACACATCCTATGAAGATTTCCTGACTCCACTTGCCCATGCATTGTAAGAGCAGGATTTCATACAATATCCTTGATTTGAGGGGGCTCAGCACTTGTACTAAATGTATGTCTGGATTTTTATAGTATTGACATTGAGCATTTCATCCATTACACTAGACCTTCTTGTGTTGGTCTACAAACAGGTATATATTATTCTTCACTTGTTTCCTAGTATATACCATTATTTCTATTTTATTTCTGTTATACAATATTTCAATTGAAAAATCTATTCTAAAAGTACAGAACATATTGCTTATAGCTTTCAGGCTGCTTTGGTGAAAACCCATGCTTCCAGGGGAAGCTAGAGTTTTTGCAAAATTTTGATCTCTTAGATATCCTCTTTCCTCATACATGTATACTGATCAAAAAAACCTAGAAATATTCTTCCTTTCATTAGTTAAATTTATTTCAGAAAGTATTTGATTATTTGTAAATTAATATGGATCCTACTACATGGGATACTTTTTATGTCTCCCCACAAAAAAACCCTAGATGGAACATGTTTTAAAACTTTAGCTCAAATAGCCCAAGAGAAAAAAGCATGATCTAGCTCTCTAGAAAGAGAGGTCCTACAAATTTATGGATAACAGCCTCTACTTTGTCTCCAAGTCTCAGACGTATAAATACAAACCACAAGCCTTTAGTCTATAATCTTATTGTTTTCCTTCTCCTGCTAACAGTGCTGATAAAAAACCACTCTCTGTTCTCTCAGCCTTCCTGTTACATAAATTCTTCTTCCAATGATCAGGGTTTCTAAAATACTTCCTAATCTGTGGATTGCAAAGTTAAAAACAAAAACAAGCATGTTGTGCAAGGGCAAGCTGCACTGTCTCCCCTAAGAACACAAGATTACCTCTTTTCCTTGGTGGTATCCACCTGGCCAAATATCTTGCGGCTACTATGAGATGAGCAGGAAGGAGAGACCCAGCTCATTCCCCTGGGGCACCCACAGCCTCCCAAACTCATATTGTGATAATCTCTCATGCTTGAGATGTCACCTGGACAAAAATGCCCATCTTAATTTTTTCCATTTGGCAAAAGATGTTACTTCCTTCAAACTCTCTTTGAAGCACAATTTCTTACTCGTTGGATCACCCTCAACTCTCTCTTCTGTGTTATTTCTAATTGGACCCACAGGAAAAGACACATTAATGTTTTCCAGGCTATGAGGAGTTAGCATGCAAATAGCTCTAGTATTTTAGTGAAATTGCATGTGCACTGTTTTCTTCTGTCAAACTAAATGTGTTCTCTTATATGGCTTAGGCTTTTGCACAACTGAGTTCACAAAGCATGAGCATTATGAAGACAGGATTGTTAAGTTTATTGTCTGAATAAGAAAGAGACTCAGATTAAGCCATGAATAATTTATAGGCTTACAAATGTCAGAATATTGATTAGGGCAAGATTTTTCTTCCCTCCTTGCATCTAAGAAAGCATTGATTCATTCAGTAAGAGGCTATTACTCTGGTACTGATTCAACAGTTTCTTTCCCTTTCTTTCATTCTTCAGCCCACTCTTCCCAAAACATACACTGGTGGGGGAAGTTCATACCCTGGAAGTTCAGTGTTTCATGTTTGGCCAAAGCAAAGTTAGGCTATTACAATAAAATGTCAAGATAATTTGCTCTTTAGTGATCTAACTTAATTGGACACAGGGCTTCAGAGAGGAACCAACTTCAAAGCTGGTTTAGAAATAATCTCAGCACAACAGCGCTGTTGACATATTTTTGCTTTCAAATACTTTTCATGAATGTAATAATGATGATTTGAAAGTTTATAGGGATTTGCTGTAATTACTTACTGAAAGCATGGAAGTAATGGTGAACCTGCAACCACAGGAAAGTCAGGTTGGCCTCCAGTAATGGGTAACTATATTGCAAACCCAGGAAAATATGGGCAAAAAAAATTCAATTTCAATTTTATGCATTTAACTGCTTTCAATATTTTGTACTGTGGTTGCATTAAATTAGTAAGTTACGTACATGGTGCTTGGCTACTATTGAGGTGAATGTGTACCTGACAGAGAGGTTCTGTGGTTGGAAGTAATCCTTCTAAATGGATCAAGCTTTTCAATTTTTTTTGTTTGAATTTCAATCAGACACTGAACTCATGGCATATTCAAACAACCTTTTTACGTTTTTAAGTTCTAGGTTAGTTTTCCACTGGTTTGGTTCCTTCTATGAAGAAGAAAATTTAAAATTGACATGAAAAGATATCAGACACTTGTGAACCAACGAATTTTCAGTTTTTACCTTTCTTCCTTTTTTTTTTTGTTCTTTTAATAAGGTATTTTCCTAGTTTTAAATATCTCATATTAAACTTATATATATAGATATAAATATAGATCTGGGACTATAGCTTGATTTCTTTAAATGGTTCAAATAAAAATATTTTATTATTTTCTTCATTGCTGATTAGCACTGGCTTGGACTCCCACTTAAACCTTCCCTTCTACCTTTGGCAATATATACAGAACATCTGGATTTTTTTCACATTAATGGCTGGGTGGGAAAACTGTCAGCCCTTATTTTTTTGGCAGTTTTTTAGGGAAGAAAAGGCACCAGTAAGACCTCTTTTATTAAGGCCAAAGTCAATATTCGTTCTGCTGTAGGTACATCATTAGGAGGAAAATTTTATTTCTTTGATTTCCCTCTGAACTAGAGCATTGTTTGTGATCTAATATCCACTATCCACTGTATTACCTTTCCCATGTGTAAAATTCTTGCAGAGTGATAATCCCTTTCATTTCCTGCTTTTTAATGAATGGATTTTATATAACTGTTCATTAGTGTAATCATTATTGATTTTTTTTTTCCACTTCATTATTTCCCCAACAGAACTTTTGCCGCGGCTACTTTGTTAGCCAAACAGAGTAAATGAATCTCAGCATCTGGGAGAACTCTTTGTAGGTGAGCATAAATAAGGTGTATGGCATTCTCTGCAATAGAGTTCTTGCTGATGCTCACCCACAAACCAAGCTCAGCATGTCTGAGGACACATTTAGGGGATATTTAGCTGACACCTAGAGCTCTTTACACATCAAGCTCTTTAATTTTCACAAGACACCTCTTTGAGATGACACTCAGGTCACTCTAGTAGTGTTCTCTGATAATTCAATAGAAACAGACTGAGAGGAGGAGAGATCTGTTTTGCCACTAACAAGTTTCAGTAACCACCAGTTTAAATGAGAGCTGGAATAGCAGTCTGAATTACTTCAATGCTAATAACCTCAGTTATTCATTCCTTCTTAATTGATAGCCTTAGAAATAGCTTGAAGACCAGAAATAATTTGAGCATCAAGCAAGTACCATAAAGAAGCACTCTGTCTCCCTCAAGGCTTGTTACAATTTTCCCACTTGTTTTTGATTTACATATCAGTCACAGAGATGCTGGTGCTGATCTCCTGAGCAACTTCTGTGCAACTTCAGAAGAGTAAAAAAAGAATGGTAGGGCTGAAATAAAGGCAGACACTTCAAAGCCTGGATGTGAATAACTGGGAGACCGATAAGATGAGAATATATAATAATCACTTTATATTAAGAGATGTTTAAGCTTCTGTGACACATTTATTGTGCAGTTGGAATCTCTAGAATGAGCCTCTCATGGAGGTGTCAAACCAGCAGCAGAAGCTCTATTAGAAGTAGTGGCTGTTTACTCTCCGTTGATAAAGGCCAGTCACAAATACCATGAATTTTACATTGTTACTCTTTCTAATCTGTAGTAGGGGATTTAAGAGTTTACAAATGAAATCTATTTATGCATTTCTAGCAAGGCTATAACAACGGAAAGCAGCAATAAATGTCTATTTTCTGCTTTATTTCTATATTTTTTCAATTTTTCTCTCTACTAATTTCAATTCCCACTGACTTATTCACTTGTTATTTATTCTATGTCAGTGTCATTTACACATGCAATGCTGTATCTTGACTTGGGTATCAGATGGCACCTGAACATGTGCCAAACCTCTTCCACTGCCTCAAAAACTACAATTAATGAAAGTTAACTTTTACCAGAATAAGATAGGTATTTAAAAACTGAATGGATTAATTTCTAAAATTAGGAATTAGAAATCAAATTTCTTTTCTTTGGGCCCTTTGTTAATCAGGATTTTCATCAAATAGGTGAGTAATTTCAAAGAACTTCTGGCTATTACAAGGTTATGGTTAACCCTATTCATGCTGAGCACTGAGTAAAACATTGCATTTTGACTTTGAAGCCCGGTATTGGATAGAAGAATAGCACAAAGGCAGGATACCAAAAAACCACATTTCTTATTAAAAACATTATTATGGGCATCTTGTCTGTAAGACTGCAGTGGAAAAGGATAGCAGTGAAATTTTTTAAGACTGAAATACTGGAGTAATCATCTTTGCCAATACAATTCTATGGGAGGGACTGGGGAGGTTCTACATGAGGACTGTAGGGTGGTGATGGAGATGGAGCAGAGGAGGTGGGGAGAGGGGGAATGGGTGTGAGTAGGTGAAAAAGGATCACTCATGAGCTCAGAGGTGAGCGAGAGGGACTGGGAGGAGCCAGTGGAGATTTCAGCTTCCTAGAAAAAGAGAATGATCAGTTAGCAAGGGTCAGTGAAGCCTGAAGAGTTCTGAGTGGATGAAAGCAATATATCAGAGAGCTGTGGAAGACTGGCAGGGCAGGAAGACCTCATGGTCACTTTTTTCCTCCCCTCCTCACCCACATATTCCACAATGCCTCTTGTCTCAGGATCCCTACTCTTCCCTAGAGTCAGAAGCCACACTCCTCACTCATCGCCATCCCAGCACCTCCGACAGCCACCCTCCAGCCCTGCAGGAGGCAAGAATCCTGCTGCTTCCCTGCATCTGGGCCCTTCTTAATCTGCTGCACCCTCTGGGCTGGAGGGAAGGGATGGAGCAGGGCTGGTCTGCCGGATGGAGACTGGAGAATGTCTTTCTGCTGCTGTCATCCCCAGGGGAAAAGCTGTGACAGTGACCCCTACTTCTGCTGGGAAGCGCTAGTCCTGGGGCACTTGCTGCTGCCCCGCTCTTTGGCCCCTGCTTTAGCAGCAGCAGCAGACAATACCAGAGCCTTGCAAGCAGAACGTGGGGATTGGCATAGGCAAAGAGCAGTCTGCTGCTGAATCCAGCCATTCATGATCCATTAATGCCCACAGAAATCAGTGGGAGTCACTCTAAATGTGGGGTAAGTGTAAGAATGGCAATACAAAAACCTGTCAAACCTTGATTATTTTTCTCTGCATGATTCCTATGCATAATGGGTTGAATATCATTAACAATTCCTGGGTATCTTCTACAATTTTGTTTTCTGTGTAGGAATGCCCAACCCAAAGAGACTTTTTGATGTTCCATGCTAAAATCTTGCTGCTCAAGCAAGGTCATTTCTGGCTGTGGAAAAACCTCACACTTCAGCATGGTTCAAAGAACTTATTGTGGCCCAGACTTAGGTATTCAGACACTTAGAGATGGAAACTGGAACATAAGACATCAAAGCCCAAAACTCCCACTGATTCACTGATACATTTTTAAATACCTCCAGATCAAAAAGACTAAATCCACCAAGGAACCTAGATCCTACTTGCAAATTAAAATGTGTACTTTCAAAAATAAATTACTATTAGAAATTTCAAAAATTCTAAGTAACTGCTTCCTTACCCCCAAGGTACTTAAATTCTGCTGATTTGCATCCAAAACAGCCCCTCCATGCCTCGTTCTATCTGGCATTTGAAAAACTCTGTGTGTGCCAAGGACATCCAGACTTATTTACCAACTAAATACCCAAAATATCTCTTAGATTAGTTGTTCTCAGACTGCACACTACTCAGGCAAAAGAGAAGGGATTGCACCTTCCACAACAGCATACTTCTGAGGTCAACTAGTTCCTGTGGCACATAGGACACAGCTGTTCAGTCCCTTCCCCTGCAGAATTGGAACAGATGCTGAAGCTGCACTCCTCTTCACTCAAGTGAATACACAAACAGCCTTTTCCAGTCTGTGGTGTTCTTTGGCTTCATGGTGATGCTAAGAAAACAACTGTCTGTCACTGCAATTTCTTCCTGATTTTTGGTTGACTTGGTGCCTCCTGGGATTTTCTTATGGGTGCACAGTGTGGTTCCTACAGGTCACTGCACTGTTTAAAGATTAGGCTTTGCAGTGCACATTACTGAGTTTTTCAAATCCCTTCCAGGCATTTTCCCAAGTGGCACATTTTCTCAAGTGCACTTCTTCAGCACTTTGGCTTCCTTAACTCCCAGCTGGAAAGTTTCTCAGGCTAACTTCTCCCAGACCCACTTCTCCTGCATGTGCCTGGCCCTCTCCTGATTACCAGGGTTATCTGGCAATCCTGACACAGAGACACTGGAAGCCACTTGTCTCTTTCTCCTAACTCCTTCCAAAAGGTGAGACACTCAGTGTGGGAAACAGTGCATTGTAACAACCCTCAGCATCCTGCCAGGGTAGGATTTAGGGTTTTCTCTTCAGTACCTGTGGGATTTGTCTATGGCCTGTGGGAACTGATAAATATTTTAACTGCTGCAACTGTGTCCAGCAGGTGTGATAAGTCAAGGCATCCTGCTCCTTTAGCTCATAGCCCAGCCAGTCAATAATGTGAGCTGAAATCAATGCCCCAGGTCATGAACAGGGCACACAACCTGCCAGCCATTAGATTGTCTCTGCTGCAGGAGGAATAACCTCTGCAGAGGGAAAGGATGGGCAGCTGGGGAGGATAACCTTTCAAACTGCTCCAACACGCGTTTGGAAAGCCTATAAATCTGAATCCCTAAAGATAAATTCTCTGCCATGAAGATTAACTGCAAGTGCCTGACACAGGGGGTTTTTCTGTATTGCAGACTGCTGAAGACAGACAGATCACTCAGTCTTTAAAGAGGGACAATCAAACCTTTCGACCTGTGGCTCAGTGCAGTTTGCTTGAAAAGAAACTGACCATGGTTGGTGTTAAGACCACTGACTGTGATAAAAATGTAGGGATTGCAGCACTCTCCTCAGGCACCATTCAGTGCCATGTGCCAGAGGCTGGGCACACATTGCCTTCAAGACAAAAAACTCACAGCTGTCCCTTCTCTCTTTTGGGTCAGAACAACCAAACCTCTGGCTCTGTAGTTGAATGAATGGCTTTTTGTTTCACTGGCCAAGGCAGAGGCCTGAGGTCTGTCTAGATGAGGAACTGTGCTCTGGAAACCTTTTCAGAACAACTGCATTCAATCTCATGGAACCTGAGTTTTGTATCAGTTAGAAATTGTTTATTCTCTGCATATGATGCCCAGATAGGTGGACCTATTTTATAAAAATGCACTGTGAAATTGTGACATTATATCCCTTAAAGCAGTTAACATCTCCTACTGGGATGTAGAGGTCCTCTGAAAGCAGTGACACATTAAGTGACAGTCCTTACTGTTATAAGGCAGCAATAAAAGGGTTAACATTGTGCAGAATCTCCATGAATTTTAATTTCCTTTGAGATAAGACCCAAACAAACTGTTCTTTAATGTGCTCCACACAATCTACTACAATATCAAGATTTTTACTTTAACACCTGTTCAATAAATTAGAAATATCAGTGTTTCAAAGTTTGCTTCATAGCTATAAAATGTTTTAAAAAGTGTAGACTTGAATAGTGACTTGAAAAAAACACAGCCCTTTATAAAGAATAATAGAGGAAACATATTATTCAAGCAACAGTTCTATTATTTTCCAGCTACACTATACCTTTCATATTCAAGTGCACACAGAATAAACACGCTGTGATTTTGTATGTAACAAACTCTTTCTATTGTAGGTTTAGAAAATCTGAGTTCATTTATGTCATTTGCATTCCACGTTTTTTATAATTAATTCTACTGTCAAATTTCATTCTTTATTTCCCTTGAAATTACTATTTTCTTTTGGGGTGTTATCACATCTTTGTACAATCTTGTTTTTAAAAGGGCATCACTGTTTCCTGACTTGTCTTTCCTGGTATGGAAAGCATTTTTGTGATGAAAGACCTAATAAATGACTTGCAAATCATTTATTTGACAAAGTTAAACCAGGAACACTCCACCCCCAATACAGATTAGTATGGAGGTAATTACAATGTTACCCTTAACAGTGATTATTTATTTAATTTGTTTTTTTCTTGTGCAAAAATCAATGAAACTATTTCAATTTTTCTGAGATTAATTTTGATCTTGATCAGAGCCATTCTTCTCAGACACCATAAAGTGCAGTAAACACCTCTGACATGTTCCCCCAGTCTGGGGGAATTGCTCCTGTCTCCATTTTACATAGATGTTTGACAGGCTCACTGGGAATTAACACGCGTGGCCTGTTTCACTGCTGGTAGCTTGAGCTGACCATGAGTCTGAGCCTGGTTCAAATGTCCATGTTGACAGAAATTTCTTGAGATGCAAGTCTGGGCCAGGCCTGCTACTGCAAAGGAGAAAGCCTCTGCTACCAGTGTTTACCTGAGTGTCTGTCTCCATTAGAAGCCATCACCACAGTTGACACACACTACAGGCTCTCCTGTCTCCAAAGGGAAACACGGCAATTGGGAGGATGACCCTTGTGAGAGAGGGGTTGTACAACAGGGGTTAAGGTGTTATCTCTCAGCTGTGGCTTACAGGTGCTCAGTGTCCAGGAAAAAAGGAGATTTCATCTCCACTGATAGACTGAGGAGCAGTCAGGAGTCCTTCAAAGCAGGACCAGTGCCCTGCATGGCAGTTTGTTTCACAGCTGATGCCAAAGGCATCCTGAAAGAAGCATCTGGGATATAGCCCAGCTGAAATGTTAATCCCTCCCAAGCTGCAGACAGGAGAACTCCTGCCCAGAAGCAGCTGAGTGCAGCAGTGGTTGATTGGCAGCTTTCCTGAGGTATTGAACAGGGGCCATTTCATGCTCATTTGTGCAAGGTAAATAACTTTTGGTGTCCTGTTTGACAAGGTCTTTGGTGTTGAGATGACTCTGAGGTGTTAAAAAATCTCTTTTTCCCAGCTCTGAGACAGAAGAAGAAGATGGGATTCTTCGGCTCTGGTTCTCAAGGTTGTTTATTTGCTCTTATCTAACACATTGTCTTTCTGACCTGCTGAGGTCTGTCAGGCAGGTTGGGTTAAGGCACACTGACCACCCTCAGGGCAGTGTTATCTTTTTATACTAAAAACTACGTGAACTTTATTTACAATAATTTTCCAATACCTATCACCTATGTTAGACAGTTTGTCTCTACTCTAAACCAATCCAAAAGTGCCACCATCACAGCAGAAGATGGAGGCTAAAAAGAAGCAGGAGGAAGGAGAGAACACCTCCGGATTCTTCTATCTTGCCTCTTGAACCCCCATTCTAAAAACCCCAAAATTCTACATTTTCACCCTGTGATAATTTCACTATCATTCTATTCAAACCCTTGAGGCTTGTAACTCCTCACACAAAGTTGGTAATTGTTTCCATGGGCTAAAATCGAGGCACAGGTGTCTCTGACTCTATGCCAAGGTCTCTGAGCCCCCTGCCAGGGTCTTGAGTCCTCCGGGGCAGTCAGAGGAATGTCCTGGGTTCCAACACTGTTCAGCTTGCAAACAGAAGGCTCTTGAATCAGGAGAGCACCTGAATGTAAAAGATTAAAGTAATTCGTAGTCAGGACAGTGTTTTCCTGTGTTCTAGGTAGTACAACAAACAGGTCTACTTTCTTCAACTGGATTAAGGCTATTGTGCACAGTATTGCCAATCCCATCTTCAAAATCCACACAATTGGAAAATCATCACGGTTTAAAAGTTGCGAGACTTTAGGCCTCGCATTTTTTATTTGCTTAGTATTATATTTTTTATGCTACATTTCTGAAGCTGCTTCAAGCCTTTCCTTGAGATCAGAATGACTCAGAATGTACTCAGAAATGAAAACTCCTTTGCAATGTCTTGCTGATAGCATTTGAGACTTGAAGAGAAAGCATTAGCAGTTGTGATACTTGCAGAAACAAGAATTGCCAAAGCTGCCTCTGCCTCTGTTTCAATTTCCACTTTCCATATTTCAATTTTTTTATGCTGAAAGCAAAAATAACTGGAAAAAAAGAGACATAACCACTTCATGAGTGTGGATGTGTTCAATTTATGTTATAGAATTTGCTTCTGAACACTCTCAGCAACCACAGCTGGCTTAACTAATGGAACAGAACTATTTATTCCCCTCCCCATATCCACAGAAGCTATTTTAGATGTATCTTTTCTTTCTTTTTTCATGACACATAGAGTATCTTACCTTATGAGAGAAGTAGATCAGCTGAAAAGAGGTACATCATGTTATGGCTCATGTAAAAAAATACTGTGCTGTATGAAAAAGCCTGTATATTTCTTCAGTCATCTGAAGTAAAAGCAAGAATGATTAAAGAGAGTTGCAGTAGAGGAGAAGACAAAGAAAAATCAAAGGAAAGAACACAAGGCTCACTGTACAATGGATGTATATTGACAGACTTAGAAAACTTGAGCTCAGGATTCACACAGAGAGAAAAGGAGGGGGGAATCCATATGATTGTAAGAATAATAGCATTCTACTGATTTTTCCTTAGGATTCAACCTGTGATTTCCACTCTGGGATGCATCAAGATGAGATAGGGAACAGAGAGATGGAAGAAACTTGCTGATGTCTTTTATGACCTACTGGATCTATGAGTAGCTGCAGCCCAAGAGCCAGCCAGCTCCCTTGTGTAGTGCTGTCAAGGATGTAAAAGCACATGCTCTTGGCAGCTTCCTAAGGCACTCTGCCAGTTACTGATGCAGATATTAAAGCTGGAGAAAGCTCAGGAAGTGTGTGAGGGGCAGATGTTCTCCAGTCGACTTCAGTAAGCTAACTCAGGTGTCTGCAACGATGGTTTCAGGGATGCAGCCTGTGTGATGGATACTGCCAGTCACACCCGAGAATCTGAAGGTTAGTGAGCCTTCAAAGGTGATTTAAATACTGTTGAATTTCCTCTGGGGGATAACAAAATGGGTATTTGTCAGTGCTGATCCCAGGGGTATCTGTAAGCAAAGAATGTGAAGGATAAATCTTTTGACTTCTACAGCAGTAGAGGTGCTGCTATTCTGCCTCTGGATTTGCTCCTGAACATCTTCACTGTATTCTCTCTCATGTTTCATGGCAATGCCATGATTTATTTGGAATTGTGAGGGAGGAAGATTTATGGTTATATTTCCGGAACATCCAGCGGAGAAAAACCACTAAAAACAGATCGGAGGAGTTGAGCTGTTCATCTCAGCAGCCTTTAGTAAGTCCCTCTTCAGACTGAAAACAGGCACCGAGAACAGCTGCAGTTCCTCCAGATGAATTCGCTGTGCAATGTAGGGAGTGTTGTGGGAGGGGGAGAGGTCTTTTCCCTGGTTTTAGAGAATCCTGGCTTTCAAATTTTGATCCCTTATTACATGCTGGGTAGTGATCCAGGGCTAGCAGTGGGAAATGTTAAGCAGCTGAGATCAGTAATCAGCATTATGATTTGATTGTCCAGGAACAATGTCAGCAATGCATTATAAGAACCCATCAAACAAGAAAACAAAAAAGTTCATACTTGAGGGATTGTTCCTCACCAATCTCCAGCTCATTTGATCTCACATTTCAACTAACACATCCTAGTGCACCCTCTAAACACCCGCTAAATTTCACAGTGTTTGAAATATGCAGTGGATTTTTGAGCCTATTTAAATAGAAAAAAAAATCTCATCCTTAATTACAGCAAATTTTTTGGTTTTTTTCTCCTGTGTGTGGCTACAACAGACCAAGTTAAGGCTGCTGCAAGAAACAGAGGATTAAACTTAAAAGCAGTAATAATAACAATAATAACTGATAATAACTGATTTTGGCCTTTACTCTTGCTGTTATATGTAGGGACATAGAGAATATAAATTATATGAAGAGCAAATTACCATCCATTAGTTCAAATGTTAGTTAATTAGTCTGTGAGATTTTTCCCTGTCTCATTATCTATTTGCTCTCCTACTTTCCAGGGGTAAAAAAAAAAAAGGAATAAAAAATAGACAGCTCCCCTATTCCAACCTCTTTCTCAAATGCAGCACATTTCCAGGGGATGTGATTTGCCTGTCTTCCCTCAGCATTGTGATACAGTAAAGTGGTATCAAAACTGCAACTGATAATTGCCTCCAGAGGTTGTGAAAACTGATGAATATAAATAAGTATTTAAGCCTCCCTTGGAGCAGTTAGCAACATACAAAATCAATATTTTTTCAGTATTTTCTCCCACACAAAACCACCCTCTAGTCTGGGGGTGTGGAGAGCTCTTTGGCATTTTCAGCCTTTTCTGTGAGCTGGGAGAAGGTATGACAAGAAATCAGGAAAAGTGAAGAAACACTCTGCTGTGTGGGGTATTTGGAACAAGGTGGGCAGGGAAAGACAAAAAGGTGCAGCAGAAGAGGTTGAGTGAGGAGAAGACAGTGTTTGATACTTATGGAAACCTAAAAGTGAGAGGGAATCTCTGCCAAAGGGGATGAGGGGGCAAAGGGAGTTGTAGTCTCCAGGACTTCTGGTCTTTCTTTAATTATTTAGGACCAGCTTAATACTTTTATTCAAGCAGCTCCTCATTCCTGAGAAAAAATGTTTGCTCCCCATGCAAAGCACAACAGTAATGCCATCAGAAAACCTGGGAACAATGTTCAACTCTAGAAACTGGACTCCGATCCAGAAATTTTAATGACTGCAGCAAAACAAAGCCCTAAAAATATGTTAATTAAAAATAATTATTTTTGTGCTTGCCTAATTCATTCTCTTCAATCAACATATTTACTATTTAACTGAATTTGCATAATTTTTACGTTCTATACATTTATATAAAAGATCCATAGCTATTTTAAAACATTTGTTCACCTCCTTTCATTTTTTCAAAAGCCCATATTTTCCTTAATTCTACTGCAAAAAAATGCCATGGTCAAAACCACAAAAAAATATTCCTGCCATTGATAATTACCGCACAGTTGTTCCAGTTGACAAATTCTGCACCATTGACTGCCTACTGAGATGCAATCAAAATTAAATGGGTGGAAATAACTCTGAACTGGCAGGTTTAAGCTCTAGCAAAGAAGCACAGGGTCTTATTTTCATGACAAATAGAAAATTGCCTTCTGGGTCAAACTAATAATCCATTTCATCTCCAGCAGTGGCAATGGGAAATGCTGTTTGGAGACAACTCATGATCCTGTCTCTCCGCTGTCCATCCCCCTCATATTTCTCCACTACCCTCCACTGCACCAGAGATGCCAGCAAGTATGTTCCTACCTCTTCATTTTAGTGTCCCTTTAAGGATTTGCTGCTCTGGAATTTGTCTGCTTTCTCCTTTTTCAACTTTCTGGTAATGTGCACCTCCACAGCTTTCTGTGCCAGCTGAAGGGAGAGCAGTAGTGGAATTCAAAGTAGGACTTTCTTCTGCAGGTTTTGAACTGCTCTCCAAAAGTTTCAGTGAGTGCCCAAAGGACATCACAGTACTTGGGAAACAACAGTTCTGTATGTTCTTTACACTCTGCCTCTGTGATTTTATAAACCTTAACCATATCCCACTCAGCTTGGGGGAGGAATAAGATCATAAAATGTCCCAGCCTTCTCTGATTCCCTGTGAAGGCAGCTGCTCCATCCTTTTAATCATCTTAGATGCTTTTTCCTGCATTATCTTGAATTTCTCTATGTCCTTCTTAAAACATGTAAATAGGATTGTACAGAATGTTCAAGACGTGGATGCACAGGCATTTTAAATTTTTTGGTTTGCACTTACCATCTTTTCTGAGAAGACCCAAAATTTTGTTGGCATTTTTTTGGCTGCTGTTGCATGTTGAGTAGATGAGTTCAAAGACCCTCAGGTCTCCTTCCTGAGCTCCAGCTGCCAGCTTCCAGTTCAGCCCTGTGTAAGCATGGCTTAGGTTATTCTCCCTAGATGCACTCACTATATATATCTAGACAGGATCATCTGCCACTTTTTTTCTGCGCTTGCTCAGCTGTGTATCATCTCTCTAGAGCTCATTTCTGTGTGTGAGTGTTGTCTGACTCCCTGCAGGAGTTCAGTATCATCTGTGAACTGAGACATCCCTTCCTTCTGCAGGTCATTGATCAACATCTTAAATAAAACTTATTCCCTAAGATACTCTGCTGCCTACTCTTTATCCTGAAAAGTGGCAAAGACTCTGTAGGCAGATTTCAAACCTTATAAGCACCAGTCCTACAGCAACTTGATTTCTTTAGTAGCTTTCTGCCAGGCATCTTATCATGTGTTTGTTGAAAATCCAAACAAAATATACTTTTTGATATGTAGGTAACTTGTAGAACTTCAGAAAGCTTCAAAACACGATTTCCCTTTACAGGATTTACTTAGTACAGTGAAAGCCACAACTCGTTTACAGAAATGCTATTAAATCCTGCACTAATCCAAGTGTTGGCAGCCAGAAGCTGTTTCTGAGCAGTGAGAAGATGAGAGGGGTGGCTTCTTTTTATATGGACTTGATCTTTTGAATGTCTACCCAGGGTGGAAAAGCTTAGACCAAAACAGCTTGAGGGAAGAGATGCTACAATATTTGCAATAAATTAAAAAATATCTGCTTTGGATTGACCAAAACAAAGTCCAGTGCCTGCGGGAGCCTTCTCAGTGTGGAAACCTCATCTGGTAGAAGCTCCAGGCTAGCTAGCTAGTAAAGAGCTCCAGTTTTCAACAACAGCCACGAGATCAATGTCAGAGTGTCCAAAATAACAGATAACTTGGGAGTGGATAACTCTGTTCCCTGACCCTGAATATCTGAAAAGCAGAACACTTAAAGACTTCCCATGACAGCTTCTGGGCTGTCCCTTCTGGAGCTATTTCTGCAGCCCCAGACGCTCATACATTACTTTCACTGGTCCCTTTTGGACTAGTTTTCTGCAGAAGAAGAGGTTGTTCATGAAAAGCAGAAGGCAAGGCAGCTGCAGGCTGTCAGCCACCAAGGGGAGTCTGGCTCTTGACACTTTTCCCTCAGACCCAGTGCCTTTTCTAAGCTGTGGAGAGTGCAGGGATGCACAGCTTAACACCAAAGTCAAGCCCTCTTTCCTTGAAACAAACGTGGGTAGCAGAATCCAAGCCCTGATTTGAAATTGGCCTTTTTTGCACCACCATCCCAATGCTTTCTAAACTACAAGACATGAATATGGTATAAAATTTTGGGTAAAAATGTGCATTAGATTTGGAATCAATCAATAGTTCACCAGTGTAGGACTGGCAGATTCAGTTGTACAACAACAGAAGTTGGTGCTCAAGCAGAACTGAACTCACCTGGGATTAGAAAAATAATAATAACCTAAAGACTGCTGCATAATCACATAAACCTGATTTTTAAGTACACAGGTTTTTTTTTCTCCCCTTTATTAATCTTGGTATTATTTCTTAATTTCTGGATACATTAAAGTTTTAGTAATATGAACCCTCTTCAGTATAAATTGATATCTTTTATGGAAAGACAGATAATTGTTTTATTTATACCCATAAATGAATGATTATATTTCACATAGGAATTATTTTGAAATAATATTTAATATTATAGTGCACTATACCTCTGCAATCATATTTATGAATGTGTGATAGCATTACTGCACTGTTCTACTGAGTTTACGAGAAAAAAGTCAGAGAACTGAGTCTGTAATTTTTATTATTTTGTAACAAGGAATGTTCTGTTTCTTTTGTTGTGTAAAAGCTCACAAAGAAGCATAAACAAAAAGGAATTATTTCTCACTAACAAATACTAGTAATTTAAAACAATATTGCAATAGTAAAACTATTTTAGGTTTCTTTAGGAGTCAAACTAAATTCTACACCTCCAAATAAAGGCGGTGCTGGAGACGTATGTGCCTGCTGCAAGGTGAGAGGTGCTGGCTTGTGGCTGCTCTGAGCCACTGCTGTAGCAAGGGGTTGAAGCCTTGAACTACTTTGCTTAAAGAGAAATTTAATTGTGGTGAAGCCTTTCTGTCTTCAAGCTCTTGGATTTACTGCCTTCTATTGTAAAGTATGTCTGCAGAATATTTGTTACTCAGGTTTCTTTACAAAAGTAACATTTTCATTGCAATGAAGGTAAATAGGAGACATACAAGAGGTTTTTTTAGGCTAGAGAAATTTCAGGATTTCTACAAGGGGTAGGTTCATGTTTGGTCGTGTTAATACTTAGCTGGACAGCATAAGATACAATGTCATGGAGAAAATATTTGTGCAATGCTTCTGCCTTTTGTCTCTGAAAAGGCAAATCAGTTAAACCATTAAATTTTTCATAGGTATGATTTCTTTAAAATGTCATAAGGTGGTAGAAAATCTAACAAAACTTACACAAGAATTCATTATAATTCTTCTGTTATTATTTTCACTACTTTCCCCCTATGTAGGACAGATACATTTGCACTGTGAAGAACAAAATAATAACTTTAAAATCATACAAAACTACTTGGTAATTAATCTTTGCTGAGGGAAGAAATGAGGTGATAAAGAACCAATGTCCTAAATTTTGCTCTCAAATTTGTTAGAGACAAAAGTAATAACACTGATGAAGAAGAGTTCTCTTCTCACACAGAGACACTAAGAGCATTTTCTTCAATTTTGGCAGTGAACAAAAGCTGCTATTAGGAGAGACAAGAGTGCATCAAATCCTCTCAGGAGGAGAAGTTAATAGCCAAAACATCTATGTACAAATGTTTGCTGGTGACACCATGCTGGGAGGAAGGTTATAGGAATAAAAGAGAACAGAAATGTATGGGAGTGTCCCGTATGACTGGCAGGAATCAATGCTGGAGTAAAGCCAGAATTACAGGGAAGATTTCACAATAGAGGGGGAGGGTGAGTTGGTGAGAGCCACAAACTGGATTTTTTGTACATAATAGAGAAGCCAGGGTAAGATAGATTGTGTGCAGATACACAGAACAGGGTGGTCTCTAGTCATTCAACAAAACTCTACTACAGAATCTGTAGAGAAATTTGATTTTTCTGGTCTTCACTGGAGGGCACTGATTGGAAGGTGTAGTATTAATTTACTGTAATGGCAGATCCATCTAAATCTGCCATCATCTTCACCTGTTAGGTGAAGAATTAGTGCACTGTGAAAATGTGTAAGATTGATAATATGACAAAAACTTTTATGGACATCAGAATGGGTTTACAGATTAAAACAATTGCTGTTTTGGTTTTTTTTTTCCTTTCTATTTTTGGCAGTCTAGGACTTGCCATATAGGAATTTTTGCCTGTAACACAGTAAAGGATATTTACAAAAAAGGGAGTCCATATGTGGAACTTGTTTGGGAGAAGTATTTTGGATAGTTTCTGCATTCAGGGAAGCCCCCCCCCAAGTATTTGTGAACAAGAGAGAGAATATCATACAGACTGTCTATAAGGACAAATTTGACACAACCTGCAAAGCATTAAGACTCCAACACTGTATAGTTCTTGTACCTGAAATCAATGGACACTATGTGTTTAAACTTCACTGAGGATCTGGGGAACAACTACCCATATACTAGATTTCAATCCAGATACTGATGGGGAGAAAATACACTTGCACATCCTTGTGGTATCACTAGTGACAGGTGGAATTCCTTTCACTGAGTTTAGGTACCCACAGTGTACAGAGAACTAGCTGAGGTTTCCACTAGGGTTGAAGAAGGTCTTGTAAACAGCTGATGGTGTTCAGGGTGCAATTCATCCAACCCAACATAATAAAGTTTTAAACTCCACTGGTTAGAAGAAGTGGGTCTCTCTTGACATTAAATGAAGTCTAAGATAACAATCTCAGATGCAAACACCTCCACCACAGCCAGCCACACACAGCCTCTTGAGATGGTTTTGCATTTCTGGGGGGATCATATGTGTCTTACCATTCCCCAGGACCCTGAGATGATCATGCTGCAGCTTGCAGGACAGGGAGGTGATGCTGAAGAGCAGTTGAATCTTCCCCACTCCAACCTGCAAAACCAGCACTACAGAAAGAGCTTCTTGCTGAAGGAAGGCTGTGCCAGCCAGAGGTGCAGTGTGAAGGGAATAGATCTTCAGGAAATGATAGGAAAATTTCAGCGGAGCATGAAGGAAGCTTTCAGCTGCTCTGCAAAAGCAGGAGCTGGCACATTCCTTTGTGCTGAAGCTGGGCAGGATGGATAAGCTGTGTGCACAGAGGGTGCTCTGGCTGCTGCTGGTCTCCTGGCTGTGTGCAATCACAGAACACAGCCTTACAAACATGCCAAACCCCTACCCACTTTTTTTTCCCAAGCCTCTTCCCATTCCCTCTCCTCCATCCTGAAATATCCCTAGCAATTCAGATGCCATCACTCTCTGGAAAATGTGGGTGGGAATCACAGGCAATTAACAAAGGCAAACAAAGTTCATGTAGAAAAGTGCCAGTTCAGTTCTGAGTGGTAGGCAGACTTTTTGGATCAGAGCACTTTTCAAGCTCATGAAGAAGATAGGCTGACAAACTTAACTTGTTCACAAACAATGCTGTCAGTCAAAAATGAGGCACTGAAGTTTCACTACACTAGAAGGTGTGACACCTGTAACAGAAGGTATCAGCAAGGAAGAAGAGGAAACAGTTGAAACTTCCCAGCATTTCTGTGTGTTAGCATTTGAGTCATAGAATTGCAGTTCGAGAAAGGGGGTGTACAGGTTTGCTGCATTTAGCCTAGAATTTAGTCCTTCAGAAGTTCCAAAATTGTGACAGAGTGCACAAATGAGACAGTAACTACTTCACTTTTTAAAATGAGTCATAAAAGGTATGGACAGTACTCTTTTTCCACTTCTTTAGCAATTAAAGTAATTTCTCAAGGATAAGAAATACTTACAAAAGAAATCCATTAATTTAATGCTATGCATTTTTCCCAAAAGATATTATTGCATAAAATGCCACACAGAGGTACAGAATGAACCTGGATGAAGCCAGTGAGGGGTTCAGAACAGCCTGCAAATTCATTGTAAATGTAGGAAAGTTTACTGAAATAGTGCACAGAAACTTATAAGAATTAATTAACTTTCAGCAACATGGGAGAAAGATATTCACTTTGTGTCTTAGTGAGTGAAAAAACCCATTTATTTATATAAGATGACATTTTCATAAATTTTCACTGGAAACTGTTTTTAATTGCATCTTCTATTTATGCTCACAACAAATATGATGTGTTTTACATGGCATTATATATCAGACAGCATTATCAAAAGGGCTGTCTTCATTCATGGATGTTGTTATTCATCAAAATAATTAAATTTCTGATAGGTTACTCTATCCATATTGATTCTTTGGAACATCTCTTCAGGACCTAGATGCCAACCACACCAGCAATCTTCTTCATCTTAATGAAGGCTGGCTGAGCAAGGTCAAAAGATGACCCATTTCCTTAAGCTTAAGAGCAAGATGAAAAGGGTTTGTCATGAAAAGAGTAGCATATAGTAACAAAAAAACCTCCAAAACATATGGATATTTTTCAGAAATAAGCTCACTCCAATATATTTCAGAGTAATGTGTAGTCAGCTATATGCTCTAGGCACTCTCTACAAGGAGGAAAGAATGTATGCAAACTTTGTGACCAGTTTTCTGTATTCTGTATTCTGAGATCTGTAACTTGGAGAGGAGGGAACACATATTTGAAAGTTTTTCATCTTTCAAACTTAGTTCTGTTTGTCCCAAAGACAACACATTCAACTCTGCACAGACATCAGCAAGTCAAAAACTGAGCCTGAAAACATTTGATTCAGTTTTAAAAACATACATAACCTTTAAAAATTGTTACAAGACTAATTTTTAGACAAAGCAAAGGGTGAGTGGTATTGTTGCTTGTAACAGCCAAGGATCTCTAGAATTAGAAGTAACTGGCATGCAAACAAGGATAGAACAAGCAGATACAGTTGACTCACTTTTGGAAAGCATCTAGAGATTCACTGCTTTCCCAGCTACCAGAAGCTGAGGACTGAAGTGTGTGTGATATTCAAGCTGTAAACTGTAAGTGAGAATCTATTCTCTGTGATGAGTACTCTAAAATAAACAGAGCATGCTTGCCTCGAGAACATCTAAAAAACTCTTTAGAAATGGCAAATACTAGTTGTCCACCAAGCTTTCAATAAGCTAATGAAGTATCATTTTCCACATTATATTTTTGAGTTTTCAGAATTGTTTGTACTTAAAAAGAAGCTGAATTAAGGAAAAATAGGAAGGAGAAAATGTCTAAAATGCAAGCAACACAAAAAATAGTAAAATAGTTTATTCCTGGTATTTTAAAATCCTATTAAATTTTGGCCAGCCTCTTTGAATTGAAATGACAGAAAATAGATCATAATAAAGGCTGAGTTTTCAGATTGAGATCTAGTAATTAAAACATAGAAAAACCTGTGAAGAAATGACAATTTCTATATTCTCTGCAGAGAAAGGACAGCATGCCAGTAAAGAGCAGGAGTAAGATGGCAAAATGCATAGTGAGAATATGAAGAAATATCAAGGACATGCTCATTGTGTAAGTTTTGCTAGCTGGGAATAGGGAATGAAGCTGTGAACCTTAGAGAAAAGTAGCGTGTCTAGTTAGTTACAGACTGTGTCACAGGTATGTAAATACAAATACGTGCTGGTGTTAAATGGGTGGCTTTGAACCTGTCTCTTCTTGGATGAACTACTTGATTTTACAGTGCTGACTTTGAATGAAACAAGCACATGCCATGCACTTGGTGATTTGGGAAGGCTGGGTTTGAAATGCAGTGCCCAGCTCTGCAGTCTTGCCTTGTGTGGAAACAGGGCTGAACCCAGTCACAGCCTGTGAGCGAACAGCCAGTTGAACTGAGCCTTTGGTGCAATCGTTTTTGCACGAGATGCACCCAACTGTTTGTTTAACCAGCACTGGCTGGGAAGTACTGCTGTTAGCAGCTCCAAGTAGTATTTATACATACCTACCAATACCTCTCATTACCTGCTGACTTGTATTTGCCCCTAAGGCAGATTGATGGTGTGTTTTTGTGCATACAGTTATATTACTGCGTTTGAAAAAGAGAAATAAGTAGAATTGAACCTGTGAGAAAAGGGAACAACAACAGCTTATAACTGTATGGCAAAATGTTTATGGATCTCTATAAGTAGAAAATTCACTCCTTAGCTATTGAAACACTTTTGTTCTGACCTTTTAAGTAAGAAAAGTCTTTTATGTATATAATTTTACACCATATGATCTCTGTGTGGGTACCACATAACAGATTCATCACAGATATTTTTTCTCAAGGTCATTTTCCAGGTTTTTTTTTTTCCCATTTTATTTTTAAGGGATTTTCCATTCTATGTAGAACACTTAAATCCCTGAAATCTGACTCACTCCAGGAAAATCTGTGTGAGTGAGGACTGGCAGAGTTTGGGTTGATTGAATGGCATGCTTTTAAAAGTCAGTGATCAAGGGACGGTGTTTTTTTAAAATTCAACCCTCACAGTAAATAATATAAGGGAAATTCTGTCTGGGGACAGGAGATGGGATAGCTGCTGCCTTTTCTTGTTGGTATTCATCAACAAGAAAAAGATTTGCCTTATTTGCCATTTCAGCAAATCTGATGTTGGACAAGTGATTGGACAAGGACTGGCAACTCTTTCCTAGTGCTGTGATTCAAACAAAATCATTACTGCTTCAAGTCTGGCCACTACAGGCAGACCTTTCTTTTGCTCCTGAGAGCTCATAAACTTAGGAGAAGCTGACATGAATGTTCATTGTTCCATCAGAAAAAAAACTGCATGTTGGACAGAATTTGACAAGACAATTGTCTAACAGTAAAGACAATTGAACAGAGACTGCCAGAGGCAAACTACGTAAATTGGATCTTTTACACCTTGCCATACCTCCCTAAGTGGGATTTACAGCAGAAACAACATAAATCCAACAGCCTTTTTTCCCAAGCTGTTAAGATATGTTATCTAATTTCATCTTAGTACATATACATATTCACAGCAAAAGCTCATTTATAGACTTGCCTTAAATAGGAAGCTGAGATTTAAAGTTCATGTGGCTCATTTATTTAATGCAAGTCAGTTTGCACAGTCTCACTTTACAGCCCATATCAAGGCATCACAAGAGCGTAGCCAACAGGTTGGAAGTGACTATTCCCCTCCATTTATCAGTTGTGAGGCCACATCTCTGGTCACATCTGGGTTCAGTTTGGGGCTCCTAGTGCTGGAAAGACATTGGTAGGCTGGAGTAAGTGCAACAAAGAGACAGCAAGATGATTGAGGCTGCTGAGTTACATAACAATCAAAGCAGTGTTGAGGGAACCGAATTTTGTTCAGCCTCAAGGAAGCCAAGAATGAATGGAAATCTAACTAGTGTTCAGAACTAGGAGGAGCACAGGGCTAGGACAAGATGCACTTAGAACAAGCTGGAACATGGAAAAGTCTGATTTGATAAAAAAAAAAAATTGTCTTACTTTGAGAATTGTTGGCAGGATGGCCTCCCCATTGAGGGCCGTATCTCTCACTCAGAGATACTCAAAACTCTCCTGGAGAGACACAACCTGCTGCATCTAGACTTGATTTGATAAGGCTGGATGTGAAGATTTTTGGAAGTTCCATCCAACACATTGTTCTGTGATTCAATGACTCATGGCTTATCATGTTTTTTTGGTATGGAAATTTGAGTGCACACAAAGTATCCACAGTTGCTTTGGAGGTGATCACCCAGCAGCTCATTTCATATTGAACAGCCCATTTGCTACTTGACTCTTTCTGCCCTTGATGTTAGTGTTTTCATGGCTTTTGGTTCAAGGCAGTGTTTATGGGGCCATTAAATCCCACTCTTCTACAAGCAATAAAAAATACTGGTTTTTATTAGAAATGCATATCCATTATACATTTCAGTTGTGGCTGAACACAGAATTGCCTTGTAACAGGGAATAGCACCTCCTTTCTCTAGCATGGGAAGCCAGCCCTTACCAGCAAAACAACCTCTAGGAAATTGCACTTCTTGGCTTCTTCCAGGAACCTTGGAAGTGTAAGTAAGGAACAGCCTTCCCCTAGCTATGGAATCCTGAGCTGGGCAGATTATAAAAATTTGTAGCATTTCACTATACCCTCCAAGACATTAGAAGTAGTCAAAATTAGAAATGTTAAGTTAGAAGGAATGTGCAGAGTAGGGCAAAACAGCAATACCCTGAGATCAGTGGAAAGCCACTGCTGACTACTTGTCAGAGAAGGAAAGGAAAAGATTTCAGGCTGTCACAGACATGTATTATACAAGTGCTGTAATTACTAAAACTTGTGGCATGCATTTATGTCTGTTGAGAGATCAAAAAATAAATCCTACAATTGGATTGACTGGGGAAATGAATAAACAGGGGTAGGAGAATTGAAACTCCTGGCTCTTTATTTAGTCATCAAAGAAATCTATTTTGCAATAAGCTAGGGGCATTCCATTAACAGCCTCAGAAGTACTGAAGGACTAAGAGCAAGGCCCTTCCTGAAGAGATAGCCTGAATTAGTAAAGATCCAAGGGGGTTCACAGGACATGTTTTGAATTTCAAAAACAACTCTAAATCACTGGAATTACTCCTTGATGCTCCCTTAACATTCTCTGCTGTAGATAAGGGCATATTATTTATTGAGCATTACCTTTGACAAGGGAAATGCTTTTGTACCGAGTCTCCTTTTGAAGAAAAAGATGGCAGAAAAGGGAAGAAAATGTTGCTGATCCCTAAAACTACCTTAAGTATGAATGCAAATTTACCTAAGTGTCAGGAAGTAAAGTGGTATTCCTATTCGGGAGAACAGCTTCTGCAAAGTTTGGGAAGAAAATCGTTTAAGTATCAGTGCTAGCAGCCATAGAGAAAGCAGTCTCCTAGTTCCTATTCTAGGGAACTGTGACCAGGGCTGAAGCACGTTTTGGTAAATCAGGTCCCCCAGATTTAGGGTACTGAGGAGACAGTCCCTTGAATGTCAGCTGGACCCTATCAGAGGCACAGTAATGCTGACTGGCACTAGGTCTCTGTCAGGCTGGCTGGCAGGAGAGCTGTTTTGAAAGGTTATTGGTATAGAACCAAATAAAAGCAGCAGCTGTTGTCTTTACCTTTCCAGCCTTGTAAATAAATATGAAATATTTTATTTTGTTCTTGACAGAATATGTAAATGCTTTATTCATCCTTACACCTGTTCTGGCAACCACATTTGAGGATCAGAAAATCTGTGCAAGCTGCGGTGTTTGTAAGCAAGGATTTCAGCAGTTGTTCGGGGCAAAGGCATCCTCTTTATGCTGCTCCAGAAGGCATCTCGGGCACTGGGAAAGCTAGGGAGCAGGCTCGGGTGTGCGGCACGTACACCGGCTCGGGTCTGGCACGACTCCCTCTTTTTCCAAATCCCTGCTTGAGGCTGGCAGCGCTGCCACCGCTGGTTCCGGAGCGTTGGGCAGCCGGCACATCCCGAGCGGGGGGCAGCCGGCACATCCCGAGCGGGGGGCAGCCGGCACATCCCGGGCGGGGGGCGGCCGGCACATCCCGAGGTCGGTGCGGCCGGCACATCCCGGGTGCGGGGCAGCCGGCAGATCCCGAACGCGGCGCATCCCGAGCGCGCTGCCCGCCGCCTTCCCCGCTCCCGGAGCCCGGAGCCCGGCAGGCGGAGCCGGCGCCGCGCCCCGCCCGAGCCCTTCCCCGGCGGCGGGGCCGCCCCGCCCGTGCCGCCCTCCCGGCGTGCGGGGGCCGCCGCCGCCGCCTCCAAACTTTGTACGGGGCGAGCGGCGCTGCGGCCCCGCCGCCCGGGAGGGGAGAGCGGCGGGAGCCGAGCCGGGCGGCGGAACCGGGGCAGCCGCCCCGCTGCGGAGCGAGGGCTCCGCTCCCCGCCCTGCCCTGCCCTGGCACAGCGGCTCCCGGGCAGCAGCCGGCCGTGCCTCGCTCGCCTGCTCGGGGCGAGAGGAAGGTAAGAACGGGAAGGGGGACGGAGCGGCGCTCCCGGCACGGCGCGGCGGCGGGATCCCCTCAGCGCCCGGGCACGGATGTCTGCCCCCGGGCACGGATGTCTGTCCCTGGGATAGGTGTCTCCCCCCCGGGATGGGTGTCTGCCCCCGGGATGGGTGTCTGCCCCCGGGACAGGTGTCTCCCCGCCCGGCATGGGTATCTCCCGCCGGGAGCAGCGCACCGGGGGCCGGGAGGGAAGCGGCGCCGCATCCCAGAGGCGCGTTTGCTGCCAGCTGCGCCGCCGGCAACCCCAGCCCCTTCCCCAGCGCAGGCACTGCGGTCCTGATGGGAATGCTGCTTGCTAATGTAATCACGTATTCTGCCCTTTTTGCTTACTTGCTCTCAGAACCCGTGTAAATCCTCTTTGGGCCTTTCTCGGCCGAAAGTTAGATGCAATTTTGTGCCTGACCATGAGGATCTGGCTGCTGGGGGGGGAAAAATGGGAAAAAAGCCCCGGTGTGGTGCAGTATGCAAGGTGTGCCAGTAAATGCTATCACCTGGAGAGTTTATCCCAAAAAAAAAGAGCAGAAAGGGTCCTGTCAAACACTACCTGGAGTGTCACCTCAGTTTTATCCCCATTTTTTGAAAGCAATTGATATCTTGCCCACAGAACTGTCCCACTGACCACGTCAAACTTGTCCAGTTTATTTCATCACTTGATGACACACGAGCTCATTTCTCTTTTAAACCGTGGTTGTCCTTTATTTCTCCCTCAGCTTTGTCTTATTGACAAGACCAAAGCATCTTTCATCAGCCTGAATAGGGCAGTAACAAATAAAATAAAAGTTTCAGAGCAAGAGAAGGCTTTGCTAAAAAGAAGGAGTTGCAAGAAGGAATCAACAGAAAGTCAGGGACTAGAGAAATAGGTGAAACTACTTTTGGGAAGAAAGGGAAGCTATGTTTTTTGGCTGAGCCTGGATTTAGGGCAAAGAAGGGAAAGAATTTATATTTGTCAGCCCTCTCACCTTTCTACTGATGTGTATGACATTACCTGCATTGAAAAAAATTATGAGATTTTGAAGCATCTGACAGTCCTGGGAACTCACCAAATCTCTACTGTAATAATGTATGGAAGAGTAATTCCTAGGTGTAGGAATGGGTCAAAGGAAAGTGCTCATCACAGTTCTCAACTTCTGCATAGCCATGATTGTGCAAATTGTGGTGGGTCTCTCACATTTCTAACCTGGTGGACTAAAGGTGTATTGATAAGGAATCCCTTAGGCTTAGGCTAGTAGTTGAGCACCGATTATACTGCTAAAATCAGTGATGTACACTAGTATGAGCAGCTGGCACATCTCAGCTACATGTCTTGTGGTGCTTCACCTCTCAGGCTTACACTATTAATTGTTGAATTAATGTAGGCTAAACAGTATGGCATAATTCTGACCTGTTTAGCTGGGAGGAAAATGCCTTTCCACTCATGCAGTCGATCTGCTTCTTTTGCAAAATAGCTTGCCCTGAGAAATTCTTTGGGATGTGTTGTGCGGGATAGAAGCAAGCAAAAAGTGTTCAGTCTCCTGCTGGCAGCCAACACTCCTTTCTCAGTTTGGAAACCATTCTGAAGGATGTCAGTCACTGATAGTTACTGGGAACAGAGGTAGGGATGAAAATGGATCTCTGTTCCTCTGAAGGGACCCCATTTCCTCTGTGAAATGTTTCTCTGAAGATGGAAGGAATTGAACGGAGCTGATCAAAAAAGAACAAGAATTTTTTAAGAGCCATGTTCACCCAAACACAGCTGTTTATTTAGGCAGACTTGAATTTGAGAAGGGCTAAGCAATGTGTAGCACTCGATGGCAAGAAAGTGACATTTCTTCTCTACGCTTGCTTTCCTTAGGGAAGGTAATGAACGGGGAAGTCGAGTGAATAACTCAGGGCTGCCTTTCCCCTTGGTGGCAAACAGTGGTGTTTTATTGGTAAGTTTGCTTGGCACTGGTAATTTCTTATTCTTTTCCCAGGCCAAGGAAAGGCCAGGTTCTCAGTCCTTGGTTAGCATGCCCCTCATGCTCTGGGCAGTTTTCATGGGGACATGTACTTTTTTACATTGGACTGAAGTCCAAGTCAGCAGCTGATTGTAAACCATTCATATATTGTTCCTACCAAAGTCTTAGGGTAGCACAGAATTTGGCTCAGCCTGTGTAAGAAAGGGAAAAAATAGTGATTTTTATGCCAGTGGTGAAATTCTTACTGAGTTCAGGAGGGGAATGATTTGCTCTTCGCTATGGCTGCAGTCAGAAGTGAATGCCTGATTGGCAGCCTCCAAGGAGCTCTGTTTTCTGAAACATCACACAGAAAGGAAATATCATGTATAACTGTGTTTCAATTGTTTCTTGAATTGATTTCAGCACGAATAAGTTATGCTGTCATTTCAAAGAAATGCTATTATTTCCATTCTGTTTCAGTGGTATTTTTTATTTGCCTCATGGTACAAACTATTGTAAAACAAAGTTTCTTAAAGAAAGATCCCAGCAATTAGCTCACTGATGTTAAGGAAGGGCATAAACATGTAAGAATTTAGTAACTATTTAAAGGAAACACTTTTCATTAAGGAAAAGCTGGAAGATTATTATGCTAATAACAGTCTGGATGGTGCTGTTCCATGTAGAATTCACATAGATATTACTGGAAGATTTGTGCTAAATAAGCACTAGTTTTATGTAGTGGATTGTAAAAAAAATTATATGCTGCCCAGCAGGATCTTAATCCTGCATTTACTTAGGCAAACTTTGTCATTGGAATGCTTTTGAAATCTGTTCCAATTTTCAGCAGGAGTCATGCCTAAATAATATTACTGGATCAGCCTTCAAAATGTAAGGGCAAGAGAATTCAAATATATTAAGCCAGATCTTCTCTTAATCCTGCAATGTAGCATGTGGGTTAGGAAAGAGATGTAGCTTTAGCTCTTTCCTTCTTGTCTTAGCCCATGTGGACCAATTTCTCCACTTGTTCTTGTACGGTTTTGTTTTCAGGGTCAGCTCTGTGGCTTAGACCAGGCTGCTGCAAGGATGGGGCCCCTGGAAGCAGTAGGTGAGGACAACCAGACAGATGAAATGAAAATGGAGCTGTTCACTAAGCTGTACTTGACAAGATACACCACACCACTCAACGAATTGGCTCTGGACCCTAAACCAGAACTGAAGGACAGCACAACACTTGTTGAAGTACAGATAATTCTTATCTTTGCCTACTGCTCCATCATCCTGCTGGGAGTGATTGGAAACTCCCTCGTGATCCACGTGATCATCAAGTTCAAGAGCATGCGCACAGTGACTAACTTCTTCATTGCCAACCTGGCAGTGGCTGACCTGCTGGTGAACACTCTGTGCTTGCCCTTCACTTTGGTTTATACGCTCCTGGGCGAATGGAAGCTGGGCCCGGTGTTGTGCCACCTGGTGCCCTATGCCCAGGCCCTTGCTGTCCACGTGTCCACTGTCACTTTGACTGTGATCGCTCTGGATCGTCACCGCTGCATCGTCTACCACTTGGAAAGCAGAATCTCTAAGCGGATCAGCTTCCTGATTATAGGAGTTGCCTGGGCAGTCAGTGCCCTGTTGGCAAGTCCTCTGGCCATCTTCCGTGAATACTCATTGATTGAGATCATTCCTGACTTCAAGATTGTTGTCTGCTCTGAGAAGTGGCCAGGGGAGGGGCAGCTCAACTATGGCACCATCTACAGCATCTCCATGCTCCTGATCCAGTATGTTCTGCCTCTGGCAGTCATCTCCTATGCCTACATCCGTATTTGGACCAAGCTCAAGAACCACGTTAGCCCCGGGGCAGGGAATGACCACTATCACCACCGGCGCCGGAAAACCACCAAGATGCTGGTGTGCGTGGTTGTGGTGTTTGCTGTCAGCTGGCTGCCCTTTCACACCTTCCAGCTGGTCAGTGACATTGACAGTCAGGTGTTAGACCTGAAAGAGTACAAACTGATCTACACGGTGTTCCATGTCATTGCCATGTGCTCCACGTTTGCTAACCCCCTCCTCTATGGCTGGATGAACAACAACTACAGGACGGCCTTCCTCACGGCCTTCCAGTGTGAGCAGCGGCTGGACTCCATCCACCCTGAAGTATCAGCAGCTTTCAAAGCCAGGAAGAAGCTAGAAGCCAAGAGGATTCAGTTCCCTGGGGACTCTTTCACGCAACCTACCAATGTCTAAGATGTCTGACTGTAAAGAAGAAATAAGTATGTTGTGGACAAAGGGATGAACCCATTTTGGTACATGCATTTTCAATGCGTAGTTTTATTCATAAATGGTGAAAGAACAGTAGCAGGAAAGTCAAGGCAGGTATTATGATTTGAGGGGAGTTAATTGATGCTAAGAGTATGTAAATATACAACTGCAAGGAAGTAAAAGGGAGAGGCTTAGTTTATGGCTGTCTCTAACAGGGTAAATATAAAACTACTCCATCCCTCCCATATCTTCTTGTCAAGTCTAAATGACAAGTGCAGGGTTTGCTGGTTTTGCTGGAGGAAGGCAAATGCTAGATTTGTAGCATAGGAATATTGGTGGTGGGAGTGGGTAGTTTTTATATTTGATGTGAAAATCAGGGAGTGCAGAAGTCTGCCAGGAGAAAGAAACATGTCTGGTGGGAGAATCTGTGTTGGTTAAACCTCAAACTTTTCAGGCCCCTTTTCTCCTACAGGCATCTTTTGCAAAGACAAGGGAATTAAGAAGAGAAATATGTTACTTCTTTTTGACTTGTGCTAGACTATTTCAAGCCAGAGCATTTGAAATAGATTAGGTGGTGAAAACAGAAAAGAAAAGAGAAACAAAACCCACCCAAATACTGGATTCAGTGAGAGGAAAGGTCAAGTTTCTACATAAAATGGAATGTGGGTTTTGGCCAATCGAATGGGGTAAAAAGTCATCCCTTAAGAATTGGAGTTTATGCTGGTGAGAAAATCACGAGCCTGTGACTTGATCAGTCATTCCCTGCAGATTCCTGCCTTTCATTCTGCTCTGGGAACAGCTCACAAATGCAGTGCTTCAAAGTGGCATTTGAGGGCAGGGAATGCAGGCTCAGGTCTTCTGTGAGCACTTCATAAACTGCTAATATTTTCATTTTCAGGACCTGCTTAAATGTCTAATGTGTTATTAACTCCACAGGCTTTGAATTGTGGCTGCTTCTGCCTGGATAATAAAACAGCAGATAATTCTGATCCTCTGGAAAGGCTGCTAGATGGTAAAGTGCTTTTCCTTATTGTGGTTTTATGTCACATATTCATCTCGTCTCAGAGCTTTTTCCATCTTTAGCCTTTGTGAAAATTAAGAACATCTGAATGACTGTAACCTAATAACAGTATGCTATGTTTATGTGATAACTTATCAGTTATTCTGCATGCCGTAGTTAATAGCTAAATTCCTTTTTTTGCTCAGGTATAAAATTTTAATCTGTTTACCATGTTGTACACAGCAATGTTCAACTCTTCTGTGTCTTTGTTAAGCCTCTTTGAACTCATTAAAGAGATGAAGAAAATTTCAATCCGTGTTTATTCCCAGCTGCCCTGTTGCTTATCTAGAATAAAAACAAGTGTGATATTTTCACTTGAAGTCTAGTTTGATGGCTACATTTCAGCAGCCTCATTTTTTCCTTGGATTTTTTTTTATTCCTAAATTCATTATGTTCTCTCTTACAAATTAAAACCCAATAAAACTCCAGTGCTGAAATGTTTGCAATGTAATGAATGGTATCAGGTCTTTATCAAGTGGAGAAATTCATCTTTGTGTATTCAGTATTTGACACCATCCTTTAAATACCCATGAAATCATTTGGACTTGGATTTTCATGAGCAGAAAAGGGAGGTCTAGAGAATTAGCTAGTGTTTACTCGAGCAGAAAAAAGTATCCATCATTCTTAAACAGTTGTACAAAAATAGATTAATTCTCTACCATGTTCAGGACATGATATTGCCCACAAGTTATTTTTATCTGAATATTAATAATATCCAAAATGTAAAACTCTTATGGGTGAGGAAGGATTATAGAAGTGTGCAATTATTATGGACATCAATCACATGTATCACTTGACTCTGAACCCTTCATCAAAAGTATTATTACTACAAATAGCCTCCTTTATTTGAAACGTAAATGATTTAAAAGTTCTGTTTCAACTCCTTTAAGCCTGTTAGAGTGTGGTGTATAGACAGTTTTGAAGTAACCATGACAGTGTGTGCAAAATCTATAATTGCCAGACTAATTCTCTGTAATTTTAAGTCTGCTTTACATCATCCTGTATAAGAGCAATTAATTACAAATAATCTTTCCATTCATTTCATGGCATCTTTATTTTATGGCTTCCTGAGCTTTCTCTGCAGCCATCATGCTGAGCCAGAACTGGTGTACTAGTTTACTGGATGGCTTTCCTCTCTGCCTTGTGGAGGTGGTGCCTTGGTCAGTGCCTGCTTTAGGGTAAAAAACCCATGCACAGTGTCCCACTCAAGGTGTGGATTTTCCCACTGGCACTTGAAGAGGGGATGTGGAAGAGCCAGCACTGACTTATGTCTCTTGCATTGCTTAGTCACTCCTGGGACCTGGCTCCTGCATGAGCACAGCTACACACTTTAGTACCCATCACTAGGGATGTTCCTAGGAAAACACAGCATTTTATCATCAAAAGCAATGATGTAGCAATATCCCTCAGGGTTGCCCCAAATTCCAGCTGTCAGAAGGATCTGGGAATTCAGGGTTCATCCCCATTTCCCTGTAAGGGAAAGTGAACCTGTAAGCAATATCTGACCACTGGACTGAGAAGTCTGCAGGGGACATTCTGTTTTGCCTGAAATAGGAACCAGGATCCAGGTCTCCCCATTCACCTATTAATGCTTTAATGATATTTTTAAGGCATTATATTATTTTCCTGTTGCTTAGGTACAGGTTTCATACAAAGCCAAAGAATAACAACAGCATTCACCCATTGCATAATTTGCTAGTGGGCAGCAGGGCATCCCATCCAAAAGGAAATGTCATCAGTGGTTCAGAGCAAGAATTTGAACTAACGTACCTCAGTTCTCATCAGTGTGACTGAGCCAGCACACTGCAGCCTCTCCTCAGGCAGCAAAGTATTTCTTTTTAGAGCTGTTCTATTGTTCAATTAAACATTGAATATCATGGTTTTATGGGCAGGAACTTATGACCTTTGCATGGCACTCAGGTTCAGGGACAAGGATATCAGAACAGATACAGACAATTTAGGCTAGGCCTCCTCCCTTATTCTCCATGAGTACATCAATTATAAAGATACTGCAGCACAGGCAGGATGAGCTCACTGGGACTAGTGCTATGCTGATCTTTGATATTACAGAAATGAGATCTATCTACCACATAGATGCCATCAGATGTGATGTAGGATCCTAGCTGGTCATCAATTTTCTCTTGGCCTCCGTGGAAGAGGATGTTTTGATGCCTTGCAAGTTTTACAGGCAGAAATGTGTCTCCAGTCTCTGGCAGCAGCGCAGTCCTGAATGGTCCCTTATTGTGGATATTCTCAGTTCAGTTGAAGAAAGAACAGAGATAATTTCTCCCAGGCTAAGCCTGGGAATCTTAGAGGAAAAATTAAAACAATTATTATCTCTCTCTCTGTGGCTGTTATAGATATGGTTCTCCAGAGTGTGCTATTCATAGTCACCAACAGAGTGAGATGTTTCTACTTTGAGACCAATCCAGTGTTACCTTAGCGAGTCACATTATAAAAGACCCGCTACTTTCATTAAATGCCTTTCCCTTCTGATCCACCTGGAGACTGGAGTCTTTCTTTCCCTCCCTGACTCAACAGCATCATGTTATTCCATAGGTGCAGCTGCAGCTCTGTGCTCTCCCAGCTCTGGCAGGGCACCAGGCAGCTCAAGCCTGGAGGCAGAAGAGCTGCACTCGTGCACTTTCCTGAGGCTGTCGTGCGTTTGCCTCGGAGGAGAGCACAGCGCTCTGCTGCTTCTGGACAAGTTCTAAAGTCACATTGCCTGTACAGGGTACAGCAAGGGCCTACAAGTGGAGAAGCAGTACTGAGTGAGCTTGCTAGGGTTTTATGGGAAGCCAGTGAAGATGAGGTTTTGGTAAGTGGGGACAGTGCTGAAGCCTCTCACTGGCCCTGTGAGTAAATAGCCTTCACTGAGAATTGTGACCTCCACTCAGGGCTGCTGCCTATGACTGAACAGAAAGATTTTCTCAGATTGTTAATGTGAGAAAAAAATAGATTTGAGGCCATAATTTGAGGCCATAAGCAGTTAAAATAAAAGGACTAAGCCCTGACAGCAAATGGGTTTAATATGCATATCTATTAATATATAAATTGTACGTCAGAGCTGTGCAGAAGTTGTTCTGTAGAATGAGTCTGTAGAAAATAGTTGTCTGTCTGTATAACCCTGCTTCTATACAATGTGCAATGGACATACATACCTTGTCAACATACTAAGTTAGATAACACTAAGAGTAATAACAGAATGGAAAACACTACCTGCATTTCATCTGTCAGACCACAAAAAAATCACTGAATTCACTGATTAGTATAATCCATTTCCTTGCTTCATAGTTTCTAAACTCTCTCTAGGATTTTCTTACTTTAATCCAGATCATGACCTTAAGGGATGAATTTTGTCTTTGGATGCCTGAGTTATTTACCTAATACTGTCATTATAAATGCCACTCCACAATAGGGAAACTACTTTGTGCCAAATTACAGGTTCTTTGCCCTGAAAAGCTATGAGATGTATGTAAATCCATGCAAGACTGGTTTCACTAAAGACCTGTGTACTGCGGTACAAATGCTTATTTATGCAATCAGTAGTGATTTTCATATTTCCAATTGGCTGCCATTTTAAAGGAAATTCGTACAAGTGTAGTGAAGAACTCTGAGGCTGGTAAAGCTGGAGAAGTAAGAAAGTCACAGGATGGTAAGAAAATCACAGGATGAGCTGCTGCTTCAAGAAGAAAGAAAGAGAGAGCAAAAACGAGGCTAGTGAAGATGTCATTGATTTATAGACTTTTGTTCTTCCTTTAGTCAGACCAGTGAGAGAAACGTGTAGAAATGAAACCAGGCCAAATGAAGACATATGTACGAGGGACAGCGTTGCCCAGGGAAACTGAGGAACTTTCAGAAGAAATTCCTGTGATTGTTTGAGCCTTAGAACTCACATCATGTTCTCGAGCCAGTAAACCCGGATGTGTACATTACTCCACCTAAATGCAATACAGCTGAACAGCTCTGTACTGATAAGGTATCAGAAGCAATGGATGTGTTATTAATTCTAGCCAGGATATGGGATGAATAATGCATACAAGCTCCTCATAAGCTCATTTCAGATGGGATATATGAAAAAAATGGTGCTTGTATTAAAATCTTTTCCCTCTCAGACTTCACTGAGCTCCTGTGGAAGCAAGAGAGCTTCAAACTCTAAAACTTGAAGACAGTGGAATTAGGTATCTGAGGGATGGATGGAGGCACAGTGTAGCTCGAAAACGTGATTATAATTTTTGTTTTGCTGATCTGCATTGGAGAAAAGGCTGTAGTTTGCCTCTTGGACCTGCAGCTGAATTGCACAACTGGAGTTTATATGAAACAGACTTTTATTTGCATGCTTCACAACCCTCATAATCTACTAACTCTGCTATGCATGATATCTTCAACAGCAGAATCCATGCTTACACATTTATTGGGTCAAACTATTTTTTATCCTTTCAAGTTTGCATAGAAAAAGAGAAATTTAGGACAATTCTCCTATTTATTATCATCCTTCAAAATCAGTTATTTGTAGCCAGCTGGATTTTAAAGTTTTTTGGCAGTACTGTAACTTAGTAATCTATTTAAGGTAGCCAAGGTGGTGAAACAGCCAGCCTTGTTCTCATTGCACTCTGGATTGGGGCAAGCACATCTCAGCAGAGCCTGGCTACAGCTGCTCACCAAATCAAAGGTGAGGCCAAGATACCATTTCCCAGTGGATTCTGAGGATTGGTCCCAGAATCCTGAGCTGAGGAAATATTTTTCAGTTTTTCAGTGCTTGGAATCTTGGTTTATGCTGCTGTGAGGACAAAGCAGCACGTTGCATTTGGCAGCATCCTTCATCCTGGTTACACTCTAAAGTAGACAGCTCCACAGGTTGTAAGTGTGCAAGTGCCACATGTCTGCTGCCTCTCCAGTTCAGTGTAGCCCAGCTTCCAGAGAAGCTCTCAAACAGAGCTGACAGAAAGTGTTTCACAGGTACCCTTGGACTGAGCACGTGGAACTCTCCCTGTCACAGGGACACTGAGGGCATGAGTGATGACAGGGTTGCTGTGACAATTCCTCTCAGGGAGCTCATCCTTAGCTCTGATTAAAACTTGGTCTTGTACCTCCCACTCTCTGGAGCATTGAGGTGGCCTGAGGCACCAAAAGCTGATGGCCACTTCACATTAATACATGAAGTGAGTGGTGGTAGACTGGCACTTCGGCAGTGCCTTTCTTCTCTGTGCCTCCATCAGCTGTACTGCTCATTGCAGAACTGAACTGGCATGAAGATCCATGGGGAAAAATGTTTTACAGATAAGAAGTGTTAATGTTCTTGTACTGACACTAACACTGGCTGATGGGTGGTTTTGCAAAATAGAAATACTTTATGACAGAGCTGGGTGCAGCTGTGGTGGGATGGGGGTGTGCAGCAGCAAACGTCTCCTCTGTCACCACAGCATGAGGAAGATGCTTGCACAGAACCACACAGAACTTGTTCAGGCCAGTATGATGTGCAGGAATCAAGAAACCTCTTCCAGTTTAATTCCTGCTTCTGTAGGTGACAGGTGAAAATTCAGTGTTAGTGATATACTATGGTATTCGGTGTTGAGATCTCTCACAAGGCATATTAAGCCAGAGGAATGATTGCAAGGACAAGTAGAACTAAAAATTATGCAAGGGTGAAGCTATAATAAAGTCATTCTCACTGTGCATAGCAAGTTTGCTTTTTTCCAAGTTAAAATTCCATGGTTATCTCAGATAACTGGAATCAAAGGTAGAGAAAAGAGAGGAAGAGAACTCATTGCATTCAGAATCCTTATTTTATTTGCTTGTTTTCTTCTAATGGGGCAGCAAAAGGGCTTATATCCAGCTCAGTGTATAATTGATTACCAGGACATAAATTGAAATGAAAAATCATGCTCTCCATAATTGCTATTCAAAAGCCTAAGCTTGCAATATTCCCTGAAAGTATGCTTTCTGATTTATCTATGCCATTCATCATGCTTCCCCTCTTAGTACTTGTGCCTGTGCCATGAATTTCTGATTTTAAACCTCAGAAAAAGCTGCCTTTCTGACTCTTAAGTTAGCTGTAAAACCCAATGGTATTTTATCTTACTCTTCATAAACTACTGTGTAGTATCTCTCCTTATCTCTTCTTCTGTCTTGGGCTATAAGAGCATGTAGCAATGTCTACTTTGTGTTTATTATTTATCTGTTCCTGACAAACTCCTGGAACACTTCATAATGTCATAAGCATCTGTTGCATATGTATGATACAGCTAATTTCTAGCTTCTCTGGCTTTCCTATGGTAGAATATAGCTCTTCCAGTTCATAAAAAAAAATCCAATTCATCATTTTTGTTGTTCAGTTTGCTACTTCTCTGAGACATAATATGGGTGATACCAGAAAATTTTTCTCTCTCTCTTTGTGAGATTATATGTATATGGAAAGCTTGGTACTACTATGAAGGAAATTAGAGTATTTGGCTGCATAATGCTTAAATCTTGATTTCTGAATAAAACCCCAAACTAATGATTCTTCAAATAGCTATGCAAAGCCCAGTAATTTAGCATTAATAAAGCAGCAGAAAGTCCTGCATGGGCTCTTGACAGGACAAGATGGCACGATGAGGCAGTCACGTGACTTGAAAAATACTGAACTTTGGCTCAAGAAGACACTTTGCTTACCTGTTTTGTCCTGTTACACAGGAAGTTGCTTGTCCCTTCTGCTGGAAACAGGTGCTCATAGTGCAGGCTCTGCTGCTGAAAGGGGAGGATCCTGGTAAACAAAATACATAGGCCTTTGTGTGTGATTCTGGCAGAATTATACAGCATCCCTGAATACCTCCCCTTTCACATTTGGTTGCCCATCTTCCCACCCAGTTTGCTACAGAAGAGATATTCCTCTTGGGATCTACAAGTGACAATCCTTCATGGTCTGTTTACAGCCTTATGTCTTCAGAAATCCTAAACAAGTGTCATTCAAACAGTGGGAAAAGAGCCAATAGTGCAAATAGAGCTACAGCTCTATCACAGCAAGCCTTGCTTTTTGAAACAAAGGAAATGCTGACTCATCAAAGAAGAATAGGTAAAATGAGGAATGTTAGAGCACTGATGACATTTTTTGTTCCTGTGCTCGTGATTTCAGATTAGAAACTGCATGAATGGTTTTCTACAGAAGTTACACCTAACCAGGATCACAGCTGCTGAGATGAAAAACAGATGAAAGAGGTTAACTATTAAGACTGCTTTTGCCAGACTGAAGTGCACTTCTAATCTTTGTACTGTTGTGATTCTTGGTGTTGGTGTCTATAGCTGAACTCCTGCCAGGTGATGTGCTTACTGTTCAACTTTGTGTTACAAAAAGAGCTGAAAGATAGAGAAAAGTAAATTTTGGTGACAGTTGCTTTTGCATTTATGCTTCCAACTCCATTTTATTCCTTTGAAAATCTCCCAATAAACCATGTCATGCCTTTAGACACACATGCCCATAGCTCACACAACCTGCCCGGAATGCTTGGCAGCACCTGACTGAAATTTCATTGGACCTGTCCTACCATTCTGACGGAAGGCAGCCAAGTAGGAGGCCTCATTTTACCTGGGTAATTTGCAGCCCTAATTAAGCATACATTCTCTCAGACACAGGCTGAACACTCTCAGGGTGGAAAGCTTGCAGACACTCTACTGTCCTTGGTGAAGTCCTGGCTCGTCCATGAGGATGCACCAAGTGTGAATGACTGGGCCCTCAGAGCTCTGTCCATCTGCAGGTCTCTCTAAGACTAACATCTAGAAAAGCCAAGGGAAAGCATGTACTTTGCACATCTTGCCACACTTCTTTCCTTACATTGCAGCCTACACCTTAGGATGTCAATGTAGAGTGGCTTTTATCAGTGTTACTTGGAAAAAATGGGTGCTACTTTCTGTATCTCCATGGGGGTTTTAGAAACCATGTATTTGTCTGTAGCCCCTATTTGGAATCTCACCACAATAACCCTCTTGAAAAAGTGGGAAAGGCTCCTCATGTAGCCAGGTTTTTTGGTCTGCTCCATTTCCTGGGGCACTTCACTGATCACTACTGTATATTTTCCTCCTGGCTGTCAGGAGGTCAGGTTTTAACATTCAGCAATAATTTTGGTTGCTTGAGTGTGTAACCAAGACCAGTCTCATCCTTTATTCCTACCCACCTCAGCATTTGAAATTGGAGTTTATGAGTTTTTTCATGGCTGAGAGTCATATACACCCATATTTAGAGTCTTATCCCCTCAGAGGCTGCTGAGAACCTTTGCTTGATGCAGATTTCAGTTTTTCACTGGGCACTTTTCAGATAGAAAGAGGTGAACCAACCCTAAACACAAAAAAGCAGCCTAGTTTCTGCATCCAGCTTTAGAGAAGGACAAAATCTACACTGGGAGAATTGCCTATTAGAGTTCAACAATTCATTGGATTTTCATTTCCCATTAACACACACAGCTTAATTGATTTTTAAAACAGTTCATTACAAAAGTATGGTCCTAGGCAATGTTCCTAGTATACTTTCATAATGTGGCTGCAGACTGGCTAAAGGGAGATGTGGGCTATTAAGGCACAGATGTGTTCCCATTGTTTATAATCTTGCAAACACTTAATGCAGACCCTGCAGGATCTGAACACTGTGGCACCTAGCAACTCAGGAGTGCTTCAGTCCTAGTGTACACTGGCAGGTATTTTATTCAGATGAACAGCATGCCACTTGAGGTCACGATTGCTTTGTAAATCCATACTTAGGAGCTCTATTGAACTCTGTAAAATTATACCAGACCAAAATATTCTTTTTCATGGGGAAAAAAAATAAAGATGAGCCTGATGTATTATCTTATTTTACCCTCAGTTACTTGCTATGTTTAGTACAAAGTTATTAGTTGCCTAACACTGAGACTTGTCTACCCTTTTACTTCTCCTTCCCCCCCCCCGCCCCGAGCAATGCTTGATTTGAGTAGAGCAGTATTTTAAAAGGAGAGAAAAAAGTCAGATGTTGGCAAATATATCTGGAAATGATAGTGAGCCATTGGAAAAGAAGGAAAAATGTTTTTCATGCAGAAATTTGTATTACACACTTTTTTTGCCACCACAAAATGTAGCTAAATGCTTCCATTCGGTGTTTTCCAAAGCAAAGCAAAACAGAACAGTAGGCATGTAAGCTGGTGACCAGATTCTCAGCTCCCATAAATTAGGTCAGTGTAGCTCCACAGCACATAGCAATACTCAGACCATTTATATCCCATTGTGGCACCAGCCTGAAGAACTCTCCCTTCCACACGCTCAATTTCAGATAGAGGCAATAAAAGGAAATGCACTATGTTAGCACTATGACAAATTTTTTTATTTGCCCTACTTTTATCTCTTTGGAGCTTTGTTTGGATGGATTATTGGTAAATTCAACTTGTGTCCTCCATCTGAAACCCCTCCTGAGGCAGGAGGGAGGACACAGGAGAAAGGGGCTCTGCAAGTCAGAGCAGCCAGGGCTGTGGCCACAGCTGTTGCCAGCAGCAATGGGCACAGGGGAAGAAAGGCTGGTGAGTAACTGGCGGCTGGAAGATCTTGGGTAGGAGATTGAAACAGAGATGCCTGAAAATGGGATAACAGGAAGATGGGGGATTTTATTGCAAGAGAGTTCGAAATGACACGGTATGGGGATAGAAAGGAGAACTTGAGGTCTTAGAGCCAGGAGATCAGATTTTATAGAAGAACAGCTGTGTGAAATGGTAACAGAGACATGGATTAGAGCTGTGGTCAGGGATGGGTAATAAAAAGAGCCTTTTCTCAGGCCTGTTAACTCCATATCTGTTAGGTACCCTTTTCACTCAGCTAAGTGTTTTTGAGAGTTGACAATCTGTGATAATGGTGATATCTGCTGATCTCCATCCTTTTTAAGTATTGTTATGAAAATTGAAAAAACATTCAAGGGCATTTAATCACCTGAGCAAGAAGTTTTACTAGTATTTGTGTTCTTTCTTTTAGTAAAAATAAATATTTTATTCTGAGTTTGTCCTAGAAGTCACAAGATTTGAAGAGATCCCAGGGAAAAACTATTTTCACTGGTTTTAAACCTGATGCAGTTCCCTGTTTCTCCACACTGCAAAATTTCAAATTTGGCAACCCAGTGGACAGTCCAAATGAAGCCTGAAGCTCCTCATCAGCAGCCAGTTTCCTTGCCTTGAGTTTCAGCAATCCAGCTGATGGCTGGCAGTTGCTCCTTCATCTGTTCTTGTTCCCATAGAAACAGAGAGAGAAAATAGTAAAACTTAGGTAAAGCTTTTTTTCTTGGTTTTTTTCCTTCTTTCTCTGAAAGAAAGAACAGCAGCAAAGATGTTCATGAAGTGGTGCTTGTTTTCCATGACCTGGGGCTTTTTATCATTGGAACTGGCAGAAAGTAAGCAGCCAGCTTCAGAACCATAGGATTCTGTGGAATCTACAAGAAGTACAGGCTCAAGTGAAATAGAGACATGGAGATATTTTTTTCAGACAAGCACATTGACTATGAGTCAACAGCAGTATAAGATCAGTAAGAGTTTACCAGATGAAAAAGTAAACACAAAAAGCATTAAAAAACACCTGTAGGTGTGAATTCTTCTCTTTGCAATTTAATAGCACTTATTGACTCTAGTGAGGAGCAGACTGTATTGTTTGGGTTTCTTTCATTATTCCATGTGCAGACATGATCAAAACATTTGCTGGAATTGAATTCTTCCTTTTGTTGTAATTTTCTGTAAAACTACAGCCTGGTTGATTTGTGAGTGCTTGTGCACACACTTCTTTTGGACATTATGGTGCTTTCACTTAATTCTTCTGAAATTATTCTGGCTCTGTAATGGTGCAGAGGAGCAGCAGTTAGTCCAATGAGTGTGTTTTACAACATGCATTTCTGTAAAAATAAGACAAATAAAAATAAGACTTGGCATTTAAATGTGCCAAAAAGGAGAAGAAAGTATCTCTTCCAGGATGGCATCCCTTCTGCCTCAACATTTGTTGGGTTTATCACTACTGTGAGTGCCACGCAGCCCTTCAGAAGGACTTCAACAGTGTGGAGAGATGGGAAGAGAAGAAACATCTGAAGTTCAACCAGGACACATGCAGGGTCCTTCACCTGGGCAAGGTCCTGCACCTGGGCAAGAATAACCCCCTGCATCAGTATGGGCTGGGGGCCAGCCTCTGGACAGCAGCTCTGGGGACAATGGAGCAGCAGTGTGCCCTCGTGGCCAGGAAGGTCAGTGGTACCCTGGGGTGCATCAGGAAAGTCATTGCCAGCATGGCAAAGGAGGTGATCCTGCCCCTCTGCTCAGCCCTGGTGAGGCCATGTCTGGAGTGGTGTCTAGTTCAAGGTAGACAATGAAGCCCTGAAGTGAGTCCATTAGAGGGGAACAAAGATGATGAAGGGACTGGAGCATCACCCTCCTCTTTTGTGAGGAAGGACTGAAGGAGCTGGGCCTGTTCAGTGTCAAGAAGACTGAGAGAGGACCTCATCCCTGTCTATCAATATCTGAAGGGAGAAAGTCAGAGATCCAGGCTCTTCCCAGTGGTGCCAAGCAGCAGGACAAGAGGCACTGGGCAGAACCTGATGCACTGGAAGTTCCACTGGAACATGAGGAAGAACTTCTTTACTGTGCAGGTGACTGCGCACTGTAACGTGTTGACCAGAGAGGTTGTGGAGTCTCCCTCACCAGAGATACTCAAGAACCCTCTGGACACAACCCTGTGCCATGTGCTCTGGGATGGCCCTGCTTGAGCAGGGAGGTGGTGACCCACTGTGGTCCCTTCCAACCTTACCCATCCGGTGACCCTGTGATCTTCCAGAGAGACAAATCACATAGGAATGACAGTGCTCCATCTGATTCAGACTAGTCACAGACTCATCACAAACATCCATCATGCCCAAAGGTTAACATCTTTTGGTTCTCTTAGTGAGGCACTACGTGATTGGCTGGACATCCATTTAAAGCCAATCTCCAGACAGATTTGGGAACAAGCTGGAGAGTTGCCCATCGCAAAAGTTACCTTAATGAAAAGCATCATTCTGGGAGTTAGTTTCCATATTGTGACGTGATTTCACAATATTTTTGTTGAGTTTTCATGATAATTTATAATCTTATATATGCAGACACTAATTTCTGTGGTCTTCAAGGCTTGGCAGCCCTGAGGTTCTTCTACTGCATCAGATGAGGGAGTAAACTGAGCTGGTGATTGTCAGGGTAATAAAATGGATACGGGAAACCAAACCCTCTTGTCTGTTCTTATGAGAAATACCTATTTCCAATAAAATTTCTACATTTTAGTGTAGCTAGGAGAGATTTCTTGATGGTTTTCATTAGTAAGGATTTTAATTTTAGGATTTTAGGATTTTAATTTAAGTGTGTTTGCTAACAAGAGCACTTAATTTTCTTTCATCATTTTCTTCTTTGCCATGGAAGGTAGCAATTTTACACGTTCTAAGAAGTCAAATAATAGTGCATCCTGCCTCTCCTTAAAATCTGGGAGACAAAAATCTCCAATTTCAGTTTGAAACAGCCAAGAGAGTTAAAAAAATGAAATTTACTTATTGATTGATTGATTGATGGATTGATTTGTAGGAGATAGATGAGCCTAGATTCTCTGCTTTACTATTCTTTTCTCCTTGGTGCCCTATGCTCAAACTGATTCACTTTCCTCCATAGCTGACTCAGAAATGTGAACTGTGAGCGTGGACTCAATGTAACTTATTTTTATTCACCAGCTGGGACGCAAGCAAGGTAATAAGACAAGCTCTTTCTTCATCAATTATCTTTCCTGTATCAGAGGTTTTACCTTTTGTGTATAGAAGGTCAAACTGAAAATTACTTATAGAATGTAGGAGTTTATTTTTTAGAGCATCAAAATGAGTAGATAAGATTGAATCAAAGGTCTGTATAACCCCAGAGGGCCAGAAGAAGTGAATAATTGATGGGGAGAGAATAGTGACAGAGCAGGCATATCATGACAACTCACCCCAGTACATCCTGTTTTCTGCAGAGCTACACACACTGCACATTGGTAATTTATATTAAATAAATCCTTGAGTGCTACAAAATTGTTATATTTCAATGCCAACTTGTCCAAGCAAACCTGTCTTGCTTTTTGTGCTTATTCAAGCACTTAATACTCCATGGGCAAAGATTTCAAGGCTTAAATGTACGTTGCATTAAGGACTAGTGTTTCTTGGGTTTCTTTGCATCTGAATCTTGTCATTTTTTTTTTGCTGTCTCTCTCAAAAAACGGAGCTCATGACCTTCACCATAAGAGTCTGGAATACCTTTGCCTTGTGCCCACTGATGAAAAGATCTACTAACCATTTGCTTACCTAGAGCTGCAGAGTAAGAGAAATAGGGACTTAAACTTCAGCAAATCCTATTTAAACCAGAGGCTGAACTGTCTCCATTAATAAATGATGATTTGGGTGAAGATAAAACAACTACTAGAAAATCAATATTTAGTTATTATCCAAGGATACAGGCTGTTTCTATCTCTTTTCACATGAAATTACATAGTAATACATTCAGCATTTTGCTGATTGGCTTTTCACCAGCAAATCATTTCTTATAAAAAGCAAGCAATAGCCCAGCTATCAGCACGAGGCAGGCATCATGCATCTCATTATCTGAGACACAAGAATCTAACAGGGAAATACTGCTGCTTCCAAATCATTCCTCTGCTCTCTGTATTTGATAATGTTGCTGTGAATATGCTTGTGGTGCTTTTGATGGGTGTTGGGCTGACATCAAGAGATGGCTGAAAACAGAACTTGTCTTCTGCACCCCCAGAAGACAAGGAAGATCAGTGAGAGCAGTGACAGCAGGCACATGTCAGTCAGACTGATGCTACATGCTACTGATAATATGCCATTTTTCATAATCCAGGTTTCTCTGTGCCTTTCAGTAGGACTTTTGTTTGCAGAAGTGAAGGCATAGGATGTGTGCTCATCCACTCAAACCTCAAGGAGTCATATGGCAGGCTTGAAGTTGGTAGACAAGGTTTATTCACTTGGATCTCTGATCTTATGAATTATGGATGTTTGGTAATTCTGAATTATGACCTTTTTTGAGTGTTGTATGAAAGGAGAGAAGATCAGCACTCCCCTTGAAAAGGATGGAAGAGGCCCTTGTGGTCTGTACAAAATGCATACAGTTAAGGCACTGCCACTTTGTGGCATCTAACCATGTTTAACCCAAAGAACAGCATAAGTTGTGTCAGGCGAAGTTTAGGTTGGATATTAGGGAAAGGTTATTCTCCCCCAGGGTGGTGGGGCACTGGAACAGCTCCCCAGGGAAGCGGTCACAGCTCCAAGCCTGGCAGAGTTCAAGAATCATTTGGACAATGCTCTCAGGCACAGGGTGTGAGTCTTGGGGTGTCCTGTGCAGGGCAAGGTGTTGGAATCAATGATCCTTGTGGGGGTCTTCCATCTCAGAATATTCTATGATTCTGTGACAAGGCAAAAGGCAAGTATTTAAAGTTGCTGCCTGTCCAAATTCACTGGTGGTTGTTCAAAAATATTTCAGACTATTGAATTGCATAAACATGCCTATTCCAGCACTTGAGGTATAGACACAAATGCACAGAACCCCTTACTGTAGGTTATAGAAGACTTCAAAATGTCAGGTGTGCAGCCAGAACTGACTCGGGGTTTAATCACAATACAGGTAAAATTCAGGTTTCAAATATGATGTGGTAAAATTCCTTTCTGCCTTCTTCTTGCAGGTTTTACCCTCCTTCCCACAACTGAAAACAGAGCTGTGCCCCATTGCCCTGCACTCCCCCTGCCTGCCTCTGAGTCCATGCTCTGGGAAGGAAAGCAATAGGTACTCCTGGCCAGTGCTGGGCTCAAAGAGCAGGAGGGAAGGTGCCAAAAGAGCTTCTGGTGAGCACAGAAGCCATCCATCCATCCATCCATCCATCCATCCATCCATCCATCCATCCATCCATCCATCCATCCATCCATCCATCCATCCATCCATCCATCCATCATCCTCCTGAAGTCTCCCTATGGAGTGCACAGGGGAGTTTGGTGTGCAGCAGCAGTGGGAAGGCCAGATTAAAGTTCCTTCTCCCTCAGTGCTGGGCTCTGTACCACACCATGGGCTCCTTCAGATCTTTTTGAGGGTTTATTCACTTCCCATGTGCACCAAAGAGGATGCTAGCTAGCTCATTAATATTCTGCTGTGCTGTGGCTGGATCCTGAAGCTCTCATTCTCATTCTCTTTCTCATTCTCATGCAACTCTGCTGCATTGCATGAGACAAGCAGCGTAAGCAACAGCTGCTTAGCTCAAAGCACATTATGAAACTTGTAGGCATAAAATTATTAACATAATTTCTAAAATCTAAAGAAAATTTAGCCATGGCTAATTTCCCCAGGTGCTCTAGAAATACCTTTTTCTTGTTTAAGAGGTATATAGGTCAGTCAAGTGTTATCAGCAACTAGCATTTAATGAGAAAGCTAATGCTTTCTCTGCTTCAGTCATCAGTTTTTCTAAAGCTGACTATTCTCAGAAATCTGGGTAGTTTTTTTAAAAGATATATAAACATACTAACAAGTAACACAATATACAGTACAGAGGTGCAATCTCTGTCCTCATATTTCATCAGGAGCCTCCTTCACTCCTCCTGCACGTAGCACTTGTTCTCTCATTTACTAATTCTTTAAGGACTGACCTGACATTTTACAGTTTATCATGATTTAAGAGCAGAGCACAGCCAAACTGTTTCAAAAGCACACTAAAGCACAGTTTGTACCCCAGGCCCTCCAATCCTTCTTTGACAGTGTGTATTGAACCAGACTAGGAAAATGATCTGAAATATTCCAGTGCCACATATATTTGAGCAAAAAGGAGCAGAAGAAGACAACAGTGAGGGAGGAGAGAGCTGCCTTTCCTAAGCACTGGATAAAGTGCACTGACACACACCTTAATCAGTGTGGGGATGGTCTGGCTTGGTGTTATGGGCATAGTTCATATTGAATTTCTGATTTCTCTGCCCAGTGTCTGGAAGATCTGTTACCTGTGATAAAGACTCCAGCACTGTTAGATTGAAAGTCACACAGGACTCCCTACCTACCCTGCCTGTAAGGAGTAAAAAAACCCAAGAAGTGCATTAGAGATGCTTTCCTTCTGTTAAAGATACTTAGTAAAATATTTCTGTAGAAAAATGAAAACAGTCACCATCTTCTGCAGCAGCACAAAAGGACAAATCAATTCCAATGATACAGAAGGCAGTGTGGCTCCCCATGGACTTTCTGTTCTCAGAAACAGTAAGAAACTTGAAGTAACCAGTCAGCAACAATCAAAGACAATGAAGCAAACACTTCTTGAAAGGATTTATTAAACAGTACTGTCACATCATATGATCATGGTCTTGTCTAGCATGCTTTATTATCCACTTATTCAATATTTACAAATGCTTGATCCAATGTGATGGGGAGCTTTCCTTCCTTTTTTTTTTTTAAGGTTTTGTGAAGTAAATAATTAAATATCTGTATATGGAAAAGGGAAAAAAATCAAGACACTGAGCAAGTTAAATGTTGAAAAAAAATCAGGTTTGGAATGAATCCCATGTGATTTTCACTTATTCAATGAGTTGAAACAATTATCTTGCAAGACATTAGAGATTCAATACACAATGCTGCTCAAGAATGACGTTATATTTATAGTAAACGAGGAAGTATTGTGAGACAGAAATTAGACACATTCTCTTCAAAGCTTGACAAAGGTTAAATTTTGCCAGGGTGTTCTGGCAAAAGAGAAAAATAAACATATGCAACTTACAAAAAAGAGAATTTGCCATTAAGGTAAGTGTTTTATGGTTTTCTGCCACATACTGGTACCATTTCTCCAAAGCAGTAAACAATATGCTATGTGCTTCTGATAGGAAAACCCTCTTTTAAGTGGTGCATTTTCAGAAACAAAGTTGCATTCATTTACACTTATTTTAATTAGGAATTTTTGCAAGATTTAATTTTAATTTTTTATGATCTAACATATGAGACCTCACAGTTTCAAAATGCTGTCCCAGGATCTGCTAAGGTTGCCCAAAGAGGTGTTGAAGAAGTCTGCTATTAACAGACAGAACAGCATTCTTCAGTCTCAGATAATAAAAGCAAAATGCAATGGACAAAAACATTTGATTAAAATATCAACATTACCAGTAGCTATGAATGAAAATGGATTAAAGGCATATAATGTCTAGGAAGAACTGATTAAAATGGCAGATTGTAAATCCATTGAAAGACGAATTTCTTGCACAGATCTGTGACTGCAGCTGCAGAAGGACTAAAGGACACGGATACAGCCTGTGACAGGTACACAGAAGCATCAGGGAGGTAAAAATGCAAACAGCCAGGGCTGGGGCTGAGCAGAAAGTGCCACTGACAAGAGAAAACTTCTGAGGAAGTGAAAAAAAGCTTCTTTTACTAAGACTTCTGAAACCTTTCCAAGTTCTCAAAAGCAAATGGCAAAACTTTCTGAAACATCTAAAATGACTTTTTTAAATTAAAAATTATGAACTATCTTTCTGTGGCATTTTGGTTTTTCATTGTTCCAGTAATATGCTATGGTAATCTCCTAACCTTATTTCACTATCAGAAATATGGAATTTTACCAGAATATGGAATAACTGGGAAAGTTGTCTGGTTTTACTTTGAAAACCTGTAGGAAGACTTTCCATTTTCCTCCGGGAATCAGATGAGAGTAAAGCAATAGGATGACAAGAGCTGGCCACAGTAGAAATGCATTTATTAGACAGAAGCAGGACCAGAATAAAATTGTGTTAAGAGTATATGCTTTATAGGGGAAAGACGAAAAGTAAAGAAAGTGTGGAAAGAGATTCATTGCTTATCAAGCTGGGAGGAAGATAAAATGTGAAAACAATTGAGTGTCTGAAAGATTAGAGTATTGTCAATATTAAGAATGTGGATTAAAAAGATTAGCATAATTGACACTAATTTCACATTGTGTAAATTTGGAGTGGAATGAATTTCAAGAGGCTATAAATGGTAAACCAGTGCTGTTAAAAGAAAAAACATTGTCTTCCTTCTTATGTTTACTTTTCAAATAGGTTACATTGAGACATTTTCAGTGAAACATTGAGATTTTGATTGAACCAATTTCTATAGGCTGAGGTCGTTTCCTATTAAAAGAAAAAATCTAATTTTCACTGAAAACAATCTTGGGCTTTCATTATTTACAATGAAAATTATAGAGCCTCTTCATAAAAAGAGATATATTCTGATGCAGATACCTTTGGATATCCTAGATAGAGGTCTGCAAGTGTATTCATGATGAAATAGTGTGGTGGTTTGACAGGAAATGTGTTTTTTGAGATGCTGTGTTTTTGGCCAATGGATATTCAGACTTTAATATTGGCATTTAACCTGGCCATTAGGACATGGACACGCCTCTGAGAACACGGGGTTAAAAGCAGAGCTCTCCCCTGGGAGGGTTCTCTTGGGTTTCCGGCGGGAAAGAGTTCGGGTCTCTCCCCCGGCCCAGCTGCTGGCTGGGCAGGGGGAGGGGAAAGCCATGAGGCCGAGAGAGGTAGGCCTGAGCCCGGGGGTGGAAGGGTGGAAGAGAGAGAGAGAGAGACACCGGGAGCCATCGGGCAGCCCCCCCTGAGAGACACAGAGAGTGAAAGAAAGAGAGAGAGAGCCGCTGCCTGGGACTGTAACCTTGAAGCTTGATAAACATGAGCCTGCACCGGCAGCACGGCTGGGACAGAGAAGGGGGGGGTTCAGCCGGCCGCTTGTAAGAGCTTTTAACCCCTTTTTGGAGAATGAGAACTTTACAGATCATTGACCTCTCCTAGAAGATAGAGTGGAAGATGAGGAAGGAAATGGGCCAGTGTGAGAGAGGTCTGGGCGAGTGAGAGATAGTAAAAGAATAGAGAAGAATCCTAGTGGGAAGAGATGATGGAGTGGCTTTTGCTGGACTCTTTTTGTACAGCCATGGACAGAACCATGTTCCTTGTGACACAGAGACTGCATTCTAGGGGGAGGCAAGGGCCTCAGAACCAAGAGGGTTCAGTGTTGGTGCCCCTCGGCCCCAGGGGGTGAAAAATATGGGGGGGACAGGTGTCCCAAAGGAGAGATTGTGGGGACAGGTGTCCCAAAGGAGAGACTGTGCCTTTTTTGGAACGGGACAGAGCATCCTTAAAAAAGACAACCCTAGAAGCAGTTCTGGTCCGTGTTCAGTGGTGAGAGCACTGGACATGGAAAGGAAGAAGTCACGACGGCAGATGTACTCCGGGCGGTGCCACGAGTGACACAGAAACACACGAGGCTTCAGCTGTGTTTCCAGGGGAAGCCCATGGTACAAGAAGGACTCCTCTCCTCTTGATGAACTGAGGATTGATTGTCTAAAAGGTGGTGCTGGACTGAGAGTTGGTGATTTGAGGAACAAATGTATTGGGTTGGAAATTTGGTGGGGGAGGAGGAAATGCATTTGTGAAGTTTTCATTTTCCCTGTGTGTGTGTTCCTTTTTATCTGTAGTTGTAGAGTAGTTAATAAAGTTCTGGTTCTTTTCTTTCCTAAGTAGGAGCCTGCTTTGCTTATTCCTGGTCACATCTCACAGCAGAAACCAGGGAGAAGGTATCTTCATGGAGGCGCTGGCATTGTGCCAGTGTCAAACCATGACAAATAGCAAAGACAGGAATTGAGAGAAATGAAAGCAGCCTTGGAAAGGACATCTGTGGAAACAAAGAAAAATGAGTGTTTTAAAAAATATTTATGCTAGGCTGATTCAAATCACATTGTGAGGCTGGTGAGTCATGGAAAGCAAGAAAATAATAGGATTAAACAGAGGACTGCCTTGCAAGATGGCTAAAGCTAGTACCCTCCACCACCCTTCCCAAAAGTGATATACCTCATCTCCTGGGTGACCAGGTGAGGAGGAGCCATCCCCTAGTGAGGGGCAAGCTGAGTTGTCCTACAAAGCTGTGCAGAAGCAGAAGAGGCAATTAATGCAGGGGATTGCATGCATGTGAGCTTCCCATTTGCTTGCATCTGTTTGCCGTAATAAGCGAGCGGTGAGCGCTGGCTCCATGTACCCGACCACAGGAGCTGAAAGGACAGCACTGAGAGAAAGATTTGCAGTTAAATTGCCTGAGCAGACTAAACACAGAAAGAACATTTTAAATTAGCTGGGTTCAAATGTCGGCTCACTTCAGAAATTAGAATTAATCTGATCTATCACCGTCTCGCACATCTGTCAGCATGAGAAAATCACTGACTGGCAAGGAAACAGAACTGGCTGTCTGCTCTGGTCCAGAACAGCAGAGCCATCAGATTTCAGGAAGGTTTTTACTTCTCTTATGATGGGAAACTAGGGGGAAAAAGGAAATTAACTTTAAAAGAGGAAACTTCTCTACCATAATGATAAGAAAGGGAACTCAAATAGCATAGAGAGAGAATATAAACATTATTAATAAGAATAGTCATCATTTACATGAAATAATTCATTTTTGCAACTGCTGCCTGTGGATTAATCCCTGTGAATACAAACACGGAATTACTCATTATTTCTCCATATAGTCATTGCTACATTCATGCTTCTTTATTTTGGTCCCAATCTTTATTTTCCTCAAGAACACTTCCCAGTGAAGGCATGGGTCAGGGTAAGGAGAGCCCATGGTGCCCAGCTCCAGTGTGAATCACAGGGTTCATGGTTTATTCCTACCCTGTGTCAGACTGAGGGCACATATCTCAAGAGTGGCCAGAAGTACAGCACCATGGGAATACTGCTGTTTTTTCCTTATGTTGCTGTCTGGGATGTGAACTGTTCTATTAAGTGAGGCTATGTCAAAGACTTCCATGTCAGCCCCAGGTAACTTCTTGTCTGATTCCCAAATCCAGCTGTGAGATCAACAAGGAGCCTTCAAAAGCTGTTTCCCTTTTTCTAACAAAAAAGAATCGCTCAGAAAATGAGGCTGATGTGTGCTGGGCTGTCAGCAGGCTGCCAGGGGAGTGACACGCTGCCAGCAGTTGGTCAGCCAGATGGTCACTCTGGGCACAAGCAAGAGATTGTTTCTTTCCTTTATTTGTCTGAAGCTAACTTGCTGCTCAGCCCTTAATTGCTCAGGGGAAAAAAGGTATGCAAGTCTCTTTTTCCCTTTCATCACAGGTAGATCAGTTATAGCCTGTGGTGTCTAAGCAGATGAGGAGGAAACAAAAGCGTCTGCTGGCCTGGATCCCCTTGGGTTTTTTGGCCAGGGTACAGAGAGTGATGCTGGTAGGCAGTAAACTTATGCCAAGTCCAGGTGAAATGGCACAGAGGTCTAACCTCAGACATAGTACAGATTATTGGACTTCATGACTTTAAAGGTCTTTTCCAATCTAAATTATCTATATACCAGCCTGAGAGTAGCAGCAATTTCCTTCCCTCATCTTTATGAACTATTTTTCTAACTCCCCATTCACTCTTCAAGAAGCAAAGGGAAGAAGTTGTTGCTGCTGAGGTGCCTCCAACCAGAGACCCAGACCAAGAGGAGGGCGATCATACAGCATGTGAGGTGTGCAACCAGGATAGACCAACCCAGCCTTAGTTTTTGTAAAAGACCAATATATTCAATTTATTCTTCTTGCCTTCCCCTCTGCAGTATGCACTTATGGAAAGGAATCAATGAAAGAGCTGTGGCTCCAATTACAGCCTGTTTCCCAACTTGCTCCAGGGTAATACTCAGACTGAAACAAATGGCAAAGCTGTAGCTTCCCCTCAGTCTTTAAAGAATCCATCTTTTCTGACATTCAGACTAAATTTAAACTGCAATCCAGGACAATTTGGTGATGGTAGCTGATTGTCTGTCTTCAAGTGATTTTTAGCCGCTGTGTTGCATTATCACTATTTTTCATCTTGTGGCATGGAGTTAATTCTTGCAAAGCAAAGCAAAAGGACATCTCTACATCAGGCTTGTACACCAAGAAGAGAAAAGAAAGGTCAGCAGCTCTGTAGTGTATTTAGGCTCCAGCAGGGGTGGATGAGAGCTGGTACACACATAAAACCTCATGCAGTATTATGCCAAAGTACCGGTTTCTGGAAGGACAAAGATAATTCACCAGAGACCTTTACCAATTGACTGTGTTTTCCTTTCTCCTTCCATAGCCAATTACAGGATGCTCATAATTTAGCCTCCTCCCTCTTTCCCTGGTGCCTCCAGCCACGATTCCACACGATGAGCAGCAGGCGCTCATTGCGACTCCAGCCGTGACTCCATGCCTGGGTGCTTGTCCCCAGTTCCATGCTCTGGGGCTGCCAGACAAGAGGAACCCACCTGGGGTGAGGTATCCCCCACAGCAGAGGTGATGTCTTTATTCAACATTGGTCATTTCCCCAGTCTTGTTCCTGGAGCATGGTGTATAATATTTTTGCTGTCCAGAAGATCACACTGTGTTCAGCATATGCCCTGGATCTTTACCAGTGACTTCTAGAAACAAGAAATCTTGTAAAATATTCAAGTATTATGGGACTAGCCTGAGTTATAGCAATATAAAGATGCAATGTTGACTAAATTTATTTTCCAGTTTACATTACAATCCAAACTAGCAGCTTTTTTATTTCTGCTAACTTTCAACTAACATAAAAATAATTAAATTTTTATTGTGCCCTGTTCATGAAAAATGAAAGTGCATAGCTTATGTACCAGTACTTTCAAAGCTAACTTTCTCCAGAAGTGAATATTTGTAACTGAAGAGTTTAAATTTACAGAACTGATCTACAGCAATAACTAATTCAAGTACTTTAAAGGATGAGAAATTACAGGGAAGAATTTGTCATCGGTGAACCGGGATGATTAAGCTAGTAAGAATCTTGATTGTCATGTTCCCTAATGAGAAAATGACTCGTTTGTGGAACAAGTCCTTCATTATAGATTATTCCTTCAGCTGTGGTATTTTCTGCCTGCACTGCATTCATCTGTGGTCAGAATACTGTGGTGCCACAACCCCAAATAGCTTTGTGCAGAGACATACTAACTGCTAATTCTGAGGTAACATTACTTTTTAACAGTGAAAAAAACTCAGATTGGTTAACAACGCATTTTATGGTTGATTCAGAAACTATTGCTTCCCATGCCATGGTCTCCAGTTGCTCCTTTTTAAAATTAGCAACTTACAATTATCTCAAATACCATATACTAAATCACAAGAAAATTATACAAATTAGAAGTACATTAGTTGAGAAGGTGGTTTGTTAGCCATAAACATTCAAATTGATAATACTTTAGCTCTAACTGTTAACTTATGTGTTTCAATTCCCTTTATTATTGTGCTTTAACACGTTGATTTTGTCACCTCTGGGTGTTTGTTTTCTCTTCAGGGATGTTTATTAATTTACGCCATCATCATAAGCCTTGGAAGGTTCACAGCTTTATATGAGTGTGTGGGATTTAGAGGCACATTTAATGCTAATACAAATTATCAGCACTTTATTCCCTCACAGCTTGCTACTCTCTGCCTTTCTCAGCTACTCATATTTCTAGAAGAATCTCTTCTAGCTCAATCCCTTGGTCATACAGTCAGTCAGTGTTACTAGGATTTCATCTCTGACTGCAAACAAGAAAACAAGATTATTTTTTATTTAACTCTAGTGATTTTTTAAATTTTTCTTGATTATGCCAATTGTTATTTTTCTATAAAAAGATGTAATTAATTCAAGGTGAAGAATTTGTAAAGGACAAGCTTGAAATGCAGGCAACAGCACATCCCCAGAGATGATTCACTGTAAGTTGAATGGGAACTAAGAACCTGACTGCTGAGAAAGTTAATGGATTCATGCAGCCTGAGAATGGCCACAGAGCTAAGAAAAGGCTTTTCATAGATTACAGAAAAGTGAAGAAATGGCCCATCCTTAATTACTGAAGTCCTCAGAAGCAGTGGTGCCAAGGAGAATATGAATCAGTCCACAAATTTGAAAAAAACAAGCAAACAAACCCAAAAAACCCCACCAGCCAAACCCACCCCCACCCCAAAATCTCCAAACCTGCTTTTCTTCTTTGGATCAGGTTAGTCCAGTAGCAGTACCCTGGAATAAGACACATGTAGAATTTAACCAGGAAACATCATAAGAACACTTAAAAACAGCATAAGAAACACATGGTTGGACCCACTTAGGGGGCTGGTTTGGGTATTGATACAGGAGGACAGTAAAATGATGACATTGCTGAAAAAATGTAACCGGTGACAAATGCTTTGTGCTGCTTGAGCAGGAGCACTCAAGGGAGTCACATAAGAAGAATTGTATCAGAGATCTCTGGGACATTCAGCAAAAATAAAGGCAGGTGAAAAAAATAAAAGTGTTATTTTAAAATTTATTTTATGCTTAAACCCCCAAACACTGTTCATAAGAACTTAGTTTCTTAGTTGGAAAAAAAAATGAATCAAAAATGGTATGGAGTTGTAGAAGTTAAGGATGCAACTGTGATACAAATACTCTCCAGGAAATAGGTTTACAACGCTTATCTTGATGCAAAGAAGCACTTTCATTTACATAAGTGTATATGGCTCCTCAGCCATTGCCTCTGGACACATTTTTCAGGTGTGTGAAAGCAGTAACCAATGTTATACTTGATCTGTTTTGTTCCCTTGAGTATGTGGATTTGCTGACCACTCTGTTCTGTCTGTAGGGTTTTTTCCTAAGTCTTAGGGGAAAAAATTTAAACATATAAGAAACTCAGAGCACTGAGGAAAATGAAAAACTTGTGTCTCCTGGTGATAAATATGGAAAGAGCAGAAATGAGCAGATGGCACATTGCACACCATCATCCTTGCAGAGTATATACATATATTAAAAATTTCCTTATCTCCGTAACAAAATTAAACCTGTAGCGTAACTCAAATATCCTCTCCCCTAAAGATTATCTCGTTTGTTGATCCTGCAGAAACTCAGAAGCTCTCTTCAGAAACAGACTGGGAATTTTTTTAAAGTACATTATATTTTTAAATTATTAGGTGGATCACAATTTTCTTTCAGATTTAGACAAGTTATTTTATGCTACTAATGCAGTGCAAAGATAAACCAAGTTAGCTTCAGCTGTTTACCAGTTAACTCTATCTAATATAATTCATCATCACTTTAATTCATGTACTTAAATTGATAGAATTTTATGGTTTTACCTAATTTTCTAGTCATTGTGAAGTCTGTTATAAAGTTATGATATTTGTTTTACATTCATCTTAGCTTGGTTTATCAGTAATAGGAAATAGAACAGTGAAACAATCTGTCTTAAAATGAAGAAAAATTTCTCCACTCTAGCTACAGTTTCAATAGGACAAACACTCTCTGAACAAGCAGTTAGGCACCTAAAATAAATTTTAGAATTATTTGGTGGAGGCTCCCAACAGAATGGTTACAGCATTACTCTGAGAATAAAGGAACACAGAACACAGTGGGACTATGTGTAAAGCTATAAAATCCCGTCTTTCACTTCGCATTTGCATCTGGTGTCTTGGGATCTGCTATTAGATCTATGACTTGAAATGCTAGTAAGTAATAGGAATATTCCTAACAAAAATTATTATTGGATAAGCACAACACTGTACCCTCGTATCAAAAGCAGATTTTCAATATCCCCTCATGATATTTATGATGACTGAAATATACTTAAGCACACAACCTCACCTTTTCTTTCCAGCGATTAGGTTACCATGAAAATGTCCTTCTCAAAGCTGGGATGACAAAGGTGTGCTAAACTAGATTTTAATAGTAGAGTCTACTTATGTCCTGTTTTGCTAAGTAAGCTTTTTTTTTGGATCTAAAGTTAAAACCTGAAGCAGTTGTGAGATATTTAATAACTGATGCTTTTCTCCTGTCTGTTTCCAAATAAAATCTTTGTGGCAAGATGCATAATCTAGCTGGATTAGAGTCCAAATTATTCTAACATTCAGCAGAATAATAACCATTTTGTCTACAGAAAAGCAATATCCAATGTATTTTTCATAGTAAAATGAGTGCAGAAAGGACAACTGGAAGAGTAAGATCCATCTCTTTAGATGCAGTACAAGACTTCAAAAGTAAAATGTGTTAAATTTTCTATTATCTGAATTCTTCTGTGGTCACAGATGTTCTCTCCACTTTCATTTTATTTATTGATGAGAGACAATCATGTATTTAGCCCAGTCACTTTATTGCCTTGTTTTTATCATGAAAAATATGCTCATCTGAAGTGATTCTTTTTGAGTCTTGCCAAAAACTGTTCCACGAAATTAGAAATAATATAAAAACCTTACTTGACCTGTCCTTCTTTATAGTAGAGGAAATGTATTGTACCTGACTATCTGTATATACTGTCTATATCTGTATATAGGCTTTGCCCCAAAAAGTCCCAGTTATCCTTAATGGGCTGCAGCTGTGATGGCCTTAATTAAGCTGCAGCTGTGACCAATAAAGATAACTAAGATAAAAGAAAGCAAGTTAGCCAGTCAGAGAGAACCTTGAAGGAGTCCTGAACTAGGAAAATACAAGATGCAGAAGAAAAAGTCTGTGCTGTAAAGATCTGCAGCCATAAGAACACACCAAGGCTTTAGAAATCTGACGACAACAGTATGGGATTCAAGAAATAGAACAACAACACTTCTTGAGTTATTTTATATGCAAAAGACAAAACATAACTAGCTTTATGCTTACTATAGCAGCATGTCTCAAAGTAAGAGTTGTAGGGCTGAGAAGAGGGGCAGGATCACCTCCCTTTTCTGCTGGTAATGCTGTTCCTAATGCATTTCCTCTGTTCTTCAGAAGGGTTGCAATACAACCAGGTAATGGTTATCCTCATGTTAGGGAAGCTCCAAGTAAGGGTTCAAATTTATGTAAGCTTTGTTGTGTTTATAATGGGAGCTATTTATTCCAGCAGTGCTTTTATTCTGTAGCCTCCTGTAATATTCATTAATTCCCATTTCAACTTCATAATATGGAAATGCAGCCAAATTAAAACCTCACCGTTAATTTTCCTCACTGAAGGCAACATGTTCTAGGTAAATAGATTAGTACACATTAAAAGTTCATAGTGGTGCTGAAGGAGCACAACAGACCATTTTTGCAGTGCTCCTAGCAATACTAGTAGTAAATTCTTATTTAGAGACTTTAATAAAAAGTCCAGGAACAGCTGGATCCTGAAGTGCAGAAACAACGTGATTTTCCAAAAATATTAAAAGAGATGTACTAATGTATGAAGGAATGACAAAAACAACAGGTTCTCTGTTCCTGATAGCTTCAAAGTGGGGGGTTTTTGCCACATTCTGTGATTCAGAAAAGCACCTGAATGTAGCCAAAGATTGCAGGAGTTGATTAAAGGAAGCTGCTGCAGCAGTGTTTCATATACAGTCTGTTGATTGTTTCAGCAATGCTGAGGAATCTTTTGAATTTTGAAAAGTTGGAAGTGCTGGGCTTGAGAGCTATATTTTATCGGGTAGAACTGTGAACTCTAAGTCTGCTGAAAAATGCATCTTCTCAGAGCCAAATGGCTGAGAAAGAAACGGTCTCCTGCTCTTGGAGCTCACGGCTCTGGCTCCCTGTGGAAATGGGCAGCCGGATTATTTGTAAGTCAGGTGCTAATGCAAGAGGAACCATCCCCAAAGGACCCTTAAACTGACATAGTAAGTAAAAAAAATGGTACTAGAAACAGACTTCTTCTGTGCGGGCCACCCACTGAAGAAATAAATCTATTTTTCTTACACGCCCCATACCATATATTAAGAGCATTGCTTACTAATTTAAAGAAAATTTGAAGAATAAATAGGACTCATCACAACTTGTATGATATGTCTAAGGAAATTACTGTGTTCACTCCTTAAGCTGTGTCTCAGAAGTTATTGAAGATTGCTATTCTTGAAAAGGGGAAAAAATATAGAATAATTTTCAACTTCCAAGTGGTTAACATAATTTGCTGAGATTGATTACTCTTAAATATAAAACTTAAAATTAAGTGGTCTAAGAACATAGTGAAGACTTGACTTTTTCTGTACAGAACATAAAAATGCCTCCAAGCCTATTAATATATTTTATGGCATTAATGCATAAATATTCTGAAATGACCATTTTTCTTATGGCTTGTTAATGTTAACAATCTGTTAGCATCTGGATTAGAGCAAGGTCAATGTCAAAGTGTGTTTTTGAAAATTTTCACTTCACTAAAATGATCTGAAAGCACAATTTAGTGTTAAGTCCTTCAGAAATTGGACCATATACATGTGTGCATATGCCAAGGTCTTGGGGAAAAATAATTGTTAAGAAGAAAGTTTTACAGACTTTTCTAGTGCTTGAAAACATCTATAATTGTACAAAAATGAAAGAATAGTATTCAGTTGCAAATGGTCTCTAAACAATAAAATCAGTAAAGAAATTTATGTCAATTTACTTTGGTCTCTAAGCACAGAGAATAAAAATGGAAAAAAAGAGGCCTCAGTAGTACTTTTCAAGTACTATTACTCAGAAGATCACATCTCGAATCGACTTTTTATACTTGAAAGAAACAGTTGCAAGTGAAAATTTGTTTTCAACAAAAAATCTATTCGTTTTACAAAAACCACAAACTCTACGGTTGAATTAAAGTAGCTCAAAAGATTCAGTCAAACAACTTAATAACAATTTCCTTTGGGCCTTCTCACTACAGTTGGTTGTTGGGTGCCAGAGGTCAGGGGCAGAAAGTGAGAAGATGTGTTTAGCTATCATTGAAGTTTCCTGAACAGAAGTCCATGAATGTTGACAGATGTGACCACAACATCCAGGATAATGATTTCCCACATCAGCTATTGTAAAGAAGATTATGTCAATAGTATCAGACAATTCTAAAGAATACCTCTAGTCTCTACTGCAAATTGATAAAAATAATTTCACAGATTTTTCCTTTCCAGGGAGAGACAAGAACAGTATCAAGTTCAACCTTGATTCAACAAAGACACAGTTTTGGTTGCTTTGTTTTGGTCTTTTTCAAATGGCAAGTACCTTTGAACAGTAATAAAATCTTATCTTGATGAATATGTTTATTCTCAGGTAATATGCTGGATGCCCAGCCATCGTTCTGCTTCCATGCTCTGATCAAACCAGTCTGTCTTTTAAAACAATTTCATTTCATACTGCTTCTCAAAAGCTTTGCAAAATTAGTGTCACTAGAGTAAGCACATTACATTATTCTCCTTGCTACTTACAAAAGGCACCCTTAAATTACCTTGCCCTACCTTCATACTGCTTGATCCTGCAGAAACAAGATATCCCACAAGCCAACAACTGGTCCCTGAATTGTTGTCCTACCACTTTGGACTCTTGGGCGTGTTTGGGTATGCATGGGTTACTGCACACTTCAATGAAGAGAAAAATGGGGCTCAGTCCCTACCATAACCTTGCTGGTAGGTTCTGCCCAAAGAGAAAGTAGGTTTACCCTGGAACCAACCAAGTGTCAAAGCAGGATGCTACAGTCATTTATCTAATCACTCCACACAAGTAACAGCCTAGGAAATCTCCTTCAAGGCAGGGAGATTCCTCCATTGCTGGGCAAAACAAAATGTCATGTTATTTCCTTACTTAAGTAAGAAATGCAAGAAAAATGGGACTTCAACCAGCTGCATTCACAGCTCTGCACAGTTGTCAAACCAGCCTGCAGATTCTGGGAGGTAAGAAAGCCAGAGTGCAAGCTCAAATGCAAATAAATAATGTACTTGCAGGACCACCACTTGTGGTGGTCCCAGCTACATTAAAACTCAACAAATGTGCACAAAACTTAGCTTTGGAATGTTATTTTTCCTCCTTTTTCAATGCCTATTTTATTAACTGGAAGGTTACAAGTGAAAGAAAAAGCAGGTTCTTAGGTAGTCACTGGGTGATTGCCATACAGAATAGTTGCATCTCACACTTGAGAGTGGGAAGCCTCATGTCAGCAGGTACAGAAGCAAGACTTCTTTTAAGCACACTGTGAAACCGTTTGCCAATGATCCTTGTTCAAAGATTTTTCTTCTTGGACATTATCAATACTTTTCACAAAGTGACCTTAGATGAACTACAGTAACTTTGAGTTTCCTCCCTGAAAAATCAATGATCTCCCATAGTAAGGGTACATTTTGTTTTTCTACAAAAGAAATAAGGAAGGCACTGCTCCTCAGGAAAGGAATTCTTTTGAATACCATGGCTCCACAACATATTTCAGTGCTCATTGTAAATAAATCAAATGCCTGAAGTCAAATATATCAAAAAGCACTCCAAGTTGGGATAAATTTATCTGCCTCAATTTTTTTCCAAAATAAAAAGCAATTCTTTCAGAAGCACCTTGTTTTCATCTGCTCCAAAGTACTATTGTAGTAATTAGTGAAATCAACTTGTTTTTGAGACCAAACTCTTTTTGGTCTCTTCTAACCTCCAGGGCAAAGGGAGGCATTTTGGGCTAATCTGTTCAGTGCAGACAAGCTGAACACACAGCATTTTCGAGGTAGCTTTGACAGGAACTCAGTGTCTGATGGGAGAAAGCACTCAGCACTTCTACACAACTTTGGAAAACCCATGTCTAGAATTAGGCTCTAGGAATGTATTTATTTTCTTTCCCTCAGAAAAACAAATATAGTCTAACCCGAAAAAATGCTACAATCCTATGTCTTTTAATAAAAGATGCTGTGATGCACAGAAGGGCTACTACATTTTTTCCTGGCAAAACTTCCTTCAGTGTCTTACGGGCCAGAAACAGGAGGGAGCCACTAAATCATTTTCACAGAAAAGTTATGAAGGCTTTTCCATTCCAACATCTAATTAGCTTTGGAAAAATTTGGTGCAGTGAAGTATGCAGCAAATAGAGTGCAAGATAAAAACATCCTGTCTATGATGGAAAAATAAGGTTGACAAATTTACACTCTCAACACATAATGCCACCACCAAAAGAGATTGTTATTTATTGTTTTCATCACAAACAGATATTGAGATTGCCCCTGTATCTATACTCAGCACTGCTCAGGGAATGATGCTAGAGGATAGAAAAAAACCCCTTTAGTCCATGAGAAAAAAGGAAGGTGAGTGAAGAAGACAATATTAGTCATAATTACTGAATATAAAATTTTTGAGTAAATTTTGAGTGAATTTTTGAGTAAGTTGAGAAAAAATTTGAGAGGACAAAGTGAAGGATGTGAGCAAAGCAAGTAAGCAAATGTGTGCATGGGGAAGGTGGAAGACTGCTTACAAGGCAGCCTTTTCTCATGAGCCTGCAGAGGTGATTCTGGCTTTGAGATTCACTTTTCTGGGCAGAAAACTAATTACATTCCTCATGCATTTGTCTTGTTTTGGCAGAGGTCAGTTGAGGGACCACTGCATCTCAGCTGGGTATCTCTACACTACAAAGCCACTTCAGAGGGAAGCTCCAGTGTCACTGAAAGAGGAGAATCCCACTGGAAATGCTGGGGCTGCGATAAGCAGTAACAAACAATCAGCAGCCGGCTCATCAATGTGCAGGCTCCAGATGAAGAAGAAATTTCAACCCAGAATAGGCTATCATGGCAGCAGCTTCCCTGGGTCTGTCAGCAGCAGTAGCTCTGCATGGGACACAGCCAGCCAAGGGCAGCAGACCAGAACTGCCTGCAGGAAAACAGAGCTGGCCCTTGGGGTGTGTGGGAGGCAGCACGAAATGGCATGTCCATTCAAGCTCCCCTTGCTGGATGCCACAGCCACCAGAAAAATGAATGCTTGGGCTTAGTGCCCACTGCATAAAGAGACGGTGTCTGCACTTACAGAAGCTGTAGTGATAAATCCTGATTTCTTTCATTTTGGCCATGACTATTTCCTCTCCATCTCTTCCCCAAGGTATAAGCCATTTTTCTGGAGAGCTGCTGGTCCACTATGGGTACGAGATGGCATCACTGATGGCCCAAGTGACAGTGCTGCTCAGTCAGCAACAAACAGTATGGGAACAGATGATCTCAACAACTTCACCAGTGATGATCTGAACAAGATGAAAGTGTTAGGTAGTATGCTCACCTGCTTTCCTTTTTTCCTTAGATTTCTGACAGCAGAAACAGAAAGGACAAGTAGAGTGCAAGTGCACCCACTGCACACTCTTTACAAAAGTTTATAAGAACCTCATCAAAATGTGCCTTTAAAAGACACCATTAAGGTGACTGGAGCAGAAAAAGGGAATATTCTGAGGTTGTTGTGTTTGATTAATGCATTAGACAGCATAAGCTCAGGAGAGTTCATGACATTATGGATCAGTGTCAATCAAAGTCAATTAGTTACTAGTCAAAGCAGACTTAGCTTGTCCCTATATGTTTTGTCTCTGCTCAAACTCTATCATTTGCATGGACTGAAAATTATAGGTATGAAATTTTACCTTATAACTGTTTTGCATTATACACACACCATTAAAGCCTTATCTTAAATTAGCAGGTCTCTAACCCTTAAGGGAAATACATTGCTTGAACTCTGCCTTTATACTGCAGTTAAATAAATTTGCCTTTGACAAACCAAAATAACTCTGAAGTCTGCTGGCACTGTAATTCATATGTGATTTTTATGCCTTCTGAAGTTATCCTCTCAAGGTTTTTTGTCTCTTGCTGAAGGGACAATTCACACTTCACACCAAAGAGTCTCTTCAAACTGAAAAACGTACGGTGCTTGAATTACAGGACCCATAATGTACATCCAACAATTCCTGAACAATCTAGGACTAGATTTGTTTCATATGGATGTATTTATTGTAGTCATTCCATAGAACTCTTAACAATTACTAGCATTGCAGTCCAATGCTCTGCATCACTGACACTTGTCAGTGCTGCTGAACTGTGAGTTGACTTCCTAGACATCACTGAAAAAGGAAGCTGAACAAGAGATTTATCCATCAATTAATCCAGGAAACCAAATACAAGTGTCTCCTTAAAGACTAAAGACCTGCTCTTATGCTTCCACCTCTGTCTCAAAGTCCAACTACAAACAGGTTCCCTACTAGTTAATTTAGAGGGATTAATAACTGGGTGACTTTATAATTCACTTCAATAAGACTGGGAAAACAGACCAATAAATCTTGTCTTTTATCCACCCTCTTGTTCTGCACTCTGTTCTATACCTATGAATGACTAGCATGAGATGTAAAATAGTTCCCTGAAGGTTGCTACTGGCAAGTCTCACTCATTCCCCATAGGTGAGCCTCTGAATCTTTGAGGGAAAAAAAGTTATTTATGTGTAGTGGGGCATTAAGAACAAGTACTGTGCATGTACTAAAAATGCAAATCACACCCTTGAATCTTTAAACTTGGCCACATTTGACAGCAGCAGCATGAAAAGGAGCATATTTGCAATGCTGCTATGACCTTTCAGCTGTCTTGGTCATCTTGATCGTATATCAGCTTCCAGTCACTTGCAGCAGTGTGGGAAGAACTGACATCAGCTGAGGACCTTTGGGAAAGTTATATTAACTGTAATTATTACTGCAGTATACAAAATGAAACTCTCTCCTCTTATCACCAGATGCCAGACTGGGTTACTGGCTTAATCATAGGGTCTGTCAAGAGGACTGCATAGCAGACTTTAGGGAGTGAGAAAAAAGCTTTATGGGCTGCTTCTTCCCTGATTTGTTATATGCTTATACAGGCAGTCCAGGTAGTTTAGCTGCCAATGACAAGGATTGCCTGAGGTATCAGAGAGGAGCACAAATTAGGACCATCTCATTTTTACAACGATTTTCTTCAGTCTCTAGGCTCCAAACAGCAGCTTTTCTAATAATGGAGGCTATGTCTCCCCAAGTGACATTTGTGGGTTTTATCTGTAAACAAATTGGAACAACTGCAGGAATAGCAATTCCTTCTATACCTGCAAATGCTGGCATGAGGATGAGGCACTTTTATAAGCCAACTCCTTAGTGAAGTGTAGAGAACTTATTCATCCTAACTTCCAGTATCAGGTAGTTGCAACTATTTTATGCTTTTTATTTCTTTTCTCCTTTTTGAATGAGGACAACTGTGGTACATAGGCACAGACTGAGTTTTAGCAACTTTTTCTAGTGATAATGATATAAAATGTGTCCAAAACCTTGCCAGATTGTGAAGTTGACTGTGAATGTGATGAAGCATTAAGTGAAGCTACCACTACAGCTCTTTTGATCAGTAACAAAACCCTTTAGTGAATCTCAAATCAACAAATGCTTTTTGTTAAGATCTGCCAGGGGAAAGAAGCATCTTTGTTGTACTATACCTACAGAAATGTTGTCTCTCTCCATAAGATCTCCATGGGAGAAGTTTCAATATCCACTCATTACTGTAGGCATGTTTATTTCTACCAGTCCAGGGCAGATAAAGAGAAGATGGGCAACAGTAGAACAAGAAAACTCTTTAGCAGAATATCTAAAGTCTAAGAGTAGTGACTGACATTTATTCTAAAAGAAAAAGACACTGTTTTTTTGCAGTACTGATCAACACTGGGTACTTAGAATTAATGGCTAGCACAGAGTATTTTTTGTTAATATAATTTCAGATTGTATGTTGAGAACTTCTATAGAGGATTAGTGGGTCAAAAAAAGACTTTCTCACGTGCTTGAACAGTCCCTCAAAGTTGCTCTCCACTTCAGCTGGTCTGTGCTACCATGTCACAGCTGAGGTGGGTGACCTGTGTGTTTCTATTTCTGCCCTTCCCTGCTGCCCCAACAATTCCACTTCTACACACACTCAGTTCTGGTCAGATATTTAGGCTGTATGACTTCATCTGAACAACCCTCTCAGCCCTACTGAATTTTCCATTCTACATTGGTGAACATAGCTATATTTTTGTTTGGTTTCTATTCATAAGCAGTATCAGCTGCTTTTAATAAGGAAATAGTTACTTTTCTAAGTACAAAATTTTGGTCAAAAAAAATCCAGAGCCCTGAGCTCTCAGCTCGTGGCTGAGACTGGATCAGGAATTTTCAAGAACACACTCATGTGAAGAAATTGCACAAAGAATGTGCAATTTACCTGTAGTATGTTTTCGGAGATATTATTGTGAAATAAATACCTACAATTTTTCATTGTTCTTGTATTCCTTTTTTGCTCTTGAGCAGTTGTAAGAGCAGATTGAAAGAGAAGTAATTTGGTGAACCTGGAGTTGAATTAAACTTAGAGTTGAGAAAAATAGATTACTATATGAAATGCAGAATATCCCCTGGAGAAGCAGTGAATGTAAAACTATTGTTTTAAGTTTCACATTATACATGCTAGCAGCAAACCTTTCAGCCACTTGCTTGAAACCATCCAGAAAGATTCTTTCACTTTCTAAGGCAGGGTCAGAAGGTAAGGAGGTCTACTTCCAAAACTCCAGGACTGTACACAATAGGGGGTTATGATATTACAGAGCATTCTGCTGCACCAAATGAAAAGTCAATTTACATTGACTCCCTAGTCAGAAAATAGTTCAGAACAGACTGACCAAGTAACAACAAAGAACATGAAACAGAAACACAGCATTTAATTGCACAGGAAGACATTTGAAATTCCACACACCGTTCTCATCTTGAACTTGGAAGGACGTGACAAAGAGCAGGCTATTAAAAATAAGCATGTAGTGTTAGGGTTTTATATTGAATTAAAAACCCTGAAAAAGGACACTCAGATTTTGATTTTCACGGTACTGTGCTCATGTCCATGAAAATGCTATAAACAGGTTGGATTTCCAAACATGAACAACCAATTGATATTCATAAGTCATACATTTTTTGAGGCTTCTTGCTCCTGTATTCGAATGAATTTAGATGAAGGCCAGTATTAGGAACATTTCAGCAATAATCCTCATTTATTCTAATTTAATCCTAATTTAGAGGATCCTTATTGTCAGGTGTGTGTAGCAGGATGCTCTGCCCTGGATTGTGGGCAAGCAAGTTGGACAGTGCTCTATTTACAAGGCTATCAGAGGTGGACTGACAGGGGCATCATGCTGGTTCTGGTGTTGAATTATGCTAAAAGCAGTCTGGCACATCAACCCCAAACTAACATTTGGGCAAAGATTTGGGAGATAAACTGCTAAGCTTATCTGGAGACATATGATTGGCATATGACTATAGAAGTCCAGTCCACTTTCATATGGTCAGGTTCTTCTAACACATCCCTTCTAGGAGTGTGTATGAAGATTCCTCCTTTGGGTGGGGATGCCCCCCGAAATTTCTTCTCAAGGCTGAGCAAAATAGAGGTCTTTTGGTGGCTGCAGATGTTGGCATGGAGGAATTATATCAATCCTACTGTAGTAAGTGCTTCTTTTTGCTAGCTCTATTACAATTGCTTTAATATAATTGCTTTGATAATGTGCACTTCATGTCATACTTTACCTTTTTGTACTGTCCAGTAAATAACTCTGATTAAGATCTTTTTGTCTAATCATTGGCCATAATAAATCATTCATTTTTATATTAATATATCTGATTTGCCATCATTAATCCTGAAGTTGTACAAAGGTTAAATCACAATCTATAATTTCTTAGACTTGAACTTTTGACAGTCTGAAGTTAAGACTGGATCCAGACCCTCCTAGGCTCCTCTCTGAGAAGGAGTTTAGAAAGCAAGGGGGTCCTTTCTGCACCTTGTGACTCAGAGGGAGGACTTCTCTAATAAACTTTGTTGGAAGCTCCCACTCTCTCCCATGACACTGTGTTCCCTAGCACTAGGTTAGCTGGCATGCTGAGAGCAGTGGAGTGTCTCCCTGCTCTGAAAAAACACAGATTAAGTGCTATTCAGTAAAAGTTTAGACACCTCTGAAGTGTCTACAGAGGAATGCAAATTTTCAGTTTCATGTTCTATTTTAAAAATCAGAACCATTTCGTTTTCATCTCACCTTCAGTGACCTACATATCTTCTCATCACTCCAAACTGCAAATTTTTTAGCTACGTTTCTCCTGGAAAAATAAAGAATAGAATGAGCCTGGTTTTATAAGCCATGTAGAGACATGCAGAAAAACTCTTCCAGACAATAAGAAGTATTTCATAAAACCAAAAACTAGCTGGAGGTAACAAGCTGGAAAAACTTCTTCTCACTAGTTAAAATGTCAAGCCATAGAAGAGACCAGAATGTCTGTATAACAAAAAAAAATGGTGTGTAAATATGCAGCTCCAGTTAAATCCCATTTAAAGATACTTGCAGTCTGGCTGTCTCTAAGCACTGAGCTGATTATATCTTCAGTACTTATTGGGCAGAAGAAAACATTTATTTTTCTGTTACAAAGGAATATATCTTCAGATGTGAAAAACAGATCACTGATGTGCAGAGTGCCTATGTGCTCAGGGAATAAATGCACACATTGGCACATTCCCATCTCCCTGCTCCCTGTTGTCACTAGAGCTTTGCACTGACCATTCCACACGTGACCATGATGCACAGGATGCATCCCTGAGGGTGCCTACAGCCTCACCAATTCCACCCCAGCATGTGCTGGAGGAATTATTTTATATCCACAGGACCACAGATTATTTCAGACTTCTTCCTGTGCCCCTGTCAAATCCGTAGGCACAAATGAGCCAACACATACCATATCTGTATTTTAAACCGTTGAAATGGAGGTATATGTGGGGTTTTTTTCACTGCAATTTATTGTCAAGACTCTGAAATGTTAGTTTCCTTTATATTTTAAGAATGGAAACCTATGTGAAAGGAAGCAGCAAGAAAACTGTAGCTCTGACTGAAACTTGGCTGCAATGATTTAGATTGTAGGTGTCTTGCTATGTAGCAAGATCTTAATCTTCATGTTTTCTTGACAGTCATTGTAGCACATTTCTTCCACAGAACACATGTGATCTGTAAACACTCCAGTGAGTCTGTTGGTACTATTGAGTATCTGTGAGTAACTGAAACAATGCATTTATTTTTATTTTCTAGAATCACTTCAATGATTGATCTCACCTTCCTTGACTTTAACATTTTTGGGATTATTTCTTTGACTTGCCTTGATAAAGGCCAAAGTAAAATTCATTATGATCTACAGCCCATCAGTAGTCTTGGGCAGAACAAGATATCAGAGTCAGCTGTTAACACTAAGTAGAAGTTCACATTCCTCAAAAGATGTGCATGGGTGTTCACAAGCTACTAAAACTTAGTGAACTTATTCTCAAACAGCCCCAGATGGGTTAGCTCACAATAAGTACCTTGTCATTCTAGTTACAAATTTGTGCCTGAGACCACTGTGCTACTGACTTTGCCTGAAAGTACAAAGCAGATTGTACTGACAGAGCTCTGGCAGCAGCATTGGACCTAGTTTTGTGCAAGGTGTGTGTCTGTCTAGACAGAAGTAGAGCACACAGCAGTTCAGCTATGCACATGTACTGAGCAGAAAACTGCCTCAGCATTGCTACAGTGTCTGATTTAGGCTCAATACAAGACATTTTTTGGAAAGACTAAAAGCATCTCATTGAAGATCAAGAACCACCCTCTGTTATCCTCTGTCATTCCCACACAAATACTTTCCTGCTCTCTTGCCTATTAGAACAAAAAATATAAAAACTCAGTAAAGATTACATGCTTCTAAAGTATTAGCACTGCTAAACATTTGACCAGATGATAGAAATAAATAGACACAAGTTCAAATACTATAAACAGGGTGCCAAACATGTCTGACCCAGCCTGTGATGTTAATAGAGTTGACGCAGGTTCTGTATTATTTAAAGCATGATATCAGACCCTAAGATATAAAACTGTAAGAGCTTTATCTGCTATTGTTACAAATGAAATCCAAGATGACTGAGAGGGAAAGTGATCAGAGACAGCGTTTCTTTTTTCAGCTTATTTACTCAGTATGCTTGACAATACTTTCTGCACAGTCAGATTCTTCATGCTGGAAAAGATGAGCTTGTACAGATGCACAATCATTATGATAAAGTTTCAGCCAACACAGCTTAGGCTCTGTGTTTAACTCCTGCTCTCTTTTTGTCTGCCTCCAACCCCATTTAAGGACATGATACCAAGTAGCCTGCAGTCACATTAACTTGGTCATGCTCCAGTCCTGAATGCTGAACTGGTGGAATTCATGCAAATTTGCTACAGGGGTGACAGCTGTTAAAAACATGACAGCTGTTACTCACTAGATGTCCATTAAGGAATTTCACTCCACTTTAAATTCATGGATGAATAGGGCTCCTCAAGCCAAAAGCTTGCCTGTAAGAGCCTTTGGAGAACCTGAAAACCCTCAAGAAAAAAGCCCAACTTCACCTTGTCACACAAATTACTCCAGTAGCACTTACCACAGAAACCACGTGTCTCCAGGCAGAACACATTGCTATCATTTTGGGAGTTCTCCTGATTTTGGGGGTTCTCCTGATGTGATCAGTCAGAACAATGGCTTTTCACAGGTGGTTCACTCTCCTCTGGGTGGCCAGAAACCTCTCTGTGCTCTGCCACTGCCTACATTTCTAGCTCCACTCCCTTCATGCCACAAAGCAGCTTGCTCTGACTTCAGTCTCAGAGCTCTCTTGCTCCACTCACGCCTTGCTGGCCCTCTCTGACTTGCTCGTGGGTTTAAAAAGTAGCTTTCTGGTAGCAAGGAACTGTTGGTGCACCAATCCAGCCTAAATTCAGCTCTCAAATAATTTAGAGGAAAACTTGTTCCCATTTCATATTAATTTCCCTTGAAATCTGTATTATGCCACTTTGTTCCTTGGCAATATACCAGGAAAGATGCCCAGTACCTGTGGGAGTAAAGGCAGCCAAGTAGCTGTTGTTGGAAACCACAAGCTTTTTCTCAGTAACACAGCAACCCACGCTTGCTCATCTAATAAAAATCTCACTAACTGTCAGCTCTGACAGAGAAATTATCAATAGGTCTGAGTAGATTTATCTGCAATAAAGGGTTTTAATATTTTCCATTTAAATCAAAATATTAAGACTTAGAACCACAGGAAGGAAAAATACATAATGCAAATAATTACCTTTAAAATGAAGGGGCAAGGAGAACCAGTTCTTGAGTTTTTAACTAAAACCTAAAAAATACTAGAGGCATTTCTATAGCATAACATCATGGAGGATAAGACCCATGAGAATTTGCTGTTTTGAATCTCCCAGCCTTCAGCCTGTTTTTTAAGAAAAAGAAAATTAAATTATTATATGTGAATTCACTAATGTCACTACTCTTTTATGAAAATGTGTTCCAATGGTAAAAAGGGCTGTCTTACATCCATTTTAAGAAACATATTTTACTACTCTGCTACTGTTGTATTCATGCACCTTATCCACCAATTTATGTCCATACTTGCAACATTAAACATTATATTCTCTCAAGAGACAAAAAGCACAGTTCACTTTCTTGAGTCATTAATCCCAGGTTTTGAACAGTTACTCTCCAAAAAGACAAGATTTATATTAGCTTCAAGTAATTAATTACTGCAATATCTAATAGCAGGTGACCCTGGTTTCTCTTCTAAAACATACATCCTGACTCTAGAAGGAATAATGAAAATCACAGAAGTCGCTACTTGCAAGCAAGAAACTTCTCTCAGTAAAATACTTTACCCCACATGAACTTAGAAATGCAGCATGGAGAAATAATGTGATTATGATAGAACACTGACTCAGTTGCTTCATAATCACTTAGACATTTCCCAGAGAACATTTAAGAAAAACATTGTTAATAAAGCCCCCAAAAAACAACTAGAAATATTCATTATCCCACTAGAAAAAAAAAGTTTCACTTTTGGAACTTCTAATTGCTCTTGTTAAACATTGTAGAAGAGGACAGGAGAAAGCTGTTTAACTTTCCCCTTTGAAAGCTTCAGAGGTTACAATAGTGTTTGTGATTATGTATTTTACTAATATTAGAAATATTACCCTAATATTAGAGTAACTCATTAGCACCACCAGATACCTAGGCATTTTTATAGATGCACCTCTAGTGGGAAGCAAAAAAAATTCTTCTGTCAATTTTCAAAGCACAATCAATGAACCTGTCAACTGTAATGCAATCCATGAAGGTATTTAAATTCAGAGCAGCTACTTACACACCCTTAGTGGCTCTGGAAGATAGCACAGTGATCCCACAGTTATTTAAACAACTGCTCACCTGTCACATTGCCAATAGCTCAATGCCTGTGCATTTTGATTCTGTAATTCTATAACGTTTCCTAAAAGCAGTCTGTGGCCAAATTTTCCAGCTGTGGTACCATTAAAAATGTTAGAATCACCTGTTCAGATGAAGTCTAGCAAAGTGTTGCACTTGGTTACATGAGCTGGAAATCTAACCAGCTTTAGTCAATACCTACACTTCTAGTTAGAATTGTATGCCATAGTGATTGGGCCTTCATTAAAGGTCAAGATTAGTGTGTGCTAGTCTTAAAAAGGAAAGGAATCTGATGAGCCAGTGCTGGCTTTGCAATAAGAGTTCTGCTATCACTCACTGCTGATGACTTCATCAAGAAAACAAATTCCTCAGAAACAGTTTTCCCAGTCTGTCTACCATTTTGGTACATGGCAGAAAATATTTTCATCAGCATTCTCTATGGAAGCCTCATTTCTATCTAAACTTACTCATGACAAAACCAAGGCTTGCTTTCTGTTGTTTTACAGGAGAAATTCAGTACAAATACATGGCAAAGGATGACAAATGGCATTGGGTAGCCAAAGCCCAGCATTTGAAGAGCAGGATCAACAGACCACTGACTCTTAGCACCCACATAAACACAGTGAGAATACAAAGAGAGTGACCAACAAGCCAAAAGGCTAAAATAGCTGCACATATTTTTCTGTGTGTACCCCTTAAACTGGCAGTTACTCTCAGAGTACCTGAGAACAAGTGCACTGCAGATTGCTGCAAAAGACATTCCTCAGAATTTTGTTCTATTCACTCACCTATGGAAATCTCAGGCTAGGATAATTGCTTTGTCTTGGCCTTTATGGCTACTCCTTGTCTGTGTTCATAGGTGAAAAATAGTACACTTAACAAATATATACATCCAAAAAAGTTTTTCAGATAAATCTAAGCAAGAGTATGTTTCTTTCCATTCCTCACATTATGTTAAGGGAAAGAGCAATTTAAGCAGCTTGTGATATTGATATGGTTTAGAGATAATATTCCTAATATTCTACTGAACAAGCTATTTTATTAACCCTCTTTGACATGAGTCAGTTACTGATGCTATAGCACTTGAATGTATGACATTATATTACTGGTGCCACTCCTCGCTCAGTAGAAATATTCCTATCATTTTGGGCTGCCTGTTTCAGGCCTTCCTTGCATCCCTTAGAATTTTTTTTCAGTTCCCCCAAAATGAAAGGCTTAGTATTAGATACAGACAATGATAACTGCAGAGAAAATGTTAGTAAGTCACCAGCTCCCTGACCCTCTCTCTCCAAAACAGCAGATTCTATGCTTGGAAAAACTATTTATTACCTAAAGAGTGAGTGATTATTTCACTGCTTTAGTCATTGGACACAGGGTAGGATGAAGGAATGTGGCACCTATGGATGAGAAGGTATTTAGAAACCTACAGAGAAATCTTCAAGTTTTCATAATGACCCAGTTTTTCTACAAAAGTAGAGCATACAGATTTAGTATTAGTGAGGACTGAGCAACACAATCACCTTAAGCAAAGTGTTTGATCTTGATACAATACATGTATATTCTGAAAGGAGAAAAAAATTTGCTTAAATATTTAAAGTGATTCATGTATAACTGCTGGAATTTAAGCTTTCAAGCAGGCATTGTCAGAAATATTGTGCCATAATTATATCCCTTTCCAGCACTAACTCCCTTTTTGTACTGGTTCTTAAAGTGTTTTGCCTATATTTAGGTCCATTGTTTTCAGTTTGCTTCAGGTTTGTTTCCATTTTCCTAGGGAAAAAAGCAGTGGACCTAGCACACAACTTGTCCACATAATTAGATAACACTTTTGCATATTTTACTATGGAAAAAGCTTCACAGAACTTGTAATGGCAGAAATGGACACCACAATATTAGTTAACCTATCTTCTGGCCCAGAGGGAGAATTGTCATCCCTAAAATTACTCATAGACTCACAAAATGTTCTGAGTTGGAAGGGATCCATTAGCATCATCAAAGCCCAACTCTTGGCCCTGCACAGAGGAGCCCCAATAGGCACTATGTGCCTATTCCTTGAGTCTGTTTTTAAACAAACTTCCCAGACTGAAATGCTCTAATCTCACCATTTCCCATCCAATATCAGTGTTAGAGTGCTTTTCTTACTTTTCCTAGTGAAGTCTGCTTGCTATCATTTAAGTCCATTACTACTTGCCCTAACTGCAGCACGTGGCAGGGAATTTAATTCTGTTTATGACACTGTCTGATGTAAGTAAAGACTTTGATCTCCTCAGTATTCTCATCACTAAATTTGAAGTTACTGTTCCCTCACCACTCTGGATCCCGACATTTGATGTACATCCCTCCCGATCTGCAGAATTCTGTGCTAAGTAGGGTTGGATACTCCTATTTAAAGACTCTGTTTTTGATGATGCATCCACTCTGGTGTGTGTTACTCCAGCAGCATGACATACTGAGTCATATTTAGTCTGCAATCCTCTATAATGCTTAAATCCTTTCCTGCAATTCTGCTCTTCAGGCAGTCTTGCCCCTCTAAAGTTGGCATTCATTTCAAATGAACTGAGATAATTCCTCAAGAGTCTGATAACCTGATCATGTCTTCCAATGTGTTTACAGCCTTTTGAATAAATACATTCTGCATAGGTAGAACATTATTCCTGCATTGAAATCACTGATGAAAGTAATGAATAGTGCTAGACTCAAGAAAGGTCTTTGAATTATGTTTGATATATATTTTTTTGCCTTTTGATTTGATATTAAAGCACTAGTTTTCTATTCTAGAGTAGATTTTTCTTACCAATTCTGCATTTCCTGATAGTCTCACCCACTACATATTTTCCTAGTTCTTAGATACAGTGAAGGAGCATAAAAATCCGTAAAAGTCAAATTATTTGACTTCTACTGCTTCTCCCTTATTCACTCTGTCAGAGAAAAAAATTAAATCAGTTTGACGTGACTTGTTCCTTGTATATCCACGCTGGTTCTTACTCATCTCCTTATCATTTTCTAGGTGCCTATAAACTGCTTTTTTGGGTATATTCTTGTCCTTTTTTCAGGCTCTAAGTTGCAATGACATCTTTGGCTGATATGTTTTGCTGACTCAGCAGAGGTGCCACCGCAGCAGTGCTGGCCACCGCTGCCCTGGACTCCCTGAGTCACCACAGACCCATGTGGAAGTGAGGATTGTCACAGGGCAGGCTGGTGTGAGAGGGAATTCTGCCTCCAAAACGGGGCTGAGGGGAGAGGCTCTTGGCAGAGGTGAGGGGAAGGAACCAGGGACTGGACACGGCGAGGCACAGCCCAGCTCTGGCAAAGCTCACCTCCAAACCAGTGATCCTGATGGATGGTGGTCCTGGTCTTGAGGGCAGAACTTTTCGCATTTCATCCCCCTTTGTGAAAGCCAGCAGAAAGGTTCTCAGACTTACAGAATTCAGCATTGCAACAATTAAGGTGTGATTAAGGAGTAGATCTGAAGAAAATAATCAATTCTCTATTTCACCTTTCTCTGAGACAGATAAACTTCTGTGGTAAGAAAGTAATTAGTATGCAGGTAACCACAAACATCCTCTTAGACAGATTTACTATTGCTTTCCTAGAAGCCACATTTACCCTATTCATATTTATTAATGTTGCCAACAACTGATTTAACTACATTTTGCCTGCAAAAGAAAAATGTAAGAATTTAGGTAGAAAGATGCTGCAGCAGAAGATTCTATCACAGATGCACAGACAAACTTGACAGATAACAAACCTCATCCTTCACTGACTCTTCCAACTTTGTTATTTCTTTAGCAAGTCTTTTGAAACTCCAAATAAAATTGCATAACACCCTGCAGTCTTTCCAAGTCTGCAAAGATGGAATGAACTTCGCTTTATTATTTACTAAAAAAATCTTCCTGTTACCCTCCTGCTTGAAGCAACTGGTCTCAAAACCAACAAAATACCTTACTTCACACTAAGTTTAGTCTTACTTATAGGCTGCAGAGATCTTGTCATGCTATTTGCATTTTTATTAGTGTGTTGTGTAATATAGGAATGAGGCAGAAATGTATATAATCTCTGACTTACTTTCCTAACTGTGGTTGAGTGTCAAAAAACAAATCTGGACTGTTCCAAACATCTGACAGTTATACTGAATCTCCATTTGATGGAGCAACAGTATACCTCTAGAAATGAATGTAAAATTGGAATTTTAAATGTTATTCCAGACATTAAAAGATAACATCATGTCGTCTGCTCCATCAAAGCTTTAAAAGCTCTGCTGGATAAATTAAGAAATACATCCTATTTAATTTAATACCTCCTATGATCACACAGCTGTGTGATATGATACCACTAAAATAACTTCTCTCTCATAAGCAATGAAAACACTCCACCATGTTAGAACTCAGCAGTAATAAATGTTAATGATTCAACTTGCTTCATATGTCGGATGTTACAGCAGCACAGAGCGCAGCTCTGCATAGCGTCAGAAAAAGACGACACGTGACAAAAATGCAATTTGCAGTCTTCTAAACAGTTCTGATTAACTTTTTTTTTAAAGGTGAAAAAGCTACATCTGACAGTAGGTTTGTGTTCTATTTAATCCTAAAATTCTTCTCTAATAAGACCTCTCTAGAACTTTTTTCAGATCATGCTTCAGGCTGCAATAACCCTGATTGCCATTACAAATCAAGCAAATAATTGGAAGGTACACTTCATTTAGCTGCCATAATCTGTCCCCTTTCATCTTGCTGTGTCACACCAGGTACTAGCCACTAGGGCAAGTGCAGTACAGGTCCTTAGACTCAATGTACCATGAAAGATCCTTTGTTTAGGATTATCCCTCAGAACAGATCCGAGCAACCACATAATACAACTGCATTCTTGTCACAGAACATATGCTTACCAACAGCTAGTGATGCCTCCCCTGCATCATCCTTTCTGCATTTAGGAAGTGTGGTGCTAGATTTGTATTTAAATGAAACAAAGGTGTCAGGCAAGTATAAAGAATTAGTGTAAACAAAAAATGGATTGATGGTTGAGTGCCAGCTGAACCATCTGAAGGAGATTATTTTCCTTACATTAAGGTACTTATGTGTTTATAAACTATTAGGTATCAAGGCATAAGAAAGCTCTGTTTTCCATCTCGAAAGAACGTGCTTATGTTTACATGTGTCAAATAGCATATTTCCTAAGGCCTTTTTAATCACTGTTTCTGGATTTAGGAGTTAAAATCACAGGTGCTTAAATTATGAGAATTCAGGCCAGGTGGTGAACAAAAAGAAGAGTTTAAGAGGTCAGAATCTAACTTAGTGTTTTCAAAATATTTTAATGGCAAAGGGAAGACCAGAAAAACCATTGGCCTTTTACTTGATGAGGATGGGCATCTCACAAACAGGGACACAGAGCAGAGATATCGAATTCTTTCTCTGCCTCAGCTGTAGACACTGATGATAGGCTCAGGGGTCCTCAGCAGCAGGACCATGACTGCAAGAATGATAAACACAGAGTCAACCCTGAACTTGTGGGATTTGCTGCTCCAGCTGGATCTCTGTGGGTTTATGGGGCCTGATTGGTTTCCTCCCAGGCTACTCAAAGACCTGTCTGAGTCATTGCAAGTCCTCTCTCAATGATTTTTTAACAGTTTTGGGAATCTGGAAAGGTCCCTGTTGACTGGAAGCTGGCAACATTGTCACAATTTTCAAGAAGGACAAGAAAGTTGAGCCTGATAACTGCAGCCTGTCAGTCTCATTTCAGTGTCTTGTAAAATCAGGGAGAAGATTGGGAGGTATTGAAAAACATCTGGAAGACAACACAGCCATTGGTCAAATTCAGCACACAGTGTGATAATTGAGGCTATCCTGTGCAAGGCCAAAAAGTGATGAAGATGATCATCTTCATCAAAAAAGTGATAAAGATGATCCTTGCAGGTCCCTTCTGACTCAGGATATTCCATAATTTTATGATCTATCAGATAAAGCTCTAACCAGAATGGGAGTGTTGCCTAAGTATCTAATGTTCTGCAGGTCTCTACTTATCTGGATAAATGAGGATGGATGTTTCTTGGAACTGATATGAAATATATCTGATTTAGACATGCTGATATTTTTCTATCCTTCTGTAAACCTAGGGTATGTGTTGCTCTGCTGCTGAAATAAGAAGATGTGGTTAAGTATACAAAACTGTTTTCTATTGAATGAAAGAAGATGTATCTATAATCTGGATATGCAGTTATAATGGATTGCCTTAATATAGATTATGCATGTTATGCATAATGAATTATGCATAATATAGATTATACATAACTATTTATGACATATTATGCATAATATAGACCATGCATGTTCTGCTTTGTTACTGAAGGCTGAATGTGGAACACTCAGTTAATGTTTTACAGCCAATTAAGCAAGAAATCACTTGACAGTAGCTTTAAATGATGCATATGTTTTCAATCCTAATTTCTTGGGAATAAATGTTATCTTTCCAGATTTCTATCTAAAAACTTCAAAGAATTTGATTTTTTTATTAATGGATAGTTAAATCTTTTTATATTTGTGACTGTGAAATATGCCAAACATGGCACATGACAAACTGATTATTTACATTGCTACAGAAAACACAGAGGAGTATATATTTGAAACCACTTCTCCTGATCACTCCAATCTATACCCCAGAAGCATTATGTTTTATGTGAACACAGAATTTTAGAAACTCATGTCCAACTATGGTAGTACAGAAGAGAATTTGTCTGGGTGGGAAAAGTTCAGTCTCCGTGCACAGTCAGGGTTTCCGGCTTTTACCAAAAACTCAGTAAAACCATCCAGCCATCACAATAAACACCCCAATAAGGTTCCCATCTGGAAACCTCTCTGCAAGACATGAGACTGAGGAAAACAAAACTGATCTTGCATATATATATATATATATATATATATATACACCGGTGAATGCTGTCGATATGAAGAAATATAGCGAGAAAGAATAGGGGCACCTAGGAGCCAGTCACTATAACACCTAATGTTCAGGCTCACAATTAATACAGTGGGGTTTGCAAACTGTACTGGGAGCCTAGGTCAAGACATGATGGCAAGCTGGTGTCTCACCCAGGGATTTTATACAGACATCAAGCTGAGCAAATTGTCACCTGGATACATGGAAATCTACAGGTTATAGGAAATACAGATCCACTCTAGTGTATCCTAATGTTCAACAACAGTGCTGGAAGGTTGTGTCTGCTTGTTTAGCAGTAAGTAAACACAGCTGAAGTATGGGATGCTGACAGGGAAAACCTGGCCAGTATTCAGCCTACTCCCACCATACTCTCAAAACCCAGCACTCTGAGGCACTTCACTGCCCATGGCTCCACAGAACCAGCAACTTCAGCATCACCTCCTGGAGTTGCAAGTGCCAGTTTGGAGCTCAGCATCCCACAGGCACAGATATTTTTCTCTAGAGTCCCTTCACTTTAACAGAGTAATCTATATTGATGACTGTGTGTCTTTTTTTTTATTCCCTCACTTAGACCTGCGAGGTTCTTCTGGAGCTGCCTGCCTTTAGTACAGAATTTAACTACCCAAAGGAGCCAAAACACTCATTAACTAGAAAGAAAGTTTTAGGCAGCATAACAGAAAAATATTGATGCTTAGTAGTTGGGACACGTACTAGGGTAAGACCTGCTTTCTGTCTGGAATTTGTTTAAAGTCCTTTGGTATCTATCTGAATGCAGCCTGTTTCAATTTCAGCAGAATTTGTAATAAAAATGTAGTCCCATTATCAGTGCACCAAGCCATTTACTTACTCCCACACACAAGTCAGATGCATGGCAAATCAGTTTACCAAGATCATTTAATCACTCATGAGTGCACCTTGGGCAATATATCTTAATTCTCATAAATTATCTACAGTTTCTAATGTTTATTCAGAAGAGAAACATTTCAGAAGGTTAGAAAGGATTATTCATCAGAGGCTTAGAAATTGCTCCTCTGTCAGTTTTACATACAGTAAAGCAGTACATAGTAATTTTCAGACTTGCATCAGGTTTTATTATTTTTCTGATAATGGGCTGGGGTTTTTTTCCAGAGAAAGAATAAATTCTCATTTAAAGGGTTTGTGATCTAGTATTTTCTTTCATATTTAATCTAGTACCAAACATCATTTTATGCAATTATCCTAGGACTGTGAATAAGAATATTTTTTACCTATCCTGACACTCAGAATTTGATTACTTTTGTATGGCTACATTTTATTGAAATGTACATAATGTGCCTCCCCCTAAACATGAGAAATGAAAACAACCCACATTAAATTTTGGACACTCAGGAAGATTCACACAATTACCGTGCATATAAAGAGAACCTCATTTTCAGCATTTTACTCCAGACAATTTAGAATGGTTCTATTTACAAGGACAGAGGTGTTTCCATATGAAGGAGAGAAGTGAGGTGGAGCCCTTTGCCTTGCCCCTCCATGCAGGTATGCCATGCAGGAAGGAGAGCTGTGTTCTCACACCGTGCTGGGGAGCAGCCCCAGACTCAGGGCCCATTGACACAGGGCATCCAGTCACTCCAGCAAGGGTAGCACAGCCAGGGAGCAGCACCACAGCCACAGGGAAACCCCTGAGATCCTGCCCCTCTACAACCTCCTCCTTCTCCTCTCTCTTCCCTGCTACAGCTCTGCAAAACCCCAGGAACACATGGGGCTCCCTGACAGACAGAGAAGGCAGAGGGGGAGAGGTGGCATGGCCCAGCATGGGCTGCAGGAGAAAATCAGACTCTGCTACAGCTGACACCTGAGAGAGGGCAAGGTCTGCCCAAAGGCTTCCTTTGTATAACTGGTAGGCATTGATTTTAATGCCATGACTCACTTATTGTGTCCCTCTCTATAACTAAAAGATGCAATAATAATGATTGCAGTCCATTCAGCAGCCAAATGCAGAGCTGTAGTGCTCTAAAAGGCTGTCACAGACAAAGATTCTTTGGCTCAGAACATGTTTTAAATCTTCCCATCTCTGAGGAAACATCCATGACCTGCTTAACACACACTAGTGTAAATGCAAGTCTTTCTAAAGCCAGAATTATAGATGTAGACAGGGTATAACTTACTATATCTCTACTTTCCTATGAATAGATTGAAAAATGACTGCAGTTAAAATTTTCCTTGCTTAGTTAAAAAAAAAATTCTGAAGCCTAAGACAAACATGAATGTAAGCTTTAACCATTCAGATTCCTGGAATTTCAGTGGCTGATAACTGAAAAAAACCCCCAAAACTGGTGAAATATGAACTCCTGACAATAAAAAAGTATTTGGAAAAGAGACAATGAAGATGAATAAAAATTGAAATGGGAGCACCAGAGCCAGGACAGAAGCCATTGTGGCTCCTCCCAACCACAGCACCAACAACTGTGAGGGCAGCCAGAATATCTGCATAGCTCCATAATTCTGTGCCATGTGCAAAGCCTGTGGAAGCTCTGAGAAGCTGCCTGCTCTATGGATTGCTTGTCAGTGCTGATCAGCACTGCTGAGTGCTTATCTGCAGGTGCCAGGGATATCAAATGACCTGAACCTTAGAGCAATGGGCTCTAATCTGCAGATAAATTTAAAGACCCCAATTCCCTGCTGACTTAAAAGGGAATTCAAGAATCTCTCCAGCTTCAGACATTCGCTAGTAAGAAACACCAAGGCAGAGGAATTAGGGAATATTCCTTGCAGTAAGCACAAGCTCACTGTAACCTTCTATCAGTCAGAAGATCCTGGGTAGCCTTAAACACCCTGCAGAAATAGACAGCTTTGTGGTACAATGGCATTTGCATTTGAACAAAACACACTTTTAAGCATCTCAGTTTCTGATTTATTCTTCTCCTCTTCAAATCACCCTAATAATACAGATACTATTTTCAGGAATAAAAAAATTTAAAGTTGCCCTGTAGAAAGAGCTTCCCAATTTTTTCATATACTGACTCCTTTCTCTAGACTCACATTCTTTATAATTTCTACTACTGCAGTTTGAACAGATTTCCATAAAATTAATGACTGTACTCCAAGCCTTTAATCTTGTCTTTTTTTGATTGATTAGAAACAAATAGAGCATGACCTAGAAAGGAAGTACTTTTCTTCTTCAGTTGACAGAAGGCAAGTTACTCTCAAACTCCCAAATATGAACCTACTGGTTTATAAATAACTTCCAGACAGTCAGTCAGCTACATCTAAGCCTCCCTAAAAGAGAACTGAGGGGAAGAAACATGTTTGGAAAAAATTCCTGTTCTGGACCATTTAATCATTAAATTGAGGCAGGAATACAATTATTTGGCTACCCTGTATAGAAGTACTTGGGCAATATCTTTTCTTTCAGGAAACTGGACACAATTTCCCCTCTTGCATTTTTTAAATCACAGAATTGCTTGCATTGAAAGGGACCTTAAAGAAGATCATCTACTTCCACCCTCCAGACCCTTACCTGAGATGCCAACCACTAGATCAGGTTGCTCAGGGCCCCATCCAACCCGATCTTGAATATTTCTAGGGATGGGGCATCCCTTGGTATTACTTCCAGTTCACCTAGATTGAAAATCCTTTTAGTATTTTACTTGCACACTCCTGGTGCCTTTAATATCAAACAAGCAGTGTAACAAGTAGGAAGGTGTGAGGAACATGCCTTGGTGCCCTTGGAGGGTGACATCACATACCCACCTGTGCTGCACTCAGAACTGACACTTGCATTAATTTCACTTCCTGCTGCTTTAACACACAAAATGCAAGCACCAAGAAGTTGTTGTGCAGCAATATTCAAAGAGATACATGTTATTTCATGCTAAGCATCAGGACCAGTGACCTTACCAGCCTGTAACTGTGCTCAGCAGGAGGGTGATGGGCAGGGAAGATGATAACAAAGTCAAGAATATAGCTGACTGAAGATGCTGGCAGAGACTGGCAGAAAATTTACTTGAACTGCTCTAAATGAAAAGCATGACTCAAATCAACACCTTTAACATCAGGAAGGAATGTGCTTAGGTGCACTGAGGCTTAGCAATTCCCACCTGAATGCCGTCCTGCTCATCCTGCACTGAATAACTCCAAGAAGATATAGGGCAGGAGGGAGAGGAGCACCTTGAAAAGTGCAGATTCTCAGTTTGCATCCCCATGCCTACACAGCAGCATTTCTAATCTTGCTTCCATACCAAAGTGTGCATACACACAGGGGCCACACAGCAGGAGATGCAATTATGACTGATGTGATTACACATTAAAAGATCAGTGTGCAGCTTCCAAGGTGCTTTGAAGAGCTGAAGGAAAAAGGAGAGCAGAGATGCTTGTTTCCACAGGGTTCTGCTCAGGCCTCTTCACTGAGGCAGCCAGAACTTACCCCTCAATATGAAAGTTCATTTTAGAACTGAGGTCCAGAGCACATCTCCAGCTAAGATCTTGAGGCTTACCATTTCTTCACAGGATATTCCTGTTTTGTAAGGTACCCACTGGAGTAAAAAAAAAAACACTTCAAAGGAGGAAAATGTCTCTTGGGCCATGTTTTACAAAATACTTCACACAGATGCGCATTACTTCCGCTGACTGTGAAAATTCTTTAACCTTTCTGATATTAAAGATTTCTATTAAACAATACTTCAGTGAGTGAGAATCTATTTTCAAGTGACAGTGCCAGTTTCCAGGGTGCCATGTTTTAATTTAACTGTGCCAAGTACTAGCTTGAATTTTAAAGCATACTTTTAGCAGTTTGAACTGCATTTTCCACTAGACTCTTTCAGCACAGATGCTCTGAGTTTGCTGTTACACAGTTGAAGAGCCATGCTTTTGAGAACATTTAAACATCACAATCAAATCATGACTGCCTGATAACATCACAGTTGCTATACCATGTCTAACAAAAACAGATTATGGAAATACAATTAGCAAAATAATCTTACAATAATACTGTTTCTGGAAAGCAGACATAAACATTCAGAGCCACTATCTTCAGCTCCTCCAGAAAAAATAAGCAAGCCAAATTTTCCCCAAGACTTTTTGTTCTTGAGTGGATAACTCCAACCAACCTTTTCTTAGCTGTGTTTAGTCCCTTTTCTGCCACCTTTTAATTACAGTAATTTTTTTATCTTAAATTTTTCTTCATGCTTTTGTTTACGTGCCAGAATTCAGCTTTTCTCTTACTTGCTCCTGTATTTTCATTTAATTAAATCTTCCTTTGTTGCTACATATTTTGTTTCTAACTTTTGTATTTTCATGACAAGTACTCCCTCTGGCAAGGCTTACTGCAAGAGCTACTGCACCATATTTCTTCCCCAGCACTTGCCAGGTATTTACCATGGATTGTTTGTCCCTTTCCCACCTGTGTGCTTCCTTTTTTGAAATATAGGAATTACAATGAAAGTGCGCTGAATAGATAATAAATAATAACAACAACAACAGTAATAATAATGATTATTCAGGGGGAATCTGAGTCTCACTGCCTTTCTGCAATAACATATAAACAATCACTTCCCATCAGGGAAAGCTATGTAGAAATACAAGGCTGTTGCTAATTACAATGGCCAAATACACAGCCCTAATGCTGGCAAAAGTGTCCAGGAGAAAAGAAAACAGATGGGAGTGGATAGAAAGGACTTGTGACTGCCACTCCACTCTTTCTACTGATGCTGCCTATTCCACTCCTTAGCAGCCTCTCCTGTTGGCCTCCATTTCTCATTCCCTGTGTGCAGCATGGCATCACCCACACTCCCTGGGTTTTGTCCATTCTGATTTCCTCCTCTCCCAGTGCCTCCCATGTCAGGCAACATCCCAGAGACAAGTCAGGAGTGATCAGGATCTGCACCACAAAACCCCAAGCATGAGGACTGGAACTCAGGGTTAGAGTGCGCCTGGAAATACACTTGAAAAGGTCCTGTTACTCCACAGTTTCCACAGCTGAAATATTGGTCAGGAAGCTGCCACAGGTTCCCCATCTTCTGAATTTCCTTTCTAGCGACACCGTCCTTCCCAAGTTCCTGCTCCTCCTTTACATATGCAAATCCTCCAGCCAAATTTGAGGGCCATGACTCCATAAGGCACATCTGGGTGGTCTCCCCTACCTGTGGTGCTGCCAGGCTGTGAGGGTCCCACGGGAGAGGCAGCTGGCAGAGCACGGGGGGGCTTGGTGTGAGGGATTCAGCAGGGTGATGCTGAGCATCAGCATGCCCACTGCTTCACCAGGCCCTGTCAGCAGCACCCTGAAGGCAGCTCCAGACCTCCCAAGTGCTGCTCTGTAAATCACACATGGGCCTGCCTGACAACCCCTCCCTCCCTTAGATAAGCACTTTCAACCAGCTTGGTGTTCACTAGCATTTTAGCAAGGATACAGGGCACATGAATACAAGAGATGAGTTATACTACACCACAAGCCAGTTAGGTGCAGGAGTCAGCATTTTGGACACACATCTAGAATATTTTCAGTGCAGTAATAAAAGTCCCGTCTCTAGTTTCCCTACTGTTTTCAGCAAGTTTCATTGCTGTAAGACTATAGCAACACCCATTTTTTCAACAAATAAATATAAAGCATGAATGAAGAGAAATAAGGAGTTCCTGATGCCCTAAACAAACTCACTGACAAATATATGTGTGCACTTGTGCTCAAGGGACATTAGGTTCCCAAGGTCCACCCATGCCAAAGCTCCTTTGGTAAAACATTCATGCCAACTTCTCTGTGTGTTACTGCTGTCAAGAAGAGAGCTGAATATAAGTGAGCAGGGTGTCCCTGTGGGATCATGCTGGTAAAAGGAGACAGACCCTCAGGGCAAAGAGTGATTCTCTGCTCGCTGGGTGCAGATGAGGCCGAGTGGGATCCCTCCTGGCTGCTCTCCAGGGGCACGGTAATGCACCATCTGTGTCCTGTTGTTGCTACTGCCATTTAATGCAGCCTCCTTCATTAGCTGGCAAAGTGAATCTCAGCTGAAAATCAGCTTCCTAAGGGCAGTGAAGGGAGGAGAGCAGCATTTATCGCAGGTTGTAAGGCAACAAAAATAACACATTTCCAAAGCTTTCTCACTTAGAAAAGTAAACTAAGCTATTTTGAGAGTTTCAGTCAAAACAGACATTCTCTACCCATAACTGAGCATGGGATTTGGGTTTTCTGAGCTGCCCAAAGTGCTTTGTGCCTCGCTGTGTGAGCAGCAGCCAGCAGCAGCACTTAGCCCTGTCTGAGCAGCCGCCTGGGAGAGCTGCTGGCCCTATCTGCCCTGGCAGCCCTGGTCCCTGGTCACGCAAGATTCTGTGTAATGGACTGCATGCCACACAACTGAAATATTTATCATAATCATATTTACAAGAGGCTTGGCTCCCAGGAGGGACTGAAGGCCTGAATACCGCAGCAGAAGTGAAACATCGTGTAGTGCAGTTTGTTGGGGCTTCTGTTTATCAACTGCATTCAAAAAGTTTGGAGCCAGACAAAAAACCTGATCTGCTGGGGTCAGTGGCCACAAGAAATACTCAAACATGTCTGATGAGAGTCATAAAAAAAAGTAACTGAGCAGAAGTAATGCTTATCAGTAAAAGCCTCTCTGTTGGCAGCAGGCTCCACAAAGCCCCGTGCCACCTCTCCCTGCTGCAGTATTGTTTGGTCTATCCCCATCCATCCCAGAGGTACAGCCACACCAGCAGCTGCAGCAGGGCAGAGTTATAAATGTGTAATGAATGCTTTTAAGGCTCCCCAGCAGGTGTGCAGCTGGTGAGTCCATGCTGCGATCTTACATGGCTGGTAGGCTGTGGGAGAGACAAAAGGGCTATGGAAAGTGGCAGTGGGGAGATGTAGGAGCAGGGCCAGGCAGGAACACAGCAGGTGGCACAGCTGTGGCAGGGCATCCAGCAGCCTGAACTCCAAAAGCAGCAGATGAACGTTCCTACTCCACCTGGAGCTTAAAGGCTACAGAAAAGGTGAAAAGGTGAAAAGGTGATGTTTTTTGCTAAAGCTTTTGCCCATGTGCAGCACTAGGGACAGGTCAGGTGCTGACCACAGGAGCCAACCTGATGTCCATCCTACAACTGTGGTAAGGGATTGTGCTTGCTGGCTTCATGAAGCACTGTCTGTAAAAGGCTGTGTGTTCTCATGTAATTAGGTGGAGGGGAGCTTCAGGCTATGATTTTGTGGCTACAGCTTGTTGCCTCTTCCTCTCAAATGGTTTAATACATACTTCAACACAGAATGCATTCGTGGTGCTTCAACAGTCTCCTCTACTCATGTCCAGGTACTTTCTATTTCTCAGCTTTTTCCTCAAGTCTCAGTGTGGGTCTGTCTAGCCAGCCACACTGGCAATAGTCCATTGGAATAAACAGTTTTGGGATTTCTGTACTTGAAATGTTTGAGGTTTGTCTCCACACTTCTTTTCCATGAAAACTCTCGTGAGCTGGTGTTGTGAGCCGTAGTAGAGCACGACACTGTGTCACCTTCAGCTAGCCTGGTGGATTTGGAACACAATGAGTGATAATGTTCAGGCACTGAATTTTCTCCTAAACATGGGTGATAGAGGCTACTGGCAACACTACAAGAATTTGGGGCTTAGAGCATCTTTCAAGGCACATTGGGATGGTTGCTGAGCTTTGTTCAATGACTATATGTAGCTCTTCAATGTATTGCACTATAATTATCTAAAATATAAGTCTCCTTTCTCCTCAGCAGCCAAAGAGTATGTGTGATGGATGGAGAAGGAGGGGACACAGTTTAATGTGGTAGAAGCTGAAGCCTTTATGAGGACCTTTATACAGCTAAAACTTTGTAGGAAAAGCAGCAATATCTTCAGGGGACAATACAGATCTGGGAGTTAAGGAGTGTGTGCTCTGACCCCTGATTTGGTCATGACTCCGGGTTGACAAGCCACATTTGTCTAACACAAGTCTTACCTCTTCTCATGGGACATTGGGAGCATCTCTTTAATGATTACCCTGCCACACTAGCTGTGTGCTCTAATTTATTCCAGGTATGGCTGGACCCGAACACAAGCAAAATCTCTGGGAAGTTGAGATGCTTAGCACCTGAAAATCTTACTTTGCTGTACAGAGCTCGAGTTCAGTATTCATGTGGCAAAATAAATCTGTCCTTCAGCTACTAAGATTTTATGAGAGGCTAAAACAGCAACCCTTGCTTTTCCCCTTAAATATTCTTCTCTCTATTCCAGTGTAATATAGGCCTCATACAAAAGCCACAAATATGTGTGTGCTTATTCTTAGCTGCCAAATTTGCTAAAGATGAGTAAGACTCACTTATTGCCCATTGAGTATTTTATTGTGGCAACAGCTTATTCATTTTTTAAAGGAATTATATATTTAAACTGATGAAAACAAAGCCTTGCCAGCTACGACTATAATACATTCTACTCATAGTAAATCCTGCTCTGGCATGTGTGGGCAGAAGCTTGTTCAGGGCATCTTCCCAAACATTGTCAGGTCAGAACAGGGACATTCAGCCTCTCTGAAAGACTGAAATCTGTACAAAACCCCACTGGCCAGTCTTGTCCTTGCTCTGTTTTACCCATCAGTGGCGAGATAGTGCAAGAGCTTGGGATGTCATTGCAGCCCTGTGGCAGGGCCCCACAAACCTGATGGGTTTTTGGCACAAACCTGATGGCAAAGATGTGCAGAAAGTGGCAGCTGGGAACCAGGCCCAGTGGCATCCAGTGCAGGGGCTCTGAGACTGGACTGCAGGCTAGCAGACTTCACTTCCCTCCTTCGTGGCAGTACTTTTGAGTGGTACAGTCTTGCTAGTTCAATTTCATTAAGCAACTTATGTTTTGCATCCATTCCCATTTCCTAATTGTACTTCTACATGTACCTCTGACCGGCAGCAAGAATTTTATATAGACAAAAATTCTCCCCACTCTTTCTCTTATGAGTGCTCTAAATGCTGCACAGGATTATTTAAAAAATATCTGTGTGAGAAATTGTGAAAGTGAATCACAAAGAGGAGAGTGTACAGGATATTTAAGTTGCAAATCAGAAGAAAGTCTTTGTGAAACACTTAATGTGCACTTGCTGTTAATTAATCTTGTTTGCTTCCTCTTGTAATTGTCTTGACTTATTTGCACATAACCTCTCTTTCTAGTGATACTTCATGATCCAAACCCTTGAAAATTGGGAGTCATTATTAAGAGCCATTGCTTTGGATAGGTTACAAATGCATAGCCATTTGCAAAGAATTCTCCTCCAATACAGCATTCCTACATTTTATTGATTCACGTGAGGAATAGAAACTTTAGACAGATTGTCAATTTTGTTGCAGTGAAATTTAACAGCTCGATGCACGACCATCTGTTTAGGGGAAAATAAGAATCAAGCTGATGTTAGGGTTTAATGCTATAACAATTCTTTAAATTGTACAGCAATAGTGATGGCAGATTCATCCTTTGAGCAGATTGATCTCTTTTGGAGACGCTGTATAACAGCAAGAATGGACAGAATTATTTGATCTCTTAAGCAGGAAAGACAGGAAACTTGGTACATGAGAAGAAAGGTAGCCAGAGAGAGGCTGCTTAACCACATAGTCAGCAGAAGAGTAAAAGGGAAAATCATCACATTGGCTTTCCTGCTGAAGGCAAGATAGCAAGCAAGGACAGTAGCTGGTGGACTGTGAAACCAAAGTGCCAGGAGCTGCTACAATTGTACAACAGCTGCTGTGCAGGAAGGGATGCTGCCTTCCTCACTCTCCTTGTGCTTTTGACTAAATCTCTATGCATGTTTTCTGGGATGGGGAGCCTTCTGTGGCAAGTCATCTTTATATTTTGCTTGTGCAGTATCCAGTATCATGTTCATAACCACTAATGCTTCTAAAAATGATAAATTGAATAATGACAGTTTGCCTTTATTTTCTCACTGCTATTCATTTGGCTTGCTGATCTCTTGCAAAAAATGTTTCTGGCTCCCATTTCAACAAAGAACATAGTCCAGCAGTTAGGCTCAGTGCTAAATCACCTCTGCAGATCCTCATTATACTTCAGTATTAGAAGTGCTAAGAAGCATAGAGGAATTCAGGGTAGCTATGAAAGTTTTTTCCCAAAGCATCATTTATTTGCAATGATTCTCCAGATGCTTCTTCAAGAAATAGATAGAGGAAATAGATAGAGGACAGCTAAAATATTTCCCCTTTGTCTATATTATTTTTCCTGTTGTTTTCCTTCATGGAAAAACATGGTTTGGTTAGAAATCAGCATATGGGAATGGTATGGTTAGAAATCAGCATATGAGAATGGGTGCTCAATGTATTACAGCATGTTAAAAGATACAAAGGAAAATAAAAGTTAACCAGGGTATTGTTAATATGATGCTCCACCTGCACATTACAACAGTTAAATGCTAAAAGTTAGTGATGTTATCCTTCTATCATTTACTGTCATCAAGGACCAGCCAAGCCAGTTTATAATTAATGAACATGAATATATATTAATTATGTATTCCTATTCATGAAAAATTATTAAAATATAATGGGAGTTCTTGCTGCTTCCTTAAATGAAAAATTATATGAAAGAACTTTCATTGTTCTAGTCTGAAGCTATCCAGAAATAAAAGCATCCCAGAGAAAGAGAATTCATAATTTTAGGAAATAGTAGTAAAAGAGAAACATACCTTGCAGTACTAAAGACTTTTCTTAGAACTTTTCTTCTGAGTGTAGGTGCTAAATTAATGTTCTATGTTGAAAACAGCTCAACTGCCTGAATACAATGTGCTAATAAGAGCAGACTTCCCCATGCCCCAGGTTGAAATAATCAGGTAAGAATTTTGCAATTACTTTATTACCCATTAGGGGAAAATCTAACTAATAAAGGCTATTAAAATTTCAGAAATTGCTCTTTAAAAGCCAACAGGTCAGTAGAGATCTGAAGGTGGAAGTGCTGATGCTCTAAGAGGAGCCTGGGACTTAACCTTACCTAATGGATGGTTACGGGGATGAACTGGTCTGGGCTGGGAAAGCTGATGATCTCCTGACTGCCCTAAGCTTGAGATTGTGAAACTTCTAATGTAAGAAGCAGTAAAGGAAATAGAACCACAACCTTGGCTTGAGGAGGGAAGATGATGGCTTATTTAGGGATCTGTTTGGCAGGATCTCACAGGAGGCTGCCCTGGGAAGCAAAGGGACCCAGGAATGCTAGTTGAGCTTCACTGACATCCCCATCAAATAACAAGTCCATTCTGTCATGTGTGTAGTCAGACAAGTGGGGCAGGTAGCCAGCATGCAGGAACAGGCTCTCCTGCTGGAGTTCAGAGTAGGCAAGCACAGAGATGGTGGAGAGTAATTGCACCATGGACCAAAACAGAGACATTACTCTACATTGACTAAAACATGGAAGCATTTACTAAAGACAAAGCTCAGCAAGAGTTAAAGCTCATATGGGACTCAAAGGTGCTTCTGGAAGTACATGGGCAGAAAGAAAAATGGGATCCTGCTCCTAAAGGGCCAGGTGACTTAGTGACACAGGACATGGAAAAAGCTGAGATGCTTCATGTCCTTTTTTGCCTTTTTTTTTGTAATGGATGACATCTAGCCTCAGACACTGAAGCACTGAAGAAAAAGACAGAACAGGGAGCACTTCAGTTGCTTGGACACAGCTAAATCCATGGAGCCAAGCAGGGTGTTTCCCAGGAAGTGGGAGAAGGGGGTGGTGGGAACCTTTAAGGTCAACAAAGACAAACTAAGTCCTGCATCTGGGGTGAAGTTACCTCATTTCAATAGCACAGCCTGAGTTCCAGTAGTCAAAAAGCAGCTTTGCAGGAAAATACCCAGGGTTGCCAGAGGAAAAGCAGCAGAGCATAAGCCAGCCATGGGCTCTCATAGCAGGGAATGCCAATGACACTGTGGGCTGTATTGATATGAGTGTGCTCAGCAGGTTGATGGAAGGGATTGTTCCCCTCTGTTTGGCATGTGTGACACTGCAGCTGGGAGCAAGACAGCATCTGGAGCATCATGTTCAGTTTTGGGCTCCCCAGTGCAAGAAAGATACAGACAAACTGGAGCAAATCCAGGTTTTGATGTGCAGCCAAGGCTGCCATCGGTGTTCACAGCCCAGAAAAGTTTATCCCTGTTACTCTGAGTCAAGTAACTCAGTTAAACACATAATTAATGAAGTGAAACACAGCAGTCCATGATACACAGACCATGTAAGATGATCTCCTATTTTGTGAATATTAAAGAAAAAAAGATACAATGGAAAACAGCATACAATCTTTCTTACCCAGAATGAGACTTGAAACAGAAAATCATTTATCATCAGCCTGTGCCTTTAGCACCAATGGAGCAATTTAATGCCTAAATTAAATACTTGGAAAAAATTAGAGATACTAATCATCTTCTAAGTTACTGTTTAGAACAGTAACTTAAATGAATGTTTGCATTGGTGTGTCAGCAAGTGTCAGGGAGCTGGAGGAGACAGCTGGAATGCTGTAGAAGCTTGCCTTCAGTGGGATACAGTTTCCTATCTACTTGTCATGTTAACAATGATACCTTGTGCTTGGAGACACTGCCTAGTTAATTTCTATATATTAAAGCTTTAAATAAAGATTTGTATTCTAAAATCCAATGAAAACATTGAGGCTCATTGTACTAAAATATACTTTATTAATACAAAATATCTTCTGTCATCAATAAACATATAGGTAGGATCTATACAGATATATGTATATTCTTTTACATTAATGTACATATTTATATATTTCTCAGCTCTAATTCTCCTATGACATTTGTGTTATGCTGTAACATGTACAAATTTTTACAATATAACATTAAATGAAGCTCCCCAAATTTTATTATAATAGTTAAACATATCAACTAGTTGTTTTCCCTTGTCTACAGACTTCAGCATCTTTTCCTAATTGAGAAGTTGTCAATTTGTGAGCTTCTCCTCATTCCTCTGAAAGATGTCACCCACATCTTCTCACTTCTGTCTTCTGTCAAAACCTTCTACCCAGTTATAGAAAGGCTTAAAGTCAGTGAGGATGCAGCATTCAGCTCAGGAACAGGCACCTGACAAAGTCTCTTTATCTCTGCCACTAATCCTACTACACTTATTATTTCCATCCCTCAAGTCAGCATAGGGACCTTCCTTGCTTCCTCTAGGTGGACACTGCAAAAATAAAGATCCAGATGATCCCTTTCTCACAGGCTGCCTTGTCTCAGACTCTTCAGGTTTGTACAATAAACTCTGGTGCCTGCTACAAATTTCATCCTCCCATGATACTATAGTTGGAGTTTCTTAACAGACTAAATTCAAGGCTCCAAGTGCTAAAAGCCCAGAGCATCAATGATGGACATCATCACCCCACTCTGAAGGCCTGAAGTAATTTAGTATTTTCTCAAAAAATCCAGGTGTGCCAGTTTTGAATTGGCAATTCTTTTGCATTCTGCCAGGGCTGCAATTCCTCATCTCTCCTGCTGCAGTCTCTAAGTTTACTCTGTCTCTTACATGGGCCACTGAAGCTGCTCTAGCTGGGCATCTTCTCAGCTACTTGAAAGTTTGTGCTGGCAGCAGATTCTTTCTCTTTTCTCCACTACTGCTGGAAATAATGCCTGGCCTGCCATGAGGTAACAGCCAGAGCCAGACCTGGAGCTTATGAAAGCCCTGTATTCACCTATCTGCAATATATATTTTCTCTGTATCTTATATACTACTGTATGAAAATGACATTCTGCTTCCATACTCCTAGAGTTTTGTTATCTACCACCACAAGAGAGCCAATATCTCCTTACCATCATCCTTACCCCCCAGCCTCCTCGTATCATTTCTTCAAGAATTAACTCCTTAAGAGTGTGGTCTAGTAACTTAAAAATAACCATTCTGCTACTTATTGGGAGAAAAAAAAAAAACATGCCTGAGTCTAGCTTTATGTATCCTGGATATAAATTTTCCTGGATAAATATATAAATATCCTGGATATAAATCCTGGATATAAATGACATACCATGGCATTTAGCAAAAGTAATTTAAATGAGGAATTAGAAAAATTATTACATTTTCTAAAGCAATGCAAATGAGTAACAGGTTTATTTAAACTGCAGATATCAATTAAACTAGAAAGAAATAATTTAACACCTATAATAGATTCAGTGAAAATCAGCTGATAACAAAAGAGCTACTGGCTATTGACAGAACTTTGTAAGCTATCTGTTCTTTGGGAAGGCAATAAACTGCTTAGTAATTACTAGAATATGTGACTTTGCCGGGTGGTCTCCAGGGAGGACTCATTTCGTTCCCATGGACAGCCTGCAACTTCTTTTGGTTCTTCTCAAGCTGTTCTCTCCTCATTTTGTTTTCCTGAGAATAAAAAGATGTGTGAAAAAAAGCCCAAACCAAAACCAACCCACTGCCTCTCAACAACAATTATACTAACAGATAAGTTACATTATTGTTAAGCCTTTCTTGTGTAAAATGAAAAGAAAACATGCATTGGAGATTTGCCTTTTGGAGCTCAGCACATCCCTTTTGCAGGCTCAGTCACGGACTTTGCGCAATGCAACCAATGAAAGAGGCTGCACATTGGGTGTCACAATTAGGGTGTCTGTCTCAAGGATGGGCTGGGTTTGTGCACTGTCTAAACAAAAAGCCCAACAGAAAGCCTACTAGACTAGGTATTGGTCTTGTATGTAATTAGTCTCATATTAATTACTTCTTGTCTTTAGGAGGATACCTAAATTACAATGCAAAATATGTGGTTCTCATATAATGAGAACACTGATGCATCATTGTAACTTTCTGTACTTATTAAATCACACTTGCCATGTATTAGAACAAACTGGTAATTAAACAATTTAATTTTAAACAAAGATCTATCTAATTCATGTTATAAGCACTGCAAGGTTCCAATTCTATTTTCTGTTGTTTCAAACAGCAATGGGGCAATTAGGATGATGAGGATTGCAAGATACTTGCTACACTCTTTTAGTGTCTCATTAACTAATGATTTTCAAGAGACCTGTCATTCAAAAATTAAGTTGCAATTATTTATAATCATTTTTGAATTTCTAATCAGTTCTATTCTACATAAGCATTCTTCTTTGCAAAGATGACTGCCATTTTACCCTCAAGAGAACCAGCATCTAAAGGTGCATCTGCATTAGCAGTTTAGTACACTGGCAAGCTTTCTATGGGTGCAAGTTTTCCTTGCAGGTTTGTGGTGCATATGAGTGCAGACTTCTTACTGACTTAAAAGTAGTTTCTTTCTTGGTGGAACCAAGGTTGGCCATATAGACCACAGCACAATTTATAGTGCCCCTGTGATGGGTGGATAAGAGGTCCTTGAGCAACTGCCTTCTCACACATGAACAGTACATTCATTCCCAAGACCAAAACCTGGCAAACACATCCCTGGTAGTAAAGACGCGATGTGGATATGCCCACTTAAAACCATCATCAGCTGTGCCACATCCAACCCTGGTTCTTTCATTGTTGGCAGCCCATCAGCCAGCATTTTTAAGCATCCATAGTTTTGTGGTTTTTCACATGTATGAACTGCACTGCAGTGGAAGTACTGCTTCTTGAGGACAGCTATAAGACAACTGGTACTCTCATATAACCCATGACCCTCTTCCTCTGATGGATGCCATATATCCACAAACTCCCAAAATGCTGGCAGTGTTTGTCTGTTACTCCTGTGTGAGCAGGGCAATAGTGAGGTAACTGTGGCTGAGGGAGTAGACTGAAAAAGGGGTGTGGAAGCATTACTGTAAGAAAGTGAGCTTGAGTAAAGTTTTCTCCTGTTTTACACATATATGTGTCCAAAAATTGTAGAATGCAAAGCAACACACTGAAATATCAGCCCTATCAATACGATTTTAATCTGTGCCCTTCAGCTCTTTGTCAACATAAACCTGAAGATCCAATTCAGTTAGGAACATCTGGTCTGGCTAAACAAACACACAATAATTTCATGTCGTTACTAGTAAGGCTGATTAAAAGCAAGGCAAGGTTTGCATGGAAAAGGAATGCCCTTTGCTAAAATAGGCAATACAAAAGTTCATCACAGTCTAATAAAAAATACTCTCTCTCTGTAAAAACTATATTTTTCTGATCACATGGAGCAATTGAGACAAACTAGGCTTGCAGCATTGTGACATTCTGACTCTTCTCATCCCTCATTTTTGCCTTCTTTCTCCCTCTACAGAGATTTCATCAGATGAACACAACTAGTGGCTTTGGGTCTTTAGAACAAATTCAAGATATTCTAAAATTGTTCAAGGGAACTGTTTAGTACCCTAAGAGAAAATTAGTCTTCATTATAAGTGATATTTTTCAAAAAAAAGATATGGGAAGCAGTACAGATGAGCTTGGGAAGAACATGCTCTAAAGGAATACATATATAATAGATGCTCATGTATCTCTAATCACAGAATTATACTGTACAAAGATATGTATACCATCAGGACAGGTAAGTGAAAACTCATTAAAAGTAACACTTATTGCAGCAGTATTGCAAGCATTAGAGAAACTGCGTGCTACAAAGAAATGTGCATATTTTATGTTTATTGAGCACGCTCTACTGAATAGATGTTACACAACAGACTCATGTATGAAAAACCACAACCAAAAATAAAGCATAAACCCACCCAGGAAAGGTACAAAAGTTGCTTTGGTTTTTTTAACTGTGCTTCAGTTTTGAATGTTCGGATTTGAGATCCAGTTTTCATTAATGAATCCAAGTGGCAAGGAAAGAGTCTTAATCTAAGTGTTTTTAAAAGATTAAATTCAAAGTGAAGATCTACTGGCCTCCTCTCTCTGTTTTCAACACACACAAAGTTTTTATGTTCTTGTAACTACAGTGCAAATTCTCACAAGACATAACTGATATAAATATAGAATAATAAACAAGATGTTATTTGCACTATTTGAAGTAGAGTAACAGAAACAATGAAAGGTTAAATCAGAACTGTAGCTTGTCTTGCACTAGATCAAGTCAACTGTATGGCTTGATTTCTGTGGAAGTTTCCTACTCAATAGCCTAGTAAGATGAATATATTTTTCACTTATAAAATTCTGGGAAGAGCACATTCTTTAGCAGTATGACTGCCACATAGAAATTGAATTTTAGACATTACAGAAGACTGACAACATTTGAGAGGAGTAACAATAGCAGTCTTATTTCTAACCTATTGCAATGACAGGCCATGAAAATTGCAATTTAGAAAGAATTTTCAGAGATCATATGAAATTAATGAATACGTGAAATTAACAACCCACTTCAGCTATTTCTAACCCTGAAAAGCAAGAAATCCATGGGACTTATCCAGTATATCCTTTCTTGATGTTTTTAAACAGCTTTAGAATGCCAAAAATAGATATTGCAAATGCTCGAATTCAAGGTAAAATGTCAAACTTCTTCTAAGACTTTCAACATTACTGTGCTGGTCTTTGATAACTATTTGAGAGCAGACTTACTTCTCAGAAGCTCATGGTAGTTTGATGTTTTTACAGAAAATGGACAACATTAACATATCTAGAGATGATACTTCTATCCACAGTAAACAAGTATCAAGATTAGTATCTCAGAAATAATGGAAACTAAAATGATGGGTCATTATCAACTTTCTACGTGATTCTTGTCCACATTCCACTCCTCAGAACAGGTGCATGTCAATGACAAGTGTCAGACACTGGCATTATGCAGTAAGTAAAAAATGATCATTTATCAAGATAGATTGGCTTGAAGAGCTCTTGGTGAGTAGCAAGAAGCAAATGATAGGAAGAAACAAAATAATCAGAAGCTTGAATTTCCAGCTTCTAAAGCATCTCATCTCAAGATTATCCTATTTATGCCAGTATTTTACAAGTGTTAATAGCCTTTTCCAGGGCATTTATTTCCAGGCTTAAAAAGTAATCTTCTCTATGCTCTTATGCTATCAAACATTCACACAATGACCTCTAAAAGCAGAAGTAGCAGAATTGCCATTAACATAAAAGCAGAATGTTTCTCCTATTTTAGCAGAACTACAATGAGATTTCTATGTCTGTTTTATCCACGCATTATGGTCAACACCTGCTTCAGGAAAGCTGAGGATGAATGTACACATTTCTTTCTGCTGAATGTTAATGAAAACATATTCAAATACTTCCCACTATATCACTACTATTTTTATTGCCATTTAAAAATAATTTTAGTTGAAAGAATACTTTTTTAAAAGGCTTCCAAATTCTGCCCTCAGATCTGATGCATATCCACCTGCAGGCAGCTGTCACCTGAGTTCCCTTGGTAATGCAATGACAACTTTACAGTGTTTCTCTTGGGCAGTTCACTATTGGTCTGTATTTTTTTCTGCAAGTGTACAAAGTGAGGCAATATTCTGGCCTAAAATTATGACAGAGCCATTTTCCAATGTGCTTTCTCAAATAAAGATGTCTAAGTTGCAAAAAGACATCACAAATTCTGAAAGTAAAAAATGTGAAGACTGTGCACGAGACACATCAGTCAACACTTGCACACTGACACTGAAAATGGGATCATTTTAGAGGCACCTCTGCCAACCAGTTCAGTACTTATCCCATCCTATGCTTGCTTATTTCACATGTATATCTAGTTAGATCTGGTCATTCCTCCAACTACTAAAATTTTCATTAATAATCCCATTGAAGTGATCGCCTCAGGAATTCACACACAATTTGAATGGGAGAGCCTGTGCTAGGCAGCAACCTTCACTCCTAAAAAAAAGGGATTTTTTTTTTTTTACCTTCATACAGAATCCAGGGCAGGAAGGAAGTCAAATGTACAATGAGAAGTAATATTCTTGCTTTGGTACAACTAAGTTGATTAGGATAGTCTCAGTGAGCAGATCATAGCAGGCCAGTGGATTAGCTACTGCTCAAAGCATAGTACTCCCTACCTTGGCAATCAGGAGTATTGTTCAAGCAAGAAATCAACTAAGATCAGACATTAATCATTTGCTAAACTGAGCTGAAAATCTCCTGACAATGGGGACCAGAAAAAAACCTTATCAGTGATTACAGAAATGAGAGGTATTTCAACAGGGCACCAGGTCAAACATCTTAAAAGATATAAACCTAAGATTAAAAAAGTTTGGAAACAGAGAGAAGGGAAAAATGCGCAGGCTTTTGCTGTTTTGTGCAACTGTGTATTTCTGAGTTAGCCAAGTAAAGAATCTGCATCTGTGACCAATTAAGTAAATTGTCCTCTCTAAACCTGTCCCACACCTGTACAGCTGCCTGACTCAGTTTTCATCTAACTGCCTCTCCCTCCTAAAAAAAAAAAAAAAAGAAGAAAAAAACATTAAGCTAATGACACTAAAGAAGAATTCTTGTAAGGACCATAATCCAGCTTGGTTGCAAGATCTTATTCTTAAAAACGGCAACAGAGACCATATGTACAAGGCATGCCAGAAATCACATGTAAGAACAGAATAAACACTTTCTTACTAAAAAAAACTTGACAGTCAGTATGAAGGAAGACTGTCACAGGGTGGGGAATTAAAACAGGTTCTTCTTTAACTGACAAGTCACACATCTTTAAGAAAACAACATGCTAAGAATATTAGTGATCTCTCTTCGAGTTTGTCCTTCTGCAGCAAGGAAAAGTAACCTGCCTTATTGTTGGTACTAGAGCACTGGATTAATTTACTGCTTTAAAACAGGGACACTGCTGTGAGAAAAATATAATTGGTAGCATCAGAGTTCCACCCTTTCTCATAAGTGGAAATCATCATGAACTCCATTAAAAGTCCTTTTATCAATTGTGAGGTCCCCAAGTCTCCATTTTCAATGCTTCCTTGAATGTACATGCACTGACTGTTGCAGCTGGCAATGTTTTTTGACTTTGCAGGTTTTATTCTCTGGCTAACTGGCCCTTCAGAGACGGTTGCTCCTGACATGAAATGGCAAAAAATGAAGCCTTATGGAAACTGAAAACTCTGTGTAGGTAGGGAGAATGTATTTTCCATGTATGCCAGCTATCAAGTGCACTGTACTTTAGCAACATTTTGCTCACACATTCAAGGGGGACAAGCAACGTAATGTTGCCATCGTCTGGCCTCTCTCGTAACAGCACAACACCCCACGAGTATTACAATACTCAAGTGCTCACACTACACCAAATGTTTTGGCTTTGACAAGAGGCAAAAAAAAACCCCAAACCCAACCAAACATACCAGCCATCTTTCATATTCCTCCATAGCCTTTTCACTTTTTTCTTCCTTCTTTGCCTGTTGCATTTCTCGCTTTTTTTTCTCCAGGAACTTTTCTACTTTTTTCTTTTTGATATATTCTTTCTTCTTTTCATTCCTGTGTAGTGAGAGGGAAGAGCAAGAGATCATAATGTACAGACCAAAAGCTGCATCTGTGACCAATTAAATAAATTGAGCCAAAATATGTATTATACACTTTAAATAAAAGATTGAGAATATGTATTTAAAATCTTCCATGTCCATTTTTATACATCACCAAGGTATAAATGAATCTACTACTCTACCTATTATGGCATCACCTTTTCTGTACTTTGTTCTCCCTTTTTTAGAATAATAAAAAAAACCACTCTGAACTTCTGTACATAAAAGTAAGTTGTGCATTTTTTGTGAAAATTCTTGGCTTATAAAAGTAATAAAGAATATCTCCAGCAGATACATCTCATTTCCTTCTTCCTACATCTGCATTCCCATACTGTATTCCATGAAAGTTTGAAGATTTACCTTCCTTCCTATGGCTTACTAATGAAGCATGAAAATAACCATGTAAGACACAATCCTACTACACAGTGAATTTTATCATTTGCAGTATCTCTGCCTGGGCTTAGTTAATATCCTCTTGGGGAGGAAAGTAACTAAATTAATAAACCGAAGGGAGCTGCACAGCTGGTTTGCACTGTTAGACTTTGTCTCCAGTGGGAATGAAGACTCTGATCCCAAGCAATACATTGTCTTCCAATTACAAGCACATCAAGCATTCACAGAAGACCTATTAGATTTATAAGCAAGGATTTTGGAAGCTATGATATAGCAAACACAGTGGAGAAGTACCATTTTTCAACTGCTGATACACTGACTCTCCTCTTCTCTGCAACTAGGTCCTCTTCTATCTTCTTCCTCATTCTTTCAGACTGTTTTTCCTTCCTGTTTTGCTCTCTTAAATATTCCACTTTTCTTTCTTTCCATTTTTTGAATGCCTAAAGACAACCATAGATCCATAAAAAATCTTACCTCTCATCTTTCTGTCAATACTCCACTAGTCTAATCTGCATTATTATTTTTTGTAATTTCTACACATTCTAATTTTAGAATATTTGCTTGCAGAATTGCTCAGAAGTGGGTATCACTGTATCTAAAAAGAATCTTATTTTTCCAGTAGGTAATAGTTAATTGCTAATGTATTTGTATGAGGTTTATTTTATGCTCAGTTAATAGACTCCAAATATAGAAACCTGTTTGTCTGCAAGTGTAAACGTTACACATTTCTTACATAACAAAACCTAATACAGCTTCTTTCAAAAACTAAGCATGTCTAGGTCTTTAGATTCTAGTTCATTCCATCTCATTCTAGATGGAAATGTCTAGATTTTGAGATTCTAGTTCATTTCCATCTCATTCTGGATTAATCCAAATTATTTTTACCAGCTCCTGAACCACATTCAAATATACACTTAGGTACATATTCCACATCACCGCTTGTGCTGCTTCTGTTTTTTCCTTATTCTGTTCTGCTGGTTTCTTTTCCTCAAGTTCCTCATGCTTTTTTCTTTCACTCAACTTTCTTGCTTCTTTCTCTTTCTTTTTTTTCCAGGCTTCATAACAGGCAATTGCTTCTTCTCTTTTAAGTGCTTCTTTCTAGATTGGAAATAAAAGTCTACATTTAAATCAATTTCAGTATGAAATTTTAAGTGAAATAGTAAGCTGTAAACTTATTGCTAAATAGAGCAATAAAGAAACAGACATTGATTTGCTGACAACATTGCAAGTATTACAATTAAATTTTAAGCATATATAGAGTTATTTTCTATGCCCATTTTTAATTTACTTGAATGAGACTTACTGCTCCCACAAAATATGTGAAGGATATGAAATGCATGCTAAGTGCTTAGAAGTGAAACATATTAAATAGTTAAAAGCCAAATCAAAAAACATGCATGATACTATTCAAGCCAGAGCCCTCTCCACATAAGCATCTCTTGAGGTAGGGAGTGAATGCATGTTCTCATGCACAAAACAAAACTTGGCACCTTAAGAGTTAAGCATCCCAAGGTCTTTGTAAACTAACTCAAAAATTAATCTGGGAAGCACATTTCTAACACATCTTATGTAAATGTGTAGGGAAGCATTGTACAGACACTGCTTACCACAACCCTAATGAGCAGGACATGCCATTTATTATTTCACATCACCTTGTGCTATTTGGAGAAAACCAGATACCTCACAACAGCAGAGGGATGCATTCAGGCAGGAAGAACACTTCAAAGAGTCATAGTTTGTCAACCTCTTTTTAAACCACAATGTAAACAAACCTTTTCAGTATTGTTCCTTAGAATTTCAGCTTTTTCTTTTTCACTTCTCTTTAATTCCAGTAGAAGGAGCTTTTTCCTTTCCAACCAGTTCTGTAAGAATCATTAAAATATTTTTAAAGTCCTTTTAAGGTATAAGTAAAGAACAGCACCAATATAATGACCACCAAAATTACTCTCAGTTTTTCCAAGTTAAATATGCATCCCATGTGGAAAACTAAGATGTCAAACGTGATCAAAAAAAATTTAAGGTTCTAAAATCACAGCTACAAAATCTAAAAAAGCTCAAAGATCTTTTAAAAAGCATCTTCCTAGAAATGCCAACAAAAATGTCAGCACTAATCAAAATTAAATAGAAGAATGTAATAAAGGTTCTTATTATTTGGTATATAGGAATATTATTTACATTTGTTGTCTCTCTTGAAAATACATACAATAAAAGAGAATAAAATCCTGCAGGGAGAAGTGAGACTTCAGGCAGCCATAAAAGGTTATGAGCCATCTGCAGAATCAGGCTTAAATTTTCAACAATTAACTGTACATTTGGTATGCAGCTCAAAGATAATAGTGTCCTAAATGAAAACTATTCTACTCTCAAAGACTGTGAATACAATATAAATATGGATTTGAGGGTCTAACATTTGTTTTAGGACCATAACAAGTATTAAAACCACATACCAATATAAATGGTGCCTGTTAATGAGAGTTGTTCTCAAACAGATTAGCAAAAATTTGTTTAAACCCAAAAAATAATTGTTGTGAAACTCTAATTCTACAAGGAATTTACATATAGTATTCTTCTGGAAAGAGTACAAGATTTGTTATCACTTTTCCTGAATGCCATTTGAATAGAACATATCAGGGAAATAACCAAAGAACTGTAAGTAGACACTTACTTAAATTAAGGATGAAGTAGAAATAATGGAAAATATGTGCCTGAAAATAGTCTGAAACAATAAAGTATAAACCACATAACAACATTATGTCCCTTTCATTGAGCTTTTTGTTCATAATATGAGGAAAAGGCATAGGCAACAGAATATAAGGATTACTATACCGGTAAGTCAATAAAAGGAATAGTAAAAATTAGTAAATAGTAAAAATTATTGATTTCAAGAAAAAATGAGGTCTTGAGCCCTGTATCAGGACCTTTATGTGCACAATTTTTTGTTGGTTTGGTTTGTTCATTTTTTAAATCTACCTGATAAACAGCTGCCCTTAAATTATCTACTTTGTTGAATTCTGGACTTTTTTTCTGCATGCATTTATCCTCCAACATCTTCAATGATCCCAGATACTGAGATGAAACAGGTGAAGTTGATGGAACAGCTTTCCCCTTTCTCTTTAAATGCACAGAAGCTGTAGACCTAGGAAAATACCAGGACACAAACATATTAATGACCTTTCCTTTTACTGTAGCACATACAGTAGTACGAGCTGGGTATGAGTAGTGTTCCTCATTTCAGTGCATACCAGAAGTTACTGTGACTTTTATATGCACTTGGCTGGAGACTGGGGAAAGGAAAAGGAGAAAGAATTTACTTCTTGTGAATTTACAAATTACTTACACTTTCACCTAAGAAACAGCTTAGAGCCTGTAAAGACTCCAGTGACACACTCATCACAGACACTGGCAAAAGATCTGGGAGTCTGATCGGCCATAAACCTGAGCAAGGGTCAAAACAACATGCCACATGCACTCAACTGTTTTCCACAGATGGTCAGAGGTTGTCAGCAGCAAAGATAATGCTGACAGAAAATGAGAGGGGAGCAGCATTGTCGGGGTGCTTACAGGCATCTTAAATGGCTCAGAACAACGTTTGGCATTCTCCTCTTACCTGTCAGATAAAGAAGCCTTTGGGTTTTTTAGAACTCTCTCCTTTGTTTCACTTAGTTTCTAAAAAACACAGAGGGAAAGTAAAGTTATACAGTCTCTTAAGCAACAGATCAGGATGAAACAGGTTTTTACAAGATAACAAGGGCACTGAAATTGGACTCAGCCCTTATGAGTCTCTTCCAAGTCAAGATATTCCATGGTCACATGATGTTATAAAAACAGGCAAGAAAGACACCCTAATAAAGAGAGGGTATAGTACAGAGAAAGGAAGTAAGGAGAGAAAAAACCCCAAAAAACAAAACAAACAAAGCCCCCAAACCAACCAACCAACCAACCAACCAACCAACCAACCAACCAACCAACCAACCAACCATTCAGAATGCCTGTATCACTTTGGAATGGCAGCTAGGAATGTTCATTTGTATTATGTAAAAATACAGTCAATAGTTTAGAAATAATAAAAAGTAAAAAGAACACAGCTGGTTTATTCTATAAACACTCTTTTAAGTCTTTTGAATACTTAGCTTTAATAATTACATGTAGCTATATATTTTCTTTTAAGGATAAAGAGTAGAGTCCTCTGCATCCTATCTATTATTCAGGTCACACATGGATTCCATCCTCTGCCAACACACATTGCTCACTGCTATTCAGCTATCCTCACAACAGACATCTGACATTTTCACTTTGAAAAGGGTACTCTCTTAAGGCTGGAAAACACATTTCAATACCTTTATCTGACTTGAATAATTTGTGGAAAAGGTATTCCTTACATCTTTCATAAAGCTATACAGAATTTACAAGAGCCTCGTCTCTAGAAACCAGATCTAAATTGTCAGCTTTATACACTTAATATACCAACAGCAACATTACTAAACTCCATTGTGCTTCCAGGACATTGTTCCAAACAATGGTAAACTGTGGATGAGCAATACCTTGACAGAGTTCTTGTTTTTTGCCTCCCCATGCTCAGATTGATCATTCACTGACACCTCCTGCATAGCATCAGCTATTTTTTGCTCTTCTGTTATTTTCATCATTCCATCTGAACTGTCAACAGAAGGGGATTTCATACCATTGTCCTCCAGTTTCAAGTCGCTGGTGTTGACAGTCTTCTGATCTTTCTCTAAAGGGAGAAAAAAGATTGAGAGGACACATTAAAAAGAACTTCATTGTTTTTGAGTATTGTTTTTTTCTGCACAAAATGTAGTTGTAGAAAAACCATCCATCTATGAAAGTTGTTACTAAATTTTATATAGTATAATGTATTTTCTGTATGCCTCCTTCTGAAAACTATATATGAATAAGGGCAGTATTCACTTGTATTTTCATGTAAGACTGGAGTAGCAACTGAAGCTTGAATGTTAGAGAATGTAGGAGCAAGACAAGGGGAAAACTTTCCATCTGCCTTACATGGCTCTAGTGCAGAAACTAAAAGCAAGAGTCAATGCAGCCACAGCAAGAGCTCTTCTGACATCTAGCAGACTTCTAATGAAGTATGCCAGCTAACACTCTGAGTAACAAATCATGCTTTCATTGTGTAGTGTTCTTCAGGGGTGTGGGACACATGAAGGAATAACTGAAAAATTCCACAGTGGGGATTTAAAGAAAACATCACCTCAATCTGTATAAATGCTTAAATGGTGAAGCCGTTATTTACAAAACACATTATTAGTTAGACTTAAAAACCATTTTCATCAGATTTCAACTTCCAGTAATGCAGAGATCTAAATCTGTAAAACAATTCAGACAGAAACCAAAAAATGCCCAAGTAAAATCAATTTAGAAATAGTTTACAAATTTCCGACAGAATTCTTTAGAAAAATTGATTTTTTGGATGACAAATTAACTCCAAATTACCTGAAGAAAGGAACATCAATGCCCATAATGGAAGAAATTTACCCTAAATTGACAGTGATGAACGTACGTTCAAGGTGACAAGAATTCTGAATTTCCTGAATTTTAACCAATATTGCAGTGTGTCACTGCACTACTTTAATTCACATCAAGAAAAGGAGTAGTTCAACTTCTTTTCTGCCAGTCTAAAACTACACAGGCACACCAGTCAGGAAGGAGAGGCATCTGCACATTCAAATGCCTTTGATGGCACTTTGGTGCCATCGTGTGGAAAGGAAAAATTAAGCTGATACCTTTAAATCATGCTCTACTAATTTCAAAGTTGTAATCTTCCATCACAGGCAATGACCAGCCATAAACTTATCTCAACATCAAACAGGACAAAATCTTCTCATATTAAGAATTCCATAAAAAATAGTAAGTCTTTTGACACATATAGATTGATTAGCAGAATTCCAAATTCTGCATTGCATATTAAAAATGAATTAGCTATTCTTATACTAAAGGATTCAAGTTTGGGGGGGTTTATGCGTTTGACTATACATCCAAACTGTGTCAGTGGACACTATGTGAATGCAGCTTTCTGTGCCATGCACACACTGAGGGGGCATCTCGGTAGCCCCCTCATGCTTTCCATGCACATGCACCAATGGAGAGCTGGACTTAAGGGACCTAAACAGCTGTTTCTCATCTTCTGAAAGGAAAAGGCAAACAGCAGCCTCCTGCTTTTGGCCCACGCTGGTTCAGTTTACCCCCTGACATACAGACTTTATGTATCTTTAGAAGATGATTGTTAACATAGAAAATAACCCAAATTAAAACACTTTAAAATACTGTAAAATGGCTAAGCAGCAACAACATTAAAATATTTTCTTTTCACCTGATGCTGAAGCATTTTGTTTTTTGCCCATCTGAGGCTTTGCTTTTGGTTGGTTTTCCTCTTGATTTCTTTTTTCATGTAGTTTGTTAATAGGCAAGTCATCACTTTCACTATTATCACACAGTACTTCTTCATTATTTTTTCTGCTGTTATCCTCATGTTGACCTTCCAAACATCCTTCTTCGCCATCTTTTCTGTCATTCTGTATGGGCTCACCTTCTAAAACCATTATTTGCTGAAGCTTCTTTTCATGAAAGGATAAATTCAAGTCATCAGCAGCTTCATTTTCCAAATCTACTACTTTTTGTAAAGCATCATCATTCAAGAGAGGACTCCCAGCAAGAGATCTCTCAGTGCTTGTAGAACCTGAATTACTTTCAGCACGTTCTTCCCCCATATCTGCAAAGAGCACATTACCAACTTGTATTTGATACAAGTGGAAAAAAATGCAACACAGAACCTGTATCTTCTATAACTTAACACTATTTTTCATGTTCTTCCCCAATATCTGCAAAGCCACCGAACTACAGACTTATTCTGCTTCCTTTCCTGTCATCTATTTTCATGAACCCAATCCAAAGAAAAATATTCACTCATTTATTATTTTCTGCCATGCAATTTAAAGTCCTTCTGAAAAAATATGTGTCGATGCTAGAGAAAGTGGAAGCAAGTCCTCAACAACAAAGCTGGGCATGTTTATTGGAACCCATCCTCCCTTCCCTTCTCTTCACTTCTGCCACATTTAAAGTCTACTAGAAGATACTCAAAAGGAAGTATCTTCTACAATGCCAAGATTCACGTTTACCAAACTTATTTACCTTCTTCTAGCCTGTTATTGCTAATTGACCTAATTTTGGAGCTTGAATGCTTGAACAAGTTGACAAAAGAATGTCATGATAGTGGAATAATGCATTTACTGCTGGAGAGATTTTTTCCTAATTCTTATCCACAAAGGGAAATCAAAGCATCCCACAAACTGTTAAAAGATGTTTCAGGTGAGAATGAAAAACAGACTGCAGAGGAAGTCCTTTTAAAAATACATGATCATATTTAATATTCCTACTTGCCTTAACATTTAGTGCCATACCAGCAGGAAGAAGAGTCTTTTGGCCAATCTTGTTAGACTAAGCATAAACATTAGCAAACATCAAATGCATCCTGCTCCAAGAAAAACAGACGGATCAAACTTATTTCTGGTTTACATAGTCTGCCAGGGAAGTCTGTCCTGCAGCCCTTATTCACTGATTGTCCAGACTGGGAAAGCAGTAAAAAACAGAAAAAAACACTGCCTTTTTCTCTGCCCATGCCCACTTTTATTTACAGTACTGTGCACTACTGTCTGATCCAGGTGTCAAGTAAACAAGATGACTATGGAGGACAACTGGGGACCACAATGGTAGGGACCAGTACAGGCTGTGTGTGGTCTCACAGGCTGGCACATTGCTGATTTCATTGGGAATTCTGCTGGTAACTTGGCAGAGAAGGACAGTGCTTTAGAAGTTGTTAAAATATGAAATCTTGGAACACTAAATTATATAGACACATAAAGATTGTCTAGGATCTAGTAATGAGTTAAGAAAGGAAAAACACAAGGAAAAATATTTAATTTTGTTTTACCATTTAACATGCCATCTTCATCACTTTCAAAGTCGTCTGGATATTCATCTTTTTCCTTGCTTGTTGCATGATCAGAAATTGCCTCCTGTAGCTCATCCTGAAATGGCTTCACAAATAACTTTTACAAAAAAGGGAGATTCACTTGCTCAAGTTCAGCACTAATTCTCCCCTCCCACACATATGTAAGCAAAACTGAAATAAGCATATTTAATTGACAATTATGCTGAAGCATAGTGCATCCATTCTATCTCCATTCCCCTAGCATATCTGAATCAAAAAAAGTCCCCGAATCTCCATGTATTTATTTATATTTCTTCATCATAAGAAACCTATCTTGCAAACCCCTTTTTCATTTTTGGGCACTTATGATGTATCATCATGTGATACTTCTCCTCTTTTGTATGTTTTGATCGGGAAGAACACAAGAGGAGGGTCTATGAGAACAGGTGCCGCACGACAGGAGCCTGAAGCAGGTGGCAGGTCCAAACCAATGGAAGAACTCCACGTATTTTGGACTCTCTGCTGCTGCAGGACATCACGGACACAATACATTTACATGATTCTGAAGGGCACTGGTCTTAATTACAGATTGTAAACCCATGAAGAAATGCACCAGTATCTCGATATTCCGGACCTCCGGCTGCTCCTCCAGCGCGGCTGTCAGGGACGGGGCAGCGGGGCTGCTCCCAGCCTAGGCACGGGCCGCAGCTCCCGGTGTCCTCACCGCGGGCAGCCTGCTTCCCGCTTCCATTTCCAAAGCAACGCGGATTTTTGTGCGGGTGCTGCCTGTACCAGCGAATTAACGTATTCCCAATGGCAGAAACCTGCTCGCAGGCCCCGTTCCCCAGCACCGGCTTGCCCCTGCCCCTGCTCCTGCCCTGCCCCGGCCCCCGCCGCTCACCTGCAGCCCGCACTCGGCGGTGCCTCCCCCCGCCATGGCGGAGGCGTTTCTCTGCCGCCTCTCAGTGCCCGCGGCCGCCGCCGTGTCCTCCGAGAGCCCTGGCAAAGAACCTCGGGAAAAATCCCCGGCGGAGAGCCCCGGGAAGGAGCCCTGGGAAAGAGCCCCAGGAAGAAGCCCCGGGAAGGAGCCCTGGGAAAGAGCCCCAGGAAGAAGCCCCGGGAAAGAGCCGCGGGCCGGGCCGGGCCGGGCCGCTCCCGCTCGGTCGCCCGGCAACGGCCGCGCCGGCGATCGCCTTCATTAGTCGGGAATCGCCTCACGTCGCGGCAGTGCCACTTCCTCAGCCGGGCCACAGCCGCGCTGCCAGGATTCATTACCGATATCCGTGCTTTGGCAGGATTTATTGTCGATGTCCCTATCCTGCAAATAACCCCGTTCCCACAAGAAGTGCATCCATACATCCATGACACTCGTACCAGGGCTGACACACGTTCGTCAGCCCCACTCTTGCAGTCAGGTAATTGTACAAAACCTTCCTACTTGGGGTGTGAGCTCTTTCTGTATGAAATATACTCATTTTAGTGCTTTCTGGAATACAGACCTCATAGCCCCTGTGTGTTAGTTTAAGTCAGATTTTAGGCATGGAGAAATTACAGTGGCACAGAAGTAAATCTCCTGGTGCTTACACCGCCTAACACTCCAATTTTTATTTCCCCAAAGAGTGGTTGTGCGATCCACCAGGCGATCACCAGCCCCCCAGTGACCAGACACTTTGCCAAGCAGCACACGTGCCTGCACAGGGACCTAGAGGTGTCCTAGAGGTCACCTGGTGTCCTAGAGGTCACCTGTCCCCTGTGTGGGCCACGATGAAGGCACCCGAATCCCAGGGGGCTCCCAATCCGTGCATCAAAGGAAAGCTGTCCACTTCAGGACCATTTACAGGCACAGACATTTCTATTCTTCCTCCGGTTTAAATGCTTCTGATCTTGCCTTTCTAAAATAAGACTAGTGCTCCAGTTGTCTTAGTGATAACAAAGAACTTCTGACATGTTCTCTATACTGGTGTTATATTTATTTATATTAATGTTCCCCAAAATGCATTGCATTTTTGTAAGTTGTGCAGAAGAAAATCTCTCTGACAGAAACAGGGAGAGGATATGTGGGACAGAGCCCAGAGCCTTAGGACTTGTTTTCCTCTTGTTTATTTATGTAGAGTTAGATTTTGAAAGCAATGCAGTTATGCAAAGGCCACAATGCACCTGGGGGGAAAGAGGCCCTGAGTTCTAACAAGTAACCTTGCATTTAAACTAACAATTATTTGCCAGTGATTAATTTATATTTAGGTATCATCTGTAAGCAGCTGTTTTCTTTGTTTGCCTATATTTATTTATGGCCAAATAATGCGTGATCTGCTGTCTGCTCATGGCATTTATTGAGAGTTATGCTTGATGCACCCATTTTTTTTGCTATATTTTCTTCGCATGCGAAAGCCTTAAATTTGAATCTATGCTATTCCATCTCTCTGTGAAGGTGAAAGGTAAAACTCAACATACTTGTTAAAAATTTTAAAAGGAAGGAAGAAGAAATGCATATATTCTTTCTCTAATAATGGGATTGCTATTGAGGGCTAAATTATTTATCCCGCTTACAAACCACTGAGATGCACATTTTATTGAATTCCAAAAGGTGGCAGCAAAATATTCTAAAATGGACAATTGGATCTTTTTTTTTTCCAAATGTCCAGTTTATTCTAGTTTCTTTTATATTACTGGCAATGTTTATGGTCTTTTTTGAGAAAGACTATATTCATTTAGCATTGCATACACTGTAGAGAAGGAAGATTTGGTTTAAATTACTGTGTTATTTACATGAGTCAGACAATGAGTCCTCGTGTCACCTGTATTATTAAATATTCAAGGCACTGAGTTGGTTGGATGCAGGAAAAAAATATCAATACTGTCAGCACTGAAGAACTCAAAATGTGTGAAGATGTTTTTGTCAAAACACATGAACATCAGGTCTGTATCTTCTAGTCTTACCTGAGGCAAAAATCCCATTGAGACCCAGTGAGGTGGATGGGCCTTAAGCCTAAATATTAATCTAGTGCTCTGGGTATAAGAGACTTACTTAAAAAAAAAACCCTGCACAACAACAAAAACAATAAAAACCCGCAAACGAACAAAACACAAGCCCTGACCAACCAAAAAACAAAACCCCAAACATGGAGGTTTATTGAGGACAAAAACCAGAAGATTTTATGGTATGAAAATGAGCATTAACATTTACTTTTTAATTAGTAACTGACTAATATATCACATATGTAAACTGTAAAACTTCTTCTCTTGAGTAGACATGAAGCATTGAGAATAAGGCTGTAAATGATCCCAGCAATTATATTAATTTGGATTAAAATAAACGTAGAGGTAACATTTTATTCTGCTGACCAAATGTGTGTGAGTCTCTGCCATGCTCAGAGCCTTAAAAAAAGCACTTTTTAAAACAAGCATCACGATGCAGTGTGATTACCATCTGCTGGAATGATGTTGTATTCAGAAAGCAGTTAAGTATGATGAGATTTTTGGATGGCTAGCTTTTATGCATATAAACAACTTCCTTAAGTGGTTTCTTTTATCAATATGTTTAGAGTTTGTAAGACAGGTTTTTCCTTCTGAACACATGACACATAGATCAAGACAAAATATATAAAACCCCTTACTGGAGGGAAATGTTGTTCTGCTTGCTTAGGTTTTCCCTCCCAAAGTCAAAAGTTACACTTGAAAGGAAATGTAATGCCATGACAAAATCTCTGTATTGGTGTACATTTCTGTAGAAAGTGATTTTTATGTTGGTTGCCAGGGTCTCAGCTCATAAAGGACTATTCCTGTTCTTGACATCAGTGGGAATCAGACATCATCTACAAGTGCTTTTGGCTCTTGGCCCTTGCACACGGAGTTTTTAGCAGAGTGACAAGTAGCTTCAATTCTGAACAACAAAGAGCTCTTCTATCTAGGGGTCACCATCACAGACCTTCTTAAGTACAAACATTACAAATAATTATTATTCTCACATTTTTCTCCCAGTTCATATGAAATAGTCTATTACAACGTGCCATGTTTTGCAGGGCTATGCCTGTAGTGCCAAGATATACTGTTCTTCTTATGCTTGTCTTGAAATAAAACCAGAAGTGTAATCAACTTTGAGCATCAGATGGAAATCCCCATTGTCATCAAATTCAACCTCTCACTTTTACATCCTGACCTGACTTGTAAGTAGATAGAGAAGATGTTGTCAGTGTAAGAAGGTATGCAACCTTGACTTAGTAGATTGTTCTCAGGCATTCAGCCAGGAAAGTTGAATTGGATAAAATTATTACATACAAAAACATAGGAAAACATTGAAGGAACAGACTGTAAAAATGGAGCAAAAAAAAGAATAAACTAGGATGAATAATTTCACAACTACATCACTTACATGGCAGTTTATGAATACATGTGTTCTGGACTGGTTAATTTATTCCTGAGCATTAGACTTAGAAGTAGCAGATGGAGGTAGATATTGCAAAAGAAAAAAAAAATGTATCCTTGACTTTTTAAAGTTATTTTCAGCTTTATTTTTTTAAGCTGTCTTTTTTTGTAAATAGTACTTGATGTGATTTTAAGGAAAAGCATTGGAACACAGAGGAATGAAACAGCTGTCTCAGTGTTGTGCTTGGTCATAGTAACAAGGCAATGAACTTTTCAAACAGACAAAGCTTGTTTGTGTTGGTGGCAGCAGATTAGACTTCCTGTAAGGGGAGTCAGAAAATGCAAACCTTTTCACGTCAAGTGGAGTCATTTTGTGTGCAAATGACTCAAGCTACTGCTGTTGCTTGTATATGGATACATTCTTTTTAAGTCTTGCAGCTGTGAGCTCCGGTTAAATAAACACCTTTGAGAGAATCCTCGCAGACCTGCAATTGCTTAAAAACATCTCTCACTCTCAAAATATCTCTATGTCTGCTGTTGTATTAATGCTGTCAGGAGAAGCCAACAGCTGTTAAGTGCTGAGCAGTAACTCACTTTAATGCTATGGCACATTTCACAGAGAGAGGAACCATGCTTGTAAGATTATCACCGGTACATTTGAGAAGTGTCAGGACTCCAGATTCTGGCACCTGAAAGATCACCAGAGAGCCAGAGACAGGGCCTTGGGTTAAAGACTTGCATAATGTCCTGCAAACTTCCAGCCCCAAGGGACGAGAAGTCTGACATCATAAAAATTAATCAGAGAAAATGGATGCAGCAAAAGGCCAAGTTAAATTGCTTTGTGGTTAGAAAGATTGGCTAGCTAATTCTCACTGACAATAAAAATGGCTTCTTCTGCTCTTTACATCTATATTCCTCCCTTGTCTCCTTTTAATTTTTGGTGCTATTCTAGTTGCAGTATGACAGGAAGATTTAAAGGAGAATAACGCTGCCAGGTCTGATTTTTCTACCATTATCCTAATGAAGATAGAGCTTTACAGTTCAAGTAGCTTCAGCAAGTAAAGATGAATGATTACCTTACTCCAGTGTAGCAAAATAAAGGCCCATTGGAAACACACTGAATGTATCACTTAATCTTTTTAGATTTATAATTGACCATACAAGATATTATCTTTTTATATCTTTTGAATGTATTGATTTGTCTATCAGTACACTTTCCACATCTGAGCACTTCCTAGTCTTGAAGGGAGTTATCAGCTTTCCCTGCTAGGCTGCTGAGACAGAATTATTATTCCCATTTTTTATATGTAGAGAGAAGACTCAGAAGCTGTGCTAGTGACACAAAGGCATGAAAAAATTCTATGGTGGTGTAACTGTGGAGGATTTCTATCATGCCTATTTTGCACTAACTTATACTCTTAACCAGTGAAGAAAACTCAGACATCACATGATGAGTTGTACCCATTAGAGGCAGTGATGCAGAAGACACAGAAGAATCTGAAGAACATCAGTGGTATTTCAGTGCTTGATAAAAGGTTTAGGCATTTGCTAACAGCTGCTCTTTGTGGTTCTCTTTTTTTAGTAAAAGAACTGTTGGAGAGCATTTTCTTTTCAGCTTACCCTAGAGACAAGGCAAGATTCTAAGATAACATAGCAGAAAAAGCTATAACATCAGACCCACACCTGAACAAATATATGGACAAGTGTAGCATCTAGTTGGGTATTTTCTATTTTTTCTTTAGCTCATAAATGGGTAGGTCACTATTATCTCATAGATTGGAGCCCTGGTTTCCTTAGCTTCAGATTCACTTATTCAGCTGCACCTTTAAAGAGAGTGGTGGGAAGGGAGCACACTTACCCTTTCCCCCTTTCTGGGCCATCCAACATGTCCACTGCTTAGGGCCTGGGCTGCAGATTGAGCTCCACACTGGTAACACCAGTTACACAAAATACAAACTCCAGATTTTGTGCAGTTCCTATGGAGACCATGATACATTAGGGTATTTTTATTGTGGATTAAAGACTGTATTGACTTTCCCATTATTAATATTTCTGTGTACTCTTATGTCATCTCTGCAAGGGCTATGGAAAGAACATTTCATTCAGACTTGCGAATGGAAAGCGTTGATTAATCCCAGCACTTGGGAACAAATAATCCAAGTTAGTAATCTGGAACATTAAAGCAAACTCTGTATTTGCAAAGGAAGCTTAACCGTTCATCTTTTCTTGTTCTCCATGTTTCCTTCCTTCCGTCTTGTGACTTAGTTTATAGCCCCTGCAACTGATTTGAAATTTTGCAGCTGCTGAGATGACTTGGCTCCAGTTTAACAGCAAATGTCATCAACCCAAATCTGGGTTTTGTGTGATCTTTCTTTCCATTTCCTATTTCTTTTCGAATCGATTAGTTGCCAGTTTAGGGGATTGTCCAAAGCTACCCTAAGACTGGTTCTCTCTGCCAGGGCTCTTCAGCCTGTTTTGTCAGAGGAAAATCCTAAACAAAAGCTAATGGGCATGCCAGAAACATGTGAAGTGTGGGAGAGGGTCTGAATGGCAAGAGGGACTCTTGTGTAGTGCAGGAGGGAGTCAGAGAGAAAGAGGCATCATCCTAGTGCAGAAAGCACTGGGCTGGACATGGTGAGGAGGAGACAGTGCAAAGGGGGGAAAAGGGATAACTGAGCTTTTGTCAGAGTATTTTTGACTCTTCAGTAATGGTGCCTCCTCTAAGTACGGTTTGTGCACACATAGTGTGAAATTGTGTTCTCAGTTACATAGGTCCACCCAGGCTGTTTGGGGAAGTGGGAAGGAGAGCTTCAGGACTGTAGGATCACACTAACAGCTGTGCTGTTTCCATTCCTGAACTAAACTCAGCCATAGTGCTGGTATCCCTTGCCACCAATAGCTCATGCCATTGGGATTTGTTCTAAATGTCTGAGGTACATGCAGACATTTCTAGGTACAAACCCAGCCACTGAAGCACCACAGAAAAAGATTAATACTTGAAAATTTTATTTTAAAGCCGATTCTGGAAAATCATTTTTAACATGAACTTTCATCATCTATTTTATTTCTTTCTTAGTACCAGTGCTTGAAACTTCAAAAGGACAGTGGTTGATGCTGAATCACAGAATCTCAGAGTGGTTTAGATTGGAAGGGACCTGAAAGATCATCTTGATCCAGCACCCTCTCTGTGGGCAAGAACATCTTCTATGAGACCAGGCAACTCAAAGCCCCATCCCATTCAGCCTTGAACACTTCTGGACATGGGGCATCCCCAACTTCTCCAGGCAATCCTTTTCTGAAGTTAAAACTTACTATTTAAATCAAGGTGTTTAAAAATTGCTTGCAGCCTCACAAGCAGCCCATGCATATGTACACACATGTTTATACTGCAAAATCTACCTGAGCACCTGAGGGCCTACCTGTCTTCTTGGTCATTGACTGTCTATATTGAAAACAGGAATACTTCATGAGAGGAACCAGCATGGTCCTTTTCATCTATTGCCTATGAATTATCCATAGCACAGCAACTGCACTTCCCATCAATGGCATTTTCTGAAGCTTTATAGTTCTATAACATTGGCAAGCTTTAGATGCAAAATTAACAGTCAGCATCAACAAAGCAAAATGTATTTACCCAGCTGCTGAGAATCTTTTCCTGATAATAGAGCTGTGAGCTATGAAAGCCATTTCATGACAAAATACAGCTGGGAACTGCATTTTGTCTTGTATCAAAACATTTTTTTAATGTGTAGATGAATAATGGAAACCAGATAAGAGAGTGATCATGCGCTGATCTTTTTATGCAGTGTTTCAAAGTTGAAATGTTTCATAGAAACTCTTCTTGCTAATGATGTGAGACCCAATTACATTACAGCAAATTGATAAATGGATTGTGCAGTGCTTTTCTTAGATGTGATTGTTGCCTCTTTTTCTTTTCTGTGTTTTTTTTTCAAACATAGATATTTACCTCATAATTCACATTAAATATATCAACTGTATATCCAGATCATCTAGGGAAACAGATGATTTCTGCATGCGGCTCAGCCACTGCTAATAAGAAGCACAGTTCACACTGACAGATGCTGATGGCTTACTGCACAGGAGTACCTAGTATTGATCTAGTGGGATTTTCTCTAGGATTACCTTCTTAGCTATGTTTCTCATTTTCTCCTTAAAATCACAAAGGAATCCTTGGAAATCAGTGGGAATATACCAAAACCAATCTATATTCTTCTTGTTCTAATTTGCATGACCTGCTACTGAAAGAATGCCCTGATATAAAAGTCCTGGTTTTTTAGTCTTTTTGATGCAATCCAGTTAGTGTTCAGCTCGTTGGAGAAGGAAAAAAAAAAAAAAAGGGAAAAATCTCCAGCAATACAGTGTCCATTATACATGCTTAAGCAAACTGGAGTCAGTGCCAAAGCAGGCAGTGGCTTTCCTGTATGCTAATCCATGCACTCAGGATATTCAGTGGATATTCACAGTGTGCTGTTCACTAAGGATGTTCACTGGTGGCCTAATTCTGCACCACTCGTATTAGCAGCAGGACTGTAACGATTTGTGAAGGAGCAATGCTGAGCGTTTTTCTAATTCTTTACTGCTGCATTATCTCAGTGAGAACACTCTTCTGGCATTGAGCTGCTGTCTTTTATCTGTCCTTAGTGCAGTTTAATGAATGGCTTTAGCCAGTCTGGATTTAGCACAGCAAAGTTGTTAAGTGAAACAGAAAGGTGCTAAGTGAGCCTCCACAAAGAGTCAAGCGGTGCCCTTGCACAATTCAGCACCTCCTCTGCATGCTCTCGTAGCTGGCTTTAATCTTACCTAATACGGGTAAAAAACACTGATGGAATCTGGGCTGCAGAGACTTCCCTGCGTGTTGTACAAATCCTGTTGATAACACTACATATGTATTACAGCTGACCTCTGCTAAAGGAAAAGCTGGCTGTCTAGAGAAGGCTACTCTGTGCTGTAGTCAAATGAAACACATAGGAAAAAGAAAAAACCAGAAAGCCCCAAATCAATGGAGTAAAGCTCCTGAGTACGATTGCAAGTGGGAGAATGGGGTGGTTGTATTTTCTTTTTTTTAAACTGGGGCTAAATGCATTAGTTTGAATAAAGCTGGAGTAATACTGCAATGCCTTGTAATGAGAATCCTCCCTGAAAGCTATGATGCCGCCCTACTTGATCTGGAGAGATAATAGTCAAGTAGAGAGAAATAAAGCTAAACAACAAAACAGAGTGCAAATTAGATGTGAGCTCCCAGTCTTCAAAGGGGGGAAAGAAAAACTGGTCCCGATTTTATTTTCAGGTGGTGCTTTTCTCTCCCCATAATAATAGTGCTGGTGTCACTATAGAGGATTTCACTTGTTCGAAGTGTTGCCATTATTGAGTGATTTTTACAGACCCCCAAGTGAAGTAGCAGAAAGTAAATAGTACCTGCTTTTTAAATAAGGGAAAATGAAACTTGCACCAGAGTCCTGTGATGAACATTTCAATATAAACAGTCTACTTCAGTACTTAGCCTCAGAAACACGCTCCGCAGAGATTGGATGTTTCTTTGTTGTTGTAGTGGTTTTTTTTTTATTTTCTGCCTGAATATGCTTACTGCTGGCCAGCAGAAAAAAAATTTGGTGTGCCACCCATTTTTCCAAGTGGATGAACTATAGAAGCTACTGATCACTGTGATTGTTGAAACTAATCTTTCTAAGTGAATATTCAATCAGCCTGGCTTGCACATGTGGAAGTGACTGAACCACTTCTATGCTACAGGTGCTTGGGTGTGCATTGGGTCTGTAGGCTTTTGTCATAGCTTCTGTTCATGAAAATTTTTGTGTTACCTTCTGGAGAAGTTTCTCTTCGGAAGATTATTTGCATGTTTTTCTCTCTGCCTTTATTTCACTGTCTCACACACACACAGACATAATAATGTGTATAGTTATATATTATTTTTGTAAGATTCCTATGTCTGTAGGTAGCCAAATGCCCATTATATTTACAGATATAAGATACAGGATACAATGCATTCACCAGCCTCTGTAATAGAAATTATATTTGCAGCAGTGCTATGCTGCTGTATCATGCTGTATGCACTGGTTTTGCACAGATACTGTGAGTGGGCATTTGAAGTATTACATATTGAGCTAATGCTCTCATTCTAATACACACTTCTGTGGGTGGTGATTTATGCCCTTGGCTATGAATTCTTGTGAAATGAACTTTTAAAAAATTTTATTATATTTTCTTATCCTAAGATAAACTACTATTAAACGTATCATTTTGTTGTAACAGAAGAGTCTACGCTAACAGACCCATAGCTGTTAATTTGCAGATTTGAGAATTCAGCAGTGCAAACTTGATTTATTTGCTTGCACAGCGCTATGTTCTATAATTAGCTTTGGCTTCCTTTCACATGGGACAAAAAACATAACATGTTCCTTGGGGAATCATCCAAGTGTGTCAGATTTAGTACTTAAGCCCCATTTAATTTAAATTTTCTCCTACACCCTTTATTACTTAGCATCTCACTCAGAAAGATTTGCCAAGGTAGAACATATTTTTGAAGTGTTGAGATGTGTATTTAGAAATCAAGTTTCAGATATACAGATTCTTTCTCCTGACTTTTCATGGTGTGAGAAAAGATACAATGATGTGCTAAAGGTTCTTATGGTGTTCACGGTCTCTAAGTTATAAGGACGTGATGATGAAATGTACAGCCTGTTAAGGAGGACTGGTGGAATATACATGCAGTTCAAAGGCTGCAGGTTTTGACAGATATAAGTGCTGTCTTAGGCTGAGGAGAATCAAGTCTAAATTATGTGGACCCTGCTGTCCTTAACTTTTTAGTAAATGCCTAGATAAACATTCTGTCAGAACATGGGATAAAGTCTTTGAACAAAATATAATACTTTTCTTGGTTAGAGATGGTAATCAGATTGAGAAAGGAACTAAATTGTAAAATCTTGGTCCTGCACATGAAAGGGACCACTTAGGTTTACACAATTGCTATAAAAACATAGCCAGGGGCTAAGCAAACATTCCTTTCTTCATTAACCGTAGCAACAGTGTCTCCCAAGTTACCCCCAGACAGCAGAGATCCCGGTTACTAGAGGAAGCCTCTTAAGTAATTTTTCTGAGAGATTTAGGAAATACTTTCTTATAAAACCAAACATTTTGGAGCTGGTTAGCACATAAAACAAAATGGAGGAATTATTTAATCAATTTCTCAAATAACCTGTAATTAAAGGAATATTCTGACAAGTACATTTTCACTGCTATCACTTTACTGGTAATTGGCTAGGGTCCACAGAGAAACCAAGTTTATGCAAGTCATAACTGTTTCAGTGTTTTTTGTTCTGAACTGAAATGATGGACCAGAACTGCTTTTCCTCCAGATGACAAGGTGCAGCTGATGCACCAGAACTTTACCTGTATTAAATAATAACACTGTTTCTACTAATCAGCAAGGTCCAGAAAGTCCAAATCCGCCAAAGTCTTACTGCCTTTTGGCAAATTTAGGTATCTGCTCCGACACCACAGGATGTCAGAGCATATTACTGAGATGATGTGAGCTTAAGGACAGATCACTTACCATTACAGACAGGTGTTTCCACTCTTGCCCTCTTCTTCCATGCAGGGTTTTAGGTCTTTCAACCAGCAATGTTCTTCCTTTTTTTCTTATTAAGCTTGGATTTTCTCCCAGGAAATGAACTTCAGAGAGAATAAAGAACTCATGCCTTCGTAGAATTAATCAGACCATTTGATTAGATGCTGCTGCCTTTCCAAATTTGTGACAAGTTTTAACTTGTATTTTGTTTTAAAGATCATGTCCCTCAACACACTTTACAACTCTTTCATTAATGAAACACACACCCACATACACAATAACACTTCTCAGATCTTAAAGGCGAATTTTTGTTAATTGACTTTCTGTCCACCTGTCACACAAGATTGCTGTGCAGTATATTCATAACCTGTATTTCTTTGCAGAATGGCCTTCTTTAGAAATACACACAGGGATTGGAAGGAAGGAATATATTATTCTTTAAAAACATCCTCAGAGGCAAAACAACTGTCTTTCTGGATTTAGAAATCTCCCTTATTCTATCTCTTTAATAATAAAAGGTTTGCTTAGGTTCCATTCCATTTATACTTGCAAAACTTAATAATGGATCTTGGTCTGATTTTCCATTTTGATCTTTATTGTGGATTTATGTGGATAACAAGGGACTACAGACATAAATTGGGATCCATGTACTCCTGTGATTTTAATATTTCACTAGTTGAACACTTTTCACCACTGTCCATGTCATTTATTACAGATGAGGTAAGAAAATTTTATGATTATGCATTTCTATATCAAAGGTCTGTCTACTTCAACATCCCAAGTCAGCACCAAAAGAACATGGCAAGCCTATAGTGGTATTTCTATGGACAGTGTTCTCATCCTGTAGCTGTGTGTTGCTGAGAAGGTTCCTGAGTTATGAGTAACAGCTTTCTATTTATTTTTAATAGCCCTCAATGGATTCTTGTGCTATTGATCTGTGTGGGGAGTGACTCTTTGCCTGCAACTCCACACCAATCTTTTGGATGTTGCTCCACTTACACTAGGAAGGGAGCAAGTCACTGTGGAAATTTAAGAAAACAGAAACACTTCATGCTGACTACCCACAGAAAAATAGGGAAAGTTTAGCCCTTAAAACTATTATTAAATACACTGTTATTTAAGCACATTTCCCATTAATTCTTTGCTACCTCTGGAAGTTCATTTTACTATTTCAATGTTAAAAATACGTGGTTGAATTTCAGCAGCTATATAGCAAAGTAGTTGCAAACAGAAGGAAAAGATCCCAAATAGGACTGAAAACTCAGGACACAAAAATCAATACCTTTCTTTTTCAAATGGTTTTGAAATTTTTACTATAAAGGGTTTTTATTTCAATGTGACCACAAACAGAATTGAAATGGAAGACACAAAAATGAGCATTAAAAAGCAGAAATGAGTTTTTTTCCTGACATAAATTCCTCTATCTACTCCAAATATAGACAATTCCATATTTGTCTTCCTCTGTTGTGATCTATCCTTACACATTTTGCTTTAATCCAAGAATTATAGCATCTAAACCTTCTCACATGGAATGCAGTGAGACAAAGCTGTAATGGCAATGAGATCCTTAACTGAGCATTTCTGATCCCTGCCCAGATGCGAATCACTAAACTGCGCTCGTGAGAAATGCTGATATTTTATTTTCATCCACTGGAAACTCTTGTACTTTTAGTTTGTGGGGTTTGTTTTGGTTTTTTGATTTTTGGTGGTTTGGTTTTTTGTGGGTTTTTTTGTTTTGTTTTGTTTGGTTGGTGGTTTTTTTGCTCATTGTAAACATGCAAACATTTTGTCTGCTCTGAACACTAAAGAGTTAAAGATGCATGACTCAGCTTTGCTGTCTCATTCATTCTGGTGTAACAACCTTTGAAGCTTCAGGTGAGGGAGAAGCTTGTCATCCTACCCTAAGTCCTCTTCTAAGAGCTAAATGCTATCACTTACTAGCATCAGCCACCCAGGCTGCTTTTCATCAATTTGAAATTAAGCAAAAGAAATCAGGAGGGTGTTGCTGTCCCAGCCTGAGAGCAGCTAGGGAAGACTATTGCTGCCTTCCAGCTGCTTCAGGAAAGCCCACCTGCTGCACTGGAATTCTCCCAGGAGTTATCATTCTACCTCGAGGGACTGCAGGGAGGAAAATGCACTCAGTGTCGAACTGTGTCACCTCCTCCTGTCCATCTGTGCTGGGAACCTGCAGCAAACCTGCAGAGCCCTTTTCCTCGATGTGCAGCAAACAATTGCATAAATGGCTGATAAGGCAGGAATCCCTTGGTGGCCTGATCTGTTAATTAGAATCCTTAATTGTAGGCCTACTGATTAATTAATTGGGAGTGGTCTGGCACAGCACAATTCAGTCTCCAGCTAAGATTTTATGGCAAAGTTTCTGATTGATTAAATCAGAATAATCTTTCTTACGATTCACAAAGCATCAAGTCTCTCAGTTAATAAAATACATATAAACTGAGGATATCACTGCAAATATGAAGTGGTTTCTGTATTATCATCTTTAAAATGCTGCATTAGAAAGTTTTTCATGTTAGCTGTTTCACCAGCAATCATCCTGGGTCATTTATGCTAATACCATCACCACTTTATTAGCTGATGTGTTTACTGTAATTCCCTATTTTCTAGAATTCCATCTTTCTTATGAACTATACATGAAATACAGCTCCAGTCGACACCAGTATCAGGCTGCTATTGCTATTATGATGCTACATTTGCACAGGGAATATCTCCATTTGTTTTTATTTTCATCCTACTCCCAGATTTCAGTTCCATTTTACTCCTGAAGTTCTGGCAAGTCTCTAGGATTTTTCAAGAAATGGACCCTGAAAGGTCAGTGCTAAAAGTCCTAGACATTGCCCTTGTGTTTGCACAAAGCTTTTAAGCCTTGTCTTGTATCAGTCAATGCTTTTGTTAAGCTGCTTTTCCTTGTCCATACTGAAGCCCTCTTGAACACATTTGGCAGTCAAACTTTGGGGTTTTTTTAGCATTAACATTTGGGGACTAATATTAAATATAATTTCTCCTCTATGGGAAGGGACAATGGTTAATCAATCTTAACAAAGGTGATAAAAGCTAGCTGAAAGAATCGTTCAAGTAAACTCTCGTGTGCTTTAAAAGATATTTGGAAGACTGTTTAGTAATTGACATAACTTTAAAGTATCAAAGAATGATCACGATTGTGGTCTATTTTCTATTTCAATCTGATATAACATCAACCTGGCCTAACCTGGATGCTGGATCCTTTTTTGAGCAGCTGTTTGGACTATGTAGCTTCTGGGAGTCCCTTCTAATCTTAATTATTGCATTATAGTACCCATTTTGATTTTGCATGAATATGATAGCATTAATTGCATTAAGCCTGTTTGTGGTGCAGAGTAGTCTGAGCTCAAAGTTGAAGACAGAAGCAAATATTATTGCTACAACAAAAGATTACTCCTTTTGCTCCACTAAATCTTTTATTCTGCTAAAAAATAGGGCCATTTCTATTATCTGTTCACTTTGAAGGTTATCCCATGAATGTGAGCAGAAAATCTGTGGAAGAAGTGAACACTGACATGAACAAGGATGACAGAACAATGTGGCCTGACAGATTTTTGCAGTTGTAGTTCTTTTTTTGGGGGATAAGTAAGTGCAAGCCAACTTGGTTTTCTACATGTGTGGCCATTATTTGAAAGTATTTGATTTTTTTTTTAATCAATAAAAATCAGACTGTAGATGGTTAGCAAAAGATTCATATTGAATGCTCACTGTTTATAGCAAGTGAGTGGTCAGTCAAATAAGAGGGGGCAGATTATGCTCCCCAGAGGAATGCATCTCTATTTTCTCTGTACTGAGGTTACTGGTTACTTTTGATCTATTTAGCCAGTTCCTTACACATCCTTTAAAAGTATTTTCTAGAAAATATTATCAACATTTCTTGGTATATTTAGGCTCAGCCCCATGAGCTCAACATCTGCAGCTCTTTGCATTAAAATATTTAATACCATTGTCCTTCAGAAAGATACACAATTTATGTCATGACTGCAATGGGTGTCTGTACTTTAATCTTCTTGTTGGGTTTATGGTTCACATAGAATAAGTAATAGACAAATATAAGCATGTCAGACATGAACAGTTTATGAGAAACACAAAACCTTTAAGAACATTGCACTCACTTGAGAGAACATCATAAAAGAAAAGAAAAATCTAGTATATAGAATACTGTTAATAGAATTGCAAACAGAAATGTTTAAAGCACTTTTAAGTGCCAGTTTCCAAGATCTGTTTATATCAACATTACCCGTGCCTTTTCATGTCTGGTATTTCATTTGAATCTTCTTTATAGATTTTGCTGCTTGCTACAGATTACACTAAAAAGGCACTGAGAGTCAAAGTTGAAAAACTTCCTCAGCTGCTTTTGTCTCCTAACATTTTGCAAGTAATATGATTGGGAAGTTTGATGTTGTCTTTGTACTTGAACTGAGAGACCCCATGTTTTTTTCCCAAGACCTTTATTTTCAAAGCCCTGCTACAGTTTTATTTCTTTTTTTTTTCCAGGATACTATTTATGAGTCTTTTTTAAATGGAGAAAATGCAAGAGTAAACAGGTGACTCTCTGAGTACAGAAGTAATATGGAACCACTCCTCCCAAGCTTAAGGGTGAGTCAAATTCATGAACTGTGAGTGAGCCTATGTGCTTTTGTAGGTTTTGGAGGGGAAGAGGAGAAATTCAGGGAGGGGACCAGGGCTGGAGATGGTCTTTTTTCTCATGACAAAATAAGAGTGCAGAAAGGATACATGCTCAGTAGTAAAAGCATGGAAATGCTCTTTGCTTCCAAGCTCTACATATGAAAGAAACCTAACGAAAGCTCAGATCAGCACCTCAATGGACAAATCTGATATTTACTGTTTGAATGCTCAGCTACTGATGGATATGCTTGTTAATATTTTTGAGAGTGTATCTAAGAGCCATGTGTGTAGAATACAACCCAAGGAAGCATAGAATCATTTTTGGCAGAGCTCATTTTAGTCTGATGTATGCACAAAATAATAAATCTTATTTACTTGCATTAATAAATAGACTATGTGCTTGATTCTTAAAAGTTGCATGATAAATTAAATAGCATTATCTGATTTGGAATTGCTTCTTGATCTGTGACAGGTGGCATTAGTGTACAGGTGCTTGGGCTTTTTTTTGTACTGGGTTTTTGTCCTGAAAGGTTTCTACAGACATTTTGGGAAATAAATATAGAGAATAGAGAAGAAAATCAATTTATTTTCAATAAAAAATTGGGATTCCCAGGTGTGCAATGACTGGTTTAATGCAAAAGTATCTCTTTCAGAACATCTGTATCAATTTAAGTGAAAATGGACCAGCTGGAAAAAATTAAATCAGCATGAATCATACATCCAAAAGGTCAGGGATCTAAAAATACGCATCCCAAGAAAAAGATAAAAAAGTGTGTATGCAATCTAAAATTGTCAAGTAAAAATTAAAATCCTTCTAAACATTCTAAACTTAGAACATTAATTAATTTGAAAGTAATTTGGGAAGAGGCAAAAAGCCACACTGTGATGTCACTTTCATTATATGGAACACAGCTAAGGAGATAAAAGAAGATCATGCAGAGCCCACGAGAAGATTAAGCCTCTTTATCTCTCTGTGGGAGGGGGAGGAGAGCATAAATACAGGTAGTATTTGGTGTTCAGGGAAGACGCAGGAACTCAGAATAACTGAGTTTTAATGTGCACTTCTATCACTGAAGTGCACTGAAGCATAACAGGAGATGCACACAGGTGCCCAGGATCATTAAGTCACCCCAGTCAGTCAAAATTAGAAAGCTAAGAAGTAAAATCAAGTCCCTCTTTTTAATAAAGTTCCAAATACAAATTTTAGAAGGAGGAGGAATAAAACAAAGTTTAGTAGATGCTGTACCTTCTTGCCACATCTTAACAAGGAGGGAAATATAAAGCATAAGTGTGTGGTAGGAAAGAAAATTCTGTGCAGGTACCTTTGAAGTCAAAGCCTTATTAGCAAAGATACTAGAGATGTTCCAAAAGCAGATTGTACAGCATTTTGTCAAAAGTTGCTTGTACATATGTGCATGCCAGAAATTTCCAAAGGGCACTAATTTGCCTTTCTTTTTCCTGTGGTGAAATATCAGGACATCATCAAGCACTGGCAGAAGCAAAGACTGAGATGCCACTTGCTGGCCAAACAAGGGTTGGACACAGGGCTCACAGGGAAATGACACATGCATTTCCCATAATTTTTGTCCTAGAAAATATGGCTCTTGTTCAATTTTATTGGTAAACAATTCCTTATTTTCTTAGCCATCCAATTACAGCAGAAGGGGCAGATGGACTCACACTAAGCTGTTGTCAATAATATGCCATTAAATTCAAGGGAATATGACTGATTTGCACTAATACCTTTAGCAGGCCCAGAATATTAATAGAAATGTTTGATAATTTTTCTCCTGTCTGCCAGTTGCCTTGGGTCTGTTTTAAAATCTCATGTACATGCATCTCCCTCTCTCTACTTCTCCTTTCTTTGCTTCTAAAATATCACATTTCAGGGGCACCTTCTGTGTAATACCGCTTCTTAATTGCAAAGGTCCTTAATGGACGTAATGAGTTTCCCTTCTTTCTTGGAGTGTCCATTTCTACTTGATGTCAGGGGCTGTCTTTCTTCTTCTGGTAAGTTTATTGACCTCATTATTTTGTTTGTATTTATTTTTAAGTTTTTTTAAAGAAAGGTAGGAAGACACATAGAAGGAGGAACTATTGCCATAAAAATTCTTAGAGGTGATAGAGATTAAGGGGCTTTGCACCACTTTCTAAAGATGGATAAATTCCAAGTTTATTTAATTTCCCCTGGCAGTCCTTTTTACTGCCTCATCTCCTTGACTGTGGGCTATCAACCCATTTGTAAATCCGAGATTAGACTGGGTGGTGAATTACTGCACCAGCAAGCAGGAAGCAAAGTAGAAGCAGAAGGTCAAGCAGAGGACAGTTACTTTACAAAGAGGGAAGATGGTGATGGAGTACACCAGAAAACTGAATGGAGGAGCTATAGAAGGGAAGTTAAAAATAACATTATTTTGAGATTATCAAAGGCTCAATTTAGCAGCTCCTTCAGTGAGGTTGTGATAGACGCGTACATATTTGGTGAAGACTGAGGAGATACATTCAGATTAATAAGGGTGGAGTAATAATTATATGTAATGGATGTTTGCCCCATCAATTAATCCATAAGAACGAAACATTGTTTTAAGAAATAAAGCAAATTATCCTAATTATGTACAAGCATATGTATTATTGTTTCTGCTTGTTGATACAGCTATCATTGACAGGATTCCTACCTCAAGTGACTTTCTGAACTACATTCCCAAACTGGCACATTTTGTTGTGGGCAGTATCATGTAAAACAAATAAAATGTTGATTTCCTAATTGTTTAGAGTATTTATGACATAGTTTCTAAAGCATGGAAGACCAGTGTGATGTGATTGTTTTTCTATTATTTCTAGTTTTCTAAAAAAATAAACATTTGTATTATTCATGTCTTCATAACAAAAATGTCTTTGTAATACAAAACACAGCATTAGAGGATCAGTCATGATCTGCAGCACAGTAAACAATTCCTTTTTCTGCTTTTACTTTTGGACATTGATTTTTTTCAGTAATTTTTATAGCAATTTCTCAAACTTAGCTTGCACTGTAAAGTTTTTGTCCAAAGTTCTTGTTGATTAAACCAGCTTCCTGTCTCCAAAGCAAAACTGCCCCTGCAAATGACAAAATTCTTAATTCAACAATGACAAGAAACAACAACACTTTCAGCTAAAGACGTTAAATGAAGTAAAACGAAGGGTAATCTAGTGCTTCTCTCCAAAACATGTCTGTTCTGGCTACCAAAAAAGTTCCAGCCTTGTTTGGATTGCCACTGCCAAAAGTAAGAGAGGACACCATTTTAGACTGAAAAGAAGGATGCTGGCAGCACCCAGTAATGATGAATTTATTCAGGAGAGGGAAAAGGACCCTTCAGATAACCAGGAGGAGTTAAAATCAGAGATATCTGGGCTGGTGCATGGAATCCATGGCAAGAACCCACATTCAAGTCATGGGCAGGCTAACAACATTTAGCAGCCAGTGCTCATCTCCACCTACTTCCTTTCAGTAGTTTGGTGCCACTCTGACAGTCCTTTCTCTTCTCACAAACACCTCTCCAGAGACTTTCACAAGTGCCTTCATGTTTGTGATGTCTCAAATTATGGAACAGCCCCAAAGCAAATACAACCTTTTTCAAATTTTCACCAAGTTAATTTTTTTCCTCCCTGGATATTTTATTCAATGTGCATATTTGCATTTTTCAAAGTCAGAGTCCCCTACTAATAGACCTTGATTAGAAAATCAGAAGAAGCAGGGTAGCTTACACCCCCCATGCTTCTCAAGTGTAATTAGTAGGAAGTGGGGATGCGTGAAATGATGTCTGAGAGTTCTTGAGTCCAAGAAAAAGCACAAAGGGTTAATGCGCAACATGGCTGAAAAAAAGCAGAATGTACAAGACAAATATTAGAAGAATGGTGAAAGCTGTAGGAGGTGTGTAACAGGCCTTTCATGAATAAGATAAATAACTAGAAGTAACATACACTGGCCCGTGGGACAAAATAGAGGCTGTGTTGGAAAACACTTCACACACATATTAGTGGTAAGCTGAAGTATTAATATTAAAGCTCATGAGGTCTGAAGGGTATGGCTGATTGCACATTTTTTGTCCCAATTTAACTTTACTTTCAAATCATGAACAAGCTAATGAGTATGCCATTCCTGTTTATACATATTTACAGACTCTTACCATCCTCTCTACTCTGTTCGTAACAGAGTTATGAAAAATCCAAAGCCAAGTCAGTTATGCAAACAACTGCGCAAGGAAGTGGTGGAATCATCATCTGGAAGTGTTCAAAAGGCCTGTGGATGGGGCATTTGGGGACAAATGAATATGGTGGTCCTGGACTAATGGTTGGCCTTGATGATCTTAGAGGTCTTTTACAACCTAAACATTTCTATGATTCTATGACTGTAAGACAATGAGGTCCCATATGGTTACAAAACAAGAAATCCTGAGCAATTTCTTGCTGTTGCTTTCAGTATGAAATACAATGAGCATCAGATTGAATTACTTAACTCTTCAAAGCAAACTCATTAATTTAGTTCCTTGGATACTTCCCAAAAATTTGTAGAACTTCTTACCACAACTTGTTGTGGACAGTAAAATTTTACAGGGTTTCAAAAACAACAGCACAAATTACTGGAAAAGCAATTACTCAAAGACAATGAAATACAATGTGAAAACCTTTGACTTAGGAAGTCCTGAGGCTGGAAGAATGTTCAGAAGAAGTGCCAGCACTTGCCTGCTCTCCTTTTTTACTCTTCTCTCAGCATCTGTTGCTGACCACTGTTGGAAAAATATGAGTCTAGTTAAAGCTTTTATCTGGGCCAGCATAACTGTTCTTCTGTCCCTATGTGCTCAGAGGCACAATGTGATGAGCTGGGCTGGGTTGTGCCTCACATTTTGCCTCTTCCAAAATTCTTTCAAATCTCCCTGTTGTTCCTCCTGCCACAGTCCTGGCATACCTGACTGACAATCTGTTCCCATGCTGGGCTTATCCACCCCGATCTCAGCCTTTGGTAACTGTCTTGGACAGACAGAGCCAAAGTTTGGGTATGAAAGAAGAGGGAGGCTGTGCCTCCATATGTCTGTGAGGATACTGTGCTATGCCAGAGCAGATTGAGCCTATGTAGCAGTGCTGTGGGAGGATTATATTCACTTCCTGGCCTTTCTTGCCCCAAGTGAATCAACATCTGGGCTGAGGGCTGCAAGATGAACAAGCTCCATCTGCTGTCACCGGTGTCTCTGTGCCCAAGGACATTTCAACCTTCATGAAATTTGGGATCACTGGTGATTTTCCTGGGTTTGTAGTGCAGTATAATAACATGCCACATTCTTTAACACTAGCTTCCTGCTGCTCTGTTGTACCGTGCTGAGCATCAAATGTCTAGGACATCTTGCCTTTTTCATGCACTGCCATAATCAGCTGCTCCACTTTGTGTCCAGCACAGCTCCACTGGCTACCTTGGGAGTAGAGCCTGTGGGAGGTTTTGTATGTAAGCAGGCTCTGCTATGCAATTTATGTCTCTAGGGCCCTATTTCTGGCTGAGCAACTGAACAGAAACATGAAAAGGTATCATGGAAATATACAACAGAAATGTGAATGTTAAAGAATGGGAAAAACATGGTGGGCTAGAAAAAAGGGCATTAACAAGAATTTGAACCCAAACTCCTTGTTGACATCTCAGAACATGCTTCCTCATGTCCCTGAGGAATTGGGCTTGGCAGAGTGGCTAGGGTCAATAGAAAGTGTGTATACCTCATGTTTTTTTCCAAAATGGACCTTTAAATAGAGGATATTTGGCGCTGGCAAAGGCAGTTCAGCAAGTATGCCTCTGTCCTTCCAGTGCAATGTGTACAAGTTGTAATCAGCTCAGAGTTCTGCCAGAGGAACCTTCTGTTGTAGACATGACCTCAGTCCTTTGCAGCAAGAAACACAGGCTAATATTTGTGCAACAGAACTATGTGTGCAAAAATCTCTCCTGCAACCATACAGGCATGTGAGACTAAATAACCAGTTAGATGTGATCTGACTGTTCATACAATCCCAAGAACTGTGTATGTACAGAAACCATAATCTACTTAGAAAAGGTATAATCATGATTTCTTGCACATAATATTATGACATTTCTGGAGGAAGCTACATTTACCTTCTTATTTCTATCTTACTTTTCCTCCTCAAGAAAGGGGTAGTTTTTGTCTGCCTTCAGTAACACCCCAATCATTTAATAAAAAGGTATCATGTGTTCATGCTGCTTTTATTATTTATGATAAATGTATGATACTATTTCATTATGTAGTTTATTGCAAAGCTTTCTTGTTTTCAAACATAATTTCTTCCTGTGTTCTGCATTCTGTTAAGTATCAGTTATAGGTACTGCCTCATGTACATAGTACAAAGTCTTTTTATCTGATTAAAACAGATTAAAGTGGAAAACTGTTTAATCAACATGAGTACTAAATTTAAATGGAGAAAGTACTTTTTGAGCAGAAGAGATATCATGTCCCTCCCTCCTGTGATTAGAAGAAGTGACATGTCTTTGCCACTGGCTGACTTGTGTGTGTCACTTGTGTTGCCAGTAGCAATAGTTTCATGTGCTGATTCTAATGAGTCGCGACACATATTGTTAATTATTCTGACATGAATTTTTCTTGTGGACAGACATTGTAAGTAGCATTAATAAAGTACCAGCCAAATACTTTGCTGTATTACTGTTTTCAAAGAAGTTTGTTCCACAGAAAATATATTGAAAAGCAGCTCCACATTAGGAATGCAGTTTCAGCTCTATATTAGGATGAGCGTGTCATCATAATTATTTTGGGGTAACTTGGGTATGTGCAGTATGGTAACATGCACGGAAATGACACACTGAAAACCCATTTATGAAAACAGAGGACTGGTATCAGAGTGATATAAATACATACCAGACAAATGACTTTGTTTTTTATTACACAAAGCTACAGATGAAGTCAAAATAATGAAGACATGCATTTGAGAAAGTGAGGGAGCAGTTTAAGCAGGCAGTAGGAGGCCTTCAGTCTGCTGGTGTATGATCAAACAACTTTAATCAGCAGCCCGTCTCCTTTGGCATGTAGAACTGAAAAAAAAAAACCTGAAAAAATACCGTCAGCAAGGTTATTTAGGGAATTCAATGTAAAATGATAGCTTTTAATTTTCCCACTGAAAGGAACATATTGTGTCTTGAGATTGTCTTGAGTCGCTCTTTCTTACTACAGTCTTTTAGAGTGGTGCTGGGAGCTGGTTTTCCTGACTGGAATAATTTTCTCTTGAAAGACAGAAGCCACTGCTTTTATCATGTTTTCAGTATTCTTGCTTGGTACTATACCAATTGTGGCTGCCCTGGATAGCTAAAAGGAGAATGGAAGGCGAGAACATTTTCCTTTTATGTAATCTGTAACATCAGGGAATAGCCTCTCCAACACATACTGTAGCCTCATGGGTAGGCAGAGTACATCTCTGGAGAAAAATAAAATAATTCAATAGAAAGCAAATTGTAGTCTTTTTAAAAAACACATACCCTCTGCTTTGTTTCTGTAAACCTAGAAATAATTGATCTGAGTTTCAGTCTTGGATTACATGTGAAGGCACAGAAAAATGGTCTGGCTTTATCCAACCACCAATTTTGGTGTAATTGCTGATCTTTTTCATGGTTGCTCTATGTTGATTTCTGTACTTCAAAGGGTTTCTCTTGCTGTCCTGTGCAATAACATGGAATTACAGCCTCTCTGAAAACATTTAGTAAGGAAAGATGCTTTGACTATAAATCCCAACAATCAGATTTCTGCACACATGGATATTTAGCTTTGCATATCTTCTTTAGACCCAGGATCAGCCCTTCCCTGAAATGCTATTCATGTCACAGAGAGCTAATACATAAATAATAGATTCAAAAAAATGTATAAATAACTCTTCTCCTTAAGCAGACATAAAAATAAACACAAACCCTAGCTGAAATATGCCTAAATAAAATCTCTTTTCCAAATCCTTTTAGAAATCCTTTAAATACACCAGTTATTTGCAAGACTTGCTTTTCTTAGGGATTCATAAGTTTGTAGGTCAACTGTTGGTATAAGATGGAAACAGAAGTACTTCTTTTTCTTTATTATTTGCATACCGCAGTTCATATTTTAAAGAATACCCAATGAATATTTTAAAGAAACACAATGAATATTTTCAATAGGGAAATTAACATGACACAACTAATCCCAGCAATGCAGGTACATCCTCTTACTCCCTGTTATGGTTATTGGTGGTTTTATTTTCCCTTGAACATTTTTACATCAAATTAGTGGAAACATCAGTTTATATCTAATCTAGTATTCAAGGCTATAACTTACAGCTGCAGTCAGATCATTTAGAAAATATCAATTTGATAATGGAAAAAATCTTATTTTTAAAAATTTTGTGCCAAACTCCATTTGGAGGCCATGGAGGAAGAGGGGAGACCCCCAAAGCCATGTAACCAAGAGATGAGTAGGGCAGTCAGCAGAGAAATGACACAGCATTAAACCACTCTTCTGCCTGACACAAATAAATAAATTGAAATTCATAGAAGTTCATAGGAACACGGACTAAGTCTAAGGAATAGAATATGCTCTTGTCAAAATTTCAACCTGGATGTGAGGAAGTGGGTTTAGTGTGCAAGTGATTTTTTTGTCTGACCAATAGGTTTCTATAAAATGCTTTGAGATTGCTGGAACAGGAATTTTAACACAATATTTTTCTAGGTTCATTGTTTTCTTTTGTTTAGTTTCGGTTGGGTTAGGTTTGATTTTGCTTTGTTTTGTTGGTCTGTTTTTAAATAAAGTCTTTCACTTATTTAAAACCTAAGTAGTATCTCTTGGCTTGGTTTTTGTTTTCGTTGCTCTTAGGTTTATAGCATTAGACAAAACGAATCAGATTATTTCTCACAGCTTTGTACCTCTTGATAAAGGTCAGTGTTTAGCTATTGAATATGTTGGAAAGAAGATACATGTGGCATTTTGGGCTATTGATCTGTTTATAATGTATCATTGTGGCCTCCAGTGCTTTAATTTCCTTAATAGCCCACTTTTAGGGCTGTTGTCAAGGTAGGAAAGAATGTTTTATAGCTTTCCTGAGTTTCTATGTCCTTACCTTTTGCCTACATTTCAACACTTGAAAAAATCTTTTTATCTTTGGATTTGGGCTTTCTGTATTCAGGAGTAGTTAGTTTGTCTGTAGCCCTTTTTACTCCATCTCTTGTGCCTTGAAGAATTTAGCACCATATCAACTTTGTTGTTATCCAGTAAACACTTACTGTGGGGAGATGAGATGCTGAAAATAATGTAAAAATTAAATATTCATTGACTTGAAGGTTAATTTGACTAGGAGTGCGTGTGTGTAGGTGGAGTATGGTTTCAAGCTCTATAGTAAGTAGGTTTTTCAAATTATATAAGTGACAGGCTGATTTCAGAGCTATCATTTCATCTGACCAAGAATGGAAATGGAAATGAATATACAAAAAGATAAAAGTTCTTGTGAATATACTGTCTCACTTATGCTAATAGAGAAAATCTGTACAATCCAGATAACAATGGAGTTAATCCATATTAACATGTTATAACTAGGATTAGGGTGAGGGTTCTGCTGATTTGGTCCTTAGCACCTGAATTAGGTATTTCTAAATACCTGGCATAAAAGGTTAAATTTTTTGGTTGTGTAACTTCCATGGTAAAGCTGAGAGTGCTGGCAGCAAGAAAGCATCCAAAAGTTACTCATATGGCCTCCATTTGAAATTTGCTCTGTGGAGAAGAAAGGCGCTTCTGCAGGAAATGTAGACCAATATTCTGAACATGGATTAAAAATTAAAAACTTCAGAGAGTTTTGCAAGACATGGAGACTGCAGACACAGGAATAGGAGTGAAAAACAAAAAGAAATAATCAGAACATAGTACCATGTGTTGGCAGATGGATAAAAGAGGGGCTTACAAGGCAAAAAAACTGAAAGCCTAGAGGTCTAAAAGTAAACTTTTAAATTTTGGTCTCAGTTCTGCTGGAGACACTAGCAGCTTAGAAATTAGGATACAGTTAGCAGAATTCCTAGCCTATTCCTTGGGGCAATTCATAGTTGTTTTTAATTACATCACTGCTGTTGGTCTAAAGAATTAGGAATTTTTTTTCCATTCCTCTGCACTAGCTTTTAGCATATTTACAAAATGTGGCCAGAAAGAAGATTAAAAATAGATCTTGTAATACTGAAATGTACTTGTTACTTTCAGTTAGGAGCTCCCACTTTTGTTTAGTGTTCTGTCTAGAAGAGAATTTGATTTGTTTTAAAAGAGCATTGCATTTTATGGACTATGAGATCTTGTGTTCATCTCAGAGGCTTGTATTTTCACCAGTGACACATCTGACACTTAGTTCACTCATCATTGGAAGTAATTGCTTACTTTAAAGTACTCTTTTCTCAGTACGTGTAAGGTGTTGGCTCCACTTCTCCCCAGAGGTTACCTAAGGCTGCTGAATTCCTTCTCTGTGCCTCTCCCAGTTTTGTGATGCTTGTGTTAATTAATGGCTGATGTTCTTTCACTAGATAGCTCCCTCATATTTTCCATGTTGAGTGTTCCTATGCATGCATCTGAGGTGCCCTGTAAATAAAAAAATCCTGGCAAAAATTCAGCCGCTTAAAAATTATTTCTCACGCATCATATAAGTTTCATCTTTGTATTATGTTCCCTCTACAATAAATATTTGAGTTGAACTTAATAAAATCTAATCTTAACTTTCTGCCAAACTGTTTACAGTGAAGTTTGCTTCTGTCTTACTCTCAATGTCTGAATTTGTTTTTTTGTATGCAGACACATGCACGAGCCTTTATCTCTGTGTAGTGATTAAAGATGCAGGGCATTCTTTCTTTTTTACAAGTGACTTAGGAAGTTAAAAGGAATTAAAGTTACAATTAACATACAGAATTTAAATTAAAATTAACATGAAGAGTAAATAACCATCACTTGAACTGGAGAAGGACTCTGCATGCTTTGTTTTGCCTCAGTGGTGTTGCTATCAGGATAAAGTACAATGGTATGACTTCTCCCCATTCCTTTTAACTCTTGTTTTACTTTAAGGTGCAGGAAGGCCCAGCGTTAGTTTCAGGACTTAATGTTCCTAGTCTGGAAAAAACAAGAAGAAACAGAGAAATTAGGATTATTCTGAAGGGCAAAAGACAAGACAATAATCAGTTTTTAAGGAACTCAGTAATAGACACAAACCACAGGGTTACAAGGCATGTAATGATAGACCAGGGGGTAATGGGTTTAAACTGAAGGATGGTAGGTGTAGATCAGATTTAAGGAAGAAATCCTTTGCTGTGAGGGTGGTGAGGCACTGGACTAGGTTGCCCAGAGAAGCTGTGGATGCTCCATAAGAAGTGAGGCTGCTAGCACCTGCACCAAGCTCCATTGCAAGGATTGTGCACCAGTAACTGCAGTGTCCTGGCACAGCCAGAGGATAGTTAGTTCTCACTCCAGGGCAAGTCTAAGTTATGTCTAGAATTAATACACAAACCTGATGGAATACTAGAACATTTATCACTTGCACTTTGAATTCATACTCTACCTAAGTACAGAATATTATGTGAAACTCTTTTAAAAGGGCAAAGGTAATGGAGGAAAACCATCAGCTTTTGTTGCTTTTGGACAGAGGTACAGCAATAGACAATAATTAAAACTGACACAAGTAAGGACAGCATAAATAGAAGCTTCTATATAGCCCAGTGCCTGTTTTGCTTGGAGGGAGTATAAATAAGTGAAAAGCAGAGATTAAATGGTGCCCAAGCAGACAAGAGGACCACTGATCATGCTTTAATGTTGGGGAACAGTGAAGGGAAAATGAGAGATCCTTCTGTTTTTAGCTTCTGGTACTTCTGTGTTCTATTTGGATTTTCTAATAATTTTCTCTAGCATCAGAAAACACTGTTTATTTATTTATAATTTTTAGTTTGAATCTCTTAGCCAAACTATTTAAAATGGTACATTACTTTTCTCTATTATTGTGGTTTATTGTGACAGAACCAGTCCATGATAAATCCTCTTGCATTGCTGCAGTATCTGCAGTTAAATAATCTAATGTCTATGTTCCACTGAATGCAGAGGTTAAAAGAAATGTTAGCCTTGTGTCTTCCACTGCCAATTATTTCAATATCAATCTAATCCAGATTTTTTTGTTTCCATTATAAAACATCATTATAGAGTAGAACATTGGTAATGCATTGAAAGCTTACAGGTTTTGGTTTTTTCCAAGTGGTAGGATAGAAGAAAAGAACGATCTTTATCCCCAAGATGGAGATTAGGGACTCAATAATTCTGTTTCCAAGACATACTGACAGGTAGATACATCTGGAGAGGCTTTCTTCCTAAATGGTGAACAGTTCATGCTGTGCAAAACCTTTGACATACATTCAGCACTTTTGCTCATTAATTTTTGTTGCATGCACTTTTTCTGTTATAATTTTAGTCAAAATCGCCTGATTTTCCATAGTATGTGGAACTGAACAAGAAAAGATTTCCTTTCTTATAGAAAGGTAATAGTATACAATATAGGCTGTATTGTGCATTTGCTTTTTTAAGACACCAGAGATGTATATTTTCAAAGCTAGAAAGATGAATTTTCAGGGTAAGTGTATGCCCTAAAAGAAGAGATGGCTGGATGGCCAGTGAGAATACAGAAGAAATGGATGTAAAGGTTTTCAATGAGGAGGAGAAAAAAGAGGTGATTTGAAATTTTTTGGTTTTTTGTTTAGTTTGGTTTGGTTTTTTGTTTGGGTTTGCATTTTGTTGTTGATGTTGGTGGTTTTGGTTTTTTTATGGCTATGAGAGAAATTATGTGCTGGGGACAAAAGGGAAAATTACAACATAGGTTTTCTCCTGGCAAATTCATGGTATGGAGAAAAAAATATGCCTTCTAAGAAGTAATTAATATCTTTTATTAACATCATGTCTCAGAATGAGACACTAATTTTGTTTGAAATTCTCTGCCAGTAGCTAAATTAGCATGATTGAACTGAGAGAGGTGAAAGCCATAATTTGATGCTTTATTCAGATAATTATTTAAATTATAGAAAAGTGATAGAGGAGGGACTTACTTTTTTCTCTATCACAGAATAATCATGTGTCAGAAAAGTACGCAAAACTTGAAAAAGAAATATGTGTGAATTAACAATTTGGAGTTCTTTCCCTGGGGATAAAAAGCACTAGATATAATCTGTAGGCTACTACACACACAGTCAAATAAATACAGCAGAAGGTGGTTAAAATACCAAGCCATGCCATCTTTTTTATTTTCAATGATGAAGTTGTTTTTAAAAGCCTTTCTGAGTTAAAGTGCATAAAGGAACTTTCAAAGTGTCTAAGCAAGGGGAAATTTACAAGCCCCACATTTATTTAAGAATTATTAATTTCTATTTCAATACACTGGAAATGAAATTGAATGTGGAATTCTGAAGTTTTATGGCTTGCTATATCCTGTTAGACTGATTTATTTCTTTTGCTTTGCAGAAATGCTCTTTTTAATATCTTTTTGAAGTGCTTAGAAAAAGAGTATTCAAATGAAAACTAAAATGGTAATTAAAACCAGGAATATGTATTGATGGAAAATGTAAGAAATTTTATTGTTGAGGTCTTACAGTGTTGAATTAGTCTGGTTTAGACACAAAATTTTTCTGTCCAATTTTGCGTCATATATAAAATGAGTGAGACTTTACCTAAAGTTTTAAACCCCTTAAGAATTTCATACAACTATTATGTCTTGATATTTTTGAACATTAATGTTTTCTCCTCTGTTGAAATATATAAATAAAGCCCCTCAAAAACCTGCAAGAATCGATGCAGGTGAATTTCCTTTGGTTAAGTTACTTGCTTGTGGCTGTGTTAAAAATTCAAGTTTAAAGTAGAAGGAACAATATTTTGAAATTTTCCTAGTTTTATTTGCTCCTCATGGGCAGTGTTACGATTCTACCCCTGCCACCACACAGAAGAAATCAATTTTGCAACCAAGTTAGAAAAAGGGAGGAATGTTAAAGAAATCTTTCCTAATCCCTGCAGGGGTAAAGCATGACATGGGTTTAACATTATCCTAACATTTTTTTACATAGATAATAATTTCACAGTTGTCAGAGCAGTGTTCAGAGAAAGTTTTTACTGTTCAGAATGCTGTAGGTGGTCAGTAAGAAGCACTGATACAGTGGGAGAGAAAAAAGGACCATGAGAATAAGATATGTGGTGATGGGGCTGAATCACACTTCATATTCCTAGAAGACTATCCCATTTTGTTGTGGAAAGAAAAGAAAAGGTTTGTAGGAGAAGATGCATCATCAAACCCCAATTAATAATGAGTCTTTTATACAGCAAATAGGAGGCAGAAGATATAATAACAATAAAAAGTAAATTATTTTGAGCTTACCTAACAGTAGTCTGGTTGTTTCATGCCCTTACTCAGTAGTAGGACAGTTCTGTGCAATAGGACTCTGATAAGCACACATAAAAGGATATTGCTGGCGAGTAATGGACTACAGACTCTGATCCATTTGAATGACATATGCCTTTACATAGGGTAAGAGAAATTATGGAATCAAAGCGATGAGAGAGAGAAGGAAATAGAGGACATTTCTTATTTTTTTGATTCTGGGATTTATTAATGCTGAAATAAGGAAAACATAGCAGACATCACAGGGAGATTTTTTTTGATAATATGCTTTTTTCATTCAGTTATGAATTTTTCAGAGCAAATTTTTTTTCTGCTGAAACGACATAGACTGATTTTCTACTCACAGAAATCTTCTACTCACAACTAATCCCATGACTAGGGAATTCCATAGTCTACTGTCACATATATGCCTACCATTTAGTTAGCAGTGGCATTTTTTGATTTGCATTTGATGTAAGACTGTTGGCAGTTCTCAGTTTCCTGTTTGTACAGATCAACGAAAAGATTTGAGTTCCATATCTCAAACTTCAAATATATTTTCAAAAGCTTCTTCATTATCTCCTAGGCTTTGCCCCAGTTAAGTGAACACCATGGACATTTCTCCAACTATTGCTAGGTGTCAGTTTAAAATCAGGGAAATCAGAAAAAAAAAATAGTTCAAATATGTAACCTTATACACTGCTTGAGTGTAGCATCGCAGTTGCTGGATTACTTGGCTTTAAATTCTTTGTTTTAAAAAAATACTTTAAAATATTATATGGAAGAATAATATTAAATACAGATATAATCTTCCTTCTCTCATGTTTTTTAATGCATTCAGCCTTTTGTATAGCAAAAAATCATGCTGATTCAATAATTAAAAAATTTAAGTACTGTCTCTAAATGCTGAATCCACTGAAAATACATTTAAGAATCCAAGCAAGATGGACCTGGCAAGTGTCTGTAATAATGTGAGGTTTGCAGTCCAGGGACTGAGATTTCACTGGGTGTTTATGTTTCATTCTCAAATTCAGTCAAATATGCATCTCCTAATCACAAAATATGATTCAAATCTTCAGCTGATGCTAACTGGAATAAGTCTGGCTTTTATACAAGGCTGATGATTTATCCCAGGGATGCCAGGCGGTGTCATGCAGGGCTGCTAAGCTTGGGAAGCAGCAGTCACACTGCTGGGACTTTTTGCTCCTGCTAACAGTCCTTGCAATTTAGCAGAGCTGGTTGGCTCAGAACCCTGGCTGCTGCTCTTCTAACCTTCCAGGGATGGATCTTTCTGGATGGCACTGCATGATGTTCTATAAATATAATCAGTATTTTTTTAATGTTCTGTTATGGCAAACAAAAAATTATAGAGCTAAATAACAACACTTGTGCCAAGTCCTTTGCATTACCTGGGGTACCTTGGTTAAAAGTACATAATTTAAACCATGATAGAAAGATATTTTTCTGCTGATCTGTCTGTGAAGTAGACGATGTGGAGCAAATCTATCACTTAGGAATTTCATTCACTTGTCTGAACTGCATATAACCAGCCAGAGGAATAGCAGATATATTTCTAATTTGAATGAGTGTTGGCTTCCCTTTATATTTCAATTTTTCATCCCATCTGTCAGAATGTCTTTCAAATTGTTTAAGTTAAGTAGAATGACATGAAAACAATTCAATATATACAAGAATTTTTTTAATTAGGCAAAACCACAGATTTTCAGTATGCCAAAAAATCTGGTCTAATCTTTTTCCAAACATTCTATGTCAAACCAAAAGAGAAGGAAACTAATGTCAAGTAAACTCCTCCAACAATGTTTTTAGGTGGTGTTTCTTTAAAAAAAATCAATAAAACTAACAAGGAGGAATATTATCTAACCCTGGAACAGAAACAAAAAAGAACTCAGAAATAATCACCTTATATATAAATGTATATATGCTTTGTATATGCATATACATGAGTGTGCGTACACCCATAATTTTTTCTTGAAATAATTTTTGCATTTCACTGAAAAATGCCTCCAAGATGATCCATGGTAGCTTTGTCAGAGTGAGTCACCTTGGGGATTAGCACTGTCAAATGCAGAGAGTATATCAGTCACACTTCCAGTCTATAGAAAATGAAGATGCCAGTTTGATGAAAGGCAGAGCATGTTTTAGCAACTTACCCCTTTTAACCATCTCAGAACAGAGCAGCTACAATGGCCAGCAGCCTCATTAGTGGGTTCATTCCTCATTCTGCTGCTGCAGGCTCTGCTGGAATTAACTGGGTGGGCACAGTGCACAGATTTACCTGCATTTTGACAGCTGTAATTCTGCTACCAATGCAAGGAACAAGCAAGTGTGAGCTTTGAAGAGAGCCCAGCAGACACCCCATGGGCTTGTTCACGTAGCTCAAACTGGGTTACGTGGGCTATGCCTACGCCAGTGCAGAACAGGGTGTGCCTGCCTGCTGGCCCCAGGGGCAAGTGTCACAACGCAGTTCACGTCTACACAGCCTCTCTATTCCCAAAATAGAGAGGCCTGGACTGTGGTGCCAACTGGGAGCCATCGCTGGCCTTTGCTGTCCCCAGCCTGTTCCCTGGGAGGGCAGTAATTGGCACTGGCTACAAGTGGGCTGCGGGGCATGAGCACAACAGGCAACCACATGCCAGGGCTGGGGGCCATGGGCTCGTCTGCATCAAGTGATGTCTGCACACAGGGCCACACGTGGCAGTGCCCAAAGGAGCTGAGCTAAAGCTGCCCTAAATGTCCAACCTCTCCTCAGAGGCTGAACCTCGGTACAGCATGAGCAAGAAACTAGCTGAGGTTAAAATAGTATTCACACTGGATCCTGGCTTTAAGCAATATAATACCAGTTTTTTCACCTTTCCATCCTTCTGTGTTTGTTATATAGGAAGGGAAAGTCTAAATCATTTCTCCATGTTTATGAATTCCCAATGTGCATTAACATTCAGTGCAATAAACTGGAAAATGCCAAGTACTATTTTAAAGATTCTTTTTCTAGAAACATAGGGCTCATACTTGGTCCTTTTCCTTGCAGGCACTATAGCTTCAAAAAGAATAATGAAGACTACTATAATCCTACTATGTTAAAGAGAGTTATCTCAGCTTTTTACTTTAAAGTAAAAGAAAATGTCTTTATATTAAGGGAATGTTTTCTGTAGGTTTGTTTGGATTTTTTTTTCTACAACGTTAAATGTTTTTAGTTTCTTGGAGCTGTAGAAAAGCAAAACTTTTTATTTATAGAGATCTATAAAATGATCTGATTCATTCTCCAGAAATCAATGATTTGATATAAATAATAGCATGTTCTTTACCTTCATCACTGAGAATTGTTGCACTGCTTACATGGGAAGAGATTAGAGTTTATGCTAAAAATCTCCCAGAATCTGGGGATAAACAGAAATTTGGATGTGGTGGCTAGCAACATGACAACAGTGAGTGGACATTGAGTGGGAAGAATGTCGAAGGAGGGAAGTTGAGTGCCATCAATTCTTTGAAGCTGAGAAGCTTCAAAGAACCCTCTTGGCATTTATCCTTAGGATCTCTTTGGATGCAAATTCCCAGAGAAGTGGAACAAATTCACACATTCTGGTGTTTGCTATGATTAGAGTGGGAAATAGCAGGTTCAGAATGATTAGGATTTGAGGAGACAGTGGTTACTAATACTGCAGCATCCCAGGTAGGGGAGGAACAATGCTCCAGCTGAACAGAGATCATGTTGTATCAGGGCATCAAGGTTTCAGTGGGCTCTGGTTTTCTATAAATAGTATTAAAACTCTAGTGGGAGGGAAGGAACTAGTGGCTAAACCATTGGGGTGGAGTGGACTTGCACACTCCTCCTTAACCCCTGTTACCAAAGCTATATGCTGTCCTGTTTGATAGTTCCTTTGTATGTCCATTCTGCCAAATTCTCCTGGCATGGTTACACCCACCGGAGAACATTTAGTGCAGTCATTGCAGTTTCTCAGGCTTGACAGCAGGGTAACTGAGTCAGTCTGAATTATCTCAAAAATAACATGACAGAGTCAAGAAAAGCAAAAGCTTAGAAATGCTGTGGCTGTTTTCTAGGAGAAGCTGATGGAAAAATTGAGCAGGAGAGGTAGAAAGAATTTGTTGTTCTTCCAATAACGTAAGATAATTTTCTCCACAAATCCTCTGCTGTCTTTGCTTCTGTATTATTCAAAGAGCCAAGAAAGGGGATAGAAAGAAATAGTGAATTTGAATACTCTCACCCAATGTGGGTTTTGTCTCATCATTATGATGTAAAAACCACTGAAAAGTTTTGATTTCTGTGTATTAGCAAGTGCTTTGCAGAATCTGAAGCCTCACACACAGAGGCACCTGTACATAAAATGCACCACTCCTGAGCTGATAGACTTTTCTCTTTTGAGTTATTGGGAAGGATTGCATCTCAAGAACATGAAGAGTTGAGAGCTGCAAAGTGTTTCTGAAGCATCAGAGCAATTTTGCATGGTTTCTGCTACTGGCACAACATGATACCCACTAAAGTGGGAGAGAGAAGCAGAGATGCTCAGGGCCAAGCCACAGACATGAACATATCATGGTCTGATTGATTATGTTCAGCAAAAACATTCATTTTCCACTTTAGTAGCACTGACTAACCAGTAGGCAAGGCCCAGAGAACTATTTACATTACATGTACCACAGTTGCTAAAAACCTTTGGAAATGTACTGCAGCATTTTCCTTAATGTCAGTAAATCCTTCAGAGTAAGTGACCCAGATATCAGATAAAATTTGAATATGTCACTCACATACCAGTCACAGGTATGCCAGAAGCCAAACAGGTATGCCAGAAGCCAAACACCTCCAAAGGTTTTCAATTTAGAGACACTAAATGTACTCAGTGTAAACATTGCCTAAACAACTCTGAAACTGAAAAAACAACAAAAGTGCCTGTAAAAAATAAATGAGCTTCCTATGAATAAAGGATAGAATTATCTAAAGGACTCAGGTCAATCTAAACTTTAAGTTGCAGTTATAATGCTGATTGCTTGCTATAATAGGGCAGCTGTGCCAAGAAACTATTGATAGAGGATCAAATCTGATATGTGCAATAGCCACTTATAAGTGTGTATATTTAATATGAAGTGATGAGAATTTATGTTTAATAACGAAATTATCCTTGTGAAATTTAGAGGTTGTGCAAGCACACCTTGTTCCATAAAGATATGACTAGTGAATAATTTAAAGGACAAAAAAAATCAGTATCCATAGTCTGAGGCAGAACAAATATTCCTTCTTACTGCTTCTTTCATAGTCAGAGACACAGCTATGTAAAATGCCCTCTCATTAAAAAAATAAAAAGAAGGTTAATATAGCTCAGACATATAAAATGTACCTTTTTTTTCAATCTTTGCCAAGCCTATCCACAGAACTGCCTGTAGATAGCATCATTGAAGACTGAAGCAGATATCCCTACTGCAGGAAATTTTGATAAAAATTATTATGAGGATATGTATAGGGTATGTATTGGTTTTCAAACATTTTACCTTTCCATTTCACTATTAATCCTGCTTCAGGCACTTCCAAACTGAAAAAAATACTACAATATAATCTTGGAAACATTTTTTTTTAATGAACCAGCTGGCTTTCTTGAAACCAAACCAAATCCTTGTGTGCTTATATCTCCTTTTAATATATTTATCCCCAGTTATCACTATGATGCTTTACAGCTGAGTGGTCACATTATTACAGACACTGAACTGAAAAAGTAACCCTGCAAAATGCAATAATTATGTCTGTGAACACCAGGAACAGCACATGGAGAGTCTGGGTTTAGCGCTGTGAGACTGGGACGTGACCAAGCCATGAGACAGGCTCTACATGCTCCCAGTTTCCAAATTCTTGCCTGCTCACAAGTACTGTTTACAGCTGCTGAGCTTTGACACCATGGTTTGAAATAGGTTTATTCCCACTTCCACTGATGACCCAGTAAGAATGACTTGAAAAGATATGCACTTGCACCAAACAGTTTTCTGAAGAGAGGAATGCTTGTGGGAATGATTTATATAAAAAAGAAACATTTTACTGACAGCCCTAAGTAGATCAGCAATCCTTTCTGAATTCTGGGGGACTGAAATTTTATCCAGCTCTCTGAATTGGGTGTCTGTTATGAAATGGTATATTTCTGCTCAAGGAAATTATCTTTATTTTATATTTTTACATTCAGCAAACCCACTAAGAATGGTTTGTACATTTTCAAAGAGGGCCACAGATTTTTAGAACTACATAAATACTCTTTGAAATATAAGAGAATATAGATAGCAAGAGGAGACCATAGATAACCATTTCCTTTCAGACGGTACCTCACCTTCTCTGTAAGGGCAGAAACAGAGGAATTTCAAATGCACTGAAAGGACTTTGAAGCTTGAGTTCCATTAATATTTTTTATTATGTTGTGCTGAAAATGTCACCCCATACTTAGAAGACTTCTTACTCCTTCAGCTTGAGCACTTATACAGAGCAAGCACCATCCAGGTCTGTGGGGAACCTGAGGCAAAAGTCATTTCCAAGTATTGTTGCCCCTGTGAAAGACCTTAGAAGCCATTTCACAACACAGTGTGACACTATGTGATAGGACAGGACCAGGACAGGACCAGATTAAGTGCAGAACACTTCATCTAGCACTCATCAAGTGACTGCAGCTGTTGTTTAAAATGTCAACGAACCAGTGAAAACAATATGATTTACAGATTGCACTTAAGTGACTTCAGTTCTGTACATTGTCTGGATTGTAACAAGTAAAATTCACTAAGTGTCCATTTCAAGAATATGCTTGAATCCTAAATTAATTGTCACTGTACTTTTCTTATCCATCACAAAGAAAATAGGAAGCTTTAACGAGTTTTGAAAACTAAAATCATTCCTAGGAAATCAACAGAAGCTAAGTGAGAGAATTTTTTACTGATGGAGTTTAAATAATTATCAGTGGAGCTCTTCTGAGAAACAATAGGATAAACCACTGTCCAAAAATTACACTGTACCTCAGCACCGAGAAACGTAAATGGTATTTGGAGATAGCTAATTAGTGTAGGAGAGCAAATGAGCAACAATCCACAGAAGACAACCAGTTCATCTGCAAGAATGCAAGAAGATAAATGGCCTTTACAGGAGAAGGTCACTTGTGAGTCCTTATAGCCTGGCATGTTAATCATGATCTGCTGTCATCAATAAAAAACTGCTTTCCAAAGCAGTGATAACTATTGTAAACTGTTCTCATTTGCAGATGAAGCCAAGAAATTACAATGGCCTTTCAGGCTCTTTTGCCTTCCTTTCTCATGCTACTCCTTTTAGAATCAGTTTATCTCACCATTTATTCAAGTTTTGTTGCATTTTGGTTTGGTTTTTAGTTAGCCGAAGGTGGTTTTAATTTTGAAAATGCTGAGGGCCACCAGGAGAAAGTTAAAAAAATAACTACAGTTTTCAGTCTATTAAATACTTCAAACCCACTGGCTTTTTACTGCAAATTTTGAAGCATTCCTGCAGTTTTTACTACTAAGAAACTGTGTCTGAAACGCAGCTCCTGACCCAGGGTGTCAGTGTGTGATAAAAAGTCTCGATGAGAACAGTGGGTTGGCCCAGTTATCACCTGAGCACTCATACAGCTCTTTACTCACTTTCCCTGCCCAGCAAGGTGAAAGAGAAAGGGCAAGAGAACAGGGGTGAGAAAACTCAAGGGTCAGAACAAAAACAGGCAACTCACTAACCAAGTACTGCTGTGTGAAAACCACACTGGATTTGAAGAACTTAATGTTTAACTCTTGTTTTGGAAATGGGAAACAAAGACAAAAGACAAATATCTGAAACACCTATCCTTCCTCTTTGCCAGGCTCAGCTTCAGACTGCCCTCCTCACCCCTTGTCACCACTCCAGTGGTGATCAGTCCCTTCAGGGAGGCAGTGAGCAGCCTGGGGGAAGGTGGTCACAGATGCAGCTGTTTCTTTCTGCAGCTCCCACCTTTTTATGCTTTTCCTGTGCTCCAGAGTGGATCCTCAGCAGACTTCAGTCCCATTGGTGGTGTGCCTCCTGCCATGGAGCACCTCCTTCCCCTTTAACTACAGTGTTCTCTTTGTTGTTCATCATTATTTTTGTTCACTCCTCCTTTTCCTGTTCCCTCATTCCATCTTCTGATGCCTCCCCACCAGTATTTTCTGGTCTTAGGCATGTTTTTACAGAAGTGCCACCAGTTTGGTTGAAGGGCTGTGCTGTGTCCTATGGTGGGCCTGCTGCAGAGCCATCTGTGCCAGCAGAACGGGCTGTGTCCAGCACAGGGCAGGTCCTGACCTCCTGCCACAGAAGTCCCTTGCCTTCTGAGAAAACCTTGCCACCTACACCCAGTGCAGGCAGGAATTTTAATTCAGTGCCAAGGTAAAGGGAATGACGGAACTTTCTTCCGCTTAAATGCATATTCCCCAGCTAACAGTTATGTAGATACCACCTCAGCTCAAAACTGTAAAACTTTTGACAGGATATTTCACTGGATATTCCTAGTGGGGCTACCAGGCACTTTTGGCTTCTAAACTCCAGAAGTAAAACATGCAGTTATGGGTGGAGGCACACCAGGGTTCAGACAGGCAGCCTTCATCATAGCAAAGCTCCAGGAAGTGAAATAGTTCACAGATAAAAAGTGCTAAATGCTGTGCTCAAGAATGGGTACAATGCAATGCAACTTCCTTGTATCCAAAAATAAATAACATGCAAACTCTAACAGGGAACCTCAATTTTATACTGGCCCTGATTAGATGGCGGTGTTTCAAGCTCACTCTTTTTGCTGTGTGGCACCAGTCAGGTCAGATAACTTTGAACTGAAGAGTTGTAACTCTGTTTCCTGGGACAAAAAAAGTCCAGGAAGCTTTCTGGCACACTTGATGCTAGCCAATTTTGGAAGAAAAAGAAAAAATTGGGGAAACAGGGGTATTACTCCTTCACACTACTTATCCACTGGCTGATTTGAATTGGCTTCCCTTCTGTTTTAGGTAAGCACAAAATTGATTCAGGAGAATGGAATAGGCTTCTAGAAATATTTTTCTGATTATCAATATTCTTGAAAAAAATATGTTGGCTTAAGAGGATGAAAATAGCAACAGAAATCTCAACAGCTATGTCCAGCCACTGCTAAAAGTTATACATCTATTGTGTTGGAAGAACCTATGATTGCCCTTTTGCATGTAAACCATTTGCAGTGATTAACTAAAGGGATGGGGATGGCAGTTTTAATAATAATAATGTAATTGCCCTTTGAGTAATTGTGCATATTGTATTAAATTCAAAAGCTTTGACTTTGACTTACAGCAGCATCAGAAAATGTTTTGATTCTACAAGGCACAGTTGAAGACTTTCATCAGCCTACAGCCTTCAGGCACATAGGTCTCTCTCCAAAAATAGCTTAACTCCTTCTACCAAATGGAGAACACCTAAATCAAAACTCTTCAGTGTATATGTCTGCTATGTATATTGTGTAGCACAGAGAGTACTGCAATTAGTCATCCCTTCCCAGTGGTAATTACTGGAAAAAGTTTAAACTTCAGGAACAGTGTGTGTCTTTTCAAAACCTATCAATCATTTCTTAAATTTGCGGATTATATAAAACATTCTGTGTTCTCCCAGTCTGTTAAACCTTATTGTTACATCTAGCCTGAGGACCTCAGTTCACTGGCATTTTAGAATGCAGGGGGATTTAAAATTTATATGTGGGGTTGCTAACTTTATTAACAGCTATAGTCTTCTTATGTTTTTCTGTTTCCTTTATTTCAGGAGCTGAACATCAGAGCTAAGTGAGTCATTAGCATCCCTGTTAAGTAATATTTGATAAGGCAGACTTCCCCAGGCAAACATTTCAGTTTTAAGCTCATTATTTTATGCAGTTCTAAATCTTTAAAAAGATATTTTTACAGAAGAGATATTACATTGAGAGCAAAACTAGTTAATCAGCTTGCAAGGTTTTATTTCTGAACACATAAACATTTTTGCTGCTGTTCTGCAACTGTTGGTGGTTGGTGTATTTATGTTTCCTTTTTAACAGAACAAAATACTGCTTACCCTCTCAAAGCATAGAAATCATAAATCAGAGTGTGGGGCAGTCATGATAGTAAAGGTAGCACTAGCTTCTGGTGACTGCTGTGAATTGGAAAGGATTTGGTGGTAAAAAACCCAAAGATTGCGTCTTGATGACAGAAATGGGAAAAAATTGAAGGTATAATGCATCTTGTAAGGGTGTGGTTCGAAGCAGCAGGTAAACAAATTGTTCATATGAAAGGTTCAACCTCTATCAATCCATTCATTTACTGTAAGAATACAAGAAAAAGATGCCTGGAACAAAACAGCCTGAAAACATCTTTGTTTCTATTTATCTGGGAAGTTGAAAGGACTAGTTAATGAACAGTAAACAGATTTGTTACTTATTGATCACAATAGCAGCAATGTGTGTGCATGATGACAAAAACAATATACACCATAGTCCAAGATGAAAAAGGGATTTTTTAAAAAGAAATTAATATTTAACATTATCAGAGAAATTACTGTTAACCATGTATGGGGTTTGGAATAAGCCCCTATGCCTAATGATCAAGGATTACACATAATATAACATAGGTAAACTAGAACTGTGTTCCATGTGAATCATCTGCACAGAATGATGTTGAGATCACTGAGATTAGCTAGCAGATGTAACATCATACTTTTCAATTGTTCTCAGTCATGAGATACTCAGTCTAGAAAGAACTAGCCTCAGGATATTCCAGTATCAGGACATCATCTCAATGCCCTTCAATTTCCACAACATGGGTATTGTTTTGCAGCTGTATTAGATGCATGTTGTATGACCTTTGTGGATGTGTGTGAGAGGCAGGGAAGGGGAGGCCTGTGCTGCACAGGACGTCCCTGCGCAGAAAATCCCACTGACAACATAAACTAACCATCCTGTTACGTGGTGTCACTCTGCAACAGGTATATAAAAGATACTGCAAGAAATATGTGAGCTCATTGAATGAGCCATAGGAGCTATGATCACAGGAATTAGCAAAGCAGCATACTGCATTTTCTTGGTTGGCAGAACTTGCTGCTGGGCTTTGTCCTATCCTTTACAGGCATCTTTCTGAACACTAACTTATTGTAATGAAGACCTGCACATACAATTATATCATAACCCCAGCAAGGAGAAATCCTCAATAGTCATAAACCCAAGTCTTTGCAGTGAAGCCTTTCTCGATGCATTTGAATTAAAATCAGACAATATGCTTGCAGAGAGGCAGATATGTGCACCCTTCTATCAAGAGGCAGGTTTTAAATATGGTGATGACATTTCCAGCATTTTGCTATAAAAAGCAACAAGCTGGAGTGAAAGTGTCTCAAACCTGACATTCAACAACTTGCAATAGACTCAGAATACTGTTATTTTATATCTTTTACTAGTGAATTATTTCCATTCTTACTGTAGCTATTGTTGCTATGGTTCCCTATGCTGGCATACATGTTTATCTGCACATTCCCTTTTGCTGAGGTTACCGCATATGACAATGAAATGAAAGGAGAGACGTGCTTGAAATCTTCATCCTCCAGAATCAGAAAGTCTACGGTCTGCTGATGTAAAGTACTTCAGAATAATGACCTCAAACACACTACCAGATAGTCTGAAAGGGTGATTTAGGATGAATCTTAGTTTTGTAATGGAATGTCTTGTAAGTGCATTGGCTCAGCTCCGAACAAGCTGGCTCATTTTTATAGCACAGAAAGTGCATCTCTGTAATAAGATTTGGTGCTAGACAAAGGATTTTCAGCTCAGTCCCAGCCAGTTAGCACATATTCTAGAAACAGCATTGTTCCTGTTCTACTTGAGCAGTCCAGACTCAAAGTGGCTTTCTGTGTTCTAGTGCATTATGAGATACTGGCTTGCATCCTGAAACTAGCAGAATTGTGTCAGCCTATCTGCCCCACCACCAGTAAACTCAGCCCCATGCTGCTACTGTTGCTTTACTGCTTTCAGCAGACAAACCAGTTTGTCTGGAGACCCTTGGACAGCTTTATAGTAATCCTTGGAACAGTACTGAATGTGTTCACTGACCATGAGCTTGGTCACTGACAAGAGCAAAACAGAACCTGCTTTAATTAAAAAGAGAGCTGTAAAGAGCACAGCATCAGTCAGGGTTCAGGATCCACTCCTCAGTGAATACTTTCCCAGCAAAGTATAAGGCTGCTTCTCTCACTGAGTTCTACATGCTGTAAGAAGAGATGTACTTGATACAGAGATCAAGATGCTTGTGGGTCCCATGGATGCTATGCCCAAGATAAACAGCTCTCCTGAAAGAGGCTATGATGGCCATGAATACACTTTAGCTAAGCCAGGTTTACTTGCAAATTTCAAGTAAAAACAAAACAAAACAAAACTAGAAGAGGGAATGGAAAAAGCAAAAATATGTTTGTTTAGTTCTCAGTATCTCCTCTCCTCAGTGGCTCAGTTGTACTACTCACTGCTGGGTGAGGCAGCAGGAAGGTCTCTCTCACACATCTCCACAATGGACTGACCTTAAAGTTTACTCTGTTATGCCCATGGTAAATACTGCATAAAGCCCCAGCACAGTACAAAAAGTTCAATAAATCCCAATGGGAGAGGCATTTTTTGTATTTCTCCTGCCCCCTACAGTCAAGTAAAAGCCAGTCAAAAATTCTCTCTCCTGGCTTTTGCGATATGGGAGAGTTTTCAATCCAATCCCTTCCTCTTCCTTTTCCATGCAACACTGACCTAAGCATGCTCAGTGCAGCAGAGTCACGCAGAGCAAACAATGTTTTGTTGGGGCAGAATTCAGCCATGTTTATTTATATAACTAGACTAATCACTGCAACCTTCTGATGGTCACCATGTGTCTGGCAGGCTTCAGCTGCAGTGTTCTGGGAAGCTACAGCCTCCCTTTCTCCCATGCATTCCCCTATGCAGCCCCGAAGGAGAGAGGGAGCACTGGGAGACAATGAAAACCCAGCTTCTCTATCTACATATTAGAGCAGCTGAACTTTTGCTCCCTCCTTATTCTTCCTGTCCACGTCCTGCAAATCCAGCAACTGCTTGAGACTGTTCTTTATACAGAATGCATTCTGAGGTGAAACATTTGTAAGAGCTAGTGCTGCATGCATTTTCACATGAACTATCGCACTTAGAAACAAATGCTATTTAAAGTGGTTTGTCCCAGGAGTCTCTCTCAGTTAGCACAATGCACTTTCCCAGAAGGGGTTCAATTCCAGGTCTTGCACTTGTCCCACGCTCCCAGACCTCATGGGCCAAAGAGAGTGGCAGAGTTGTTAAGCCCAAACCCTAGCTGAGACCTGGTACTCTGATAGCTCAGTTCTGAGCCATTCAAAAATGAGGTTTGTGTATTCAAAGGAGGACTCAAACTTGCTTTTGTCAATCAGAAACCCTGCAACCTCAAGGAAAGGAAGTGGTGCTCTAACCACTCCTGGGAAATAAAAAAGCTGTCCATTGCACTTTTTCCCTTCCCAAAGAAAACCCCCAAGGAGATTCCTAATTATGAGCAGGGGGAAATTTGAAAGAGCAAACTGAAAACTACAAACATTTTTGCTATTCTTACTAATTTTTGCTGTAAAGCTACTAGAAACTTGAAGGACTTCAACAGGGACCTGATTTATTTTACTGTAGTGCTAAACATCTGCCTTTTGTGAAGAGTGTCCAGTTTGGAATGATATAGGCATTAAAGTTGATAGGGAATATAAGGTATGTATAAGAAAGGATGTCTTGGAATAGAAGGCCCTTTGTTTGTAATATTTTCCTCTCTTGTCCTATATTCTAAAATTATCTAGCAAACAATGCAGATGATTTACAGCTGTCTGTTTCCTTTCAAATCAGTGATGCTGCACTGATTGGCACCTCTGGGGAAACCCATGAAGGTAGTGACAATCTAAGAACTGCAATCATTAAGGTAGTGACAATCTAAGAACTGCAATCATTTGCTTCAGGCTCAAGAACATTTCTTATCAAAGGATTTCAGTCTGACTTTAGAAAATATTGTTATGATTTTCCTATGTTCAGGAATCAGGGTTGAGAAACAAGAGCTCAATTTTGGTATTATTATTTGTATTTAACATGCAAGATAGAAGTCATGGGTTCTCAGGAAATGATTCCATTCTTGTTCTGAGGAAAGGGGACAGAATCACTCTCATTGCCCTTTCTGTGTTTATGTGCTACTGAGTTTCCCAAACATCCATTAAAAAGGACAGAAGCTGGAGTTTTGCCTGCTGTCTGGGAATTTCAGAACAAGGACTAGAATAAAAATTGTTATCCTGTTTCTTCCGTGCATTCAAAGATAATTGATACAGAAAAAGGCTATTACCATGTATCCCCAGTAGAATTTCCATTTCACCTGTTCCATTGTTCATGTATGCACAAGTCAAGTACCTGTCTGCAGAAAGAAAATGCTTAATTTTAAGATCAGACACAAACAGAATCTTGCAAAATCAATTTTAAGACTAGAAGGAACCTTAATAATCTCAGATTTACTCTTCTGCATGCAAGTGATAGGGTTGGTAGACAGCAGATCTGTGTATTTTCTGCTTCTAGTAGATATTCAAGGTTGATACCAGAAGTACTTCAAGAAAATAACAATCATTAAGCGAGATCTTTTGACTGATACATGGAACGGCCACATTGCCATCTCTTTAGCAGATACCAATGTTTTTGGCTCTCTTTGCAGCAGACTATGATTAACTGCAATCAGTTCATGTATTGGTACTTCGAGAATGGCAATTTATTTGGGCAAAGTACTGATCCTTATCCCAGTGTTTCAGTAGCCAGTCATCTACATTTGATAAACTGTGGAGGAATTTGTGACTAATGCATGAATTTTTTTTTTTAATTTTCAGAGCAATGCTTCCTAATTATACACTCATTCCTTAATTCCAAGATTTTTTTTACAGTGCCAGAGTGTGCAATGTCTTGTTAATAATTTTGGAGCTGAAGTCCAGGAACTGTTGTAGATGGAAGGCCTTGGATACCTCCTCTGATAAAGGAGAATGGCCAAGAGATCCTGGGTAAGAGCCCTGATACAGAGGGTAGTAGAATTGCCCCAGTGTGGTGACCCAGCTGGGCTGTTTAGTTTTAGTGATACAGAGGGTAAAACTGATGTGCTTCAAGCTCAAGCATTATATTGCTTCAGGGCATTTCTTTGTGGGGGAAGAAGTCATGCGCAAACACATTTGATACTTAATCAATGATCTTTTCACTTTGACACCACCCCACCTCCTAAAGGAGACAGCCCTCAGGACATAGGGAATGAAATGGAGTCATTGAACTATGGTTTAAAACCTTTCAGCAGATTGAAAATAGCTTTCCAATATTAACAATTAATTTAATCTCTGCCTGCAGAGGTTTTCTGGGCTAGTACTCAGACAAACCTCTATGGGTATGAGAAGATAAGAGAACATATGAGAAAGATTGTTCCTGTTAAGCCTTTTGAAAGATTAGCAGTATCAACAGTGATGTATGCTCTTGCAATTTCTATTTACAGCCTTTAGTTTAACCTCTTCAAATCTTTGATATAACACTAGAAGTGCTTATAAACCTGATAGAGTGGATTTTTAGAATATGGAGCTGCACAGGAGTTAAATTGGGCTTTTGTTACAAAGAACGTGTTCTTTATTATTTTTATTTCAGTGAGACATAAATTTCAGGAGCTACATTTCAGAGTATATATTCCAGGATTTAATTCATCCCCTGGGTTTCAATAATGCTCTGATTTACACTCCACATAATCCCCTAAATCAGCGCTCCTACTCCACTCCACTCCCTATCTCTAGCTACCACTTAATGCTGCGCTAATTCTTATGTCATGACTCTCCATCAAGGAAAATAAAGCTCCTTGTTGATTAGAATAGAGGTGGTGTGTGTTCCTGATGGGCAGAAAAATGGAAGAAATGGATACCAATCCTGACACCAAGACCTCACTTACAACGTGTGCCCCATTGTTACACACAGCTGCCGACAGTGTGTGGTGTGTGGTGAAGGGCGTGGCACAGCTCTCACTACACCAAAGCCAGCAGGAGAGTTTGTGTGCAGCAATTACACTTTCCACTGTCATCTCCCTTGTGAGCTCTCCCTTTCTCAAATATCCATGTAAGACATTCTGGGAAAGTTTGTTCATCTTTCCTCAGAGAAGTAACACCCTACCTGCCCTTTGATGTCTAAAAGAAGCCTCCTGCCCTTTTAGAGAAGCAGAGGGATTGGAATGCAAGCAAGACACTTCTGCTGAAGTAATTTTGCTTTTCCTATGTCACTAAGACACACGGCAAAGAGTGAATGGTGTTTCTTCTGTTTCAGAAAACCCTTTATTTGTGTTCATGTATTTAAACAAAAATAATACTGCTTGGTATATGTGCCAGCATGTGACACTGTGACTTGCTATAGGATCATGAAAAAATCATGCAGTATGTGTTGGTTAAGAATGTCTTTCTTTTCTAAAACCCAAAAGGCAATACTTCACTGAAACATTGATTCAAAATAAAAATATCACAGAGAACTTGTCCCCAGCATGGTACATTTAAAGCCATTTAAAATGAAGAAAGGAAAAAAGGTCACATTAAAGGGAATGCAAGTTGTATTTAATTTGGATAAACAGACAAACTCTCCAGGGCAGGAACTGTCTCCTTACATGTCAATGTAGTGCCTTACACAGCAAAGCTATTACCCAGTGGAGCCTTCAGACCCTTGAACAACACCACCACTCAGGATTTTTGGAGTTAAGGGAAAGGCTGAGGCCCTTAATTGATTTTCATTGGTATACCTTTTCTCCTCTGGCTTTTATTTGTATCCTTTGCACCTCACTGTACTTAAAATACAAGCAAACCCTGCTGCAAGTTACATTAGAGAGACTATGCTATTAAGAATATCATTTTCTAATACTTGTTAGGAGGATTCTTGTGGCACACAGGCCTTTCAGTTTGTCCATGGAGAAATGTAAGAGGGGACCAGGAAAATGGCAAAGTAATTGCATGTGATATTTCAGTAAAAAAATATCTAAAGAGAGACAGTTTGCAATGTAATTTGAACTACTGAATTTCAAAATAGAAAATTACCTGCCTAATAAAAATATCACTGGTTTCAGTTCTTATATAAGTTACCACTTACTGCCTTTTATTCTATTAACAATATCTACAACAAAAGATGTGTATTTCTGTAGGTACAACTGAAATATTAATTTCACAATTATAACATTTATGGTCTTTAACCAGTGGCTTCATGCAAAACAAAACAAGACTAAAAGGATTTGTGGAGTTGTCTGTACTGCCCAGCAGTAGTAGGAAGTCTTGCTGCACACAGTGCCTGCCCTGATATGGTGGGGGAGTGGAGTGGCTTTGATATATAGAATCAGTAAAGGGGGAGGAATTGGCAAGATTTAGGGATATAAATAAAATCTTTAGACCAGCTAACAGAGGTGAAAAGAAGCAAAAGTTCTTTTTGGCAGAAAACCACTTCTACAGGTTTTACAGCTCTTCACTCTAAGAGTCCATCTATGTTTCTTCTGAGTCTGCTGAGTGATCCACTTGTGAACTTACCTTCTAAACCTTGCCCTTCCTCATATTCCATTTTTTCTTACACACTTCTCTAACCAGCCAGTCAAAAACATGCAGTAGTAACCGTCCTTCCCCATTTCAACTATTGCTCTCCTGCTGTGGGTATTTAGGCTTTGGAACAGATGAACGTTTAATTTATTGGATCTCCTAGCAAATTTTATACAATTGCTTACTTTTCCCTCTTCCACAAACTGAATTTATGCTTAAATACATCCTGACCACCATCTTCTGACTGTTTTACTCTATTTTAATGCGGGACAAGCTGTGCACTAAGTAGCAGAGGTTCAATCTCAGGACCTTTTTATGGCTCAAGTGATTTCATCTTAAAAGTATATGAGTTATAAAAGACAATAATGAGACATTAAACAGTTATGAATGTAGAAGATGGTGCTCTTGTATTAAAAGAGTACAGAATTAGTTTGATAGCTTTTATCTTGTGTATTTGCAGTATTTTCTAAGATAATAAGTTTACCTGTCTAATGAGAAAGTTTTTACATATTCTAGTAATTTGTTTCTCATTACCTTGAAATTTAGAGAGTCACTTGATAAATCCTAAATTGTGCACCTACATGGTAATGTTCTCTTTTTATTGTTCTGCTAAATTTGCATTCCAAACAATAAGCATCTTTTAGTGCTGCCTAAGTTAGCCTCAGACAAGTGATTTTTTTCTACCAGGAATGGCAGCTTTGCATTTGACAGTTGGCACTGTCATTTTTTTCATTATTGGATCAAACCTAATTTAAAACACATAGATTCCATCTGTCAGAGTTTTTTTTAAGAATTGAATAGGTTACTATTTGTCACCCATTATTAACATGTTAGGGAGACCATGGAACTCCTTTCATTTTAAAGAAGTAGTTTTACTATGCATGGCTCCCACAACCACAGTGCCCTTCTTGTCCTTTTCTAAAGCAAAGTTACCTAAATCATTTGGGAATGCTATTTTTCTGCATTTGATGTATTAACTGAATACTGAATTTAGCTAATCTTCAGTAAAGAAAATAGACAGGAAATATTTCAATCAGAAAGTTTTCTAAAAGCTACAAAGAAGCTTTCTTACTGACTGTGATGTCCTGTGTGGTCAGGTTGGTGGTAGGTCTAAATGGATATTACACAGTAAATCCTTTTGAACTGCTCTTAACAGGGAGAAACCCTTTGACTAAAAGTGATTATTAAATCCATCCTACAACATACTTGTTTTGAAATTCCTCTGTTTGGGGATGAAATATTAAAACAGGTACAGATTTACACTTGCTATAATTTAAACTTGGTGATGCTTTTCCTTCCAATAAAACTTCTGTCCTGTGCTACCCAAAAATGCAGCCCCTTTTCCCTTTCTCACTCTAAAATCTCAGTACTGAGACTTTGTGATATGAAGGCTTTTCACTAAATAAGACCTGAGCTTTCCAACCTTTAGAGACAAGTCTGCCCTCCTTTCAGACTGTATGGAAGAGTTTGGCTTTCATGGATGTGCATGATCTAACATGATGTGAACATCAGGTTATTTTGGGCAAGTAATTTAAAATTAGCAAGCACAGTTTTTTCTAATTTCAGAGTTCATACCCATCAGCCCCGTTCCTTAAACTGTGGGAAGGTCACTGCCTATTGAAGATCTGTAGGAGCCCACTTACGTGGAACAATAGACAAGACCATGGGACTCAAATGGCAGTGCAAAGACAGTGGCCTGGCAAGAGTTATACTGAGTCGTGTTGCCAGTGTCTGTCAGACTGTGTTGAACTCTTCAGCTCATAACTGTTGGCAATTCCAACAACTGGTGGTGGATTTTGGGTTTTTTTTTTTGCTAAACAGAGAAAGAAAAAAACCTGAACTAATAGGAAAAAGCTTAACTCAGATTTCTTCACCTGTCTTTCACATCTCACTATTACGATCAGAGACAAAGAAAACCTCAGAAAATACTGTATATTTCCTTGTCCAAATTTCACATGACACAGTGGATTAATATTTGATCCTTAACAACAGTTTGCCCACTCTTGCTATTCTGAATGCAGGTGAAAAGAGCAAAGAAATACACAGGTAACATTGGCCTGTTAATATTAACTTCTCTCACAGAGTAGTAATTCAGGAATTGCTTGATTGATATAGGTCTCACCAGTAAAGGCTTTGTGTTAGTGAGATAAGAAAATGACTAATCTATCCAAATTGTCCTCCTTGCCTATAATAGGCTGTATAAGGTATGCAATACAAAATTCCCTGCAGAATCCTTGTGTGGTTATGTGTACAGAACCAGTGACATATTAGAAGTTTTATCCTAACATAAGCATGATTTCAGATGCATTTCTTTCTGACAAACTTTGAATAGATTTAGTCATAACAGTGAGAAATGTGAAAGACCTGTAAGACCTGTGTCAATAAAGGGTTTGGTTACCAAATATGCTTGATGTTTTTCTGTGCTTTCTGCCAGAATAGTTCAATGCTTTGCAATGTAATTCAGCTTTCCCTTTAGATAGCTTGCAATTCTTGTCAAACCCCATGTAAATACTGCTTTGCCCTTCTGCTGTGCTTCCCAGATCAAAAGCATCTGCAAGTATTTCATAAATATTTTTCAAGCCCCCTTGGAGGGTAGCTAATTAAATTGCATTACTTTGGAGATATATCTGGAAACAGACTCTGAAGTTGAATAATGTGCCAGAGAAAAGGGCAAAAGTCTGCATCTTAGTTAAGAACAGAAGCCAAACCATGCAGGTACTAGCCATCCATTTTAAGTTATGTGACTGCCTCTCATCTTCTTTTGGTTAGAGCTATTTTTTGACCATATACACATACATGGTAGTATAGTAAAACCTGATGGTTTATCTTCCTCAATGTGCATAATTTAGAAATGTCTTTTCCTTTATGCCTACATTAACACATTTTCATGGTATGGTTCCTTGGTGAAATGATTTTGACAGTCACTGTTCTGACTGCTCCCTGAATGCAATCCCTAAGGGTGGATTTGGAGGAAAAAGCAGCTTTGTTCTTTTAGAAAACATGATATCCCAACTGAGCTCCTGTGACTTGATTGATTTATAATTGAGGCAATTCTGATTTTACACCAGAATCCCAGTTCTACACCAGCATTGCAAGTTTGCTGTCTTACAGGAAGGTGCTTCACACTTAGAAAGGAATTAATTTAGTGCAGCAAAGTCCTTTCCCTGACAAGCACACAGGACTAGCAGCAGCAGTGTTGAACTGCTGGCTTTGATGTGAGCAGGGAGCAGCTCGAGCTGCCTGGGGTGCTTTCCCTAGGACTGCCACAGTTCCGCACCACTGGGGAGCCTGAGCGGAGGACGTCTCTCATAATCCTATTGCAGGGAGGCTTGGATTGCTTTTGGCTTTTGCTAGCTCACAGCCCTGAGTGAGCAGCTGCCACAGCTTTCATCACTGGATCTGGCAGGACTTGTGCTCCAGTGATGAAGCCAGGACACTGGTAACAAAATATTCTTTGCCAGATTTACTCCACAAGGAAGGAAGCAGATTCATCCTGTGCAGGGATAGCAACCCAGCATTTTATGTGGCAACCAGAACTATTCTAAGCACAAAGGCTGTCAGATTGCAAATATTTGGATGAGACATCACAAGAAATATAATGTGAAAGAATCCTACTGCTTTCTTATTAACACAGTATTCATCATTATCTGAACTCTAGCATAAGCGCAGGCACCAGTTGGCCATTATGTTAATAATTTTTTTGTCTCAGCTCCAGTCACAGAAAAAAAGGAGTTAAATAACTCAGTTTACAGCTACTAAAAATAAACTTGCAGACTTGCTGGATTCCTCTGCATTAAAATGTAAACAACTGTCAGCTCTTCTGGAAAAGCTAGTTTTGCCCTGCTAGTAACTTCCCCAGGAGAATTTCTGTGTTTTTTAAAAGTTTTATGCTGAAGATTTGTTTCCATAATTGGGACTGGCCAGTTTTCTCTCAGAAAAATGAAATCTGAACTCTTTCCAGTTAAAACAATTGCTACTAGAACTTTGGCATGCAGTCCCTGTAGAGAGTGGTGTGAGCTGCTTCAGTGGGGTTTGCAGCCAGTCATTTTCAAATTTGGGTGCCTCAAGAGAGGCAGTTTAATCCATATTTAGACACCTCTATTGGAAGTGTCTGGTCTGGCTTCACTGCCAGCACCCACATATCCTATGGGTGTCTTCCACTGTCTGTCAAATCCAGGATATTGGAAAGCAAATCTATGTCTTTCAAGGGCCTAAATTAAGAAACATTTTTTGGCATTAAAAAAAAAAAATCTCAGGCCAAAATTTTAAATGCTTTGATCAAAATGTTCTTCTTAGGTTGTTAACTTAGTTTTGAAACTGGTCTATTAAGCATGTGCTCATTGCTTTAGAGCACCATATGGCCCTCTCTACCTGAGATGGACTGATGGAGAAATGGATGTCTTGGGGTAAGAAAACAGATAGAATATCATTGATTAAGTGCAATTTGATTGATATACTGCATTTAGTTTTAGATTGAGGATCTTTGCTTGGGAATACTTGGACTATATTATCAAAGCACGTTGAAGTCATTGTGTAAATAATACAGCAATTAGCCAGTCAAAACATTCATTTGACTACCATATACTTCCCTACTATTTAAATTGGCTTGGAGAATCCTTTTTTTTTGTTTGGTTTAGACATCTGTCAGTCATGGACAGCTGTTATCTTGCAGAATCTCTACACCTCACACATACTTTTTCAGATCTGGGAAGTAATAGGTTACATTGATAGCCATAGAAAGTTGGAAAATGGGTCAACAACTTAAATAAATGCATGAAAGAATAGTCAGAAAAAGCCAAAGTAAAAGGATAAATAATGTTTCTTCTCTTACTTAGAGGAGAGAAAAATAGCAACAGAACAGATGAAAGATTAGATATCCCTCAACAAGCAGTGTAGACCATCCTATCCGTGTATAATCACCCAGTACTCCTGTCAGTTTAAAAAGCCTTAAAAAGCCTTCCAAGGGTAGAGGCTCTACTGAGTCTCCAGGGAATCTCTTCTAGTGCTTCTCTACCATTAGAAATGTATTCCTGCTATTAATTAGTTTGCAGAGAGGAACCTATTCCTTTTTGTCCCTGGAGGACATGGAGAATAGTCCCTTAGCTCTATGCAACAGCCTTTTAGGTACTTGAGAACTTACATCCTCCTTCAGTGACCTCCTCTTTATTTAAAACATATCAATTAAATCTTTTTCTGTATTTTTTTTTTTCTCCTAGCCGCCAGTCATTTTCTTTGTTCTCACCTGAGATTTTTCCAATTAGGAAACAAAAATCTTCCCAACTGGACAAAAGTCAAATCTGGACCAAAAAAAAAAAACAACAAAAAACAGCAACAACAAAAAAAAAAAACCAAACCCCAAAAAAACCCCCAAAAACCCAAACAAACCCAGCTTTTATCAAGATAAAAGGCTTTGCAACTAAAGTAATGATTGTTTGAAAAATTTTTTGTTTGAATCTCACACAAATTAGTTTAATTTGATATTTGCTTATTCAAGCCTTAGAAAAAATGATGACCAACTTTCAATACTTTCTGTAACATGCTCCTTTCTTCAGTGTCATGGCAGTTGCCTCTTTTGCAGGCAGGGTAGTGCTGATCTGCTTAATCATTCATCATGCTGAAACTGTTGCATAGCTTTGATCTTTTTCTGTACCTTTGTATTGTTCTCTGAACCTCTTTGTTGAAAGTCTTCTTGCCCTTCTCATTTGCACCTTATATCTATGTGGCTTTAAGTGAGAATTTATGTAGTCTGGCTATGAATTTATATAGTTCAGCCATTTCATGTTTGCATTCCATTAGAACTTGGGCAGGTGCCATCCAGCTCTGGTGGTTTGAGTATTCTGTCAATTTGTTCTATAATCTGTTCCCCTAACACTTCAGTTTGTGACAGATTCTCTAACACCTCCTCTAAAAAGAAGAGTTTCAGCATGGAAACTTCCCTAAGTTTGTACATGGCAAATGCTTTTTTGCCTTGCTTATCTATTGGCTCTCACACTTCTCTGGCAAGTTTCTGCTCCTGATGTGTTGGAAAAAGAATTTATTATTACTTTTTATGTCTTTGCAAGTTTTTTTCTCAGAGCCTACTTTAGCATACACTTGCATTTAACCTGCCAGTGCTTGTGGCCTTGTCTGAGACCCTCAGTCGGACAGAACTCAGCTTTATGAAGGCAGGCTTTTTGTTCTTAATAACTTCCCTGTCCATTTACCTGAGGCCAGGCTGGAGGAGTCTTTGGATCTACTGGACCCTTCCAGTTGGTCTACTGGAAGATATTCCTGACCCCTACAAGGAGGCTCAAACTAGAACATCTTTAAGGTCCATTCCAACCTAGCCTAGGTCATTTTTTGACTATGACTCTATGATTCAGTTTAAGCCTGAATTTTATTCTTTTAGGGCAGGAGGTGTATGTCTGATGAGAGCTTCTGATACAGAGTCTTCAAATACACTCTACATCACCAGCAAAAATGTCATACTTTGGGCCACCCTGTTTACCAAAATACAGAATAATGACCTTGACTTAATTCCTAGAGGGTCCATCATCTCAAATGGTGGTTTCTTTAATGTTTGATGTTTTTCTTCCATTCTTCTTTCTTTTTTACTCCTAAAGATGCCTCCTGTAGCATTTTCATACAAAGCATTAGCAGCTGGTTTCCACTTTGTTTATATGAAGTCTTTATTCCCTACTTGTATGGACTCCCTCTGTTTCTAAGTTATTTTGTTTTGGATTTTGCTTTCTTTGTTGTTGGTGGTGGTTTTGTTTAATGGGCTTTCTTGATTGGGTTTGGTTTTCCGCTTGATTTTTTTTGGTGGTGTTTTCTTTTTCTCCTTGTTCCCTGTAAATCAGAACCTATCTCATTTCTCAGCCATGCATTGCAGCTTTTCTTTTCTGCCTAAATTTTGCCTTCAGCATGGCAGGAAGATTTCAGAGACTGTGAATTCTGAACATCCTGGTTTGCATTATTTAACTTTTGCTTCAGAACCTCTTTCTTACCCTCCTGCTGGCTTGAAAGTGCTATGAGGTTAAATCTTCTGCTTTACATACAGTCTTAGTCATCTGCTTTCCATATCAGGATATATGTAGTGAGGAGACTACAGAAATATGCTTGCAGGCCCCTTCAATTATTTGTATTTATGAACAGATTTTAATTTTAAAAATTTGCTTCTGCCAAGAAAGATTAGCTAAGGAATGCATCTCTTTTCTTTAATCGGTAGAGCATGTTTTATGAATGACACTATTTCTGTATACTTATGCTGAAATCAGATTTTAAATCTAAGATAACTAAATTAAGAGATAATAGCAGAATAACACTAAACAGGGAATTCATCAAGGCAAACAGTCTACTGAAGCAAGAATTGTCCTTATACCAGGAGACTTAAATATATGTCATATTGCACGATTTGACTGTTGACCTTCCAATGCCCTTAGTAAATATTTCCATTTAAATTATTTTGCAGTGATTACATCTATTTTTATTCTTTTGTGTGTGTATGTGTATTCTATTTGTTAATAGTGTTTGTTATGTGAGTGTAGTTTAAATTATTTGGGTTTTTTTCTTTTATTGTTTCTTCTTTCCAAAAGTTTTAAATTTTCTCCCTTCTGTTTAATACTCTCTAATTTCATTTCTGCAAATTAGGTCAAAAGTTAAACTTCCACAATTCAGCTTTGTAAACCAAGCTCAATGTAAAAATCCCTATTTCTTTTTACAGGGGAAACTATATGTTCAAGTATACGTTCCATATACACAAACAGTTCACATTAGCAAACAAGCATAAATTTTTTAATCTAAAATATTAGATTAATTTCAATATATTAAGGTAGGACAATGTACTGGGGATGAGTATTCCAGAAATCTCCAATGATTTTGCTTTACTATGCTATCAGTATTTATTCCAGGCAATCTTTTTCATTCTGAGCTTCTATTTTGTATACATTTCATGGTCTTTCAAATTTTCAGTGAGATTGTTATCTTTATGGTTCACAGGCTTTGGGAAAATAAAAATCCTATGAAAATAGTTGTGTCTTGATGAGGAGAAAAGGCATACTGAGAGTTGCTGAACAAGTACATATTTTCTGTCAAAATTCTCCCAGTAAGCCAGGGAATAAACCCTCTTAAACATACAAAAAATTATAATTTGTAATATGCTTTGGTTCAGCTCATCAGCAAAAAACTCCTATCCCAAAACAAAGAGCTGTTGAAATTGCAAATTTGTACTGGAAATCCCCTTTGGTGGTTTTGGTAATGTGCAGCTCTTTATTTGGCTGCAAACTAAACAGTTGGATCAACACCTTTCTTCTAGAGAGCATGAACAGGAGCAAAGGGATGGGAAAAACACTTTGTTGTCATGCTTCTGAGTTCTCCAAGGAGTGGGACAAAGCTTTGATCTAGTGAAACTAGGCATAGTGTATGTTTCCTCAAAATCTTAGATCCTGGTAAACTTCCAAAAATAGCAGCATATTCACACAGGTCATAGAGCATCCCACAACTTAAGTGCTCTTTCCTCATGTCACAGCTGGGACAGAATCTTATACCCAAGGCAACTCCCACTTCCTCTTGTTCACATGAATGCATTAAAGGGAGGGATCAATGGGGGAGAAAACACAGTAATTCTTCCTTCTCTAGAAGATAGTTTGTATTATCCTACTTTGTTCATTACAAAAGGTTCTGTAAATACCCACTGAATGACAATTAAAAGTTTATCATTAAACTGCTCATACAGATGTGCTGTATTTTTTTAAAATAAGCATCTCCCATCTAAACAAGGTGATACTCTGATTAAAAATCACTGTCAGCTCTGATGAAAATCATCATGTTATCATAAGCAGCAGTTTCACCTAAGGATAATTTTATCAAGAGTTGGAAGACTTTTTCTGGCAACAGCAAATACTCTTTCAGGTGCATCAGGCTTCTCTTGTCTATGAGAGTTGGTTCAGGATATCACACTCAATACAGGCAGCAACCACATCCAGCCATCTGTGTTTTTAAAAGAAGTTTTCCTGGTTCAAATCCCCATCAACACAAATAATAGTACTCACCACAGAAATCAGTTTGAAAGTCAGCTGAATACACCTGACAGAGTGTATTTCTTATGTTTATTTTGTACAATAAACTCCAGGACTGAATCTCCACCTGCTCTTACTTTTTGTCAGTTTGTGGTTTGTATCTTCACAAAAGAAGTTGACCTCAATATTTTGCAAGAATTTTTATGAGCATTATTTCCCCTTAAATATTAAAGAAAAAAATATTTCCAGATGCTCCATTGCCTTGATATGCTGCATATACTGACTCCCCTGTGTCCTGCAAGATTTGATTGTTCAATGGAGAATAACCATCAAAGGTTTTTCTTGAAGAAAAATTATTTGTGAACTATTCTTTCGATCTGTTGTTTCTTTCATGCAACTACCACAGATGATCTTTATTTATGTACTCAAAAAAATCCAAACAAAATGAAATTAAAAACTCTAACATGTCAAGCTTTTAAAACTCATTAAAGACAAAATAATCTTAACAGAAACCATTGAGACAAATAGAGAACAGCCCAGAGGGCACAATATGTCTCCAGCTGGCTGAACATCTCTGCAAAGAGAAACAGGAAAGGCAGTTTGTCTTTCTGAAGTGTGCAGCCAGAACAGACCTCCTAGATGTAAGAACAGGAGTTACAGATTTTGGCAGGTTGCTCTGAACCACTTTATTATGCTAGTAGAGTACAGTGCTGCAATTGCTGCAGAGCAGGCTGCTTCTGCCACTCTACTTGAGATTTTCCACCCAAACATGACAAAGATAATAGGAGTAAAAAAGGGTAATTATTCATGTAGGTAACTTAGTAATACAGAAATATAGGCCTAGAAAGCATGAAAAGAAAGGTAACACTGGAACTTATCAGGTCAGAAGTTCATAATGAAAGGCATTGCTGGACAAAAAATGGTCAGCTTATTTAGAATAAAGTAGCATTAACAAGGAACACATTGACCAGGTTTGAGTGAAAATTAAATCCAAAGAAGAATAAAATAATCTCAAGCCCTCAGTCTACTTAAACTCTCAGTGATACTAGAATTTTCCTCTCGTGCTTGAAATTCAACTGCTTTTAGCATTAGAAACAAGAATATGTGCAAATGGTTTCCTCTTGAGTACTCAGTTTCTATGAAGCCAGTCAGCCAGTGATGCAGACACTGATGCATTGGTTTTGTGTCATTTCAAAAACTATCAGTTCCATAAGATGTGGCTACTGTTCTTCTTAGGGCTTGCTTCAGTTTCACACCATAGTTTGAAACATGTGCTTGATCTTAGTAAGAACAGAACTAAGGGTATTCAAAGGATTGAGGCATGCATTTGGTGCGGGAAGTTTTCCTTGATTGTGAAACCACATTGTAGAACAGAGGAGCACAGAAAGTGGCCTGGCCTCACTCACATTCTCTCCCTGGGAAGGTTCTAAACACGTGAACTTACAATGAAATTTAATTGTAATGAGATAGAGAGGAATTTTATTCTACTACAAAATGCCCTTTAAACTGTCTACTCATTGGTGCCTGCTTGTCTTCTATTTATTCCCAAATGTGGAGATTAGGTAACAGATTGCATTGCCATGTGAAACTGAAAATGGAAATAATCTGCATTTTTTAACACTTCTGTATGAAATTTCCACAAAATGAGAGTGTGAATTGTGATTTACGTTTGTATTGAAACTAAGTGGGATCCTGCTTTTGGAAAAGCAAAAAATAATTCCTCTAAAATTCCTCCTGCAAATTGTACATAAATGTTAAACTGATGTGATAATATTTTAAACTCTTCTGCACAAACATTCTCACTTTGTGTTTGCATCTAGATATAAGGTATGTCTATTTTGGCTCATGAAGTTGCAGCTGAAATATTAAAGAATTTCAGGTACCTAGTTAGAGCAAGACACTGACTACAGTTAGTGAAGCTATAAATGTCTACTAAATAATCACACAGAGAAATCTCTATATGCAAGCCAAATACCATAAAATTTCACAATTATCTTGTGAGATAAATGAGACACATTTAGAACAAAACATAACTTTCCTGTCATCTTAAATTCCAGTTGAAGTTTGGGGAATATATTTAAATACTGAAGTGTAGCATTCACTTAATCATCTTTGTGATGTATTCAGAAAATGAGCAAATATAGGTTATAATTAAGTTTTTACCTATTTGAAATTAATTCTGTTAAGTACATTGAGAAATGGAAAAAATAAAAAAACTTATTTTTATCTTAACCATCAATTAGTTTGTATCACTGTAGCCATCTGTATGTGTTCAAGATTTTGACACATATGATGGTAATATTTTTGCTGAATGCATAATGAAAGCATTTATCATCTGCAAGCAAAAGTCATTTCTGAACATGTGCCAAGAGAATGCTGCCCATGGAAAAGAGCAAGAAAAACCTTGCTGCTTTTTCCTTCAAGGTTTTTTTTTAGATTTTGTAAATAGACAGTTCATTGGGATGACTGTTCCACAAGGAGACCAAACAGCAGCAGAGGAGAATTGGAGTGTAATTGGAGTGTTATGGCAATTCAGCATACACAGCGCGATAGGCCACGATTGTTGGGAAATGAACAGTAGCCCTCATTGTAAATTTGACTTCTTGCTCAGCTCCTAGCACCCTCAAGTTAAACTGATGAGCAAGGCAGGTGTGAAGCAATTTTTTACCCTTAATTCAGCAAATGTAAAAGCCTTATACACAGTTAAAAGATAGGCTTATTTTGAGAGCAAATGATCTTTTCTGAGAAGCTGAAAAGCAAGTTACTTCTTGGTTTCTGACTTTGAATAACCTCTTTCCCTTAAATTAAACTTGTACCTAGAAAGTCACTATGTATTTAACCTTCCTAATAACACCATATGTAGGAGTGTATACTTGACATAAAAAATTCTCCTCCTCTACTACCCACACAAAAAAGAGTTACTGATGATCATTTCAATCTTTAGATACTGTTTAGAAAAGTAAGGAGGAAAAGTGTTTCATAATAGATTAACCTTCACATCTTGTCTGAAGTAGGAGTCCTGTAGAAATGAATAATTGGCAGCTTCTGGCTCCTTCAAATTCATGAAAACTCCCCGCATTTCATCGCTTCAGAAATCCTGCTTATTTGATGTAAACTAATACTCACATTTCTTCCAACAAAGTCCATTTGCCACTAAGGTACGAAAGTAAATTCAAAGTATAGATATGTTTTCTTGCGTCTGTATGTCAGGAATACTAATATGGCTAAAATGCTCTGAGAGCCACACAAAGGCAATGAACTAAAATGACAAGGAGACAGGTGTCAGAGAACACAAGCAATATGGAGAACATTTTTACATTCCACTCTATGCTAGCCCTCTAAAGCTGAAAGCACTCACCTACATTTTACATTAGACACTCTTTCAGTAGGCAGTGTTTGGTTTTAAACCAAAATGATAAAGGCTGAAATGCAGGAAGTGAATTTTCAGTTAGTTCCATCAGGACACAGTTAATCCCTGGGCTTGGTGTTGTCCCTATTAGCCAGTATGTGCAGGCAGAAGTTCTTTGCTCTAATCAGAGGCAAGAATTCAGCTCCTACTTTTCATTGAGCTTGACAACACAGATTTTTCTGGGTTTCAGATGAAGCAAAAATTGATTTTTCTTTCCAGTCATACCAGAAAGGAAACAAGCCAGCTTCATCTTGCCACCCTAAAAGCACCAAGGAGATATATCAGTATTTTAAAGCATGTATGAAGAGGAGAGCACAGAATTTGAAGTGGTCCTTTGACACATCAATAAATCCCATCTAATCAACATAGTTCATTTTTCCTTTTACTCCAATTCAGTGCAAAAAGCCAGTGATCTTTGCAGCTGCTACTTTTCGATACAGATACTCAGAGATACACATCCAACAATATGTCCTGGAAACTTTTAAATGTTCCAGAGTGTTGTAAAGGAAAAAATCACACAGCAATTAATCCATGGTACCATATTTGGTGACAAGGTTTGTGAATATACACTGTTATTTAAAGGAATTTAGGAATCCTGAAAACACTTTCTATTAGCCTTTTCCATTCCTACATTTTTAAAATTAATACACAGTCTGCAAGTAGAATATATTTTTTTTATCTTGTTGGGGCTTTGCATCTCTCTGGGTTACCTTAGGATAACCAAAAAAAAAAAGTTCTCCTTTGCCATCATCTGCAAAAGAGTATAAATATAAACAGGATATAAATAAGCTTACAGCAATAATTTTGAGAAAAATAATCTGATATCTTAGGGCTAACAGAAATAGTTATCCAGTTGTATACTTTCAACCAGAAAATGCAAGTCCTTGAAGTTTCCTATGGCATGAGGCCTCACAAAAGTAAATAAAAAATCTGAAAAAAAAAACCCCAAACCCCAAAACAACAACAAAAACCCACAAACAAACAAGCAAACAAAAAAAACCCCTAAAGTACCCCTCAAAAAAAACAATAAAAAACAACCCCAGAAATTTAATTTCAAAGCAAAAGAATTTTTTACATAATAATGCTACTACCATTGCCTACTTGCCTCAGCAAGGAATTGTAGCACAGGCACTTGAAGACATTGTCATGAATAACAAACACCAACTGTGATCTTGAACAAGTCATATTTTCATTTTGCCCTGGTTCTTTCTGTGCAATACTGGAATAGTAACACTTTCTTCTTCTCTCATAGGGGGGTTATTAAGACAAGCATATTAAGAGCTGTGAATGATTTCCAGGTAGACCACTGCAATGATCTCACTAAATATGAAATTTAGCAAGATATATGCCTCTATGATAAGGAAATTTATTTATTCATATGAAGGAAAACTATGTGTGGGTTTTCTCTTCAACATGTTTCTTTTTATCCCATCCTTTCCATTGAATATTTTACTTAAGTTCTTCTCTAATAGTTCTTGCAGTGATAAATTACCACCTCCCAAGGGTAGTCTGACCTGCATCCTTCACCTCCAGCTAGAGGTGTAATCTTCTCTGTTTTGGTAGTTTGGGTGGGAAGGTTAATATAACCCCATGAGCCTCACATTTAGTGTGCTTATGTAGGGAACAGTTCCAGGCTGAAATTCCATTTCTGAACATTCCAGTTCAACACTTGACCTAAATGGATCCTGTGATAAGCCACTGCTGTGGCTGACCCCAAGGTGAAGTTTGTCACATCAATTCGGGAAGCATTTTGAGGGCAATTACAGCAGAGCTGCCCAACTATCACACAGAGACAGGGAAAGGAGAAAGCACTTGCAAGGTCTGCTTGTGTAATGACATGTACATCATGTTGTCACTGGCTTAAATAACTGTATGCATGGCTAAAGGTCAATCTCCCTCTCTGTTTAAAGGACAAAAATGAGAAAAGAAGCAGCACAGAATCACAGTTAAAATCTGCGAGTCACTGTAGCTAAATGCATTTCCTTCAGGAATGAGTGAAGAAATGTCATTATTTCAGCTGTGGCTATGTGAGCAGGCAGAAGCAATTGAAAAGTGCTGGAGTGGATCCTTAAATGGTCTAGAAAGAAATACTGTCTGAGTAGGCTATTATTTTAATGTCCAATTCTCTACACCATTGATGCTCCAGTAGTACCTTTTTTTTGCAGCTCTGCTTTAGTATTTGTTCAGTTTCTGAAATCAGAATAATACCAGCACAGCAAGGAGATAGTACCATTTATGCATGATGCAACAGTGAGAGCTCTCCTCTAAGGATCATGAGTATTTTGTGCAGTGCTGTTCAGTCTCTCTCATGGCCTCATCACAGAAATGCCTAGTAGCTTGATGGAAGGGATCCTTCTGCTGTGGATGAGAGTTTGTAAACCCTGATCTTTTTTACTATATTGGATGCAGAAGGGCTAAAATACCAAAGGAGCTGGTGAAACTGTATCTCATTCCAGCTTGCTCTTCTCCAATAGGCCCTGATGCTTGTGTTCATTCCACTTCCAAGCTACACACTGCCAAATGACAAGAAATCAGGTCATCTGTGAGTCAGTCTGTCTACTCATTTCAGCTGGCCAACTGGGGCAACAGAGGTGTAGTACTTTGATATTTAGCTGGGTTTTAGCTTGCTCTTAAACAGCCAGAATAGAAGAGAGAGAAGTATGTGACATTGCTTGTCATTCTCTGTATGTAGGACAGATCAAATTCCCCCATCTGTAAGACCAGTGTGCAAATACACAGCTCAATAGCATCTATACTTGGGACAGACACATGATAGTATTTCCCTGTCAGACTATGTGATTATCAGTTTGCCCAGTTCAAACTGGGTGAGAGGTATGCTGAAAATAGAATAAGAATTAATGAAGACAGAGTTTTGTGAGAAAATGACTTCCTGACCGTAAAGTCACTAGTTGCTATTGCTCTGAAGCAGCAAGTAAAGGTGCACAGTTGGTTCCTCTGCCAGCTTCTGTCAGGATAAATACTAAAGAGGAGTAATAGTTATTCTCAAAGCTAGAAAATGGGAAAGAAGATGAATTATTTGCTTTCAAATGGAATTGAAGCTCGAGATTCTGGCCACACTCCAGTTAGTAGAAGTGAGAAATGAGTGGCAAAGATCATAAGAGTTATGTAATTTTTATTTGAAAACACTGAGCCTCTTTAACACATTTACCAGCAAAATAGAAGGGACTATATTTCATGTAAAGGAACAGAATAATTCTGTCACTTTTTAGAAATTGTATTTTAAAATTATTAAAAGGATGGAATGCATATTTTTCATTTCTCAGCCCTTCTAAAGTCAATACATACTAAACTAACATTGTTTCTATAGATTTAATGTGAAACTTCTGGCAAAAAAATCATACTCTTTGTTGACTCTGCAACAGGCAATTTAGAATCAACACAAACCAAAAGGGAAAGCTGTATGGCACAGCCAGTGATTTAAGTATATAATAGTTTTAATGAAGGCAAACATTTTAAGGTTAGGCAACAGATAAATGGTCAAATATCACAGAAAAGAGCAAATATTTATACTTTTTAAATGTCTGGTGAGTTTGTGAGAAATAAAACTTTGAGATGGGTTGCTAAAAAAACTCACCCTGAAATAAAAGACTGGAAGCAATTTTCTATTTGGATAGTGAATAGGGAATAACCCCTCACACTGCAGTAGTAATTGTGGCTTCTATCATATGTGCTGAAGAGACATTAGAAGAAGTGACAGAAAATTTTCTACTCAATTCTGCTGGTGTAAAACAGGCAGGAGTAGAAGCAGAGCCTCCCCACAATATTCTGAAATATTCTGGAGCAGTTTGTCTTTCCTGGAGGTGTGCAGTGTCAGGATGACCTGTTGATTGTTCGGTAGACATTGTCAAAGGTAAGTAGTGGCTCCACTTTTTTGATTAAATATTAGCTAGTGGGAGGTCTAGAAATTCCTATCAAACAATGCAATTGGTTTAATAAATGCTATGGAGAATGAAGGGCTTAACGAGCAGTCTTAATGGCAGTGTTGCAATCAGAAAAAATGAGCTCAAATATATGCACACTTGTAAATAGAAGAGTAAATCTGGTTTGACTGATTTTTAGTAGTTGTTAACTACTGCAAAGCCATATCCTAAAAGTCACAGTCTAATAAGCCTGCAATAAGAATTAGATCTATTAAAAAATAGTACGTCTGAAAAATTTGTTCCAGTGCAGTTAAACTGATAAAAATACCACTTCTGATCAGATGTATAGCAAAATAAGACCGCTCTACTCAGGATCTGAGATCTAAAGCTTTGATTTTCGGGCACAGCCCTGTCTTCAACATTTTTTTGTTACCTAGCTATTGATCATTGTACAATAAACTGCATTGACAAAGAAAATTATCACAAATTGCAGCAAGCAGAATGACAATTAGTAATAAGAAAAACAATTCTCTCAATGAGAGTGGGTACACTCAGAAACTGGTTGCCCATCCCTAGAGGTGTTATAACTAATTGGAATTTTGCCCACTGGCAAAGTTGTCTCTGATGGTGTATAATGGATCTGAGTTCCAAAAACACAGTAAGGTCTTTGCTTACCTGGATGACCAAGAGGCAAAAAATTAAGCTTCTCAGCAGGTGACTGTAAGTAGTTAATAGAGGCTTACCAACAGTAAATTATGCTTTACAGACCTGTTTGCCTTCTACAATAAAATAAACAAAATGGCTATATGCATGGGGGATCAAACAGTTGTCTGTGATGTCTATGTTGGCTTCAGCAAGGTCAGTTTTACACCATCTTTCATTATATCCAAGATGGAAACCTCACTTTCTGGGTCGATGCCTAATTAGATTTATGAAAAACTGCCAGGGTCATGAGGGCAGTGGGTAATGGTCTCTCCTGGAAATTCATCTAAAATGGTCTTCCTCAGGGGTCTATCCTGTGAGCTGTTCTGCTTTGTAGCTTCACCAAAACTGTGGATGAAACAAGACCGATGAAGCAAATGACATACTAAAGAACAGGACAGCTGTTCAGAGGGACAAAACTGGGCAGACACAGAACTCACAGAATGCAAAAAGGTCAAAGGGAGAGTCCTGTGCCTGGCATGAACCAACTCTCTGCATTGTTAAAGGCTGGGCATTGCCCATCTGATTAGCAGTTTTCCAGGAAAGGAATTGTAAATCCTGGTAGACAGCACCCTCAGCACGCATCAGGTGTGCTCCCTGACAGCAGCAAAAGGCAGTTGAACTTACTAAGCAGAACATAGATAGATGACCAAGGAAGGTGACTGTTCCCCCTCACTCAGTATTTGTTAGATCACACCCAGAATACTACAGTGAGTTTGAAACTCTTGCTGTACAAAAAAGGCAGTGATAAACTGCAACAAGCTGTGTCACCAAGATCATCAGGGGCTGGAGCACAAGGTACAAAGGAAGGCTGAGAGAACTGTGTGTGTTCATCTTGGAAGAGCTGTTTTGCTACTAAATATTTTCCAGTACCTATGAAAAACTACAGAAAAGATGGACCCAAACTCTTTACAATAATGCATAATGGGAGGACAAGAAAGAATGGTCAGCAATTAGAAGATTCTGACCAAACACTGGGAGAACTTTTTTTACCAGAAGGATGCTCAAGCTCCAGAGCAGTTTTTTTTCTCAGTAAGGCTGTGTCATTTCTGTCCTCAGAGACCTTAAAACCAAACTGGACAAAGCCCTGAGCAGCTAGGGCTGAATTCAGAGTTCATCTGGTTTTGAGCAAGTGAGTGAATACTTGAGGAAGAGGCCCACTGGTTTTTGGCCTGCTGGTTACTGTGCTGTGTCTTCCTGGTTGTACAAAATAGTTCAGTATAGAAACACCCAATGTAAATAGATGAGAACTTGAAATCTGCTTTTCTAGCAAGCTGACATTTTCTTATTTAACTGCTCTAGAATATTACTCATTTAACAGAGTCTTCTCAATGCCACTGTATCAAAGTCTGTATCAGTCTTCTCAAAGCCGCTCACACATCATACCTTCTACAGCTTCTCTGATTGTGAACACAGAGTCCAGCATGATCTTCCCTCTGCTGCACAGTACACATAAATCTGGCTAGGTTTTTCATCTTACTCTCCTGTAAAAGCCTGGCTTTGAAGCCAGAGTTATCAGCAATGTTACCCTATCTCTCACTGTATCAGGATGCACATTAAAGGCACATGCAGGGGAGGAAGTTGCATTATATATGTGAACATGGTTTTTAATTCATCACTGCTCTTTGTCTCCTCAAAAAATCTGCTCCCTGTCCTAAATGTTCATTGTAATAGCTAAAAAATGGAGTCTGAATTGCTTTCCAGCTTTAATAATGAATCTGTGAGTGAAGGAAAAAGGTTTTGTCTGCAGTTTCTGGATTTTTTAATAGCAAAAATTGCTTCACTTAATTCATTTATGTAAATATTCCCATGGAGTAACTGCGTCAAACTCCTTGACAACTTAGAGCTGCTATGTTTGTGTTACTGCAGAGCCTCCTGATGCCTGATGGCTTTGGCAGAAATGTAGTAAACAGACATAACTCAATTACAGGAGTTTTAATACAAAATTGAATTATATTTTTCATAACATTGCTGTTGTGAATGTTTATTAAACTGTCCTGATTTCCTTATGTGTTGATTAAATGGAAGTCAAACTGTTAAAAAAATAAGTTGATGATGTTATGCTGAGTTTTCTGATGATCTAATTTGTCACAGTACCAGGTTTTTCTAGTAGTTTCAGTCGAAAAGCAGAAATTTAACAATCATGCTTTATAGGCCAGGCAATTTAAAGCAATTAAGCATAAACTTGAGCAAATAATCAGCAGGCTGAAGAACCCAAGTGTCTCTGGTCTGTTTCCTTTGTTTTGTTGACCTTCTTTATTTTTTTAATTGTTTATTTCTAAAAATAAATGTTGCTGTAGAGGCACCTCTAGAAAGCAAATAAGTGGAAACATTCTGTCATGCTGCTGTGCTTTGGGGATCTCTGATATGAACAAGATAGTAATTTAGGTAATTTCAGACAATACAGGTATTTTCAACAAGAGTAGGCAATAATATCTAGGTTAGTTCAAGTGTGGTTTTTACAAGAAAGCCTGTAAAACTTGAGTTTTGTTGCTTGGTAACTTTGAAATCTAATAGGAATTTTTCAAAAGCAATCTGGTTTCAGCATTTTTCGAAGGTATATTTAACACAACTTTCGATATTTTTTGTTATTTGACTGTACTATTGCATATGATGAAACTTTACAGCAAGAAAGCAAGCAAGATGTTTCAGGGTTCATGCACAGTTGTCTGACACAGAGCAAAATAAATTGACTTCCTAGCACAAGGCACCTACTTGCTAGTTGGAGTCAAATTCCTAAGTCCTTCCTAAGTACAGGAAGAAAAGAACAAGAGAGAGGAGCTTGAACAGCAAAATTAAACACAGTTTTCATAATACAGAAACTAGCCAAACAGGTAGAACACCAAGTGATTTGAATATGAGCATGGAACACATAAGACACACATATCTGTAGCAGAGAAATAAGAAAGAAATGACGGCAAACTAAAGTGGGGAGGAAAGTCACATACTATTACACCAGCTGTCTTTTGATGAATCCCAAAAAGCCCATTCAATGAGAAGGTCAAACTCTGAGCGAGTGGTAGTGACAAGGAAAGCAACGAGTCTGTCACAGGCACCTATTAACCTTGAGACCTAATACTGCTTTGCACAAATAATGGACATAAAAACAAGCATAAAGGAAGTCTGAATGTTTATGGATTTCAAAATGCTTTGAATTATGAAAGCATAGTAGATCTGAGTGCAAGCATTAAGGCATCAGTTAGCATGTTTATGCTTCATTCAGTTGATATATATTTAGGTGAATTTGAATTTGATTCTATTTTGATGCACTTTGAACATCAGCATGATTTTAAGGTTGTTCCAAAGAGAGATCTACTGATGATTTAAAATGGAATTGTCTTGCCGTGGTAAAAAAGAACTATCTTTGAACCATATTTCTAAGGTAATTTCCGTCATTGACTCCCAAGTCTTCCCTTCACATTACTGAAAATGTTCAGACTAATGGACATGATGGCTCTAAGAATTTTTTTTTTTCTGTTGGTTCATAATTTTGTTGAACACACTGTTATATGCAATAGATTTTACCCTGAATTTTTTAAAGTTTTTCTCATTCATGCCTAAGGCTGATATGCTTAAGGAACTTAGACAGAAAAATGACATAATCATAATAATGATTGAAGCTCTATTGGTAATCTATTTTCTGTTACTACTAATAGAAATGTGAAAGCACTTGCACAGAATATGAGTAATTCCAAGAATTAGAATATGAATAGCCTAGATATCTGGAAATGGGATTTGGAACTATGGCAAAGCAGAAGTAATCCTGCCTTTGCAGCCCAAATGGAAACATAATTATTCTGTTGCTGAATGTTTGAAACACAGTGACTGTGTAATTTGCTTGGAACAAACATCACTGGTTTAGGTGACATAATTCTCTTCATCTCAGTCTTCACACAAATCAGATCTACCCTGCCCTCAGGGATTTTTAGAGGCTTTGAACAATGAGTGATATTGACATATTTTTAAATATTCCTCTCAGATACTTGCTAAATTATTGATGTCTGTCAACTCAGTGATTATTTGAAAGAGGGATATTGACATAATGGAATTAAACTCTAAAGCAGATTTTTTTACATCTGTGTCAACAAAATACAAGTAAAAAAAAATCAAGAAAAAGATAATGGGGTTTTAAGGTTTTAAGGGTGGTCTGGACTACAACCTGAACAATGACACAGATCAATTTAGGATTTAAAAGGAAATTAATATTTTCTGAACAGCTCACATTGCTCTGAATGCAGTTGATTGTCACCAACTTCTCTAACAATTAGGTTATTTTGAGATAATTTCAGAATATATTAACAGGGATAATAACGGAATATTCAATTTGTCCATTGGTGAAATAACATTTGTCTCACAGGACCATCTGACCATGATAATAGTTTTCTTTTATTTCTCAATTGCATGTTAATATGGAACAGTGAAAATAATTACTTTTACAATGAATCTTCATTTTCCTAAAAATATCTGTCTGGGAACTTGTATACAGAGGAACTGCAGTGATCTAATGAATGATGTAACACCAAGGCAGTTTATTTTAACTGGTGCAAGTTTGTCTGTAAACATTTATTAGTTTTGTTACAGAAAAAGATAACAAACTTCTCTTGCATCCCAGAGAGAAACAACATGACACCACTTACTTGCTGATTGTGTACAAACACAAAGGATCCGACTACAAACTGTCTGACTTCTGCTAGTTCACAAAGCACAGAACATACTGGGATCTTCCACCAGTCTCACAAACTATTTAAAAGTTGAAAATTTAAACTTAGTATTAGCTTGCAGTTTTCTTAGGGACAATTTCCCTTGGAACCTGGAGCTAAATTGAAGGCCCAAGGTTCTCCTGTACAGCACGCGGGTCGTTAGGTATCCCAGAAAGATGCTTTTATTTACAGTCACATTCAGCACTTCCTGCTGGCTGGAAGGAGAGTCAGAGACTTCTCTCCATCCCAAGGACTGTGGGGACCCAGCTCAGTTCACTGGGAGAGGGTACTGCAGAGCTCTCCCCTAGGGGTTGTTGCCTTTTAAAGGGCAAGATTAGAACCTCATCAGACAGTCGCATACCACAGAAGGAAGAGGATCTTCCTGTAATGTGACAGAAGAACTCTTCAGTCCATGATGTAGATTCTTCTAAGATTAAAGTCAACTTTCCTTTCTAAAGACTAACCTGTTGTCTTTAGATATATTATTTATAAGTTTACAAATTTTAGGAAGAGATCACTGCTAGGAAAGATAACAGCCTTTTCCAGCTTCAGGCATTTAGTAGGCAGGAAATGCCAAAAATACTGAATGTAGCAGAATGGAGACATGGTCAGCCCCCTCTTTTTCACAGCCCTTCAAAACTCATTTGAAAAAATCAAGACCTACAGGCCATCCAAATATTCTTTATAAACAAGTGGCAGATTTAAAAATATATTTGGGTTCTGCATATGTGAAGAGATGCTTTGCTATTTTGTTAATGCCACAAGAGTTAAGAGTAAATCCAAGTGCTCTACCAAACACCAAATGCAGAGCTCACATGCATACCCTGTGGTGCACAGGGTGAAGTGAGACTGGATTTATGCTGGGTTTCCTTTACTTCACTCTGCTTCATGTCTGTGTTTTCATATGAGAAGGACAGCAAGCCTTGACAGGTGCACAAGGCCCAATCTACAATTAAAGTCACCACATTCTGATGAAGTCTGGTAGCACAATATTTTTTGGACAGGTCTGCTTGTCTGCATCTGAAAGATGTAAAATATTTGGCAACAGGATTATTCAATCCTGGCCCTGTAACTTCATATAGAAAAGGAGGTTAATGTTGATTAGAAAATGAAAAAAAATTCCTGCTTCCCTGGTGATTTATAAACATCTGCTCCCTGTATTTGCCATCTTGTTTCTTACTGCTTAAGTAGGTAACTATTCAATTAATGCACCATGTGTGAAGTTTTAGATACATCAATGACTGTTAATATTATATTATATTGGACTAGCTTACCTAGCTTACCTAAAATCTCTATTCCTCTTTTCTCCCTGAATGTTTGACTTTGGTCTTCATTTATGTGGAAAGCTTGGAGGCCAGAATAAATATGTTCTGGCAACTATCATGTTAATACATACCATATGGCATATAATTCAAGCAAGAAATAGTCCCACTTCCTCTTCTTTTATTGCAATGTACAGTGCTCAAATTTACTGTATTTGTGCATAAATAGATACTCTCTTAAATAGGGCATCAGTCCCTTTACACATGAAGTATATAACTTTTCAGAATACTAAAGTATTCCCTCAGGAATAAATCTGAATTGAATTATAACTGACACACAATGAATTTACTATCACTCAAGCTATCTGTGTGGCTATATGTGCTATTTGAGTCCTACATATGTTATATGAGCAGTGCTACTTTTTCGACTTTTACCTATATCCATGATCAACACTCATGCACAAGTTCATCCTCAATAGTGCTTAATAGCACTATCAAGCTATAAGTAATCCTGTTGTAAGGATTGTCTCACACTGGAGCAGTTCATGGAGAAATGTCTGCTGTGGGAGGGACCCCACGCTGGAGCAGGGCAAGGACTCCTCTCCCTGAGCAGTTGCAGAAACGACCTGTGATGAGCTGACCATAACCCCCATTCCCTGCCTCCCTGAGCCACTGTTGGGGGGGAGGTAGAGCTGGGCAGGAGGAAGGAGTGAGGGGTTTTAATATTTCTTCTACTTCTCATTATGCTGCTCTGATTTTGATTGGTAATAAGGTCTATTAATTTCCCCAAGTCAAACCTGCTTTGCCCATTATGATTGGTGAGTGATCTCTGGCTCTCCTCATCTCAGCTTGTGAGCCTTTTGTTTTATTTTCTCTCCCCTGACCAGGTGTAGAGGGAAAGATAGAGTTGGCTTACTGGGTACATGACATCCAGCCAGGGCCAACACACACCACTTGCTCTCTTCCTGGATATAGTTTATTGCTAGTATTGAGGAGCAAGCACCAGTATTGTCTACAATGTCTGTCTTCACATTTAGAATGAGAACTTTGCAACTCACCAATAAGATAGCAGAAACAGAAACTGAGAAGTTGGTGCTTTAGCCAGATAATATTTAGCCTTTTCATCAGTTACTCTAGCAAGTATTTCCTTTGCCAGCCTGTGCTTTGTAGCTTTCCTTTGGATTTCTGCATTTATCCTGAGCTGTAGCAAAAGTATGGGAACAAAGTCCATGGGCATTTATGTAGTTAACTGACTAAAGAAAAGAGCCAAGCCATAGCTGCTTTTCACAGTGCTCTGTCCAAATTTCCAAGCTAGCTGCAGTATCAAGAACCAAGGCTTTCATATTTAACTCTACTTTTCATAGACTTTGAATATCATCCATCCTGTCAAAGACAGCACCTTGTATTTTTTCACTGAATTTCATTATTTTGAATATATAACTTGATAAAATGCCAGTATTCTGCTCAAGTTTGGCTGCAGTACAGTGCAATTACTTTTGTAAAGGAATTACACACTGAACTCCCTTCAATTTAGTATAAAGATGTGGACATGCTGCACTGTGCACATGAGGTGACAGTCTAACATGTTGGAGCAAACCTGAAAGGACTTATTCAATATGAAGATGAGTATTAACTTTCCTGTCCCAGACCCTTTAAGATTTTTCCATGAAGCGGAACAACAGTTCTCAAAGACAGAATCTTATAAGAGCCAAGTTCTCTCATGCTGGTCATGAACATATATTTTTCTATCAACAGATACAACAGAGTTCTATTTTTACTTGGTGGAAGGATAAAAAAGATACTTTCTTGCCTTCTTTTAGCTTTAAAACTCACACACACAATTCAGCTGTAATGGTTGCTGATGGTGGTCATTTTAGAATATTCATCCCCCAAAGATGGTAAAAAAATGACATTTTTTGAAACCTTTTGCCTGTGACATTCTCCAATATCGATACTTCCTTTGCTTCTTTTTTTTTTTTCTTTTTTTCTTTTTTTAAGTGAAACTAATAACTGAATCTGAATGGTAAGATGTTAAGTAATGATAGAAAGAGATTAATGGAGCGAGACAAAATTCGAAGACTGTTTGGAAGTGGCAGGTCTACCTGACTGTCAGGCAGGCAGCCTGAGATAAATTAATGGATTCAGAGTAAAATTCAACAACATAGGTCTCAAGCGTGCTGCTTTTAATCCTAACCAACATGTACTTCTGCAAGCCTAAAATTCTGCTTGTTATGCAGAATGATAAAACCCTGGATGTTTTATTTATACTGATATTTGGCAGTGAATTTGGAAGGCTATTAAGTATATACTGCAGCTTGAGCTAATGTTCCATATGTGCCTCAGTTTACATATGAGCCTGAGCACAACAGTTTCTGGATGACTGCATAATCAGTGAGTTTGGCATATGATGGATGTGAGAACAAGCTTATGAAACAGCAGAGATATGCAGGGAACCAACTCCTTAATGTACCAAGATTAAAACACATTTTTGAGACTGATGGAGTTTTAGTTACGGCATGTATGCAAACCTGGTGTCAGAATTAGTGATGGGATGGGCTACAATGTCCAGGGAGGCATATATTAGACTGGTTTACTTAACTTAGCACAACAAAAACTGAGTGCTCTTTTTGCACATACTTCCTGATGTGTCATGGTATACCAGCGAAGAAAAGAGCTACCAAAGTTATATGAGAGCTATATAAACAGTGGAGGAAAATTTAAAAAGCCAAAACCTGCTCTGCATAACTTCAGGAAATAAGACAAAAGTTTCTTACCATTTTCAGTAGCAAAGGAATGGGACACTCCTCCAATCAGAGTTCTGCTAGGAAAGAAAAACCACCTGAATTGGTTTAAAGACTCATAAACTGATCAACTTAAGAGGAATCACAAAAGTGTGTATCGTGCAATAGCCTGGTTTCAGCCTCCTGCTCCTCTTACAGCTCTGGGCTCCTTTGGGACTGTATTAGCAAGGTTTAGAAGCATTTGAAATGCCTTTGTGGTGTAAGTGGCCAAACTTTCCCCAGGAGAATCAGAGAGGGCTGGCATTTATCTTCTCATATTTGATTGCCTGCCTCAGAAACCACGGAATAAAATATGGCAGCCTTGAACCCAGTTCTGTTTGTTTTCAGAGTAATTATCACTGTTGGCAACTCTGACAGGAGAGGGAATGACTCAGAGTGAATCAATATGTCCACAAGCAAAAGCAGAGTGTTCACAGCCTAAACAGGACACAACCGCAGTTGCATAGGCACAGCTATACTACAGTCATAATAGAGCAGCCTATTATACATGATACAAACCAGAGATCAAATTTGCCTGCCATTAACATGTCCAGTGCACGCCAAACCTTAAACACTATTCTATTTAAAAGTTTAACAAATAGCTACCTATTACTCTGGTCTAAGTGAATGTAGCCTGCAAGAAATGCCAGCAGTTTTTTACTGAAACAGATGAGGATTTGCAAATCTGAAAAATTTTAAAAAATCACCTCAGGGCTAGAAATAAAGTTCTGGTAACTGTGGCCATGAGTCGTGAATATAATACAGCCCAGCATAAATTATTGGCCCTTGCACTTGGAGCAGTCCACATTAATCTACTGCATAACGTAAAACAGCTTTCATTTTGGGATACTCTGATGCATTGGAGTTTCCCGCACTGTGGCTCAGTTCAACCAGGGGAAAAAGCATCTGTCTCAGAATAACAGAGGATATAGCTAGTGAGAATAGTATTCTAATGCAAAGAAGAAAATTTGAATTGGAACACCTCCAGATCCAGGATGATCTGAGACTAGGTTGACTTTCTGGTCTTGCCCCTTGGCTATGAAAAAAAGGGTTATCATCTGCTACAAGACACATGAAAGAAGTGGCTGGAAATGGCTAAAAACAGATAGATCTGGACTCTTGTAGCATGGCTGTGTCTGCAAAGACCTTAAAGTAAAAAATAATGTGCAATGGGCTTGAGGGATTGAGCAAGTTGTTGGAATATAATACTTAAAGACTTAGAGAGAATTTGCATTTCTAGTTCCACTTCAGACCAACTCTCCTATCCCTGTGTTTTATTATCTAACTCTTATGAGCCCTGTGGCACTCATTAAAAATATAAGATGTCTGGTCTGCCCTGAATTTGCTGCAGGGCTTTGTTGGCTGCTACATTCCAGAATGCTCCTTACCATCCTAGGCAAGATATATCTTAAGTAAGTCTGGGATAGGAGAGCTATGTTTCAAATTACTGTTAAGGCTATTTAGCCTTTTAGACCTTTTAGAAGCAAAAGAAATTTACAGTGAGCTACTCCATCTGAGTTGGCACACATCAAATATTTACTAAGTAAAGCACAATCTTAATGAAAGGCCATTTTCAGAGCTACTGCTTAACATTTAATATGCAGTGATGGGTGCATAATTTGTCAAATTAAAGGCTTAAATATCTTCACATCTTCTCATTCATCATAGCATTATTGAGAGTTGAAATAAGGGTAATGCATCTTTTTTGGTCTTTGTTTGTTGGTTTGTTCTGTCAAAGAGAAGACAAACTGCTTGCAAAAAAAGGACAAAGTCACATCCAAATGAAATGTTGAATTAATGGTCACCAGGCAGTTGCCATCAAATCTCTACAAATAGGAAAGCTCACATTGCTGCAATTTTTTTTATTTTTTTCAAAACCACAGATATTCAGTGCAGTGATTCAAAAAGAAACACTTCTATAGTGCTAATACTTACCTGAAACCTTGGGGTACCATTTGCCACACAGATTTCTTTTCTGAAGATGCTGTGAAAGATTGGAAAACAGTTCTGCCACCAAATAATTCTAAAGAACTTATAGCAAGTTCTTAACATATGAAGAATCCTTCATACTTTTTTCTTTTTTGCTTTTTTTTTTGTTTGTTTGGTTGGTTTTTTTGATTGGTTGGTTGGGGGTTTTTTTGTTCTTGTTTTGGTTTTGTTTTGTTTTTTGTTTCATTTTGCATTGTTTGTTTCTTCATTGTGTTGGGTTTTTGGGGTTTTTTGTTTGTTTGTTTGGTGGGGAGCCTCAGCAATCTATGTGCAGCAGAAAAGAAATCTCAGTACATAAATAAAAATATTTTTCCTCCTGCAGTGGATGAGCATCAAAGTGAATTACAGAGCTACATGCTTTGACTCTAAAAATTCCTCAGTGCACATATACATGACCCAAAATCATTGCAAGGAGCTGTTGGCATGAATTACCACACCACTGAAGAATTGATCCTGCTTCTCCGAGACTGCCCTGGCAAACAGGCACATCTCAGTGACACCACTCTTTCTTCTTTCTAGCAGCTCAGCATCACATTCAACAGCACAGATGCAGATTCCATACAACAGGGCTTTGGCCTTATCTGACTCAATGTGATAAAAAAGACTCATCAAAAGAGGGACAAACAAAGCACGGGGCCACACTGGAGATGGTCACATTGTTGAAATATAATTGCAGACTGCTCTGCAGACATCCTCTTCCAAGTGTATTATCCATATCTGCTTTTCAGTTCTTTGCAGTGGAGCTGCATCATTGAATCTCCACAGCCCTTTGTCAAGAAGGCCAGTCCCATGCAGGACAGAAAAAACACTCCATGCCTGTGCAGCCACAGCTGGCAGCAGCTGATTGATGAGAAAACCTGGCCATGCCCATCCACCCCAGAATGTCCCAAAGGCACCAGCTAAGGAGAGAAGCTTCCTTCAACCTCTGTCAACTGAACTGGCACCTCTCCTCTGCAATGATTTTGAAAGTAAATAGGAGAGGGTTATTTAAATCTACAGCAGCCTCCTAACACTTCCTTGGCCAGTGTGGAGTCCGTATTCCTCATTGGGGAATATTTCCTACTTCAGTGTTGTGCCTTTATTGCAATGCTACTGACCTTGGCTGTATGGTGAACAACCTGTTCCATAACTACACCATCAGCCTTTTTCACTGTCTCTGAACACAACTGAATCAATACCTAATGCATCCCAAGTGAAGGAAAATGTGTATTTTTGAATCTGATTCCTATATCAGATGACCACCTCCCGTCAAAACCAGTGAGTGCTTTCTGTTGTCCTTAATATACTTTTACCAAGATGAGTGAACTGTCACCTTCTTGCTGGAAAGTCTGTTTTTTCCATGTAGAATATCATAGTTTTTAAACTTTGAATGATGTTAATGACTTCAGGAAAAAAAATAAGAAAATAAAAGAATCCTAGCTATTTTTTTTGCACCTTCTTTTTACTTGTAACTCTGGCAATCTGGCAGTAAAATTAGAGAAAGCACACTGAAAAAAATGCTGTGGTTTATCTTCATTAAAAAAGTACAAATATGAACCTCTTTTTCAGAAATGCAGTTTCCACAGTGACCATGCAATATCATCTGCTGTTTGTCATATGGTGGTGTAAGACACCCACTTTTGCTTGCTGATGTCAAAACAATAAATGAAAACTGAGAAATCCTGGCATGCATTGCTACATATTCTTAATATAGATGTGAAAATAGATACCACTCACAGTTTTGTTTAGTATAATCATTTGATCCTCTGACAGAGAAATATCATAGATAAATATATATAGCCTGATCATCAAAGTTATTTTATATGCCTTCTGCTATGAGCTTCAGTTAGGATGTTTGCACAGGCAGTGGAAGCAGTTCTAGTTATATTCTCCTATCCCATTTCCAATGCTTATTCTCTGGAATATGATCACTGTAATGCTGGCAGTGCCCAACAAGGCAGGTTCCACCCTGTACCAAACAGTCACTGATGAGCCCCATCTTTCCAAAGCTATCAAATGCATTTCATTAAGTTTCTTTGTAGAGCTAACTTCAAACTCATTTCTGTAAATAAAATTCCTATATTTTATGTGAACCAAATAGGAAAAAAAATGACCCTATGGGACAAATCTGCCTAATTTTTTCCACACAGGTTGGTAATTTTGTATATTCTTAGCCTTTCCGAATTACTATGCACCTCTCTCCTTTCTCACTGGGAGTTTGCACTTACTCATTGCTTGTATGACAGTATGCAACCTTTGCTATCAGGTGCAGTTATCCAGGATTTGTGATTTTGGAATGAAGCTCCAGCAAATACCATAAATTTAGACATTAAACGTGAATTTTCTGTCCCTGAATAGCAGTTTTTCTAGACTGAAGATGTTGCATTTTTACTTAGTAGGAAACATTAATTATTAGTAGAAAATACTGATTGGATTCAAATTTCCAGATATATTTGATCAATAACTGGAAGCAGAAAGTAAGTCTCTCATATTTGATCCTCATTCACAGGCAGCTCATTTCCACAGGAACAGTCAATGTCATTTTTACATGAAAGAGGTGACAGCCCTTGCTGGGGGCTGGATTTAGTCTCAACAATCTTTGACCTGGTGCCTTGCACAGTGCTTTGAACAGTGCTCCAGGAATGAAGCAGTCTCACAAACTGCAGGTATAAAGCAGCCAATTTTATACCCATGCCTTTGAGGAGGCAAACTGCTTGCTTTTGGATCTGCCCATTACCTGCTGGGTTGGGGGGCACTTAAGTGCAAAAATAACTGTAGGGAGATTAAAATGCTATGTTTCTGTGCCAGCTACTTCTATTATTACATCTAATTATTGTGAAAACCTTTCCCCACTTCTCACCAGTAATTTTTTCACTGAAATATCATGTCATAATAGCTGCTATCAAAACTCTTTGATTCAACTATAGTTATTTTAAATTCCCTAAACCACACATGGAGCTGTCTTGAGACAAGTTTACAGTGATATATGCACTGCACAACTCTGTCAGAGGCAAAGCAAAACCTGATTCTATGAGTCAATTTATTTTTTTTTCCTGAAACTGATTATACTGTCATGCTTTATACTATAGATAGGGTAGGAAATTCAAGTTTTAGTGCTAGACTTAGATGTTAAAGCAGCAGAGGACATGGACTTGCCTGAAGGTATAAATTTTTAATTGCTCTTAGTGTGTTTTCTTGTGTATTCCCCTCACTTACATCAAATACCAGCAGGCTTGTGGAAGTACTCAGCTGGTTACTATGCAGTTTTATTCATTTTTACTGAGACAATAACCTAGAAAGCTTGAGCTTGGCTTGAAAAAAATACAAGTTTCAGAAAGAATCAGCAGAAAATTTCTAAGAGACTTTCCATAAAGATTGTGAAGAGTTATTTAAATACCTGATATCCTCCAATGTGACCACCAGACTTGAGTTTCTTGTATGATATGATAAACCTTTATTTCCCTAAATAACTCAACAAGTCAGTTATATGGCTGGTAGTTTGTTTTATTCTGAGCTCTTTTATGTATACTGATGATACTCTAAAATCACAGTTTCCCAGGATTTTACTCAATAGAATCCAATCTAATTGAGTCTTACTATTTTAACTAAGAGATGAATACTCAAAAAGCAGCAAGTTAGACAGGTTACAGACCAGATCCAGAATAGGTTTTGAGATTTTTTTTTAATTTTTGAAAATTGCCATTTTTTATTCTGACTTATAAAAATGTAAATTTTCAGATTACTTCTAATGTTTAAAGAAGATAAAACCAGGTACCAATATATCGACTGCATTGCAGTATACTGTTGCAGAAGGAGAGGATTGTCCCAGCTTCACAGGGAGGCAGAACACTCTTGCACAGGCCTCTTGTCTCTGTGTCCTGGCCATAGAGTCTTGCTCTCTTAGCCCTTGAGTTTTGGAATATAAAAATCAATTAGCTATAAAATATGCAGACCACTGATGACAGCTTTCTGTAGAATTAATCAAATTTTATGTTCCCATAGTTGCTTTCCTGCCATGTGTCTAGGAACTGTTAAGGCCTAACACTTCAGAAACAACCTAAAAGGCAGGTCCTCTATCATGTTTTTATAATCAGTTGCATATTTTTATATTTTCTCATCTTATGTCACCCATAAGGCCCTATATCCTTCTCTGACTATATATTGCTATACTATATCAGCTTCAGTAAATTCTTTCCTTAATAGGCTCTACTACACAATATCTTAAGAAAGCTTCTGGATAGTCTCACTTGGTCTGTCAAAAGGACTAATAAAGTTTACTTAGCACTTTGTCAGATTATGATTATTTTTATGTGGGTTGAATGCTACTCCTGTTATATTTAATCATGTCATGTTTGAAGAGCTGCAAGTGAAAAATCCAGTTGTAATCAAGAAACAATGTTTGCAAATCTTGAATAAACAATTTATACAATTTAAACAAAAGTGGAAATCAACTCTGGCATTTTAGTGCCTTCCACAGTGCTTTTTCTTTTTTAAGACAAATTATGGTTTCATAACTTCCCATAATCCAGAGTACAACAAGCATGTGAAATGAAATTTGCGTTTTGTTATTATTTTCAGGTTTATTCCACTGCAGACATGAACAAAAGACCAAAATACTGACACTGGTTTTAGAGGATGGCAATGCAGGTAGCCATGGCAACAGAGAACTCTGTGTGCTCCTTCCCAGGTGTTTCCTGGATTTGACAGGTGATGTCAACATGCACCAATTTACTGCTGCCACAGACACATTTGGTCTGTACCAAAGATGGTGAGATGAGCACTGACTCAGCCACAGCCCCTGAGCAGCCCAGGTGTACTAAAATCAAAGTGTTTTCTTCTTCCAGGACTCACAGTCAGCTGTGCTGACTCTCCTGTGCACTCTGATGCTCAGGCAGAGAGTAATCTGCCCTAGCTTTATTGAAGGCAGTAGTTCAACCAGGAATGCCAATACAGAGGAACTAAATTAGACATTTGCTTCCATAACAAGATATCTGTGGCACCATTGCAGACCTCTCCCTCACCCCTGGAAGTACTGAAGTGACAAATCTTAAACATTTGGAGACAGTCAAATGAAATACAGTATTCCAATTCAAGTCAAACAATAGGAAAAGAAATGCAGTGTTTTGATATTCCTGATGAAAAATGAAAAAAGACAGAGAAAGTCATCTTTCTGAGCACAATTTCAATGCTGTGTTCTCTGGGTTTTGTTAAGAAGTATTATTTTTAACTGGGTAATACTATTTTTAATTCTTTTCAGTTGCATTGTTTGTGTACCTGACTGAATGGAAATTTATGTGAACCTAAATTTGTCTTTGCTTAGACAAAGGTTTTCTTGCATTTTTCCCTCATGCAAAGACTTTATTTTGCATTTGTCCCTTCTCAGTGAATCACAGAATGGGTGGGATTGGGAAAGACCTCTGGAGATCTCTAGTCCAACCATCCTGCTAAAGCAGGTTCAGCAGGTTGTACAGGATTGCATCCAAATGGTGTTTGAGTATCTCCATGGAAGAAGATTCCACAGCCCCTCTGAGCAGCCTGTTCCAGTGCTGTTGCCCTCAAAGAAAATAATTTTTTTATTCATTTCCAGATGGAACTTTCTGTGTTTCAGTTTGTGCTTGTCACCCCTTATCCTCTGACTAGGCTCCCCTGGAAAGAGTCTGGCCCCAGTCTCTGAACATCTGCCCTCAAAGTATTTGTATGCCTTGATAAGATCCTCTCTTCTTCAAGCATCTCTTCTCAAGGCTGCACAGGCCCAGCTCCCTCAGGTTTCCTCTTAAGAGATGTCTTCAGTCCCCTCATCCTCTTTGTGATATGGTTAAACTCTCATGGTGAGACTCTTTCAGATGCTTTCAGAGGACTCTGAAGGTGGGCGACTCCTTTCCCTTTCTGGGTTGTGTCCACATAAAACAGCTTTGAGAAGGGGCAGGGAAGGGAAGTGCTGCAAGATTGAACTGTTATGTTAATACTTAAAAACATCCTGCACTCCAGTAAAGTCTAACACATAAATTCTAAAATTTTGATAGATAGGAATGTTGTTTACCTGATACCAGGTGGTTTCCCAGGGGCACTGTGGAGAAGTTCTTAGATTAATGATCTTTGAATATTGATTTGAGGAAGATTCAGGTCAGTCATAGCTGTCAGTGTAAACAAAGAGCAATTCATTTCAAGGCCAGGGGTACTCTCACATGAGCCATATACTGATAGAAAAATCATATGATAGAAGCAGAATACCAGGTTGGAAGATATCAAGGATCATTTGATCCAACACTTCTTGGTAAATAAAGAATAAGACCCAATAACTGCCCTTGAACTTGCAACCCGAAATGAACACTAGCAGATTCAGAATTCCTTACCCAACCATATTTTTCTGTTTTAAATTTAGTATATAAGCAAATTAAAATAATCAAAGAAGTCCTATTAATGATTGTGCATGCCATCCATTTTTTTTTTAAATTTTGCTATCTCTGAGGTCTGCTTCACAATTAGTCAATGTAAATAAAAGCTTCAAATCACAAGAGAAAATATTCAGAATGTACGTTATTCAACATGTCTCATTGCCACAAATGTGCTATAGTGTTTCCCTTGCAGATTTTTAGCAATTACCATGAAATTTCCTACAGATTTATTAAGTAGCTTGTCTCAGACAACTCAGTGTGTGTATTCCAGCTAATTTGGTGATATTCTATAACTGGTCTCAAAATCTGTCATCAGTATCCACTACAGACACAGCAATAGCCTAGAATAGATATTATATAGCTATTTAACTATTATTAGCTAAATATTTATTGTATTTATTAGCTAATGTATATTATTATATAGCTATTATACTATTAGCTATTTATATAGCTATAGGCATAGAAATGTACTTAGGGATATTAAAATGTTCAAAAATATATGTATATTACATTGAAATAAGTAAGTACACTGTTTTCTTAACCAAGTGACTTAAGGTGGGTCGTTGGGAGTTTGCTTTATTTTCTTTTAAATCATATTATGGAAAAATTATTTATTTTAAACAGTGGCAAATATCCTAATATGTTGCAGAACTGCAAAAGTTAAAAAAACAAAATGGAAGTTTTAAGTTCATTGTTATTTTTAGTTATTTGTCAAACTGTATGAAGGATTTCAAAAGTTTGACCCTTTGGAGCCCCTTCCATCTACGCAAACCTCTAACCCAGTTTTTCAGTTCACAGAATGCATTTTTCTCTTCTGTTTTACTTGGCTTGAATTTCAATTGGAACTTCTCTTTCCCACAGTGTACTCTGAAATGTCAGATGGGAGAGAGAGAGAGATCAAGCATTTTCTTAATGGATGGTGGAGTCAGCAGCAAAGGTCTGCGACTTGCTAACTTAGAGTCAGCACCCTCTTCTGTAGTGTATATCCTAATTCATCACCATGCTCTTCAAATTTGCAAACACATTTATAATGTACCCTCAGGAAGCATGCCCCGGCCAATGGGCTAAAGGAGGAGCGTGCACAGCAACCCTCACCCTTACTACAGGACATCCAGCCAGCCCTTGCAGGGTAAGACAGAAAGGCACCCTGTACTGCAGCAACTCACATCATCTATTTCTCATCAGCTACACAGATTTCACTAATGCCAGTAAAATATTAAATCTAAATCTAAATCTAAATCTAATCTAATCTAAATCTTTGCACTTCCTGTTGGAAACACCTGACAAAAAAGAAGGCTTTGCATGGTTCTTTCAATGTGATTGTATGTGAAATTGAGGTTGGTTTACAAAATAAACTGATGAAAAGTAATGATGTGGTTCACTTTTAACACTTGCAATAAGAGCAGCAAGTAATACGACAGAGTAAAAAACCTTAGGTACTTTAGCCCAAGTAGTCTGTTTTGGTCTGATGCAGTCATGCATCTCCTAAATAGAAGACAAAATGGAAGTAAAACAAGCTGCATCTCTGTAAAAGCACCAAAAATAATGGCGCATATATATATATATATATATATATATATATATATATATATATTCCAGGGAAGAAGGATCTGACTGCATCTTCACTGGACGGCAGTCTTCACCCTTTAGCTGTGAGAGAGTATTCAACCACAGAGTGTCTGTTTTCAAGCTTTGCTCTGGAGAGCATGTATTTCTAGCACTGTAGCTGCAACAGTATCAAACTTATCTTTCTCACTATAACTGTAAATGACCTCGGACTATCAGCTAGCTGTTAACCTGCAGGAAGCCTCTGACTTGATCAGTGCTGTATGAATCTACAATACAGACAATTGATTATGCTGCACATCAGTATCAACTGTGGGTATGGCCTCTTTCATTTTCTTAGCAAGCAATGTCACAAATTCTTGACACGTATTATAACTCACATTTCCCAAGCTGCTGTCAGCCATTCTGCTAGGAGTAAAACTGTGATTTAGTAGAGCAGCTGACAAGTTGATGCTCATGCATAAGCACATCAGGTAGAAAGCCAGTCCTGCAGGATGGTGTGTGCTGTGCTCAGAGAGATGTTTTAGTGTGCGTTTGTCTTTGAATGCAAGTGCAACCTCATTATCTTTGGGAGCTGACTCAGATGTTTAATATCATGTATGTGTTGACCAAGTTGGCAGAACTGCAGCCAGAATGCTGTGCACTTTGCAAGGCTGAGCCCAAGGGGCCTTTTATCTCAAAAACAATGGTTGCTGATCATATTGCAAAGTCAGCCACTCATTACTGCTACATGCTGAGCACCAGACAGCTGCTCTACGAAACGCATCAAAAAGCAGTTAGAATAAATCTTTGCATTGAGATTATTTAATAATTTGTTGAAAAATTCTAGGCAGAAGTGCTAAAAAGTTTGAACCAAACTATAACATTATAAGTTTATAAACTTTCAATGACTTCATATATGCTGACTCCAGTGTAGCCACATGCTTCACTCTTTAAGCAGAATTTGGCTCTATGACAACTTAAAGAGCAAAAAAGGCTTTCAAACCAGTTTGTGGATAAATTCTTTGTACCAAAAGCCTTTGTATTTCAAAATAAATTACTTGCAACACTTTCTGTTTAGACAGTATTTTTTCAAATCAAGTCATCCTCAGGAAAATACCCCCCCCCCCCCATATTTGCAAGTTCTTTTTGGAATAAGAATTCTAAATATTCATGACATACATAGCTATTTTTCATCCACTGGTGATACTTATGGGGCACGTTACTAATTTGTCTTTACGTTCTGATAGGAGAAAGTTTGTTAACAGAATTGAGACACTATAGAAACTGTTCACATAGTTTACATGTAAAAGATGCAGATGGGATATACTCCCCTAGATGATCACATGATTTAAAACTTTTGACCACACTCATTGTGAAGAGGTTTTCACTGTCCTGTGTTTGATGACCTTAATTAAGTTTGTTTATGCTATCTTGACACTTTTTGCAGTCTGTACTGGGAAGATTATGGCTCCATCTCCTGTATAGATGCCCATGAAGCAATAAAGAAACCAGTGAGACCCTCATGAGCATCCTTTTCTCCAGACTGAACAAATTAAAGTCTATCAGCTTTTCACACTATGTGCTCCAGCCTGCCAAATGTTCTGGTGGCTTTACACTCCAGTTTTTCAATATCTTTGGAAGCACAAAAGTGCCATTTTCACACTTTATTTTTTCCTGAGAGCAGGAAAGGCTAATAGTTCCCATGAGATGGTGCTCTGGCAGTTCCTCTGCAACATCCTCAGTCTGGGTTTGTGACAAGTGACAGACTTCTTCAGATTACTTGTGTGTAGGTAAATTGACTCTTACATAACTGGAGTAGCACATACTCAAGATGATGATCTGTATTAATTTTGCCTATGAAATCAGGTTCAGGATATCCCAGCACAGAGTCATGCTGGCACTAGACTGGAAACTAGAAGCACTATAGCAACATTTCCATTGAAGATAATCCAATTGGAATTTTAATACACAAACCCTATGATGAAAAGCAGTATGCATTAATCCGAGCAGAAATCTTAACTAATGTGGCTTTATTCCTCCCAGTACTCAAGGCCCTCCTTTTATACATAACTGGAAATTCTACATTGTACTGCAATGTGCAGTATAGACAGTCTTCAGCAGAGCCAGCTGCATTCACTGTGGCTAGAGCCTGAAAACTTTCTTGTCCTACCAGATGGCATAGTTTTTACTCCTGACACAGAAATGAACTTATATAGCTGGTCTTTAATACTTTAAAAGAAAAAGCATTTAACTCCCATTTTGAAATCTGTTTATCTGCTTTTTCAGTGCAGATAGTACTTCTGACAGCCCACTTCATATTAATCCTGACATCTTTGATGGTCTGATGGTCTTTTTCTACATGAAGAAATCGTATTTTTCTGCCATGCTGGCATTTCACATCCCACTGAGTTCAGAACAAAGGTGGTTTTGCTGTGTTGCTTGAATGTTAAGTTTAGAATAAGAGCTGACAATTTAAGACATGATTGATATGCAGAATCTGCATCAGATTCTTTAAAAAAGAATACTTCCCTGATAAAATCCATAATGTTTTCTAGACTGTGCATTAAAAGATAAATGTACTATTTACATCAATAATTTAACATTAACATACATAATAAATTAACATTTACTGTCAATAAATTAACATTGCATGCTAGATAACACTAGTGTTAACTCTCTTATAACAATTACAAGAATGGTTAATACAATTCTTTCTACTTTATCCACACCTGAAGCATGTAATTTTGCTTCAAACAACAAAAATCAGTCTGAGGCAGTAAATACAGGAAACTTGGATGCTTTCTTTGTGCCCTCTTCTAACTCTACATGGTGTCTACATGATGGCATCAGAAGATTGTAGGCTATATCAACCTGTACATATTTGGGATAGAGGACCAGGAGAGATGCAAAATCTGTTTTCTTGGTGTTGCTCCAGCCAAGGACAATTCAACACCACCTGAACTGCCAGTTTAAAGTTCATGCTTTAAATCTTCTCTGCTCTACCATGTAATACAAAAGGAATATTATATTGTCTGCCTCACAACATATCTCACTGAGCTCTTTTCTAATCTGTTTTCCACAGCTTTGCTGAAGCAGTCATACGGATTTGGTAGGTTTCATTCTATTCCTTTGAAGCTATGCTTATTTGTTGATTTTTTTACTGAAATCAGCTAAGGCAGGTGTTGGGATTCAACTGCAACTGTAATTATGGTTCATTTAAATGAAACTGAAGCATGGTTTAGCATCATGCAGCTAGTAGGATCAGCTTTATTCCAGAAACTTACTGCCTTTACTAAAGATAGGAAGTCTAATAGTTTATATGAAATGTATAATATCCCTAAATGTTCCTAAATAGCATTAAAGATCATTCTCAATAAATTTTTTGATGTTAGTGCAAAATTTACACATGTAAAAATCTGCATCTCAACAATAACAAACTCTGGTGCATCAGCCTTGAAACTACAATTAATTTTTTTTTTACCTATTGACTTAACATTGTGTTACAGCATAAACACCAAGTTCATATTTAAGCTGCAAAGATGCAAATGGGACAATGCTAAGTTCAATCCCCTTGTATGAAAAATTGTCCTCTATTTTATGAAAAAAATTCCTTTGTTATGAAAAATCCTGCATGTTCTGTTTCTTATTGTCGTTTCTCTTATCAATGAGACAAATGAACATATAGCACTTGTAAGCAGATCTGCTGAAAGTAATTATAAACAAACCAGACTGGGCATGTTCACCCTCACTGTGTTGTGTAAATTTAATTTTAGTAGTTTGGGGTTGTTTTTTCTTTTTTTTCAGCTTTTTCAAGAAATTTTCTCATATTGCAGGTTTACACCAAGCAGCAGACTGAAAGAGCTATATAAAGATAAAGACTCCATAAAAAGACATTGATGAAAATATTTTTGTAATCTTCTGAGTGGTATGTCTCATACTGGTGGCCCAAAAATACATGGCAAGAGTACACCACCCACACTGCAGCACTTCTCATGCACCAGGGTGGGGAACAGAGAATTATCCTTTCGTCATTCTGTCCATTTTGAGCAGCTTACATTTGTGCAGTTGTAAAAGGAGAGAGCTTTTTCATCTACTATGGGATATTGGATCCTTTAATTTGTTGAAAACAGGGTTCATTTAACTTGCCTAAATGGGTTGGATACTTTTCTCTACATAAACACATATACATATATTTATAAACTCTATACATAAATACAAAAACATTTTAAGCTTCTGTGTGTCTTCCCTGGTTTGCAACACCAAAGAATTAATGAAGCAACTAACTTAGAAAAAAATGGTCCTGCAGAACTGCAAAAAGCAAGAGAAACAGTTCCTAAACTTATATGTTTATTTTGATTTACTGCTGAGAAATACAGATGAGAAGAATTTTGCTTGTGTCCTGTTCTCATAAATTACTAGGCCAGTTTCCATAGAAAAGTTAAATCTGATTTTGGGAGTAAGGACCTTGACAAAACACATGCCCAATGGATTTGTATCATAGATTGTCACACCATGGATGAACACTGAATGTTGCCACTGCAACAGATCCTTCTAGGAATATTTACTGAATAATGATGTGAATGCAGCATAAAAAGGAATGCTGTACATGTTCACCTGCTGCACACAAGAAGGGATATACAGACCCAGCTTCAATATGGTAAAGACAGGAGGCTGTGATGAAGCAGTTTTCCATTCCGATTACAAGAAACCATCATTCATAAACTGCCATTTTCCATTCCTGTCAGAAATTTTGTGGAAAGAAGAGATTTTCTGCTTAAAATCAAGTGGTCTAGAATGCTCCACTCTATTGTTTGTGTGAGAAATAGTCAGTATTTTAAGGGGCCTAGCCCAAAGCTTCCCATGTTTTGTAAAAGACTGCAGAAGGGTGATATTCTTTCTATTCTATTTTGCTCAGTTGGCTTATCCTGCTTTTTGTTATGGGCTGAAAAAACTTTCAGACAGACACATAAAAATCTAGCCTTTCAAAATTAGGTCCTTAAAAATGTATGTATAAACCCTATTTATAGATATATGCATCCACTCTAATGATATACTGTTTCTGAACACTTAAAAAATGGAAACAGATTTATACATGTATTTATGCAGTGTGAAAGTCTAAAAAACTAAATTTTATCTAGCACACATGATGAAAAAAAATTTTAAAGTATCATATTCATAAAGCTTTTGATCATCTTGTGCATTGATAGTTACCAAGACTTATCTTCCAGGTGGTTTCTGAAATGAGTAAATTAAAATATTTCCAAGAGCTGCAAAGTACTAAAGGAAGGGAAGGAAAGAAAACCTCAAAAAGCTACCAAGAGAAACAAAGAGAACACAAAGAAAGACTCAAATTCAAGAACACAAAGAATGGGCTCAAATTCAGCTAGCAATTCATTAATTCCTTGTCTCAGTGGTGGGAAATACTCAGAAATAAGAAATTCAGCTGGTTAATAAAGCAAAACAGCAGCTAAAAGGCTTAGTCCAGTGTAATACAACCCAGAACCATAATCTCTCTCTTATTTTGGAAAGTCTCCCCCTTAAATAAATTGGAGTATATGTTTTGCAAAAAATTTGTTTGTTTAATTTTAAATAACATGGAGAGTTATTTTCTAAAGCACATACTTCTTGAGTGGAGATTCTATGGTATTTGCTGAAACTTCATATACTTTATTTCCCAACTCCGAACCTTGATGTAAGTCAGAAGGTCAAAAATAGGAATTTTTCATAAATTCTTTTATTTCAGTTTTTATCATAACTTTACTGTTCTGCAATTTTTAGCCTTCCTTCCTCTCTTTTATGCAGCTTTATTCAACAAGGCTTGACTTGTACATATATTATACTTAGTTATAAAAATTGCTTCCTATAATCAGAGCAAATTACTTCTGCTGTAATTTGTCTTTGGAATCTGTACTAAGCTGCTGAACTTTTGTGTGTTAATCCACAGCAGGAAAGCATGAATATTTCTGACAGGTTTTCAGACTGAAACAAACATTACCAAAATAAACACAACACAATGTGTTCGCAATTAATTAGTTTAACCAGGGCACTTTAATTTCTCATAGACAGAAATTTGAATGAGTTCAAAGAAAAATAATTTAATTATAAATATACTTACAGTTGAGCATAATGGTGCCATCAATTTTTTAGCAGACTCCACATTACAGTCCGTGGGGGATCTGTTAAAATATTGATAGCAGGATATGGCCCATTATGAGGACACACATTGTGTTTTATTTCAAACAGAGAATTAATAAAGATTTGTTTCAGGAGGATGTAAGAAGGATAAACAGTAAGGCTTATTTCAGTATGTCACTGGAACATAGTAGGAAATCTGACCTATTGCCTTCCACTTTTTACTTTGCCTTGTATCATGAAATTTATTGGAAGGAAGGAAGGAAGGAAGGAAGGAAGGAAGGAAGGAAGGAAGGAAGGAAGGAAGGAAGGAAGGAAGGAAGGAAGGAAGGAAGGAAGGAAGGAAGGAAGGAAGGAAGGAAGGAAGGAAAGAAAGAAAGAAAGAAAGAAAGAAAGAAAGAAAGAAAGAAAGAAAGAAAGAAAGAAAGAAAGAAAGAAAGAAAGAAAGAAAGAAAGAAAGAAAGAAAGAAAGAAAGAAAGAAAGAAAGAAAGAAAGAAAGAAAGAAAGAAAGAAAGAAAGAAAGAAAGAAAGAAAGAAAGAAAGAAAGAAAGAAAGAAAGAAAGAAAGAAAGAAAGAAAGAAAGAAAGAAAGAAAGAAAGAAAGAAAGAAAGAAAGAAAGAAAGAAAGAAAGAAAGAAAGAAAGAAAGAAAGAAAGGTGTGAACTAAAATACTTATATTACAATATATTTTTTCTCCCTCTATTATATAATAAAAATTAGAGTCCTCATATGGACCCAAGGACTCAAGAAAGTGAAATTCTTTTATTTCCTTATTGCTTTTATCTCATACAGGTTTACCAGAATACCAAAAGATTTTTCCATTGTTCTGAGAGAAGGAAATAAAAGCCTCCGTTTTTAACTCAACCTCCTTGAAGCCTTACAGAATGCATAACAGTCACAGACACTAACACAGTATTTCCTATCTTTTGTCCTTTTCTTTCTTCCTTAGAAATAAATACCTTTATAAATACTGTCTAGTTAATACTTTGCAATGCTCAAAAGAGGAGGAGAATATAATACTGGTGGCAACTTACTTTTTTGAATTTTTGTGTGATACTCTGTTCTTATTTTTCACTATGTTCCCACATAAAACATTCACTCCTTCCCCTAATTCATTTCCTCTACCTGGGAAAGGGAGAGAAACACAAGTGTGGTGAGGAAGCAGAGGATAATACAGACTGTCAAGCTGGCATAGTTCTTAGGACCCAAGAATTCAGACTGACAGTCTCCTTCTGTTCCTTGTACACTGGATTCATTGCCATTTTGGGGCAGCCAAAACAACTTTCTTGGGAGAAAAAGGAAATTTATCGCCTTCTAGGCAAGGATCTTAAAAACTTATGAACAAATCCTTTATTTTCAGATTTCATAGTTTTAGTAAAGTGGAAGCTTACATAACTTACTGTTACTTATTTTAGCCAGCACAGCAATATAGGAAGATTCAGTGACAGCCAGCTGACAGTGACAACATTTTGGCCAAAGGAAGTTTTTGGCTTTCGCTGTTGGCAGGGCAGGGATATCTCTCAGAGCACTGATTAGGGGCTTATAGCTCCCTTTACTCCCCAGAAGGGATAGAAATTTGGAGCGTGTGTCCCAGCTGCCAAGCCTGATTTGAAGCTGGAAACAGTTTATGTCAGATCCCCTATGCAAGGGCAATTAGAATTTATAGGTCTTGGAAACACATATGGCACCTGTACAAATGCCAAAGCAGCTCAAAATTGGTGAAATTATGCTAAATAATTAATAAAATTATCAGATTTGACTGAGCTATCAAAAAAAAAGGGAAAATAAGTTTCTTGTTTTCTTTTTCTCCATCTCTCACCAGTGTTCTCCCAGTCTATACTAATACAGAGGTCTGATCCTGATCTCACTGACATCAGTTTCAGCAGGGCAGGAGTTGCAACCTTGAACTTGTTCAAGCACGGCAAATGAAGAAGCTCCAGCTGACTGCAGCTTTGTACAGAACTGAAACCAGCAGTCTCGGGGTCATTGAGTGCCTACAGAGCTGCATTAACACTTGGTGCAAGAAGGATATCCCCTCCTGTTACCAAACAGGTCAAGAAGTCAAGTTTTTTTGTTGTCTTTTTTCAATACAAGGCTTGAAAAGGTACTTAATCTTTATTTACATGGAAAGATGTTTAGATGGAAAGGTTTTATATGAAGCTTTAGAGCTTTGCATCAGGCAATATGACAGGGATACTCCTTCAATGTCAGGCCATGTTTTGTGGACATGTGGACAGCATGAAAAGGGGATTTTAAGAGTTCCAGCACTGACATAGGGAATAAAAGATAAGACTACTTGAAGAAGAAAGCATTAATCTCAGAAATCCTTAACTTCAACTCCTAATAGGATCTGTGGAAATTGGAGACTAATATTTCTTTCTATACTCATCAACATTTTTACAGGCATAAAAATGCATGTTAATTTACATATAAATAAATCAGCAAATAAAAAAAACTTAAATTTGGATGGCACAAATTTGTTTCCACAAGTATGCATAGAGAGAATATATCGAATAGCCAAAATAATCAATTTTCAATTTTGCTTTGTAACAAAGCTAATTTCTCTAGCATTTGTAAACTTTTTTCCTTAATACTTAAAGTAAAAAGCTAAAAAAAAGCTGTTGAATAAATTATTATCTAAGAGATAATCTTTCTTGTGTACCATCCATCTATCCCAGGAGTAGCACTTCTGAAGGGAATGAAGAATGGCATCCAGTAGAAATCAAATAGTGAGAGTAGATATTGAATTTACATGTTGCCTTACATCTGCCTTATCTGTGTATGTCATGACTGCCCTTGAAGCTGGCATGCCAGCAGTGTGAAGAGAGTTTTGCACCTCAGCTTTCTGCACTTCTTGCTTTTGGATATAGTGATAATGGTAGCTGAGTGTGAAGCTAGGCTACTAACATGAGCTCAGTCCATAAGCAGGAGGCTTTTTCATGAACCAGAAATTTCATTTTTTTTTCCAAAAGAGCCAGATGGAAATATATATACTCTGAAATACAGAGTATATAACATATAACAAGTGATATGTTATATACTCTGTATTTCATGTGCCTGCAATGCCCAGAAGAGCTGCCTGAGAGAGAGCAACACAAATGAATGGTCAGTCTTTATTACTTTCAGTATGTAGTGTCATTACCTGAGCTGAGGCCAGAAAAATGGATGCAAAGTTCCTAAGTAAGGATCTAAAGCTGCAGAAATTAAACAGCAGCCAGGGTGAGCGTTTGGTTGTGACACAACTCATCTTGTGCTATAGCTCCCAATACCCACTCCTACACATCACATCAGCAATATTACATTGTATATTTGTGTATATAATTAATTTACAAAATACTGAGCAATACTAGCATATGTACTTCAAATATGTTTCAAGTTATTCCACTTCATATGATAAAAGCAAGGGTTTATCTACATTAAGGACTGCAGAAGTAGAAATATTTCCTTTGAAGAAACAAATAAATTATTTTTTCTGGTATCATCTAGGGACAGGAAAGTTAAATTGCTTTAGACAATGCCTGTCAACCTATTGCATAAGATAAGCTACATTCAATCCTGTGAAACATTCCTTTACATAGAAAAAAGCACATTACAATGTGCATATTTATTCTCATGCATAAAAGAAATGTAAACATTGCTCCAAGTCTGTGCATATGAGAGCAAGACACAGTGAATCACCTTTTGGAAAAACAGAATTCATATGAAAAAATTGTTTTACTTGGAACCTGAGACACAACTGCTGCATGATATTACAATACATGATACTGTCATCCCGTTGTATCGTATTTCTTTAGAGGAAACAAGGGAGAAGAACATTAGTCTTTCACCCAGATAAGATGAGAAAAGAGATGTCTGTGACTGTGGATTGGAGGAGGAGAATGTTCTCTGGTGGGTAGAAGCCTTGAGAGGTCCAAGGCGAGGGAGGGCAAGAGGGGAACAGAGCAGCCAGGGGTGAGGCAGTCACAATCAGATGATCAATCTGCTGTATTGTAAAAAAACAGGATTTGTCCCAAATGCCCAACTGCATTTCCTAAACTTCCATGACACAATTGAGTACATTTCCCTAATCATGTTTAAAAAGTAGTTGCCTATGTGCCATTCCCTCAGGAGGTTAGAGATGGAGCTTTTCTAATATATAAGAAGTTCAGTGACCATAAAACTGTATTAACCAGCCCTTTCTCAAAAACATTTCAAAATATGTCTCTCTATGTGTTAAACTACTGCAGGGAGCAAAAATTACAATAAATCCCCTTTATACATTGTATCTATATTTAACCTATGTTTGCTTTCTTCTTTCTGAGAGATTTTATACATAATTTTTCTGCTGGTGATATTTGACAGAGTCAATAGAGGAGATGAAAGAGTAGAACTAAAAATAATCAGAATTATTTCTTCTCCTCCCTCCTTTTCACACTTCCCATTTTCTGTCAGTTCTGTTTAATTTCTACTTTTTCTGCTTCTAGTAAATCTGTGTCCTTTTAAATTCAGCCAAAGCTCTGACAATTATACTTTTTTTGTTCTGGTATACCAGTGATAATAAAGATTCTGCTGGATAAAAATTTCTGTTACTTAACAGAAACCTAAGCTATGACTCACATATTAGGTAATCAGTATTTTCCATAAAACCTAGTATTCTCTATAGGTAAGACACAAAGTTTGTAAATTTCAGAGATCAGCAGGCACAAGTCCTAAAAACAACACTTATTGCTAAACTTACAGTGGTTTGTGATTTTATTGTTTTTCTTTCAGCAATATGGGCAAGATGAATTGCCTCCAAAAAGGCAATATGAATAACTTTCAGAAAATTTATCATGCTCTTTAAAATAAATTTCTTGTTGATTTAATATAACAACTATTTGAAATTAAATTAAAAGTTCTTCTATTATTGCATGGCATACTAAGAGATAATATATTTGATGGCCACAACGATTAGCTCTTCTAATCCTCCAGAAGCTTCAATGAAGAGCTTTGCAGTAGCCTGGCTTGGTAAAGAGACTTGTATTGGCCTCCTTCACTAACAAACTCTTGAAATGCTACATTAAACTCCATGTGTGTGAATAGACCTGATAGGAATCCTTGGTGTTACTGAGAACGAATAAGTTGGTGCCATGCTTGGACCCAGGGCAGGAAAGTCCATGTGGATGCTTTGAGATTCCTCCTGAAGCCAGCGAGTCATTCCAGCGGTTGCTTTACAGACCCTCAAAGAGAGGCTGGCTCCCAACTGCACACCACAGCCTACTCTAGTAACCTACTTCAGAAGTCTCCCATGTATTTCTACAACAGGACACCAACACCTGATTTTCTGATATTAAGAAGAGGCTCTTTCGTGTCACAAATGACAAAACCACCTGTGGGACATCAGCAGTTTATGCATTGAGGTGATTCATAAAACTGAAATAGAATTAAAGCAGATGGAGGGAAGTTGACTCCTGCTTAAATTCCTATGCATATGAGTTGTCTAACCTTGAGATCTTTTTGTTATTGTCAGCTCTTTGACAATATTAAGATTGAAAAAAAGAAGAAAGGCAGAAAAGAAGAAAAAAGAAACAACACCTCAGTTTTGGCAGTTCTAAAGCTATGGCTGCTAGGAAAAAGGGATGATTATGGTAAATGTTCAGATTTTCAGGTCATTCATGAATGCAGTAAGTAGAATATTTTTACCCATGAGCATTTAGAAGCTGTTATAAATAATCCATCCATTATTGACTTGTCCAGAAAATGGATTGTCTGTCTGTACATGTGAGTAAAGAAACAAGAGCTTGGCTAAGTGTATGCTATACAAACAGGGAGAGCAGATTTTGTCAGGCTTTTTCCTGAGTGTAGGTAAGAAACTATTTAAATGATAATCTGACTGTAGGCATGTTTCCATCACACACAAGCAGGTTGGCTTGTAAGGTTGCCTAGTTCAATCAGATGTTAACTAGGAAAATTCACAGAGTAGTTACAAACAAAAATGCAACCAAAGAGTATAAATAAAGCATAGAGTACCTGGGTAAAATGAAGTGAATAGAAATTCTCAAACTACTTTAGAACATCTTTTGTTTCAGCTATTTCAGTATACAATCTAAACCCAAGAATACAAAAATCTCTTTTGCAGGAGAACCAGGTCCAAACATTTCAGACCAACAGCATAAGTTGTGGCCATTCTGTATACCAAAACAAGCATTTTTTTTTAATCAGAACAATCCCTTTTAGTAAGTCCAGAATTTTTTTTATTTATCTTTCAAGACATATGCATTTTTAGATTTCAATACAATGAAACATTTATGGCTTAATTCAATTTGCAATTCAATTACATATTAAAAGCAGAAAAATTAAAAATTAAATCAGTGGCAAGGTCATGTTGCTGCAGCTGTTCAAACAGATGTACCATCACCTCCAGAACATGTGAAGTTATGTTTCATTCCAAAGCTTACTAAATTAAGCAATTTTTTTAGAGAGAATGGCAGGTAAGCAGTCTTTTGAATCTTTTCTCCCTGGTCCTGAAAATTCTTCCTTTTTTGGATGCATTTTGGACAGGCTTATTAACAAGGTTTATTTTAGTCTTTTGACTGAAAAATGAAACCGAAGGAGACCGGACAGACAGATCAGCACCATAAAATGATTTTTATCTTTTTCTGGTTTTGTTTTCGTAGTTGCCTTAGCTTTTGATAGTTTGTTTTGTGGGGTCTATTTGTGCTTTCCTTCATCAGGAAAAACAATGAAATACACTTCTGAGGTTAGAAAAGCTTTTATAAAGAGACAATCTTTAACCTGCCACCACAAATAATACTAGTTAAGCTACAGTGATATTTATATAATTCCTGTCTAACTGAAAAATCCATAGCTTTGTAGATAACTTAGTACACAGTGATGCTGCCCCTGATGTCTTTGAAGCATGCTCATTTCCTTAGAGGGAATATTAACAACTGGAAATCAAAGGGTTTTTCCACCATCCACATTTTCTCTTTTAAAACAGGTTTTAAAGTAAATAATTTTTGTTTGTTTGTTTGTTTTTAATTCAGACTCGTGGTAAAGGAGCTGTGGTTCTGTTACAGGAAATGTCATGGGTGATGCTGATGGCAGCACGTGGGTGTGTAGAAGGACAGTGAGAATTGGTGCATGTGTCTGCAAAACCAGGCGTGTGCTTTGTGGGGTTTTGGTCCTTAATGTTAAGTAAGTAATTTGAAATTATTACAAACATATTCAAATGTACTTTTGACTCTGCTTTCTTAATATCTTTCCACCTAAGGAACTACCTCAAGAAGATCATGTTAAACCTAGTGATACTGAACAAGTCCTAGGGGAAGTGATGAAGCTAACAGGTGTAAATGATGTATATGTATGCTCTTTGAGGAAGAATGCCTTTTACTCTGCTGGCTGAAGGACATTTTTACTTCAGATTTAAGGATGCATGATCCAGCTGTGCAAAACTCCTCTATCACAGAGCTCTAACTTTCAAGATCTTTCTCATAAACTAGTTATTATAAGAATAGCAAAATCAAAAACCGCTTTAGAAGCTTTTAAATTTCTCCTCATCAACTTTATGAGTGTTACTTTGAACAGAACAAGCCTAGGCAGTGCAGGCACATAGTTATTAATGCCTTCTGGCAGTAAGAGCAGTGGCACTTGGTGTAATCTAGCAGTGGAAATTTTCATAGAACAGCTAATAAGTACGGACTTGGAAATTCGGGGGCAAAAGAATAAAATAACTCAGTGGAGCTTCTCTTTTATGAAATTCACAAATTTTTTTATTCTTACATATATTTTTTTTCTTTTGCCAGGTAGCTTTTTTGCTGGCTTTTCAGAACATGGCTTCTTTTTTTCTTATTCTGTTTCTAGTCATTGTATTGAGTCAATTTCAGATTTCATTCTTTTGTTGTCTTATTATCATATTTATCTATTCAAAACTGAGAGCATGCTACTTTGTACTGATTTAATACAAAGAATCTACTCATAGACTTATTCCATGGAAAGGTCTACAGAACAAAAGGAGTGTCAGGCTCATTATAGGACAATATGCTCTGCAAGGAACTAATTCTTTGTTATGAATACAAGTGAGAGGTGAAGGGATAATGACAAATGTTCTCATTTAACATAAGATAGAAGGTTTCTGCCAAGATGTAGAAAAGAATTAGTGTAGGAAGTTTAAGAGTGATGAAAAGACGCCCATATATTTGGGGGGGAGGCAGTGAGAAATCAACATTTTACTTTGTAGGAAATCAATTCTAAATATGCTTAATATGTCAAATTCAGGTGATAATTGCCTGCATGTGTGTAGTCCTGTAAGAAAGAGGTTCTTTTTTTACTTTTTTTCTACTTTTCATAAAAAAAACACAAACAAAAACAAAAAACAAGGCAAAACAAAAAAACAAAACAAAATCCCAACATGAAAAAGACAGAACTGTTTCTTTTCTCCCTATGAATTTTAAGCTAAGTTTTCATTTTCTAGTCATGATTTGTCTGACTAGATAACTTGAGATTAATGAGGTCACTGTAGCTTAATATTTATTTGCATTTATTAATATCAAACAACACGGTTTAACACGGCAGTGGAGGGGAGGTGTTGCAGGCTTTTTTATGACGAATTAGAGAGACAACTCCAAGCAGTTTTTAGTAGCATGATGAGTCTATTCAAAATTTCCAGAATGCAGTAGCAACTGCTGAGAGCTAGATTCTGATTATGATAACACCTTTGCCCTGTAAGTAGCCCATTATATTTTAACTCTGTGCAGACCATGCTAAGAAGTTGCAAACCAAAATGATCCAGGAATAAAAACTAAAAAGAAGAAAGCCATACCTACAGTACTGGTTTGCCAGTCAGTAAGCATTTGTCATGGTAAGTAATTAGAATAAAAGAGAAATATTTATCTATACAAACTAACATTTGCAAAACAGAGGTCAAACTAGTTTTATTTGCAAATGTTCTTGCTTTTCCAGTGATGAAAATACAGTACTGTATTCCATTTCCTTTTGACACTATAGGATTTCCAGAATAGTGTCCTTTAACTACTCACAATAGTTCCTCACAAAATCAAGGGTAGATCCAGATGTTTGCATAACAGTATCTAAAAGAGGAACTTCCAGAGCTTCTTCAAGAATATTTTCATGAGCAATAATTTCTATAGAAAATGGAGAGAGAATATGTATAGGAACTAGGATGTTAGCATATATTTGTCCTCTCACAGCATCCAAACAAGTGAAAAATGGCTGGAATCCATCATACTTAACATAATGCAAACAGAACCTTCTTAATAAAAACAAACAAGCACTTTTTATAATTACACAGTTACAAAACTTTATCGAATTTAGAAGATCAGAGACTGAAATATTGAATGAGAACTACTTTTATGCACAAGAACTACACTTGAACTTATTTTCAATATTGCTAAAACAGCATATAATTTGAATGCCTCAAATGTGACTGCCAACTTTTGCACAGGGTTTTTTCTTCTCATATCATTTTCACAGCTAAATGAAGCTCATATTCAGAGACTGTGAAGAATGGGTAGCAGAGAAAGTCCACAGCAGTGGACTATAGTATATAAATCAAACATTTCACAAAACTGAGCTTATTTAGTTATGAAACTTTTTCTAGATTTGAATTCTTATGCCTGCAGGAATCAATTCCCTAATGTGATTATAAAATGTGAAAAAGGCTAAAACATGTTGCAGCACACATGCACTTGATGATGTTTGCTCCCAGCACTCCTGCTCCCTGAGCTTCGTGCTCCCTTTCAAAGCACTCTGCAGCTGCTTTCCTGCTGCCAGCCTGCCTGCCTGCCTAGGCTTCCTTTCATGTAAATCAAGCCACAGTGGGAAAGAATCCATTTGCAGAGCTCGTCCATGACGAAGTCAGGGTGTTGCCAGGTCATTCCAGGGAACTTAAAAGTTATTCAGGATCACACATCATAAGCATAGCCAATGTTTAGTACAACACAGGACAAAGATTTCATAACAACTCGCTCAGGACAGGAAGGATGCCATAACAATTTAAGTTAGAGGAGGATGCAAAGATTTTTTCAATTACCCAAGATGGAACTTGTATTTAAAATTGATAGTTTCCTAAATATGACTTCATAAATGAAATAATTTTATCATCTGGCCAAATATCACTGCTTCCTTGCCTAAAAAGAGGTATTAATACTCGATCAGTACAAACAAGCATTACACCCATCTTTCAACTAAAAATAAGAATGTTGGGCAAGAAAGCAAATCCAGCTGGAAGATGTTTCCACAGGAAGTCTGACTGCCTCTATCTTCCAATGAAAATGAAAACCAAGAATCCTATTTATCTGTCACTGCTGTTACAACTTTGTAACATCCTTGTGACTTTCCATGGTAATTTACCGTGAGAACTTCACAAAATTGTATTTCTGTACACAAGATACAGACATACTGTTAGAACACACATAGTAAATCTAATCTACCCTCCAGGAAACAGCAGTTTACCAAGACAACTTTCAGTAGAAACACAAAATTCTTTTTATCTTCAGAAAGTTTTTGTTCCAGGACAGCTTACTTGCAGGTGTACGAAGTCCATGAAAGAAGAGGGAACCTGTGCTTTTATTAATTCATTGAAAAAACTCCTCTTCAAGGCAGACTTGAAATTGTACAAACCTTTCTTTGTTGAAAATACAGACATTAATCCTGATAAGTACACAGATATGACTGATCATGGCTGAATAACTGTGAGAAAATGACAAGTACCATTTGAAAAGGGAGTCTTTCGGTGAAAAAGACTGAAGGTAAAACATCTAACATTGGTACCCTTTTCATATATTTTCAAACAGCATGACACACATTCCTGAAGAAGGAATTTATGAACCTTAAATAAGAGTGATTTCTAACTGAGAGGATTTAATATTGTCCAGAAAGGGACATATTGAGTTAGGTGTGGATAAATCACTGAAACCTCTTCTGAATTTGATGCTTCTGAATTTGGTAAGATGCCTTTAGATATATCAGTGGTAGTATGTCCTCCACTGTGTTTTCAACTTCCTATATCAAGAACCAATAAAAGAATATTAACCAGGTGGCAGAGATATAAAAACCCCACAATTAATCTCAGTCCATATGTTTTTTAGATAGTACAACACTAAATTCACTCTTCAGCTGGCATCACACCTTTTGGCACCTAGATTGATCTTAGAAGGCCGTTAAAAAGGCACAGTAAATGATACAGAGTTTTTTTCAGTTTTTCAAATTTTCATCCATCTTCAAGCTTAATTCTCACCTCCTGTTGTGTAACCCCTGATTTGATTAGTAGTGCCATGGATTAGGTGACTGTCCCCTTTCTGTGTTGTGTGCATCTCCTCTGCACTGGAGTGGAAAGGTAATGAGTTTCTCATGGGAGACTCCAACAAACACCATTACATGGCAGTCCTGAAAATGCATCATTACACAGTGGGATAGAAATTAATTACAAAAAAGAAGCATGATTAAAAAAAAAAAAAAAAAGAAAAGAAAAATAAAAAGAATCAAAGCTACAAAGCCAAGCATTATAGTTAAGGCAAGAATTAAGTTTGTCCATGCCTTGAAAAAAGATGCACAGCACAGCCACATCACCCCTTTATTATTGGTTCAGTAATCCACCAATTAAATAATCCACCAACTAGAGGTGAACCGAGCCAGGGAATCCATGAGGACTCTGATTGACCAGATTGACTTCACAAGCAAAAACACAAATGAGCACTACAGCCAAGCAGACTTCTACCTGGAGCACTGCACATTTGCAGCAGTGCAATGTCTACTGTCAGTGGTAAATGCAAAAAGGATCATTTTAGGCTGCCATAAACATTACACAGCCTGCATTAGGGAGAGCACAGCCAGCAGGTGGCAGGAGGTAATGCTTCCCCTCTACTCAGTACCGGTGAAGAATCTGAATTTCTGGGTCTAAGCCTGGGCTCCCCAGCACAAGGGAGAGACACGGACTGACTGCAGCAAGTGCAGCAAAGGCTGCTAAAATGGTTAAGGGACAGCAGCATCTGATGTACAAGGAGAGGACACAGCTATGGTAGCTCAGACTAAGGAAAGGGAGGCTCCTGGAGATCTTATCCACAGGTATAAATATCTAATGGTAGAGAAAAGAATAGGGAGCTGGACTCTTGGACTCTTCCCCGTGGCATCCTGTGCAAAGACAGGAGGACAGGAGGATGTATATTTCACAAACTGAAATACAGGAAATTCCTTTTAAATATGGGAAAATAACTTTTTTTTTCTGTGAAGGTTTTCAAACACTGCAATGTGATGTTTATAAATGTTTTGGAGTCTTCATCCTTGAAGACACTAGAAATTTGGCTGGACACCATGCTGAACAATGTGTTCTAGTTCACCCTGCTGTGAGCAGCAGGGTTGGATTAGCTCAAGTCCAGAGGTAACTTCCAACCTCATTCTTTCTGCCATTGTCTGCCAGCATCTCCAGCCCCACGGTGCTGGTGCCTGAAGCCATCCAGGCTGAGCCATCAGCTGCTCAGCACCACAGCTCTGGGCTGCAGCTTTCTGTATTTTCAGAAATTTCAGTTGCCATGGGGGAGATGATACATTTGAGAGGTGCTTCTTTGAAGACATCTGATTTGAGAACTTGAATTAAATACAGCAGATGCTAGTAAATGGCAGTTTAGGAGTGCTAATTATGCTCTGAATTATGATGCTCTTATATTTGATTATACATATATCTTAGCACCATTACATATAATACAATCTTTCCATCTTATTGGTCAAAAAAAAGAACTTGATTTTATGGAAGAAAATTAAGGAAATGTTGCCATTTTTAAGTGTGACATAAGTGTTCCTTAAATAAAACGTGATATCTTTTTTGGTATTTGTAGGATCTTATGGATCTTATGGAAGGAATTTATCTAATCCAATTTTGTTTACAGCACTAACTTTCCAATGACTAAAGTAAAATGAATACTGCCTTGTATTAATTAATACTTCAATTGATATAACTTGAAATACTATTCTCTTCTTTCAAATACTCACTGCAAGATCCTATTCCTAAGCATGTTCTTTGTTTTATTTGGTGCAAGTTTGCAAGTCATTGCTAGTACACACATAACAAATGACAGGGATGAACAGTGGCTTTCCAAGAACTTTGGGAGACCTTGGTGTGCTGATGATTCAGCTCCTCACCAAAGGTCCAAATTCACCGTTCTTGTCCAGCATTTGTCACCCTGGTCACACACAGCAGGATTACACTGCAGTGATCATCATATCTAAATCTGCATGGCACATCCTGGAATAGGAATTCTTTGTGCAACAGAAGCTCTTACTCCTTTTGGTTCAGAAACCTGATAATGGAATTCACTTATATCAGTTGCTCAGAAGCTTTTTTTTCCAGAAATGTCTGGTTCCCCGAGGCAAGAAAAGTGAGTCTGAAAAGTGGGAGTTAGGGTATTTTGCAAATGAGGGCAAACATTAGCAGGGCCACACCTTGCCTTGAAACTACTTTTTGTTTTTGAAGGCAAGACACTGCATCAATGCATTATCTATTAATGCAATAGTTTTATGAGGTACACAAAGTCTTATGCTATTTATCACTCAGGTTTCATATTGCTTGTCAATGACTTCAGAAATGGCAACAGACTGGGCTCTGGCAGATTATTTTCAGTTGACTAACTGGTGGCTGAAGGAATTAATCACTTCTTTAGCTGACAGATTTCTCTTATTTTTCATGGCAGGCAGGGAAGCATGGTGTGAAGCAGATATATTTATTAAACCATCTTCCAGTTCTGACAGGGAAGCAACAAAACGTTCACACCTTAAGTTTGATACCTTCTATTGCGTAAAGTTGGTCTGTTCAAAACCACTTGGAGATGTGCTACTTTTGTTTTGGTTGATTTTGACACTTGCTTCCACACAAGCTTATTAAAGTACAACAGTCAGTCAGCCACAAGAAATAATACCCCTCTTCTCTTGCTGTGTAGGTATGGTCCTGCTCCAAACTTATCCTTCAGCTAATAACAGCTGTTTTCCCTGGTGAAAGTTTCTGTTTGTTTCCATGTGACTTGCTAAGGCAACTGTTCCTACTGTGAACTCAGTCACTATTAATTGTCCAAGCCCGAAAAAAATTATTTATCCTCCTGGGCTTCCAAAAAACTATCCATTGGTTCTATCCAGTGAATATACCATAAAAATGCTTTGGTAAAGATTTAAAATTTGTTGACTTATCATTCTGGTGGCATGCACGAATTAAGAGCACAATTTCAGACCTGGGCAACTCTACAAGGAGTGTTTTATGAATTTGTGCTCTAAATTGAGGTTGGCCATCTGATATGCTGATGTTGTGTAAACGATGCTTTTATTCTGAGCTTATCTGGAAAGGCATTTCCCTTCTTTCATTGCTTAGGTATGAGCTTAAATAGCAGCACTCCAAGGCCACAGTAAAAAAATATATATCACATATTGCACGGAATATCACTAGCAACAAGTAAATATAAGCCCTGGTAGAGAAAATGCGAATAAAACAAATATGGCAGCACACGTTTCCGAACAGAAGGGTATGTGGAAGGATACTAGTGTGGAAAAGACGTCAGTAACCACAGCGCCGTGCCCCCAGTGACACAGGTTCCCACTGGCGCGGAAGGCGCAGACAGGAGCTCCCGGCTGCGCAGGCTGACATTTCTCCGAGCCCAAACCCGTGGGGGCCGCAAGGCGAGGGGGCACCGGCGGCGCGGGGGGCACCGGGGAGCCCGAAGCCCGCTCGCAGCCCCCGCCGGTCCCCGCGCAGGGGCCGCTCCGCTCCGCTCCGCTCCGGCGGCGCTCGGCGGGACCGGCACGGCTCTGGGACGGCTCTGCCCGACCGGCCCGGCCCGGCCCGGCCCGACCCGCGGGGACATCGCACCGCCCCCGGCCACCGCCCCCGCCCCGCCGCCGCCCTGATTGGGCCCGCGGGGAGGCCCCTCCCGCCGGGCCCCGCCGCCGCCGCGCCGCGCCCGCTCCCCAAATACACCTTGGCGGCGCCGGGGAGCGGCAGCGGCGCCTGCCCAGAGCCCCTCGGCGGGGCTGCGGCCGCGGGCACCCCGCGCCATGGTGAGTGAGTGACGGAGGCAGGGAGGGAGCGAACGAGGGAGGGAGCGAGCGGCGCCCGGGGCGCGGAGAGGGGCGGCGGGGACCCTGGACAGCGCTGGGACGGGGCGCCCGGCTTGACCGCGGGGCGCGGCCGGGGCCGGGGCTCTCTCCGGCCGGGCGGTGGTCGGTGCTGAGCCCGGCAGCGGGCGGGGGGCGCGGGAAGCCCTCTCCCCTCAGCGCCCCGAGCCCTGTGTGCGCCGTGCACCGAGCCAGACATGGGCGTGAGCGGAACAGGGATCGATTCGGGGCTGGAGGCGCTCGGGGAACCCGCTGAGGGCTCCAGCCACGGGCGGTACTCCGGCGGCCTTTGTGCATTGTGAGGCTTTCTAAGAATACGCGACCTGCCGATGCTCGTCGAGCTAATTAAACCCATTCAGGCTGGTGTTACTGCGTTATGCTTAGGTAAGGTTTCTTACTCGGTTTTCAGAGCAATTTCTATCATTCCACCTCATGAATTAGACACCAACCTGATATTGCATCACATACTTGATGCTCTAACAATAACTTCATCTCTGCATCTGCTATTCCAATTACTTCTTTTTCCTAGGAAGAATAAATGAACCCCCAAACTGTGTTGCATTCATGATGATTAGCAGTTTTTCAGTCAATTTCCTCCCTCTTCTTTCCATTTCTTCAAGACTTTATGCTCATAATCCCTTTTCTGAGTGAATAGGTTCGTTTCTGTGGCTAAAGCCCAGTGGGCATTACTAGCCTACGTTTAGTATTCCCTTTATAAAATCATCACTATCTCTAATCATGAGACACTTGAAAACTTTTTCTCTCATATACAAAGGAGTGCTTTTGTACATCTTTTATACATCTTTTAAACATCTTACGTCATGTCTCAAGCTTGATCTAATGCTGCTTCTAAAATGGCTCTATTTTCAGAGCTGGTCACTTATTCTGGGGATGTAGTAAGATGGCTCTCTAAGTTTGAAGGATGATTTAACAGGGAACAACTCATAAGCAAGGTTGCAGTGTGTCTGTAATGCTGTATTTGGGCTTTTCACATCCATTGGACTACAGCTTACACTGTGCTGCATGTGGTTGCTCTGAAGAGAGATGGTCAGACATTTGCTATTTGGAATACTAGTAGGAAAACCAACATTTTTATTCACTTGGATTTTCCATTATTAAGTCTGAGAATACAGAGCTACAGAATAATGTAACAGAGGAATTTTTTTCATAACAAGTGTAAGAGTTTAATTATATTTGTATGAATAGAACAAAGTGTTTTACTTATTTGGAAGTGGTCTAATCTTAGAATTTTTCCTAAGACAAAACTCCCAATGGAGCCACTCCCTTTTCTTGTAGTTAGAATTAAGATGATTTGTTTCCAAACTTCAAAAAGGAGTCGTAAGGAAACATACACTTTAAATCATATAAATGGGTCTACTACTTTTCTAGGGTCAGGAACAAAAGGTGGTGACAGGCTGTACCGGGAAGAGATTCCTGTAACAGACCATTTTACATAATTAATCAGAGAAGATAAGCAATTCAGGCATCCCGGGAATGTGTGCAAATGTGTTACAAATGTTCTCTTTGTAGGCAAGAGAATTGTAGAGAAGTTTCTTGCTTGGATTGTGTTGCTCTGGGGTGCTACATCCGGCCATACGTTCTGATGACTGTTCTCTTTGCTTTGCCAGCAGCAAGAGCCTTAAATGAACCAGGTGATTGTAAGGAAGCAGGAGGAGTACTGTAGCAGTGATATAAAAACGTTGTGCTCTCATTTGCAAAAAAAAAAAAAAAAGCTTTTACTGGAATCATGCTGATCCAAAGCAGGCAGGAAAAGTATGGAAGGAGGGAGAAGGAAAGCACATTTTCAGATTTCCTGGTTGTACTTCCTTTTTCTGTGGAAATATGTAGCATGCAGCTATTATGAGTCATGACAATGCAAGATCATGAGGCAAATATTGGAGGAGAAGGTAAGGAATTTAGTTCTACAGTGTTTTTTTTCCTTTTTGGCATCAATAAAATGTCTCACCAAGGTCTCGCTGCACTCTCTTCCACTGGTTCACTTGCTGAGTACTCAAATTAATCAAAGTTTTAATAAAACACTAAAAATGTGAAGTCAGGGTCCATAAAAGTAAGTACTCGAGTATATTTGTCTTACTGGGATTAATTCTTTCTTTAAAAAAATCTGTTCTTAGCCTTCTATGACAGTCTGTTTCAAAACAGATCCCATAGTGAAATCAAAACATAAGTAAGAGTTGATAATAAAATTTAATATGCCAAATATCAGTAGCAGTCGAAACCTGGTTATGTCATGCTATAAAAGATAAAATATCAGTGCTATTATGAGTATGAATGCCATCTGTTTAAAATTCTAAAAAAAAATTACCAAGACTCAAAATAAGTAATCCAAGAGGCCAAGATAGAATTTGTAGCAAACACAGCTATTTTCCTCTTAACTGAAATGAGTTTTTAACAAAAAATCCTGTAAATCGTATTGTACTTTAAAAAATCCCCAAGAACTAAAAATCAAGCGCCTCAGTAATCTAAGCAAGCATATGTCATGTTGTAGATTATCCACAAGGAAATATGTGGATATGGCTGTATTTTGTATCTACTTTGTAGACTCGCTGTCTACAAAGAACTGTAGACAGGTTTTTATAAAGAAAAAATATATTTTTTTCTTTATAAAAGCTTGATCATTTAAGAAAAGTTCTGTATAGGGAAAAAGAAATCTTATTTTAAAAAATTCTTGGAAACTACAGGACGTGATTTAAAGTATTTTATTGTAATGTTATTTAGAAATCATTGCATTGCAGATGGCACATTTTATTAACAAATGAAATTTGGGCCATTGGAGACCTGCCATTAGAGTTTGTTTGCTGGGAGTCCTGGCACTTTTTGTACTATTTACTTTTGAAAGACCTTTATTGTCTACGTGTCTTAAAATTTACTGCATTTATGGAGATGTTTGCCATTGCAATTAAGATTTTTAGCATTTGAAATTAAATTAGGCCAAATCTCATATTTGACATTACTTTGAATATTCTTTCTAGCATGTCTTCACCATTTGAGATATGTCTGTATGATGTCTGTATATTGTATGGCTGTATGTAGTATGGCTGTATGTATGATGTATATTCAGTGTGTCTTCCATGAATAGATATATGACAAGTAGAGATTCAAGTTTATCATTGAACATATTATATTTTTAAGTCAGTTCAAGGCACTGGTTTTTGTTCAACAAAGCAACACTGTTCATGGCAGAATGTTAGTATCTATTTAATTTTAAAATTACAATAGGATTTAAGCATGTGCTTAAATTGACTAGGGCTTCTAGCTATGGTGTAAACAACAAACTAATTTTTACAAATAAAGGCAGCAAAATTTGCCAGAAAAAGCAGATTTTGTATAACGTTTTTGTTTATAGATTCACATGCTTTGAGACAGCTGAAAAAACTATGTTAATATCTATAGTTAAGCCTTTTATTTGTGCCATAGGTACTGACTGCAGCTCATTTTGTGATATGCTGTTCTTCAATTTTTTGGTTGTCCTAATCGGGTGATGGCAGTTGTAGGTCAGTGCCAGGAAGTGGCACACCACACAGGATATTTATTTTTGTAGATGTGGTGTTGAGAGCAAGCTGATATCAACTCCCTTTTTGTAGGAGTGCACGTTTCACTGTTCTGCTGCTTCATGACCTAAGCCAGAGCAAATATGCTCCCTACAGATTAATTTTACTTCACCACAGAGAGGCCTCACCACGTCCTGTTCATTGATTCTGACCCCAGGCACCTCTCTGAGCTTCAGGGCCTGCACAGGCCTTCAGTCTCTAGGAGAATTTCACCCTATCAGAGCATAGTATTTTGTGATACTCCCTTCCAGTTGTTTTTTTTTCATTAATGTTTCCTGTTATATGATAGTTTTGTTAAGTGGAATAGATGCCCTTGCTAAGAATATTACTGCTTTCAGTTTTAATTGAGATTAATTGTATTTTAACTGACATTCTCATTTGATTCAAATACCCCCTTCCATGGTTCAGGCCTTTACTGCTACTTTTAAGCACTCTCCCAGTGGCAGTATTGTGGTACACATTATTCTTGATTTTACTGCTCTGACTCTTTAAATTAGTTCCTTTGTATTACTTAAAGTCAATTTGTGAATTGATTTTCTTCTTGCATATTCACTATTCACACTCGAAGTAGCTGTTCCAAGAGAATGGTGCCCTGCTAGCAGAGGCATTCAAATGAAGCCTCTTGTGCAAGTCGAGCCCAGGAGGGTAATTCCTTCCAGGGAGGGCACTAAGCCCAGATGATAACCAAGCTGTGGCCTTGTGTTATTTGTTAGAGGGTATTTCCTTCATGAGAGCCCCTGTCTCTATTTTCTATGCATGTGTATCTGCCTGTGAACAGAATGCTGTGCTGTCCCTGCTTGAGTGACAGGGCCACTTTTTCTGTGCCCTAAGGCAAGGGGAGAAATGCCTGGAGACTTGCACTCCTGCGGGGGGCTGTGGGGCATGGAGCTGTCTGGAACCCTCCCTTGGGATGGTTTGGGGCTGTGGGTCACACTCTCTGGAACCCTCCCTTGGGATGGTTTGGCTGTGCCTTGCACTTCACGCTTGGCTATGCCCATTGATTGTTTCAGCTAAGTCCATATAGAAAATAGGTCAGCCATGCAGTGGCTCAGGAAGAGAGCTTCAATTCTGTAGTTGTAATCTGGAAAAAGGATGTGTGTATCAGCTTGGAAGAGACTGGAACCACTTCCAAAGATGTTATCAAGCATTGTGGAATCTAGCCCTTGGACAGCTATTTGTGTTAGAGAGCTACAGGGAATATCCCATGCAAGTCATCCAATTGCCTCCCTGTGAATAAAGTTAAAATATTTTGTTAGAAGGTTGCATGCTAAAATTCTTTGATTATTTTCCCCTCCACAAATGGAAATTGAAAGAAATATACATTTATGAAGTGAATCTGTTCCTCAGCCCAGTTCTGAGTTATTCAGAACAAAAATACATCATACTTTTGGGGAAAATGTATTTTGTGGGAATCCTCCTGGTGTAATTCTTGAATGTCACTGATTCCAGAGAGTGCAGTAAAACTTGTGGTTTCTGTGATGCCATGTACATTAGTTGCTGCTAAACTCTCCATTTTTAATAAATAATAGTGCAAAACCAAGTTTCTCAATAGTATATTAGACAGAAGTGTGTTGTGCAGCAATGACTGCCTTTCTAATGCTGACCAAAGTAAATGTGCATTTAATTTCATTTTAACCTTGCATTTCACTTGGCACTTGATACAGATGCAGACTGGCAAAAATTGTTCAGGGAAAGCTGATTGCCCTCCTCGGCAAATGCAGAAACTCTTCACACACAAAAGAGCATTAGTAAAAGCCTGAATACAGAGGAACACCTCAGCAATATTTCTAGCTTGTTATTGGGAAAAATTGGGATTTTATGTTCGCTCATAATGATTTCTATGATTTGAAAACACAAGACAATATGCTCAGGTGCTGCCTTCTGGTTAATAGGGAGGGGCATCTGCTTACACGAATAGCTGTGTTTCTCCCTAGCCCTGACTGCTGGCATCCAGGACCCTAAAATACTCGTTGCAGTTCCTGTTTTAAATAGAACTACTAAAAATGGCAAAATTTCCATGTCTTCAGAGAAAGCACGTATCAATCTAACTTTAAATCTCCTTTTTTTGTTGTTTTTGCTGAAATTGTCTTCATAGCTGTCCTTGTGTCTTTGCACTGGCAAGCTGAAAGTGCAAAACTATTTGCCTTCATGATGAGAAAAATCTTTGGCAGACAGATAAATTTCTGAAATTTTAGTGAAAATGGAGCCATTAGTCCATAGATCTCACAAGGCATATTTAGAAGTAGGATTTTAGAAATTCCCTGTTAGAATGTTATGAAGGGGGAGAGTCTGGTGGCTTAAGTAACTTAGCAAGGCTTTTGGTCAATGGGGAACTGATTTTTTTTCTCAAAAATTGTGACAGAAATAATTACAATTAATTATAGCTTGAATGAAATGCTTATTTTGATACAGTTAAAGTTCCCAAAAAAGTTGCGTGATATTAAAAAACAGCCAAGGGGAAATACATTTCCTTTAAGGAATTTTTTATGAAGCCTCCAGAAGTAACAGAATGACATTAAACCTGCTGTGTGTTAGCCATGTAGTTTTAGTATGAGGATATCTTCCTTGTTCTGCACGTATATTTAGCCCCTGCATCCTTTCATGAATCCTATCTTCAAAATCTATTAGAATTTTACTGTGTAAAGTGTTTTCATCCCACTGTTGCTTTTAAAATCTGGCTGCCAATTTTTATAAGGTCAAACATAACTTTTCTAAATCACTCAGATCTAGTAAACTGCCCAGCAAACTTGTGCAATCTCTTAACTTGTGCTAAGACATCTGGATACACTTCTTAGCTTGGCTGCTGTCTTCCTTTTGTGATCTCCAGCATGCTTTATTTCCCCATTTGTAAAGGAGGCATTGTTATGCTCCTTTCATATCCCATTTTTCTGTTTTAGCCATTCAGAGGGCAAACCCTTCAGGTCAGACATAATCTTTTGCTGTATATTTCTGTATGGCCCTGCTCTTAATTGGAGCCTTCTGGGTTAAAATAAGCAAGCAATAGGCCTACCAACAGCAACAGAGAGAAGGAGCAGTATGCAGGGTATCAGTGGCACTACGTCTCTGCTAAGCAACCTGCCCAAAGATGACCTCACAGAAGGTTAAATACCAGTATTTAAGCGTAAACAAAAGTTCTGTAAGAATTTCCGCAAGTTGTGATCTTGCTGACTAAATGGTGAGACCTTCATGAATGTTGGAAGGTAATGAAATATTTCCTTTTGCAGACAAAACATTTGGTTGTGTGGTGGCAGTGAAATAACAGAGAGGAGACCAGTCTTCATCTCAAGCTAGGCACAGTTTGCAAAACCTTTTGATGTTCTCATGAGACAGAGACCACATTTGTAGTGTGACACTGAAAATCTGTTGCTGATCAGAAAATTAGTATCAGCTTCGATCAGGTTTGGACTTAGCCCTGTATGTCACATGCTCCTGATCGGTGGGAGAGGCAGCATGATTGTCAGCTATATGTGGAAAAAGTCACTGACCATAACAACAGTAAATTTTAGAACCAACAGAGGCATGGCTAGTCACAGTTTGAAGTGTGCAGCTATATCATGCATGGGATAGAGGTGGGTGGGCATCATGTCACTGACTATTCTCGTAGCAGATTAGAGACAGGCACTCAGAAATGCCAGTAAAAACTGGCTTTGATGGTTGCTTAATATATGAAATGTGGTTTCATGATATCTTCCTTTGAGTTTCTCTTTGAAAATTATTTGCAGTTCTAAGCAATCATAAGTTCTAAGCAAAAATGGGTTCAAACGATAGAGGGGAATTAAAAGGAAAAAGTATCTTTTCAAATAGGCTTTGAAACAGTGAAAAACAAGGACTATTGATAGGATACAGGGTTATGCTTTACCTGTAGCAAAAACGAAAACGAAATATCTATCCCTGCCTGTGTTGTGGGCAGAATTTCATTAGTTTGAAATTGGTAGATGGAAAAATAAGATGATAAATAAGAGAGTGGGAGTGGCAGAAAAGCATCTAAAAAAAATAGTTAGATTTTATTGCCACTGTTGTAAGCTATTATATTGTAAATGGCTGATCAGTTTAATGCTGGAATAAATATGCCAAAAAGGGCAGTTATATGGGTTTATATGACAAATACTCAGTGTTTTCTTTCCCAGCTGTTACACTACAGTAATGGAAAATGCTCATGATCTTTAGTAAAATATTAATAAATGCATTCCGATCTTTAAACTTAGGTTTGGCACTCTGTCTTTTAGCAAAGAAGCTGCATTACTTAGGAATGCAATCCTAATGTCAGTTTAACATAGTATGGGCATTGTGGGATTTAGATGCCTGTTATAAACAGAGTTGAAAACCCAGAACAAAGGTTTACAATGTGAATATACTGTAATGATACTTGTGATAGTGTGAGAATTTAATTTCTCCACAAGATACTTGTAAAGTTAGTGCTTGTGTCTTGTTAAAGCTTGTCAGGTACAAGTATTTAAAATAAATGTTTTGTATTTTCCACATCAACTAAAGTGTAAGCAGAAATGTCAAATATTTCTGACCCCATATAAAGGAAGACTATACACAGTGCAGCAGCCTTTCTTTCCTCCTTGTGTTATTTTTACCTGTTGAGAGTGCGCTCTGCAAGATTTGTGCTGCTTCAAAATGCTCTAGAATGCCAAAATGCTTAAAAAATGTTGTCTTCATCTTGGCAGGAAATTCCTTGTGAAGGAGATACTACTTTTCTTTATCCTCAAACTTAAGTCTGTGGTTTACATCCTCCAGGAACTTGTGCATCACATTCCCTCCCTCTGCCCCAGCTATTCTCATGTCTTCTCAGCCTTTACTCCCTTGGAAAAGGGGAAACTTGCTATGTAGCATTCTCTTTCTGAGCACATAAACAAGTACAGAGGTGGAACACATTATTTGTTACATGATTTCTTTTTTCAAGGGTCCAGTGAACAATAATTTTAACTGTCCAGGCAAAGGAGCATATGTCTTCAAGATAATATTCAAATAACATTCAAAACCTATTTGAAGTACTACTCTTGAATACATATCCACTTGATATGGCTGGAATTTGATTTTGGTTCATTTTTAGCTTTTCTGCCTCAGTTCACTAGCCAGTTGCTCTACTCTTTCACCTCAGAAACAGCTGAACTGTGTTCTTTTCTGCTTGGAGCTGTTATTCACAGAACTAGTATGCAACACAGCAAGTTGGAGACGTCCTGTTAGATAGCTCCATTTTTGAAATGAATGTAATTTCTTAATATAACAGAAGAAAACAGGTGCTCAGTGGTGGATTTCCATTTTACAGATTTAAAAAAACAGCACATATGGAATTCATATATTATTTGTTAACATTTTGGTGGGAAATTGTACTTGAAGGACCTTTGTTGTGGTACGGTCCCTGCACTTCAAGTAAGCCTTAAGTCTCTGGGCAGCTGAAGTATTGAGACAAAGATGTTTATCAATAACATTTGGTTTTAGTTTGGGTTCTCAACAAAGTAAATCTGAGATGACTCTGTTGCTACTTTTCTTTGGCTCCTGTTTGGGAGCTCCTCTAGACCAAGATGTGTTCTGTGCTCATTTTGCCTGAGGACTGAAGCCCAAAGTCTCCCAGCACTGAATCATAAATTGCCACACCTTGAGCTAAGAACTGGATGCTCGTACAGTTCCTTACCTTCTGTGGTGGCAGTGGGAGGAAGGTCTGCTTGTGTTATTGGGTGATTGCTGACACCAGTGCACTTCCATGCTGCCTCGCTGCAATGCAGGTCAGGGCCTTGAAGGAAGCCAGGTAAGTAATGCTTCCATCCTGGGATCTCAGGTACAAGTGCAGCACCAACTGGTATTTCAGAAGGCCTGATGGAGAGAGAAAAGAAGTTTCTTATAGACATATTGTAGAACAAAATGTCTATATTGTACAATATGGACATATTGTAGAACAAAAGTGAAATATCCTTAAAAAAAGAAAATGTAAAATTATGAAATTAAACCTTAGGTCGGTAACAATGGACATCTAACCTTTATGTTCTAAATCGATGCCATTTAAAACAAAATACTAGAAAATAACACAGGAAGTTTTACTTCTTTATTAACACAGGACACCCTCATTAAACAATGCTGCAAAACAAGGTATGTCATTCCCAGCCCTCCAATAGGTGCTAGTGCAGCAAACCAGTGAAACTAGAAATTGAATCTTGATGGCCAAATCAAGGTAATAAACACGTATCTTTCCTTAATTGTGCATCAGAGAGTAATACATAGCCAGGAGAGTTGGTTGAAACACAGAAACAACAAACAAAAAATTTCTCCTAAAATCTAAAATACTGCTGGAAAGCTCCATGAAATTGGCATGTCAACATGTTCTAAAGGCTATACTGACAGATTACAGAAAAATTATTTGCATAAGAACCTACCAAACTTCAATGGACTTGTAGTGGAGAGAAAGCACTTTATCAGTAAGAGAGCTGTCCATTCCATTACAAATAGTTTTGCTCTATTGGCTGTGTTTTTCTTATTTCTTATGGATTTTTTGATCCTCATGTTTTTCTATAGGTTTTCCTCTGTTCTTTCCTCCATGATCCTTTATTCTGTCTGCATCTCCCTTTGTCTTTCACATAATAAAGAACAGCAAAATAAATTAGAAAAAATAGGAAAACTGCAGTCTGAGGAGTGGAGACAAGCTTTGATCTTCTAGACTTTGGTAAGAATACTGTGATGTTAACATCATTGAAGCCAGTGCAGTTATACAGGTTGTGAAGTGAAGAAATGTGGGTGATTCTAGGTACCCTGCCTGGAATAAGTCCAGGAAGATTACCCTGTGGTTCATGCAATGCACAATATCTGTATTTACCCAATGAGAGAAAAACCTGAGGACCTTGCACAAAAAGTCACAAAAAAAGCAGCAGAAGAATTACGGTTAAAATACATTTAATTTGCCTCAGTAATTAAGCCCTGCATTTGTACATGGAATTGGAGGCTGGCAATTGATACATCTGATCAAAGTTTCTGAATTGTTCTTTATCAACCTTTTCTTGGATTTCCATTCTTCAGTATCTCTTAATCTGTTTAATCTCTGTTTGTCTGAAACACCTGCCACAGAAACTGGTGAATTTCAGTGGAATTTGCAAGCATTGCAAGCTAAGCACCTATTTCATCTATTTCTGGAAGTGCCAGTCTGTAACCAGCTCTTGGGCACAAAAATATCCAAAACTGAAACAGAGTTTCAAAAAACTGGATGGTATTATTTTTGTTCTGTTTGAATATTCAACTTTGGTATTGTTACAAAAGGCTGCAATTCAACAGCTAATGTACTTGAATCTGTATAATGCATAGCTTGAAACATGCTAAATCTTTCTAAATGTATCTGTTCTAACTGGAGGAGCAGCACTGACCAAGGTTTCTACTATTTTAAATGTTTTACCTATAAGGATGTGTCTTTTTTTTTGTTGTTTATCACTAGTGAGGATTTGGAAATGTAGCATTATGAATGTTTTCTTCTCCTTGGTGTCATGATCAATTCCTCAATGATCCTCTGATTTTCACTGTGTCCATTATTAAAACAAGAAGCTACATTTTAATGACTTGAGAAGTTTCTTTATAAAGGAGCTCACATTTCTATATCTCACTAGCCTTGCTATGATTTAGATATATCAAAGCTGAATCTCCCATAAATGTTTTCAGCTTACTTTTTCTTAGGGCCACATTTTCCCCTCAAACTGCCACCAGGGCCAAGGGGAAGATATTACAGAATACATGGTGAGCATGGCAGTTCTCACTGACTTAATCTTGCATTCCTTCTCCCTGCTGCTCTCATTTATATGTGCTGACTTTTCCTGTGAAAAAGTAATCTGAAAAACACTCTGTGCAATTTGATTTCATTCACATGCTTAAAAGAAGTGTTGAATAAATGGAACGGAAGGATTTGAAAGAGCAATAGCTGTGGTAACTTCAGCAATTGCACTGGAGACAATAACAAGCATCTCAGATTGAACATTCAACAGGAAGCCAAAATCTGCTTCTGGATTTATTTAATCTTTAGTTTTGTTACACACATGGTGTACACTAACAACAGGCTAATGTAAGTCATTAAGTGCTTATTTGTTGTGATTAACAAGATTAATTTCTCTTAATACCACACGTGCAAGCTCAATATTTTACAGAAGCTCCGATCTTTACTTAGCTTCATCATTTTAGTGAAAAAGGAAGCCTGTGTTTTTAAGGACAATATAAATTCTTATATTTACCTAGCTTTCTCTGCTTTAAATGCATATCTGCTGTATTTTGCAGAGGAGTATTAGAAAGCACCTAAACGAGATACTCAGAGTGGTTTTGTAATGAGCATTCAGTCTCTCTGGATGTGCTGATAATCTTTTCAAAGGTAAGATGCTTTTGTGTATTCAAATCTTTTTTAGAAGAGCAGATTTTGAAAGAGGTGGGCTATGAATAACTGTATGAGCCTGTACCATTGTGTGCAAAATGACAGGCCAATAAGTGACATAAAAAAGGAAGGTGCTAATTTACAGTGCACATGGGCTAAATCAGCAATTCCAATTATTTTTAAACATGTTTTGTAGCAGAAACCATCTGTAGGCATTTAATCAAAAAGGAAGGTGCCTCTTGGTCCTGCTCTGCAAATACCATGGAAGAGAACAATTGGGAAAGTAGCTGATTTCTCTGCTCCTTCAGAGCTGCTTTTTTTTTGCAGGGACCTACCTAAAACAGAATCAGTATCTGTATGATGGCCATGAAAACACCCCTTCAGCCATCTATTTGGGTTGAGTACACATCTTAAATCAATATTTTTTTTTAGAAAAAGTACAAGGACATAACCGCAATGCTGCAGGACAAACCATTTTTGCTAATTACAAGTTCCTGTTATTACCTTCCCATGCACAGTTTTTTAACCTTTCTGTAATCTCAGATGACCTCAGTTCTGTGATTATTGCATCTGCACACTTAGCTGCAAAAACCCAACATTAAAAAGCCAAGGTCATATTTTGGTTCAAAAATAAGAAAACATGCAAATCAGTATTTCAATGACAGCAGTGACAGACCTTTTAGGTTTAATCCTATTCCTGCTGTATCCAGAAACCTGCTGTTGACTTAAGAGGAGTTGGCATGAGTGCTTAGCCCTGAATAAATATGAAAGATAGTTGTCAGTGATTTTCAGCATGAAAATGATTTTGAAGACATTGTAAACAGAAGTGACAGGTGGCAAATACCCAGTCAGAAAACTCTGCAACTGAACTCTGCTAATGAAACACTTTTCTTTCTACAGACCTAGTTTTCAGACACTTCTCTAAGATCTGTGGAGTCCATGGAAACTTTTAGAACATTTTACTTATAATACTTTTAGTACTTTTATTTATAAAACTTGCTGTTCATTATAATTTAAAGCTGGGAACACAAAGGGAATATTTAACTATATGCACTGTCTTTAGACACTACAATCAATGTTTTATATTGCTCTACCATGCTCCAGTGCATTTGGGGAAATAATATTTATGCAAGGCTGTATGTCAGTTGCATAAACATCAACTTCAGCAAGAATACGTGAAGGTACAAATCTCAGCAAGATAAGTGTCTTTCAAGAAGTAGAGGAAATTTTTTATCATCTCTGAAAGATGCTTCACAGTTAATCCAGAGCATGGTACTCAAATGAGAAGTTACTTCATGCTTTAGAAATTTGGAGTTGTTAAACAGTTTGTTGTTTCATTTATTGAAAAAGAGATGCAGCAATGCTGGCTAAGTCATGAATGCTAGCTGAAGATTCACTAATGGTATGGGATAAAAGATTACTAGATTTCACTTTAATACCAAAATAATTACTATTATTTTTTAGTTTATTTGCTCCTTAAAAGCATTTTTGGTCTATGAAATAAACAAAAATCAGATTTTGCAGACATGTCAAGTTAAATAGTAAAGTGCTATGCATTGCTAAATTTGAGAGATTGAGCTGTAAGTAGGCATTTGGAAGGAATCAGTAAGCACAACAATTAACAATGAGTTCATGTTCTAGACCATCAGTGCTTCTCCTTTTGTGGATTCTAATTAAATTCCATTGGCTGTGGGCAACACTTTGATCTTTACGTTTAACTCCTGCAGACTGTCGTGACCACTGTATGTCCTCAGGATGAGTTTTAATTCTTAAAAAGAAGACATAAATTTATTTTTTCATAGCTTTTCTCTTACAAGTTTTATGGAAGTATTGTACTTTCAGGGACTGCAAATGTAAATTATGCTATATTTAAAAATATATTCCTTTAAAGTATGAGAATAATTTCCAGATGCTTTGCATTGCTTGCCCTCACTGCAGCAGCTCCTCTCCTTCCAATTCTTCCTCATCTGGGCACCTGGATCACTCGAGGTCTCGTCAGTTATGTCAGTTCAGTATCGGATTTCTCAAAAAAGCAAAACCAAAATGCAAGCCCAAACCCTGAGTAATGCATCACGGTTACATACAGCATGTCTCTAGTTTTTGTTGCGGTATCTTTATCTCTGCCTCAGTGAAAGTGGCCGTGGGCAGAGCAGCTCCAGGGCTCCTGCAGTGCAAGGGACTGTGGCTCTCGGGGTATCTCCGTCAGGGATTGCTCAGCTGGGGTTCCAGCCCTGCTGCGGGCCAGGGGTGCGGATGTGTCACAGTCCAGGGCTGCCTTCTCATCCTGAGCAGAGAATCAGGTGCTGTGAGCCTGCCTGCTGGGCTTGCTGGGGACTGTTTTCACAGAGGTTTTGACTCACAGGAAAATAATATTTTTCCCACGCTGCCTTCTCAGCATGCCTCCCTGTTATTTGGTCCTAGCATAGGAAAATATTTACCCTATGAAAGTACTTAATGTGATGCTTAAAATGGCAAATATGTATTTTATCAGCAGCATTTGGGAATCAGTTCTTCCTTTAGCTACATGCCAAAACATGGGTGTAGTAATTAAGGTTCCCCCTGTGCTTTTAATTGAAACCAGAGATGTGGCTGCAATATAACTTTCACATCTGGAGTCTGGGGTTCTCCCAGGGGTATATTTGGATCCAGGGACTTGCTTCAGACCATTACAGGGAAATGAGTCAGTCACAAAACCAGTATAAGAAATTTCAGTAACTTTAAAATGAGGATTCTGCCCTATATTCAAGAACATTAGTTTCAATATTAAGGTATAGTGTTTGGTGTTATTACACAAATGCTAATATTGTAAAGCAGCAGAAATGTCTGTCTCGTGACCTTAAAATAAGATATTAGCAGTTTTGAAGTTGACATGTATTCTGTGAAACTTGTTTTCAACATAGATGACAAGATAGAAAAGTAGATAATTTTGTTTTTTCTCAGAAAACGAAAGTAATTATTTTCTTCATCTCCTGGCTTGGTAGCTGTCTAATGTTGCAAATCGCAATCTATTCAACTTGGAGCACAGAGGAAACATTTGATTGTGTTTCTCTGCCTCTTAAAACAATTTATACAGGAAAAAAAAAAAGGTAGAAAGGTGAGGAAATTCCACATTATGTGGGGAGAAAGATTTCTTGTAAGCAAGGTCTAGATTTTTAACTTGCCCTAAGCAGTCTTATAGTAATATAGGACAGTCACTGGGATGAGTTACAACACTGAACTTGGATTTACTAAAATGTTTGGACTGTTAAAAAATGATTGATGGGCGTGATTTGTATTATTTTTAATAGCTGCTTTACTATATTTTACTTTGTTTGGTAATCACTGTAATTTCATTAATTCAGTAAATTTTGTGGTGTGCTGTAGTATTTTCTTATTATCAAAGGTATGCTGTGACTTACAGAAAAATTTTGTCTCTATTTGTATTAGAAATAGCCCTAAACAGAGGTTGTACAGGATTTAATAAGATAATAAATACTTGCTTTGACTTATTAAAATATGAGCTTATATATTGATGTGGACTTGAGGTGTTTTCTTCTTAGTATTTTAGAAACAACCTCAAGATCCTTGGAAATGGACCAATCACCAGGGCTTTGATTTTGTTGCTAGCTACAGCACTTGAAGTAGAAAAAATAATATCCAGATATTGTACTTAATATTACTAAGAACAATTATAATATTTAGTTATTTTAGCTGTGTTTGTCAGCTGATAGACACAGCAGCTGAAACAGAAATGAGCTGCTACTCATGATAGGGAGGGTGCTGGATCCTTACCTGTCTCACTAGAAGCTGGTTGCATTTCTTTCTTACATAAAGGCAGAAGTTAACAGCTGCTTCTGTGGAGGCAAAGGCTTCCACACCACTCCTGCAAGTGCTGCAATCTCTGTCGTACTAGAGAAAGTTAGATTCAGTCAGTGATATCTTTTGACACTGGCAAAACGGACTATTTTTTTTTTTTTAATTATTGCTCAACATGCAGCAGTTCACCTAACAAAGTGATATGTATGATTTAAAATTTAAAAATGACATACCATCATACCATATTCTGTCTTACTCTGAGTGAAGGACTCTGCTTGTCATAAAAGTATTTAATGTTGCTTTTAATTTTTGTGCCATATTCATAAATTAAGATTACAAACTACCTTTAGCTACTGTTGACAAGTTGTATTGCTTAATTTTTATAAATGGCTGTTAATATTAGGGATTTTACTGCATGATTGATTCATTGATCTGTATTGCATGACAACGTCAATAAATGTTGTAATAAAGGAAATATTCAGTAGCAGATAGTAAACATAAACATAGAGGAATGTGTTTTTGACTTTGAGACATATATATAGATGTAAACTTAGAAATGTTTGTACAGAGCATTTTGAGCACTGTTAAGTTATTCTGCAGCTATGACTATATTATGTAAAGTCATCTTCATTTTTCTGAGTGGCACAGTGCCATGTTGTGCTCAGTCAGACACTAAATAAATTGGTTCCTTGTAGTTTGATCTCACAGCAGATTATTTAGTTTTAATTTTCAATTTGTTTCCCAAGGTAACTACAACATCAATTAATATGCCAGAGATGGAGAATTCACATTAGACACTGCTACTCCCCTGGGATGGGCTCTCTCAAACCATGTTTGGAGAGGAATCAAAACCAGAAACTACTTTCATGTTTCTTTTTGGTTTTTTTGTTATGGTCAGAAAATGTCAAAAGACATGGTGAACAGTGGGAGGGCTGGTGTTCCTCATTCCTGAAACACATCTGCAGATGCTTGACTGTGATGTGTGGTATCATGTTTCTCATACCTTTTTAAGGTCCATCATACTGCTGAAATTCCTTCTGTAATCTCCGCACTGGGAATTCATTATCTTTCTCCTGTCAGACCTTTAACATCACTGTCTAATTACTATATGAGTGAGACAGATTCTCCTGTAATACAATAGACTTTTTTCCTGAACATTACTTAAATTAAGTGCAAGATGCAGCAGATGCAAACTTGATGTTTTAATTAAAGAAGACAGAGGGTTTTTTCAGCATTTGAATCCTCTAAAGTGTCATGGATTTAGGTTTTCCTCTTTGTTTATTTAAAGATGTGATTTAGGGGGTTTTGTTGTTGCCGAGGTCAGGAAGAGTTTTGAACTGACCACTGCTTGAAAATTGTTATACCTGTTAAATTGATAATGGTTTTGAACTGGGATCTCTGTTATCAAAAAGCCATACAATGTGTTTCTGGGAAAACAAGAACTTCAGGATCCTTTGAAAATGGTTCTTCAGAAAACTCTCTCTGTGTCTTCATTATTTGGACTTTAAAAGATCTGGTATTGGTTTTGTACAACAGTATTATTGCTAGAAACATCATGGATATCCACATTCTTCCAAATCAGTTATGATATTTTCATAAATAGCAACTGGCAGGAGCCCAAAGTAGTGTTCAGATCAAGGGCAAAGATTCCAGTCCCCACCAGGGCAGGACAAGGCTGAATGTAGGTGTCCTGCAGCACACAGGGTGGCTTCACAAAAAGAAGCTGCAGATGCAGTAGCTGCATGTCCAGCAGCTTTGTCAACTCAGAGATCTTCACATTAGTGTCCATTTTGCCCCTGACAATGTCTTGTCCCATGACCATCTTCTGGGACCTCTTTTCAATTGACAGCTTCTGGAGACTTTTCAGGTGTAAAACAATGGCATCACTTCCTTTTCTGAACTGATTCTACCTGCCTGGATATTTTTCCTATCACAATAAATGTGATTTAGTTAAAATACTATATGATTGCATGGAAGTGAACCCCAAATACTTCCAGAGAATTGTTTTCTAAAAATAGAGAAATAACTTAATCAGCAGGAAAAATCATCCAAAGAAACTGAAAACTCATTGGTAATTGATGAAGGTCATTCACTTTCTTTGTTCTTCGGTTAGTGCCAATGCAGTACGTATTTGTTGCTGTCTAATTTAGCCATTAATTCACTCTTACATTCTTCACTGAGAATTTTTTTCTTAAGTCTGTTTCAATAGCAGCATATGCATTTGCAGTGTTGCATTCCCTGGGAAATGTTTAAAATGTTTAATTCTACATTCTTTTACAAAAATGTATTTCAGAGTCTTTTTTTCCTTTCAAACTGCTGATATACTTGACTTAAGAAATTTTAGTGGTTATTTTATAAATTCAAAATTTATCTTGAAATTTAAGGCCCGAATCCAGCAAAGCATCTGAGTATAAATGTAAGACCCATCAGAGCCATAATTTTTTTTAGGTTTGACAATTGTGCATGTATATATGTGTGTTTAACTTCACACATCAGTCCACGCATCAGTCACACATCAGTCCAACTACATAAAATATGGTTCTTTTCTGCTTTTATTTCTTAGTGTAGTAATATTGGGTATGTAATGGCTTCTGAATAAAAATATCCATCTATGTATCTATAACAATGCTTAAAGTATAATATATATTTATGTATTTGGAGTATGGTTCTTGCTTTAAATTTTTCACTGCCTTATTTGCTACCCAGTGTTATTCAGCAATAAAAAAATGAAGTATTGCTGATGTCCAGGCAGCAGAGACAAATGAATTTTTGTGTAAAAACTGAAATCAGAAATATAAAATATTATGTAAACATTCTTCAGCCTCTTGTTCTTAGCATTGTGTTTATTGATTCTTAAAATAAGATGTTAATTTTGATAGATGCCCCCTAGAGCCTGGTCTGACACCACCAGTATTACAGCATACTTTAAAGGGGCTTTTCTGCCAAATATTTTTCTCAGCAGCAGGTCCAATCAAAGTAGCCCCTGTCTATTTCTCCTTTTATCCGTGCCATTTGTGCTGTGTCTGCAGCATTCCTTTGCTGTGCCATTCATTCCAGCTGTTTCAAAAGCAGCAGCTGATAACCTGTATCAGGGAATTAGTTATTTTTAACCCTGATACAGTTGCCATGTGACCCCAAATGCCCTTAGGGTGTCTCAGGGGCAGAAACAAATGGTGTCGTGCACAGGCTTATTAAATAAAGCCGTAGTGCCTTTGAGAGAAGTAGTTGTTGTATCTCCAGAGAGAAAAATGTAATACTTAGCTGCCTCCAGAGTCACCAAAAGCTCTCGAGGATTATTTTTAAAGAGTATTATATGACGATGAGAGGATCTGATTCAATGAGATACAGTCAATAGAAAATTAAAGAAAGAGCCTTTTTCAGACTGCCTAACTGAAATAAATCATCTTCACTAAACCGTGTCCCTAAGTGCCACTTCTACACATCTTTTAAATACCTCCAAGGATGATGATTCTACTGCTTCCCTGCACAGCCTGTTCCAATTTTTATGCACCCTTTCTTTGAAGAAATGTTTCTTAATATCTAGTCTAAACCTCCCTTGTTAAAACTGGAGGCTGATTCTTCTTTGACATTTGTTACCGGAGAGAAGAGACTGATCCTCAGCTTGCTACAGCCTCCTTTTAGAAGCAGTAAGGTCTTGGCTGAGCCTCCTTTTCTTCAGGATAAACACACCCAGCTTCCCCAGCTGCTCCTAATAAAACTTGTACCCCAGATCCTTCCCCAGATCCGTTGCCCTTCTCTGGACATGCTCCAGCACCTCAGTGTCCTTCCCGTAGTGAGGGGCCCAGAACTGGATGCAGGGTTCAAGGGGTGATCTCACCAGTGCTGAGTACAGAGGGGTGATCCCTGCCCTGGTCCTGCTGGCCACACTATTGCTGATCCAGGCCAGGATCCATTTGCCTTCTTGGCCACCTGGGCACACACTGGCTCATGTTCAGCTCCTGTTGACCAGCATGCCCAGCACCTCGTCCTTTTCTGCCAGACAATTTTCCAGTCACTCTCCCTCGGACTGTAGCACTGCATGGGGCTCTTGTGACCTAAGGGCAGGGACAATCACTTTGCTTGTGGAACCTCATATGATTGGCCTCAGTGCATAGATCCATCCTGTACAGATCCCTCAGCATTCCCACCCATCTTTGTGCTGCCTGCAGACTGACTGAGGGTTCACTCAATCCCCTTGTCCAGTTCATTGATAAAGATATTAACCAGGTCTGGCCCCAGTACTGAGCTGTGGGGAGCCCCACTAGTGACTGGCTGCCAACTGGATGTAACGCCATTCACCAGTACTCTCTGGGCTTAGTCATCCAGCCAGTTCTTTGCTTGGCAAAGGATGTTCTTGTGAAAGCCATAAGCTGCCAGTTTCTCCATAATGTTGTGGGAAATGGTGTCAAAGTCTTTAATTGAGTCTGGGTAGATTTTATCTTTTTCCTTCATTCAATAAGCAGGTCACCTTGTCATAGAAGGAGACCAGACTTATCAGCATGTCCTGCCTTTCCTAAACCCATGCTGGCTGTGCCTGATCCCCTGGTTGCCCTGCATGTGTTGTATGATGGTACTCAAGATGATCTGCTCCATGACCTTCCCTGACTGACTGAGCCTGACTGAAGTCAGGCTGTAAGGTGATATCCTCCCTCTGAATTCTTGTGGATGGACATTATCTTAACGGACCTCCTGTCAACTGGGACCTGCCCAATTTGCCAAGACTGCTGGTAAATGAAAGATGATTTGGTGAGCTCTTCTGCCAGTTGCCTTTAGACCCTTGGGTGAATCCCGTTTGGCCCCATGGACTTGTGTATCTTAAATTGTGTAGCTGGTCACGGACCATTTTCTCCTGGTTTATAGGAGCATCATTCTGCTCTCTGTCTTCCAGCCCAGGGTCTTGGTGTCCTGAGAGCAACTGTTCTCACTATTAAAGACTGAGGCGAAGAAGGCATTGAGTACCTCAGCCTTTTCCTTGTCCTTTGCCACTATGTTTCCTCCTGCATGCAGTAAAGGATGGAGATTCTCCTTAGCCCTCCTTTTGTTGCTGATGTATTTGTAAAAACATTTTCGTGTTTTACAGCAGTAGTCAGATTAAGTTCTAGCTGGGCTTTGGCCCTGTAACAAATGGAACCATTAGTAAAATTAAAAGTTTAATGTGTTGTTTGGAAAATACCACCTTCAAAAGTATAAAAATCCCTTAGTGTTCCCAAGCAACTGCAGTTGTGTGGTCAAATTCCCAAGATGTGAGTTGTCACTAGTCAGTTGTTTTTACAAGAGACTCTAACCTTTGGTCTTGGATGGTTTACTGTTTAAGTACACACACTAACTTAAGTCATATGTTTCTCTGTTACATAAAGGATATCTTGGACATCAAGTAAATTTAGATTTAAGTATTCATAACTGATCTGTTTCATGTGCCATATGAGATAGTTTTTAATAGCTACTTATAAAGAATCAAAAAGGTTTCCTCATTGGAATTCAACTTTCAGAAACCTCATCCATCAATGTGACCAAATATGTGTCGGGTAAGACAAGTCCTCTGCCTTGATCACTTGAGTCCCAACTCGTACAAAACTTAACCATGCTCTCAGCTTGAGTTACCCAAAGCACTGAAGCCAGTAGATACTACATGCTTAAAATGGGACAAGAGTAAGTGCTTTCCTGAGCTAAATCCTCAAAAAGCCATTATTTTAATGTACTTAAGACAAAACCAGCACATCTTCAGAATTTAAAAGAGAAAATAAATGTTTGTAATTCTTTTTTTCTTTCTTGTTTTGTAGGGGCAGAAAATTTTTCCTGTGGTGATTTATAGCTACCAATAACCTTCCACAGCGGTTGCCTTATCAACTTATTATTCTGGCATCTTCTGCTCTTGTTAGTAAACATAGAGCTAAGTACTCCTAATCTCAAGAGAGAGACTTCGTACAGTATGTTCTGTACAAAACTGAAAGACTTGAAGATCACAGGAGAATGTCCTTTCTCCTTACTGACTCAAGGTCACATTACTGAGGAACATGACAAGGACTGCACAGAAAACAGCTCTAGAGCAGCTTTGCCCATCTGCAAAGAAGTCCATGAAAAAGATGGTCAAGGAAACCTTCCACAAAGGAAAACGAGCAGAAGTAGAGTGTACCTGCACACACTAACTGAAAGCATCTGCAAACTAATCTTTCCTGAGGTAAATAGATACTAAATAAAACTTTAATAGCATTTAACTATAAATGTTAAGAAAGCATTCTATGCCTGCCTTTAGATATAAGCCCTTAGAAAGTTGCTTTGACTTAAAAGTTTGTATTCTTATGTAGTTCTCCCTAGTTTAAATCCACTTCCATTCCTTCTGGACATAATTTTGCCACAATCTGTGTCATAAACACCATTCCTTCCACTGTATTTCCTTTATTTTTGCCTTGCATTTGCACCCTTACACTCATCTTTTTAATTGTTATTTTTAAATCCATCTATTTTTGTACCATTTTTTAACATAGAGATATAGTAATAGAAATTCTGCCTTGTTACCTAATTATGTAAATTATGTGGTCATCTCATCAGTTCACCTAACTGAATCCAAACTGCTAAGTGCATTAGTCATTATCACAAAAAAATTAAAATAGATGTTTCCATCTGCTGTGATACTAACCTCCTGTCATACTATTTTTAAAACCATTACTGTTCGTATTTACCACAAAGATATTCTTATGTCTCTGCTCAACTTAACTGAAAACAGGCCTAGGCTTGCTTGAGTGGAGATGAATACCATGGTTTATCTCTGTAAAAAGAACATGAAAAATGCAGCTCTCTGACATCCAGCTCTTGGCCTTGTCTCAAATTCAGTGGGAGGTTTGAAGGAACTGACTGACATATCGGGACTGGAAATAGCAAATGGACAATTCTGTACACTCATTTAATTACAATTCCATTACTTGGACATTTGGTGTATATAACTTAAAGTGCTGGAGTTTTTTAAATCTATTTGCAGATCTGGTTATGCAGATCTTTTTACCTCTGCTGCATTTATACAGATGGAATGCATCCCTTTAAACCTTTAAACTGATCCCTAAATTTATAAAGAAAAATACTTGCAACCCAAAAATGAACTGGCAAAGCACCCTTTCCAGGATGTCATGATTGCTGCATTGCTTTTCTAGTATATAGTTGTTCATGGGATTTTTAATAACTAGTATTTTTTTCCTCTTTAAAGAGTGGTATAAATGTATGCAGTTGCCTATTACATAATTATGATAGGCTAGTTCATCATCTGCAACAAAGCTTGGCACAGCAAAGGTATTATGACCATGTAGCCTAGGAACCACTGAAATTCAAGGTTATCATTGTTATTATTTACAATTATTCAAGTTATATGCATCAGAAGATTTTCCAAGTCTGTTCTCATGCTCATGATTTAGGTTCAAGCCCTAAGCATCTTCCTAATCCTTTTTTTCCATAAAAGGGCTTTTCTTGTTTAGAAACGTATTTTTCATTGCTTAGAAAATTTACCTTACTTTAATGTCATTGAGTAATGTCATCTTCCTTCCAACTGGAAGCTCCAAAGCAGGGCTGCATCATGACCCCTGTTGAACCGTGAACTTCTCATAGAGTCAGCAAGCTATGCTTGGAAGTCCAGGACAAAGTGCATCCAAACAATTTTCTGATTAAATTTGGGATATAATGTAGTGCATGTTGTTGTTTAATTTGCTTCTTTCTTTACAGAAATATGGAGAACATTGCTCATTTATAAGTAATGGATTGGATGGCGTTCCACTTACTGTATTGGTTTCTACACAGATGTAATTTATGTTGTGTTCATATACATGTTCTATATATTCATATATAGATATGTATATATGTATCTAATTCACTTTAGATTTTTCCTTGGAGAACATTTACAGAATATGTCTTTCTTTCATGTGATATTTTCTTTGGTTGTGCAAACTTTCCTCCTGGAAATACAAAAAGTAAAAGATGCAGTAAAAGCTGCTGGTTTCTTTAGGGAAAGTGAACCAAAGAAAAGCCAGGCCTTAGGAAGCCTCACAGCTGAATTGTGTCATGCCAGTATAGTACTATTCTATGACCCTGTCTGTGTGGGAAGTTTGGGGTTTGAATATCAGAGGCTACATACATATGACAGCTTTACTGGCCCTAACAATTTGAAATACACATATTTGGAAAATGTTCCATCTGTTCCAATTAGGAACTGCAAAAGGGATATGGAATCATGGGATTGAAGTATTTTAAGGCAAACATTCGTTATGCTCTAAAGTTTCTTTTATTCAGGAATCCTTTAATAAAGGCTGTCTACAATGACTAGATTTTCATTTGGAGGATGTTGTGGCATACACAGTGAAAATTATTCTTTTCTTTAAAATAATTTTGTATTCATGGTACTCTGTGGATTTTTTTGGAGGTGGGATTTGTAATAATAGAGAGCTGTGTTAGTTATTTCTTAGCAGCACTGTCTTTATTGCCATCTGAAAACTTGGAGCTAAAGAACATCACTGTTTTTAAAATACACTACCACTGGTGCACATGAACTGAGGGGCTTAATTACTGAGGGACTTAATTTTTTAATTTTAATTACAGTGGTACTGGAGCTGAAGAGATGAACATAAAGTAAACCCCATAACCACAGAAGTGACATGCTGTTTCTAACAACAATACTGTCTTGAATAAAAGTTGTTAGTCCCAAGGATGGCAAAGAAATTCTGTGTATAAAAATGTTACCTCATGATTAAATTTTCAACAATGACATATATGCATATGACATACTTATTTTTTTCCCCAGTTTGAAAGGCTAAATCTTGCACTGCAGAGAACACTTGCAAAACACAGAATAAAAGAAACCAGGTATGTAAGTGTAATGGGTTTGTAACTACACTGCAATAATGTTGTATCAGTGCAATAATGTTTTTCAGACAGGAATGGGGTGGTGACTGGGAATCAAGACTTCTGGAATTTATATTCAATTATCTTGTCAAATTGGTGTGTAACATTTCATGTAATGTAAGCTAGTAATGATTTAGTTTATTTTAAAATATTCACAAATATTGACATCATTCACAAAGTTGATTTAATGGACAAATTAGTACAGGGAAGCAAAGCAGGCAAGGACTTTGGAGGAGCTCAGAGACAGCTTGGCATAGATGGAGCAATAGATTGGTTGTAAATGGATCTAACCCAGTAAGATCCCGGGGAAAGATTCTGAAATACAATTAGTATTATACAAAAGAATTTGGTTTCTGATACAGTGAACACTCATACACTACAGATACTAACTTGGATGTTTTCCTGAGCTCACTTGGCTTCTGGTTTCTGTTTCTGAGGAACTCAGCTCAATTTTCAGCACTTCTTAGTATCCAATATTAATCATTTGAGCCTTGTAGGGAGTTAGAATTCCTTTGCATCTCATGATATTCTGACGATTCTGTTTATTGAATGCATCTGAAAAAATAAGCCCATCAATTTAAATCTGCTTTCTGAAGTGAAGAAAAATAATCAAGTTGGAAACTACACTGTTGCTCACCATGATAAGAATAGATAATTGCAGTGTATCTTTTAAATTATACTTGATATTTTTAAAGCACTTTACATACATTGACTGAACCAAAGATAGCGGGTCAGATGTGCTTTGCAATTGCTGACTGGCTTATTGCTATGAATGTTTTCCCATTCTTTAATTATGTGTTGCTTCCCTGGAGTATCAGTTGAAAAGAAAAAATTACTGTGATATTCTGAAGGAGGCAATAATGCCAATGTAAAACAAATCTAAATGTCTGTGTTGCTTTTGCCTATAAATATACCTATGATATTCCAAGTCAAGAAATTCAGAAGGCATGTATCAGGCGTTTATTGCTTATATGAAGATTAATCTAAGCTATAAGTCTTTCTCATAGCTTGGAGTCAGACATTCAGTTTGACATTTATTGTCCTCAGAGGACTCAGAGGGCTGCAGTTTTGTGTCAAATACCTGCATTACTAAAAATGAACAAGTAATTTTGGAGTTAATAGTTGTTATTTGTTTTTCTTCTCAAAGCAGAAATATGTTCTGACCTCTTTTGAATTAAATACACTGTAATTCCAAAAAATACTTGAATATAAATGCCAATTATATTTTACAATGTGTTAGGAAATTTAGTTTTGGCTTCAAGATAAAAACACAAACCAAGCAAAAAACAGGACTGTTACAATGACAGGCAATAGCATTTGCCTGAAATCCATAATTTGAGCTCAGACCACAAAACTTTTAATTTACCAGAATTACCAGATTATTGGATAATTTACCACATTATCCAATAGGATAATCTAAGATCCTACCAAGACCCCCCTTTTGAATTAATTAAAAACTTATTATTTGATCAGCAGAACTGAGTCTATACACTTTAAAGACAAGGTAACTTCTATACTTATTGTCTTTACCACATTTATCTTGATAATTTAGTGGTTTTATTATATTTTTATGATCTTTGCAGAAAAACTGGTGATAGAGAAGATTTTGAAAAAATAATCAGTGATCATGCTACTACAGCAGGTAATTTAAGCTTGTTTAGTAATATATATATAAATAAATAGAGTATCTATTATATATATATAAATATATTTTATATAAATATATTTTATATAAATTAGTCTTGTTACTAATATGTTACTTCATATTCTGAGGACTGTTGTATGTCAGAAGAGAGCTCTATAATTTTTAATATGTAACTCTGGCTACATCTGTAATAGTAAATTAACATTTCCTGGAACTGAAATATGGTCTTCTGTACACTTAAACTGTTAAACTGGTCCAGGCACACAGCTGGTCTGTGAGAGGTAGTACTTTTTCAAAGGATTCCCAGCAACAATTGGAGAAATGGAATATTTCCAACAGTCAGTTTGCATGCAACTATCTGGGTAAAACAAATTTACTAGCAATGATGTGAGCCATTCAGTGCCAATTGGCCTCAGTGCTCCAGAATATTCCCAGGGTTATTTAATGTACTGGATTACACATAGTACTTAGATCTGCAGATCCTATTTTATTTGTGTGTTAGTTTTTAAACTTCTTATTTTACTCCTTTAGATCAAACTAGGGGAGTTGAGTTAAATCTTGTGCCAAAACTTGCATCCATTTTGTCTTACATCTCTACTAAGAACACTGAATCTTGGATCTTTCTAAACCGCAACCCATTTCCAGTCTTTTCCCGTTTCCAGGACTCCTAAATGAGAGGGCCTTCAGGTGTCAATGCTGTATCAGGGAAGGATATTGATTGTTTGTTTTGGAAAAAAATGGGGAGGTTAGCCTGTGATTCAGGATGATGAGTGCAGTTCTGACTAAAATGTGGTTCTGTGCAGGTGTTCCCGTGGAGTCTCTACGGGAATCTCTTGGTGAAGAGCTATTCAAAATATGCTATGAAGAGGATGAACACATATTAGGGGTTATTGGAGGCACCCTTAAGGACTTCTTGAATAGTTTCACTACTCTGCTGAAGCAGAGTAGCCACAGCCAAGAAGCAGGAAAAAAGGACAGACTTGAAGATGCCTCCATATTATGCCTGGAGAAAGATCAGGACTTCTTAAATGTTTATTATTTCTTTCCTAAGAAAATCACAAGTCTTATTCTACCTGGTATCATTAAAGCAGCAGCTCATATTTTGTATGAAACTGAGGTAGAAGTGATGCTCATGCCTCCTTGTTTCCATAATGACTGCACTGAGTTTGCTAATCAGCCTTATTTGCTGTATTCTATACAAGTCAAAAGTGCAAAACCTTCCTTATCTCCATGTAAACCACAGTCTTCACTTGTGATTCCTGCCTCTGTGTTCTGTAAGACTTTCCCATTTCATTTTATGTTTGACAAGGATATGTCAGTTCTTCAAATTGGAAATGGGATAAGAAGACTTTTGACCAGGAGAGAATTTCAAGCTAAGCCAAATTTTGAAGAGTATTTTGAAATTCTTACCCCCAAAGTAAGCTGCACTTTTAGTGCAATAATGACCATGCTAAATATGCAGTTTACTGTACGAGTTAGAAGATGGGATAATACTGATATGAAACCATCCATGGTAAGAGACTTTTTATCACCATTACTTCTACCAGGATTTTTTTTTTCTTCAGATAGTTAAACTAGCCACAAAACATGGTGCATTTTGCATTATCTACATCTGATACAACTGCGTAATAATGATTTAATTAGGGTAGTCCAATGTAATTCAGCTTCTGAAGCCAGTGTTCAGTCAAAACTCTGCTTTAGGACTTATACAGAAGTAAAATCCGACTGCAAATTTGATTTATTTCAATAAATTGAAATACTGAGATAAAGCCACGCTGCTGAGAGTAAGGGCATCTTCAGCACAAAGACAGTGGCAGGAAAAGCTTTAACAAAGTGCCCCTGAGTTATTTGGGAGCAGCTCTAGGTTTGGGGAAAATAAACAGATGTTTTCTGTGCACATTCAGCCTTTCATGTTTTGGAATCTTTGATTCTATCTGATGAAAACTCTCATGTTTTCATCAGATAGAATCACCAAAGGTTCCACTTAGTTTCAGCTGATGGGATTACAACTATCTCTGCTGAAGCTGGGTCTGTGACAAATGACCTGGGACAGTAAAAATCATCTTGTATTTTTATTTGTTCCTGGTCCCAGCTGAATTCCAGCTTCTCTACACCTGAAGCACTCTGGGATGAATTACCAACTCAGACTCAACACTCCAAAAACTTCAATGAGGAACAGTTAAGAAGTTTTACCCAGTTACTAATGTAGCTACTATTAAAAGCTGTAGCTACTTCATCTCAGATCCATTTCTGCACTAGAATGGTTACAAGGGGTAGTAGAGTTGGCTTTGATTCTGCATGTACTTGCATATGCAAATGTCTATTAGTAAGGAACAGATTTTATTAAACAAGTGGTCTTTCAGAGCCATGTTAAGCTAAGCTCTGCAGCACCTTTCACATTACACAACTGAATACAGAAGGGACATAAAAACACTTCACATAAAATATTTTTCTCTTTTAGACTATTAAAATTGGATATTCCTGCCATTTCTGCCTTTAATTTTAAATTTCAGTGAGTACTGAACATCCTGTGATAAAACTGAAGCAGATTTTCTCACTTTATCTTATGGAGAAAGTGGTGCATGAACCAGTTATTAGTAGAAATTCAGAGGCCACTATAGTAGCACATTTTATCAATTGCTGATAATACACAAAATTATTCTTTTTGGTTTTCTTTTCTCCCTAAGATAAACTGATACTCAGACATAATTAGGGGTTTATCCTTAAGTTGGGGTCCTCTTGTACCAGAGGACTAAATAAAAATGAACTTACTTGATGGCTCTGTGATTCAGCACCCCATGTTTTCTCTAAGCAACTAAATAAAAATGTAAGGACTATGGGCCAGTCTTGATTTTCTTACATTTTAGTGAAGTGTATTTTCTCTAAAATTTCTCACTTCTAGACCATTGCCTTGCATGTTTTGCATGAATTCTTGTTTCTTTAACTGTTTCAGGTAATGGATCTTAAAGGCCAAATGATCTATATTTTTGAATCCAGTGCCATTCTATTCTTGGGATCTCCCTGTGTGGACAGACTAGAAGATTTTACAGGACGTGGATTGTACCTCTCTGATATTCCCATTCACAATGCTTTAAGAGATGTTGTTCTGATAGGAGAGCAGGCCAGAGCCCAGGATGGATTGAAGAAGAGGTTAGGAAAGCTAAAAGCAACCCTTGAGCAGGCCCATCAAGCACTTGAAGAGGAGAAGAAGAAGACTGTAGATCTTCTGTTTTCAATTTTTCCTGGAGAGGTTGCTCAGCAGCTGTGGCAGGGACAAGTTGTACAAGCCAAGAAATTTAATAATGTCACAATGCTGTTTTCTGACATTGTTGGATTCACTGCCATCTGTTCCCAATGCTCACCTATGCAGGTTATCACCATGCTTAATGAGCTTTATACTCGCTTTGATTACCAATGTGGAGAGCTAGATGTCTACAAGGTACACAATTCATTGCTTTTCTTTGGGATTCTGGGGCAGGAAAGGAAATTAAGAATAAGTGGGACAGAAGATAGCAGAGGTCCAAAAATTATTTTGCTATAAACCTTTTTCAAATGAGACAAAATAAATCATAAAACAAACAAACAAAACCAGTGAACACAAGTTCACTGGTTCATTCAGCCAAGAAAAAAAACCTCAAAACTTAACAGTTAATTTTAAAAATTAATTTCAATGACAGTGCTGTGATTCTGGAGTAAACAGGTGTTTAATGTAGCTGGGGGTGCCTGACTGTAAATGAAAAAGGAAAACTATTTTAGAATTATGCCCAGCTATAAATAAAAGTTGTGTAATTTTTCCTTTTGCATGATACTGCAAGATTTGTCCAGTACTTTAATAATTTTGCAGGAAAACTAAGACTTAGTCAAGAATTATGTTTAGCTACAATTCTTACTTAAAGAACTTAGGCAGTTCTTTCATATTTATCAAACAGTCTAAGTGTAAGGAACAAATATGCCTGTTTTAGGTTGAGACTATTGGAGATGCCTACTGTGTTGCTGGAGGCTTGCACAAAGAAAGTGAAACACATGCTGTTCAAATAGCACTGATGGCCCTGAAGATGATGGAACTGTCAGACGAGGTGGTGTCTCCCCATGGAGAGCCTATCAAGGTCATATATTTTATTGTATTTTATTTGGTTAAACTGATATCTTTTGTTTGTTTAATTGCTTTCTGGGATTTTGTCTCAAGGAAATTTCACATCATTGCATTAACTTAGAGAATTTGGGGAATCAAATGACTGTGGTTGGAGAAGCTGACCTTTTTAGATTTGTGGATGAGAGTTTTGTAGAGTGGTAAAGGTGAAATAGAGATCTGAAAATCAACCTAAAAGACAAATGCAGTGAAGTGAATAGGTGCAATCTGACATGCTGATGTTCTTGTCTCAGTGGCAATAAAACTGTCAGTGGCATGGAATAGTCTCTTTTCTAAGGAAATGACTAATCCTCTTTCCAAATTAGACTGCAGGTCTTTTGACGCAGAAGCTATGAATATGAATGCCCAAAGACGTTCTGATTGTAGTAATCCGCGCAGCTTTGGAGGATTCCATTGCTGCTCTTGTTTCACGGTCAGATACTGAACCGCCATAAGATAATGGTGTTAATGCTGTCAAAGCAACTGTTAAATTCAGTGGTAATTATATTTATGGCGTCCTTTCAGTGAGAACTTACACATGTACTGAAATTTTCACATAAGATTATCTCTTACTGAGAAAGAAAAAGAAAGGTCTGTGTGCATGAAAAATTATGTGGACCTTCAGTGTTGTTCAAATGGCCTGGAATGCCATCCTATTATTTTTAATAGAGGTGTCTCAGTTCATTATGTCTTTCATTTCCTAATTTTTAACATTTATCTGTTCATTGTTCCTCCAGAAAGCTTAGTGGTTTTCGGGTTTTTTTAATTTTAAATTAAGGAATACTTGTATTCCAAGAAAAAGAAAATGGTTATTAAGAGGATTATATGCTCCACATTTATCAAACAGAACAGCAGTATTGTATTATAAATAAATATTGTTCTTTTTGTATTTTGCAGTATCAAATTAAGTTACACTTAAGAAATCTGGAAACATTCTGGCAATATTATAACAGGTGTATAATTTACATGCAAATGCTAGTACTACATTTTTTAAACTATTTTAAAATAAGGATAAAATGTAATATTGTGTAAGTACCTAACCAGAAGCTTCTTAGAAGCAAACTATATTTTTAATGAAAGCATGCATCTATTTTAATTAAATGCTTCATGAAAACATTGTATATTGTGCAAAGCAATGCATTTGTCACACAATCTACTGTCATTTTACATATCAATTGCCAAGAAAAAAAAGGTGTGACTGCAAATGACAAAATTTGAATCAGACTTGCATTTTGATGAATATATTTCAGCCATCTTTTCAATGTGGGTGGATTTTGGTATTGTTGCAGGTTTTGCTACTTTTACACTCAAAGTTAGAAACTGCAACTTCTTCATACTGGTATGATACTCTCTTGATATGTAAAGAGTAGTATGCAGAGTAGACATACAAGGTTCCTGGCATCATGCCATTATTTAGTCAGAATGCTGTTCTGAAGAAAACACCTCTACACATGTATAATGTACATGAGAAAAAGAACACAGCTCAAAAAAAACCTACCAAAAAGAACCATAAAAAACAGCAGCAGCTAAGTAAGAGTCAAACATCTGAGTATGAGCTAAGTTCACAGCAGTTCACAGTCATATTTTGATATGGTAGGATTATTGACTAAAAATGCAGAACACGATAAACTTCAGCTAGTTCCCTCTCCATGAGCGGTAATGACCAGAGTACAGCTATTTTAAGGAGACTCTGCTAACCCTGTTTATTTTAGTAGCTCATTCTTTCTTTATTTTTTTTAATGAAGAATAATTTATAAAATTGACTTTACCAGTTCTATTTTACCTAATAGTGCTGTTTTCTTTCTTTTGTTTAAAGATGCGTATTGGCCTTCATTCTGGATCTGTCTTTGCTGGAGTTGTTGGGGTTAAAATGCCTCGTTATTGCCTTTTTGGAAATAATGTGACCCTTGCCAATAAGTTTGAATCTTGCAGTATACCTAGAAAAATAAATGTCAGCCCAACGACTTACAGGTACAGTGCAGTATGTAAAATGTCCACCTGCAGTAGTTACTGTAGTAGTCTGTTATTTTCCTGTTGTTTTTTTGGCTGGGTAAAATAAGCAAAATTATAAATTTTTATTACTTTTTAAGGAAGCTCTGCTACCCTCACTGTAGCCTGGACTGTGGTCTGTTGCTCCTACTCAGCTTGTACCCACTGCCACATATCTGATAATGCCTTGTGGCAAGGTTCTGCATCCAGCATCAGACAGAGAATTTGGCACAGGATCTTTCCTGACATCCCCTGCAGCATGTGTTATGTGACATAGATGGTGCCAAGCTTTAGATGATTTTGGGTAGGTGAGTTAGAAAAAGTAGCACCGGTATTAGAGCACAGAGAAAGTAACCCTTTTGATTATGCACTCTGAAAATGCAGAGAGAGCATTAGCATCACCAGTGCTTGTGTAGGTCAACATAAGCAGTGCTGGCCAACAGTGATTGTTTTTCCATTCCACTCATATGGAAAATCATTTTGAATCATACCCCTAAAAAGTAGGCAAGTTGATTAATTGGTAAACTATTGTGGTTGTGGAGTTTCTTTTTTTTTTTCTGAGTGAATGAGGTGTTAACCTCCTTTTTGTTTGGTGTATTTTTAAAATTCTGATTCATTCACCAATTCTAAACACACATGGATAACATTTTGGCACCTTGCACAACTGCTGTATATTGCAGTAATTGTTTGAAAGCTTTGGTATGAGTTAACCAACATTTATCCTTACAGAGAGCAGTCTCTGTTTCAACATGTGAAAAAGTAAATAATATTAGAATTAATAAGAGGGTCTGAATAGTTTAATAAGGTTCACAGTATTCCCTTCTTTGAAATACTAATTATGGTGCATTTGATGTGTGGATGTGAGCAAGCTTTCAGCACTAAATAATTTTTGAAAAAAATTACAACAAACATAGCACCTATTAGCAAAACATTAACAGGACAAAAAAAGAGGAGAAACTGTTATTTGCACTGATGCACACTTTAATAGGTTTTCAAGGTTACCAAGTAAACACTATTTTTTATATTTCCTGTAAATAACTAAAAAAATTAAATTGGATTCTCCCTGTCATATATGAAGAGTTATTGAATATCTGCAGTTCTTAGTGACTGGTTGATTTTAATCAATATGTTTAATTTTTGTTTTAGGTTGTTAAAGGAATACCCAGGTTTTGTGTTCACACCACGCTCAAGAGAGGAGCTTCCACCAAATTTTCCAAGTGATATCCCTGGAATTTGCTATTTTCTGGATGCTTATATTCAAGGAACAAACTCACAGACTTGGTTTCAAAAGAGAGATTTGGGAGATGGCAATGCCAATTTTTTCGGTGAGGAAACAGGAATAGACTAAATTGTTTTCACAAATGTATAGAATAAATTTATAAATATTTGGATTTTTTTTTGGTACAAATTGAAAATTTTTAAAACTGTATGACACATGAAAGCACTTTAGATTGTTAACACCTGAAAGCCAGTATTAAAATTTCAGGAAGTATGTTACTGACTACTTTTTATTTCTCCTTTGCATAAGGAACATAATCGCTAAAGTAACGTTGCAATGTCACTGTTGGAAATGCTACTATAAACTGTATTTTCCCTGTGGTAATTTGTAAGTGCTACAGTTCTCTTTATACTGAGAATTCTAGATGTATTGTATATGCAGTTTGTCAGGAAATGCAATGTGCAAGTGATGCAGCCACATGCAGTGTTGTGAGCTGGTGCTTATCAATGACTATGAAAATGTATTTCCTTAGAGATTCCATAAGAAAATGTCCATTAAAATATTAAAGTAGGTCACTGCCATCACATACTCCTTCCAGTGCATCATTTGGGCCCCATCCTAGAAGGCTGCTGACCATCTTCTCACACTGGCTGGTCAAAGTATGAGGGTGCTCAGCATTTTCTGGATCAGGCTGATAATTGTAGCTAATACACATGCATAGCAGAGTTGCTGCTTACTGTTTCATGAACTTTATTTTGTGTATAAAATGAATATAGATTAAAATACTGTATAATCACATACTAACATCTCTGTAATCATCAGACTATTTTAGTTCTTAGGGTTTTTAAAGTACTTAAAAATAATAATATCCACTTGTTATTATGTATTACAGCAATAAATGTTTTCTTTTTGTTGTCAATTAAATTTGAAATGTTTTAACAGAAGTGTAATAAAATATGCTTTGGAATGTTTGCTTAGAAATGGAATTCCAGTTAGACTGTATGGAATGGAAGCACACCAGCTTAAATCTCTGATCCTTATCTGAGGATGCAACGTGGGTGTGAGGTGCTATGGAAATGCCCATCACATGCTCACTCTGAAGTTGCCAGGGGAATTTTCAGGTGAAAAGAGATGCTTTTAAACATCTGAACACATTTACAAAGATTAGTACTACTACAGTACAAACTTTTCTGTTGTGGCTGATGGAATATGAGTGGACAATCCTAAAGGCTTTGCCTGTGGAACTGGCAGAATAGAGTTAGTTAAGAGTTCTGAGTTTAGGATTCTGCCTCTGAATAGCAGATCCATCTGCCCAGAAATTCCTCTGTGCTGTACTGTTTGATCCCAACTACAGGCTGGAGAACTGCCCCACTTATGCACATACTACTACTCCCATTTGTATCAGGTATTATTATTATGACCTCTTCAGCTCCTGGGGTTTGGCATATCAAGCCATAAATGTCTCTTCAAACCACTAAATCAGATTTTGGTCTATTAGTATTTACAGGGAGCAATTTTATTAGACTAAGGTGCTATTTTGTTCATTTTCTGATCTTGACTGGTACATTTTGAAGCTCAATAAACAATTTAATCCTACTAGTTTTTGGTAGAAACTCATACATGTGGCATCAGAATCTTGAGAAAAGACGTTAAAAGATACTAGGATTAAGAATGTTTTAAAGACATATTTCAATTCAGTTTTCCTGTAAGGAGCATTTGAACAAAACTTGAACCATTGAATCCTTCCTCAGGTCTACTATATCCATCCAAGATGCTTAGAAATAGTTCTGTGGCACAAAAATGGAACCAGAAAACTTATTTTATACATATATATATATATATATATATATATATATATATATATATATATATATATATATATATATACATACACACATATATATACATATATACAGGCACATGTATTTGTAACACTTTGGACCCCAGTGTTTTAAGGAAACAAGAACTATGCAAATCTTGGAGACTGATCTTTCCAATATTATATTGGTCAGATAGTTCTGTTCTATTGAGAGAAATACCCAGAGGTTACTAGCAGTGCTGTGTGGGTACCCCTGGATATAGAATATGGGGGAGTATTTGCCTCCTGACAGTTCAGTAGGCTTATGGTATTAAACCAGAAATTACTGAGGTCAGTATGAATCTACCCATCCCGGTTAAGAAATAAATAGACTTCTAAATAAAAAATATTTATTTCGCAGACCGAATGGGAAGTACGTTTAGGAGGGAATTTCCTTTTGTTCCTAGAAGACAACTATTGCTGACTGGATGAGGGCCATGCTCAAAGCCAAATTCCATATAAGTCTGTCATCAGATAGGATGTTCATGGCAGTTCTTGATAACCTTCCTTAGGTGACAGCCTTCCAGAAAGAATTCTACTGAGGTGCTTTAGTGTGCACAGAAAGCAACCTACTTGAGTCTAAGGAAAGTAAACAGGATTTAGGCACATATTTAAGACAAAGATTCATGAAAGTGCTTTAAAATGTGCTTGTGTTCAGACGTGTTCTATAATAAATCCTTCATAAGTCCCTTTAGCTTTAAACATAATTTAAGAATTTAGGTCTCACTGAAACTGTTCCTCTGTTTAAATTCTTTTGCAGAATAAATATGTATTTAACAAGGGAAAAATATTTTAATTGATCTTTTCCCTTAGATCTAAAATATTCTTTTCACCTTTTAACTTATCATTTCATTTAAATTGAACAAAAGGAATCAGAAAGCTAATAAGCAAGTTGTTGAGATAAACAGAAGGAAGGCAATTTAGCTGACACAATACTTGGACATTTGGGAAGAAAATAATAGAGTTGTTTTTAAGTTGATCTCTTCTGTAGTATAGTGTATGATATCGTGAAAATGTTCAGAGACTATGGAATGCTATTTATATGAATATAAAAATACCTTAGTATTATGTCCAGAAACAGCTTTGTTATGTGTGAAACTTTATTTTATTAGTTCATGAAGATTCTGTGTAGCTGATTCCTGTTCACACTTACACTGTGTGATGGAAGATACATTTTTATCACTGCAGTTTCTTTGCCAAAGAAGTGTAAATGGCCCTTGAAATAGAAAGTGGGTCCTTTGAATCTTAGCACTGACATAGCTAAAGTGAAAGCTATACCAAAAAATTCAATTAATTTTATTTCATTCAGGCATGACCTGATAAGATTTCAGGGGGATGTCGGAAAAATTTGCATTGCTGGTGTCAGAGGAAGTGCAATTAGTGTGGAGCTGATGCTTTCCTTCTCTCTGAACTACTGTGCAAAACCAGAGCAAAGGAAACTGACAGAACAGTGAAGTGCACAGATAATTGAGCCCCTGGGACAGATCTACTTCTTCCTGGGAAAACTTGTGAAGGCAGAATTGAGACCTCCCCCAGTTTATTTCTCCCATCATTTTCTTTTGCAATCTTTCCAGAAACAGCTGCAATTAATAGTACAGGGGGCAAAATCGGTATTTCCAACCAAAGGCCAGCAGAATTAAGGGAATTGGTCTTGAATCTTGGCAAGGGGACCCTTTTTCAAACCCCACCCATCCTACAACCTACAGGCCACTCCATCTGCTAACTTTTTTTTTAATGCCTGCCCATTGTTCTGCGAAAGCGGTGGGAGATTTGCTTCCTGCAACAGCAAAGACTTTTGTGGCTGTTTGCCATAGAGTGTACAAGGTACTGAGTTGCTTTCAAAGCTCTGCTGCAGTTTATCTTAAGTCAGCTTGGCAGAAACCAAATATAACTTTCTAAAATGAGAGCTAGGACTTGCTTTCCTGCCTCTAAAGTCTGCAAGGTGCGTGCCATAACAGTCTTTTGAGACTTCTAAGGCCACCTCTGATTGTGTGGCTGTTTACAACTGCATAGGAAGAAAATAATCAGATATAAGTTTGGTTTGGTTTTGGTTTTATTTAAAATTTTCCAATCCTATTTGCATATGTTCACTGACAGTCCTTTTCTGCAGAGCATGGAGGGAGAGTACAAGCTACTGTCTGAGGTTACTGACCATTGGTCTGATACTGAAACAAATAAAAGAAGAAAGATAATCCATGAGTCTGGAACTTTTGCTATGTCCAGATGTAACAGTTTAAAGATACATATTCTTCAGAGCACAAGCAGTGGGATCTGAATGTTAAATATGCCGTTAGGGTGGAACATAATCTGGAAAGCCAGTCAAAGAAATAATAAACTGTGAAAGAATCTGAAATGAAGTAAACAACTTTATAAAGTTGTGTGTCTCATCTGCCTCGGCAGACTTTTGATGCTGAAAGCAAAGTCAAGCCAGTGGTTTCCTAATAGAAATGTAAATGAGCACATTGCTTTGCAGCCTCGTTATAAGATTGCCTTTGAAGATCTGTGCTAAAATTGCTTCTCATTTTTTGAGCAGTAGAAAATTACAAATTTTTGTGCTACTATGGCAAATGCATATCCTGCACACACAGCAGCACACAGTGGGGAAATAACTGAGAGAATACATGCAGTAACATCCCAAGGATGTGAAAAGAGCTGGATTCAGACATAGAAACGTTTCCACTCTTCTGATTTTTCAGCCCAAACAAAACCTGCCAAAGAAGTATCAAGGACAAAGGCATTCCCAGGGGCTTTGGACTACAAGCATGTGAAAATGAACAGAAATCTTTCCACTGATTGCAGATGATGTTGGGGAAAATTCATACATATTATTAGTTCACTCTCCATGGCTAAGATTACATTCCTCTAACAGGAGGATGCTAGAGAGCTCTCTGTTTCTCAAATGTACACATCTTACTGCATTACAGACCAGCATGGGAATATTTAGGGCTGGTTCATCATAGCTTGTCAATACCAGGACTGAAAAAAATGATGTAATGGTATAGGAGAACACTGTATAGTGGTATAGTAGAAATAATGAATCTTGCTGAAGTGAACTTACAAGGGTGTTTCTGCACCTGAGAAGTATTGTTATGACAATTACAAATGTCAGGTCTCAGACAATAACTAGAAAATACCTATAGTATTTTCCATGTCAGTAAAGTGACTCCATCTTCAGCAAGTGGAATCCAGCAGTACCATATAAGGCAGTCTTTTTATTCAGGACTTCAGTAACAAAATAAACTGTAAAAGCAAAGTCCAAAGTAAAAAATGCAACTTATTAAAATACTTCCTTTGTTTTATAGTGCTTGTGCATTAACACAAACCATATTGAGCTGAATGTTACTGTCTCAGCATCTGCCCTTTCACACAACATAAAAGGATCCTATGCTACTTTCTGCTTTCATCAATCTCACCAAGAATTGCCAGATGAAATCAGCATCTCAAATCAGGAAGAAACATGTTAAAATAAAACATGTATAACATGTACCTAGTGCATGAGGGTCACCAAATGGGAATTTGATTGTATGCTATAATGGAATAATTTATCTCATTGACATTTAGCCTCTCCTTCAGATGAAAGCAAATCTTCTTGCCTAAGACTTCCAGTCTTGACTGTGCAGGTATCTGGAATGGAAGCTTGTCCTCCTCAGCAAATCACTTGGTTGAATTCTTTAATTCAGCACCTTCCAAACGACACCTCTATTTTAGAAAACTAAATCAATGACTGCCTGCTTTTACTCTAACCATGCCATTTTCACTTCACATTTTACAAATCTCACCTTGTCTAGAACTTCCATTTGTATCATATTGGGTTAATCTCAAGAACAGCCTGTAAATGCAACCTACCAAGCCTGAACCAAATCAGAAAAAAGGCAATTTCATATTTATCCAAGGAATTTTGACCCTTGTAGATGTTAGCACTTTCAAAAAAGTGTCACTCAGGTACACAAAATCACCAGATAATCCACCTTCTGAAAACCATAACTAAAAATATTTTCATATAATCTCTCCAATGCTCATGAGCATGAGGGCTTACTCCATATACAAAGTGGATTCCCTTGAAACCTGTAAAAAATATCTTTTACACCTATTCTCCATACAGTCAACTTGTTTCCTGCCTGGGACATGCTGCCAGGAATTCCTTGACATTTGTATCCTCAAAACTCTTTTATAAGTGCTTGAAGGAGAAGACCAACCCCACTGGAGGGCAAAAGTCCCAGGTGTTGTCTTTTCATTAGCAGCAGCAGGCACACAAAGATGTAACTACAACATTTGTATGGTAGGATGAGTTTTCCCATTTTCCCAAAATTCACTTCCTATGAAAAAGTAAAAAGTAGATAGTGACCTGACACGTTCAAATCTTAGTTAACTGGTGACAACCCCTCTTTAGCTACAGCAAAGCACAGCCTTTGGTCTGGTTCCAACAGCATGATTTATTACATTATCTTTATCACCAATTTCCTGGAAATCAAAAAGATTTTTAGAGATTTACATCTCTTCAGTTTTTATTTGGTTTTCTACACAGAGATATTCAACCAGTAGCTTGGAACAGTTTGGTTAATTTATCTAAATATCTTCTTTCTCCCTTAAAATTAGCATATTACTTGTATGATTTTAACTGGTTATACTGAAGCTTTTGTTCTTGGTCATTCTTTTAAAGAACCTAAAATTGGTTTTCCCAGTAGATTTGGACTGTGTTAAGTAGAACTGATGACTATGCCGACAAAACCTAAAACTAGAGTTTGCTTCTGCTGTTCTTGGAATGTCTACTGAGATGATTTTGCTAAATTTCTAATGCCCATCCATTCGTGTCCTCATTTTTTAGAACTTTTAAAAGCTCTTAACACAGATTCAAAAGTTGACCAGGCAGTGGTTGAAATTTCAAAAGATTTTACATGCTGCCATTTTTAAGCTTATTTACATGGAACCTCCAACATCAATGATTCATTTTTTTTTAAAGAACTGTGTGAACAGTTCAAATGTTAAACTTATTTTGCACTATTTTACTAAGGTTTGAACTTCTGTGATTTTACCTACATTTAGAATTGATCTGGTCTGACTAGTGTTTATGGCTTCATGTAGCAAGGTTTCTGCCCAAGAGCTAGTACATTGGTAGTCCACTAGGTACTCATCTCCTTGTCCTCCTAGATAAACGAACTATATTTTTAGTATGTTGTGACTCTTCTTAAACAAGTTTTAAAAAGTTAGTGGCCTCCTTAAATTTTTTATTTCATACACTGGGGCCAGGTCTCTCGATCGTACAAAGGGCTTTAAAATATATGGTGCTGTATAATCTTTTTTTATTCCTTGTGTATGACAGCATGATAGACTGTGTTATTTCCAAACTGGCCTTGGCATGTTGTCTCTGCTCAAGACCTCCTGTTGTAAGGGTCATACCATACCTAGAGAACTGTCTAAGAATCCATGTTCAGAAGGTTAATGATACAGCACTGTATTTATTCACACTGACACCTGAAAGGACTCAGAAACACACAAAAATTCCATTACTGAAAGCACTCATTATTATGCTTTTAACTTCGCTGGTCTTTGAGAAATGAATGCACAAGAGCAGAAATGTCTGGGATCACTTTGTCGCTCAGATTCTTCCCTTTTTTGTGGACATTTTTCATCCTAAAAACTAAGTGGTTGCATCGGTACAAGAAACAACTGAAGCATTCCTGCAGGCAGGAATGCACGGGGAACTGTTCTACAGGTTCCCACGCAAGCACTGCGAGCAGCAACGAGCCCGACCCGCGGCTCTGGGCCGGCCACGGGCAGCGGCCGCCCCTCAGCCCCGGGCGGCGCCGGCCGTGGCCCCCGCGCGGCCCTCGACTCCCGCAGCCCCGCCTCCGCCTCTGATTGGCGGAGAGCGCGGCTGCCGCTCCCGCCATTGGCCCCTCGGGCAGCGGTCGCGCTCGCCATTGGCTGCCGGCGGGTGCCACTCGGGGCGGCGGCGGCCGGGGGAGGTGGTGAGGCGGCCGGGCCCATCCTCTGCTGGCGGCGGCGGCGGCGGCGGCGGCACCATGGTGAGCTCCGCCGGGCCGCCCGCCCTGCCCGGGGCCGGGCCGCGTCCGCTCTGCCGGCACCGGGCCCGCGGTGGGAGGGAAGGGGCTGAATCCCCTTGGGAAGCGGGCAGCCGGGCCCCATAGCTTTGTTTCGGGGGAGATGGGTGATGTTTCGGTGGGGTCGCTTCCCGGCGGGGTGATGGGCAGGGTGGGGTGGGATGCTGCGCGGCGGGGGAAGGGGTTACCCTGCCGCCCGGGGCCTGACCGTGCCACCGCCTCGTCCTGCCCCACAGTACGGCTTCGTCAATCACGCCCTGGAGCTGCTCGTCATCCGCAACTACGGCCCCGCCGTCTGGGAGGACATCAAGTAAGTGTCTGTGCGCGTGTCTGCGCGCGTCCGTCCGTGTGTCTGTCTGTGGATGCGCGTCTGTGTGCGCGCGTTCCGCGGGGGTGCGCAGCTCCGGGAGCCGGGCCGGGTACCGAGTACCAGCGCTCCGTTTGCCGTGCCGGGCGGGTCTGCGGGCCGCAGGGGCCGGCAGCGGCACCGGCAGCGGCACCGGCAGCGGTGCCCGCAGCTCTGCGGCCCGGCAGAGGCACCCAGGACGCGGCTCCCAGACGTGACAAACCAGCGCGGCCCCTGCCGCACCTCGTCCCGCTCATGGCTTCCCTTAACGCCTCCAAAACCCGCCTCGATCCATCTTTCCCGGTGTCCAGGAGCCGCGGGGGATGGCAGTGAGCCCCGCGGTTCCCTCGGTTATAAGGAGTATGTGGCCGAAGTGCTGTCCTGGCATCAGGCCGCCAGGTGAACCGTGCAGCAGTTGCATCCCTCTGCATCCCCGAAGGAACTAAGATACAGTGTTTGTTTAATAAACATTGTCTAAAAATAGTGTCAGGTTTTGGTAATGTCCTCAGCTCGAAATCAAAACGGTCACTGATTATTTAATCTTAAATACATATTTAAGATTATATGTATTATCCTTACATATCCATACATATGTAAGGATGCAAGTAGAAGAATGGTTTTTGGCTTCATTTCTTGAACCTGGTTTCTTGAGCCCAGCCCTTGCTTTTCTGGTGGTATAATGTTTTTCTAAGGAGCTGACTGCCTTCACTTTAAACCTTTGATCAGTTGTGAGCTTGCACTAAAAGTTTTAAACGAATGTGCAAACAAAATTCTGTTTACCTGAAAAATAGTAGCATGAACCGCTGGGCAAAACTACAAAAAAAATTTTTGAAAGGTTGTAAAAAGCTTACAGAGTTGTAGGCTTACTTCATCAGGCTTTTGGCAACATGTGGTCAGAAGAAATGGTTTAATATGATCTCTTGATAAGCCAGAAGTCGATTATCCAACTTGGAGAGAGTGATCCTCTTTCAGCTGGATGCCTTCTGTAGGCCTCTGTTACATTTATTTTAATATGTCAGTGTTGATGTTGATTTTATAATATATTGCTGTTGTCTTAATACAGTTCAAAAGGCCAGTTTTGATTGTGAGATTTTTGTTACCATGACATATTTTTTTCATAAAATCATTTGTTAAGAATGTGGTAATCTTGCACAGTACCATGAAATCAGAGAATCATAGAAATGTTCTCTGGAAGGGGCCTCTGGAGGTCATCTAGTCCAGTTTCTGTTCCAACCTGGATTGGTACTGGCAGTAGATCAGGGCTCAGCTATGACTTTTGTCTAGTCAAGTCTTTAAAATGACCAAAGGTGAGTCCACAGTTGTGGTTCAGCAGGCATGCATTGTTCTGTTGATCCCTGACCAGGTACTCTGTAAATTACTGTTTGCAAATACAGTTCTGTGCATAGCACAGATGAACTTTTAGTGTACACCACAGAGTTTTGTGCTATAAGTGAGGCATTTATTTTCCTTACATACTGAACATTTCTAAACACAATCTACTTTGAATTCCTGTTTTGATTCTTTAAAATGACGTATATTAATTAAGAGGTGATAAAATAGTGACACATGCATAATTTTCCATGAAAATTAAAATAAATAAAGAGAAGAAAAATATGCATAAAATAGGATGTTCACTATTTCTTGCCATGGCATCCCTTACCAAGATGCCTTTAAGTATCATGAACCACTTTTTGTCCAGATTACTCACTGAATATGTATTTGTATTTAAGATCAATCCACCAGAGAAGAAACAGAGTTTCATCTTCTAGCATAAGACCATACTGCAGAGTGTCAGAGCACAGCCATAATTCCTGATGCATCCTGTCTCTTTAGATTTTGGAAACACCTGATGGAATACTGTAGATAACTAAAACCTATGAGGAATATTACTCATATAACATTTTGGAGAAATCTAATAGAAATATACAAAATACTTTTCTAAGGTCAGCTGTGATAATTCAGGAAGCTGGTATCTCCTGTTTCTGCTTTTCAAATGAGAAACATTTGTGTCTTGTGGCAGCCCAGCAGGTAGGCTCTGTTGTTAGCTCACAAGAAGATGACTCTCTGGAAGGAAACCAGCACGACACCACCCAGCAGAAAATTGGAATGTGATCCCCAAGAAGGAGCCAATGCATTTGCAAGAGTTGCCATAGCTCCTTATGTGGAATTGGTCACCATGGGGTATTTATTCAGCAGGATTTCTCAGTTGTGTATCCTAGAGTTCAGAAACCAGTAAACCAGCCCTCACTGGAACACATTCTAGTGGCACTGATTTAGGGAATAGTAGTGTCAGCTGGTAGCCAAGTGATGTTGATGAAAAACTTGGATGTTTTACCTTTTATTAGCTAATACAAACTTCTTGCAAAGGCTTTTTTTGTTAGAACTGCTAATCATTTAGGAAACAGCAAGAAAGTACAGAGCAGTGTTGTGGCATGCTGAATTGGATCAGTTGAATCACAGATGACTGGAGAAATAATTATTGAAGTCAACAGTCCTTGGCTGTTTCAAAAAAAACCCAAGAGGAACTTTTCACTGTTAGTAAGCTTGAATTTGCAATAGAACTTCAGCGTTTTTGTGAAATAGAGAGACCTCTGGGTAGTTCAGTACAAAATTTCTTATCTAAACTTTTCTGGTTTTTTTCAATATTGAGCTGGTCACATACTGCTGTTTTGTTCTCTCTGAAGTCAGCACAGAAGATGTGAATCAGCCCTGCAGAGTGGTGGGTTATGATTGCTGAATGATTCTGAAATGCCAACAGGTGAATTTGTACTTAGTGTTGATAGAAGGGGAAAGAAAACATGAAACTAAATAAACTGAAGTAATGAAATATGGTCATTCTTCAAATAAAGTGAATTTTAGAAAGTTAAATGCTGAATTGAAAGGGTATTGTCCATCTGAAACATGGAAACTCTTTTGTAGCGTGTTCAGTCAAGAGGTGTTGAATGAAGTTCTTACATAGAGAATTTGGGTACCCAAATAGTTGAATTTGATGTTCTTACAAGAGTGCTGTTTTCAGTGCCATCACTTACTGTTACCTGAGTTAGCATGATGATTTCAAGTCTCTGTGCCTGATTTTTTTTTCATTTTTCAGCATTATTGTAAAACCATGATCTCATCAGAAAAAGATTCACTGTTTTTCAATGGCCCAGAGTGGAATTCTTGGGAAAGTTAGCCTCCATGTTATTTTCACCCACTTTAAAAAAAAAAAAAGCATAACTGAACAAAATACTCCTTTACACATCAAATAATAAGGCACTAAGTTAATGGAAAAATTACAGTGTATACTTTGATATAGGGCTTGACTTTCCTAAAGAACTAGAATTGAAATGCTTGACACACAAAATGGTTCAAAGCCTTCTATTTTTGAACCAGCATTCTGGATCCCAAATAGGTTGAATTTAAAATAAGACTAAGAAAGCTGGCATATAAGTAATGAAAGTTAGTCTTGATTTATGACAACTTTCCTCATTTTCTCAACAGCAAAGTCTCAAAAATTTGCTTCTCCTTAGGGTTTTCTCTGACTGCCACTTGCAGAATTAAGAATTTGAACTAATAAACAGGGGTTTTGTTATGAAGCCCTAGAATCATTAGAGGATTTATCCAGCAAAGCTGGATGAGCAACAGGGAGTGAGAGGAAAGTCCTTCTGTAGCTTCTGAATTCTGCAGCAGCAGATGTTTCTTGGTGGAAAGTGAAGATGAGTTACTAGTAAATCAACAGTTAACCTAGAACTGTTAACCACACTGTTGCTGAGAAAACAGTTTTCATTTGTTCCTTCCATACTTAAGAGAAAACCTCTTGTGACTCCTTTATTTTGTATTTGTTCCATCCAGAGGGCTGGTTTAGACTGTGTGGCCACTGTGGCCACCGTGTGGCTGGTTCTCAGGGTGGTTCTCAAGATTCCTTTGGCATTAGATATCTTCAAGTCCTCTGCAGCCAACATAAACTCCAAGTTGTCAGGCCTGGCCATTCCCACATACATGCAATTCTGGGCTCATGTCTGTTTAAGGCCAAATTTGTACTGCTGGGTGATGTGGTAGTGTGTGCACACAATTGTAAGTAGTGTACATGGAATTACTGCCCATGTACCTGTCCAAAACAATGCAGAGAGATTACTCACATTGTCAAAATAAATAAAAATTTCCAGGGCTCAAGAAATTGTATTCCCTAGTATGTTTCTATGGCAGGCATGTTTTTATGGTGTGTGATAGTACATTTTTAAAAGAGGCCTCTACCATAAAATCTGAGCTCTTCTGCAACAGGTATCACTTATGGCTGAGCTGAACAGCCAATATATGTGAAATTCTGATCACTCCATTCAGCAGTTCTAAGGGTTTAATTGTGTGACAAGCATTGACAGGGATGTCTTCTTGAAACAGCTCCAGGTCAATATGTGGGAGCTAGAGCAATATTGTCAGCAGGGAATATGTACAGAGTCTTTTTTCCTGTGTTTCCCAGCACTGTTCCTCTGTGTTTGATTAAATGAATACAGGATTTTCCCATGGGCTCCTAAATCTGAATTGAGGCCAGGTTAGATGCTCAAATTGTGACACTTTCAAACATACTGCCAAGAAAATGAATGAGAACTCAAAAATCTAATAAAGAAATGCATTAAAATACTTCATTACAAGCCCGTAGAGTAAATTGATATTTTCCCCACACAGGTATATGAAATATCTGGATTTGGGAAATGAAATGGCATAGGCAGTCAGTCACTTCCGTTTTTATGGTAGAAGTCCCCACAAAAACATGTAGTGTGGAAAAACTAGAGTGGAAGTTGAAACTCAATGTTTGCTAAAAGCAACTACATAGAGGTGAAAACACTTTTAATTTTGGTTCCGGAGAAGTGTTGAAACTTGCACAGTAGAGAAATAGGCATTTTTTGCCCCTTTGCTGTCTGTACCTTAGCATGGGGATATATAAATCAAGTAATAGTCTTACATCCCTGGTGCTCAGTGCTTAATGTAGAATTAAGGCATCTGCTCCTGCCTTTGCCCTGTTTTGTCCTCTGGAGGGGTTAGGATGGCATGTGCTGTCCACACTTTTAAGTGCCAAGATTCCAGGTCTCTGGAGCCTTCTGGTCAGCACAGACTCTACAGGGACCCAGTGGTCTGGAAGTGCACACTATGGAAGAGCAAAAGTCAATTGCTTGTCCTAGGAGGAAGGAAACTTCCCCCAAGTTTCACAGATGATCACCTACCAAGGATCCAGGCTCTTTAAGGCGTTTTTTTTTTTCTGTAAATTTCCTGTTATGGTTAAAATGGTGAAACACTGAGGATTGAGTAATTGGCCTGGTGCAATGTGGAAAAGGAAAGTGGAAAGCTCTGCTTGGTTTCAAATTGGGTTCAGCTGAAGTGGTAGAAGACTGTACCATTTGAGGAAGTGAAAGAAACTGCAGGGCCTGGAAATGAAAACTAAACAGACAGAAACTTCCACATCCTATTGATGAAGGTTAACATAGGTCAGACTAGTGACTTGGTGTGGCTTTTGCAGTGAAATGTAGGTGATTTAAGAGTACATATCATGGGGTAAATTGTCAAAGGCATTCCTAGAAGTTAGGTTTATTAGTAGTCTTGTATGTTGCCTGCTTAAGTCAGGAAAGGTAGATGCTTTTATTCATTTGCCTATCTAAAAATGGTACTCCACTGATTCCCCTAGCATTTAGATTATTAGGAAGTCATGACAGGATGTGCTATTCTGATTAATTATATTTGTAATATACCTAGAATTTACCATTCTAAAATAGTAAATAATATAAATAAATAATATAAAATAAATAGTAAATGCCTTTAAGAAAATATTTTTTCAAGGAGATGGGCTTGTTTCTGGGGAGTTTCTCACAGCAAAAATTGTCCATTTTTATGCTACTTAAACAATGTAAATAATAAAAAACTTCTTTAGCTGCAGAATGAAGGCCCTTGCTTGGCTTTCTGTGTTTCTATGCTGTGTTCAAAATGTCACTTTGGCAGAGATTTTTTTTCTTTTTATGAATATATCAAAACACAACTTATATTTGTTGACAAATCCTGTGAGAATCAAGATTTTGGCCTACTGCTATTGCTTAGCACAGTGTTTAGATGTAGTAATAGCTCCTGCTATAGTGTAGTTTGCCTTTTCAGAAACCTGGGAAAATATGCACAACTGCTCTAGTGAAAGACTCTTTTAACTTGCAATAGCAAGCTCTTAAAATTAGTGGGAATTTAGATACTTTGTAGGTCTGATGCTGGTAGGCTGTAAAGTCCATGAAAAATGTGTTTTCAGCATAAAAAGTGCTTAGTATCTTAAAAAACCAGAACCACTGATCACATACTGGGCACCCTAAGTGAATGAAACCTTTTTGATCTATGGTGTTCTTGCCTATTTTAAATGGAAATGGTATAACTGGCCTCATGAGATTGTTGGAGACCTAATTAATGCTTCTGCATGCAATTAGTGGAGATCAATTCCACAGGAAAACACATTAGAAAGAAATAATTCTCTCTTCAGAACTAGATTTGAAAACTGCTGTAAATCAATCCTGAGGTTATCTATTGAGGAATGGGATAAAACTAAACACAAAATAGTTATGCATTAATGGAGTAGGATGTAGCCCCAGCACTGAGGGAGCTGGAAGCCTGGAGGAATAGGAACAGGTTTTGTGGGCTCATGGATGTGGCTGGGATGCTGTGTCATACAGGCTTGGGAACAGACAGGGAAATGTTGCTTGGAGCAAACTGCTCTAATGGTGCTGAGTGGGCCTGAGTTCATCTTACCTGCTTTCACTAAACTGCAAAGAAAAATTCACCAGACGCTTATGGCTCTTTATGAGACATGTTTTATTTCTTTGTAATTGTTCTGGAAAGTGTTTTTCAAGTTTTGAGCTGACTGTAGTTTCTATTTATAGGGCAGCCCTTTAGAAAGCATGTAAAACAGTGCCATAGTCTGTAACAGTCTGTCTGCAGTGATAACAGTAGGAGAGAAATTGAATAATCAACAGCTTAGAATGTAAAATTTTTGTAGAAAATCTATTTGTGTATGTAGGTACATATGCAAATAAATACTGATGTGCATGCCTGTGTGTATGTGCATATTATGTCTACATAATCACCATGTGGCCTGGGCAATAAAAATGCAAACTAAACAGGAAATAAGAATCAAATATCTGTACAAAATGTGACTGGGGCACTTCAGTTAATAATCATCTGTAGTGGAAGCAAGTGACAAAGTCTTCCAGTTATCTTTGGTATTTCTTGTCAAGAGGTTGATTTGCAGGAGAACCTTGTTGCAAACCTCCTTGTAAATTTCTAGGTGTAGGTTTTGATGTGTCTCAGACTTCAATTTTATTTTATCAAAGCTTTCTTATTTATCCTATTAAAGCCTTTGGGATTTCTCCCATCAAAATGCTGGCTTTCCTGTTCCTTTCTTCTGTACTTCTCCCTCCAGGAACTGTAGAATTCTGGGTGGTGAACAGGTGAGTTATGGAGTGTACCCTGTAGACCCACATACCATACCTGTGTGCTGCAGTGGTGGCAGTCAGTCCCTGTGAGTCCTCTTTCCTTCTTTGTTGAACTTCTGGGACTTTGCTCAGTATTTCCCTTTCCCAGCCCACAGTTAATTACTGTAAAAAATTATTGCTTTACAGCTTACTTGAACTTACTGATTCTTTCATGCTCAGAAGTGTTGCAGACATACTGTGTTAATTATTTTACCTGTCTTGTCACAGTGAACACTGGTAAAAAAAAATTATTGTTTCACTAGAGTTTAGATTGTGAATCCATTCTTATTTTGGATCATGTCATTCTTAGTTGTAAATAATTGCAGTGATCTATTAAAAAGCAAGAAATTGGAGGATTTGCTGTCTCTTTCAGTACCATGTGGGTTTGTTTACCCAGTGCTGAAGGCAATGTTCTGTTTGACCAATCTCAACAATTTTGAAAAAAATACAGATTGCAAACAAATAGATATGGGAAAGACACTTTGGAAAGCCATTAGTGGTGAAATGACAATAGATGGTTTCTTTTAATCCATACCCCTTTTAACATTATTGACTTTTTATCCAGAAAACAACATTTATTTTTTGTTTCTGTTTTAAAGTACTTGCTTCATACTATTCCAAAGTTCTAATCAGTTTGGTTTTTTTTAAGTGGTTCTGACTAAATGATTCTTCATGGGCAGGGAGGTTAATATTTACAAGCATCATAGGGTCAGAACACTATAATTTCTGCTATTTCAGTTCCTCACAGCGGAAGGACCTGCTTGAAGGTCAGGAGTTAAACTAAGTGGATGCCAAATTATTTAATTCCTCTGGGAAAGGGCTGGCTAAAATGAAATACTGGCATGTTATGAAACTTGGTGTGAGTGTTCTTGCAGTATCTCTCAGGTACTTTGCAGTTTTCCCAGAATTAAGTGCTTTTAGATGTGCCAGGATAACAGGTGTTATAAACACATCATTCACTCTTGTTAATGAAATGCACAAAGGAGTATTTTGTAAATACCATTCTTTTTATTCCACTTGCGTAAAAGGAAGCAAAATAATACTGGCTTTATATTTTTAATAATATTTTTAGTGCTTGTAGTAGCAGCAAGGAACTTGTACTTTTGTTAACTGTATCTTCTAGTATTATCTTGTTTTGAAAACCTACATTAAACACTCCCGTATCCAGCCTGTAAAACTGGGAAATAGCTCAGAACTGTGAAGTCTATAAATACACCTATTTATTTTACCCAGAACATCATTTTCCTGGACAGATTCCCATTTTTATTTAATCTTGTAACTTAATATAATTTATGTTCTTCCCAGCTGGGTATTTTAAAATATCCTTGGACGATCCAAAACATGTACAAGCCTGTTTTCTTTTTTTCCTTTTCAGAATAGTGGCTCAATATTTTTAATAACTTTTAGTAAAACGTCTTTGTGAAATACATGAAAAAAAGACCCGAGACATTTTGAAAAAAAACAACTGTCTGTGAAGTAATATGAGCAGTGAATTTGCCATTTCAATGTAAATGAGATGCAAAGGCAATGAATCTGGGTTCACAGATACCATCTTAGGTCTGCCCCATGTAATCCTGTTTAAGAGTGCTACTCTTGGAACGGAATTAAACTTGACTTGCTCCTATCCGCGAGATCAGAACTGTGCTGTGTTTCCAAGTGCAGTGGAGTTATTTTGTCATTAAGATTGTTTTGACTGATCTCTTCAATTTAATGAGCACTTTTACATCCTTGGTACACCAAGGATACTGAAGCGCAATGGTGGCAAAAGTCCCAGCAGAAACAATATGTATCATGGAAGAAGTCCTGGAGGTGGTCTTGGAACTAGCTGCTGTTTTTGGTGTGTTCAAGGTGACACACCCAGTGCACACACTTTGGGCTGAGTTTTGGTAGGAAGAGATCCAGTTGTGCTTTTGGGACACTGGATGATCTCTTAAAGTGATATCAGCAGCTTCTAAGTAATAACGTTATATCACAGAGAAGCCTATGCATCTTCAGGATGCAAAATAATTGTTCTTAAAGTCTTCTACCATATTCTTTGTCAATATTTGCTGCATGCAAATGGGAAGGGTTCTTCTTCTTTAAGAATTTCTTAAGATTCCAACTTTTTGACTGGCTACAGAGGCAGGATAGCAAGTATGACTTTACGGGAAAGAAAAAGTTTTGTCAGCAGCAATCTTCTTGATTGTGATTTATGCAAATTCCCTTTAAATACTACAGTCTGACTGCAAAACTACATTAAAACTCACCTTGTGCAGAATGGGCTATGTATAAGTAAGACCAGCCTAATGTCACATCTTGCCCAGCTGTGTTGTCCGTAAAATGTCCAAAAATGGCAAAAGAAATCCTTTCTACATCAAACCTCTATGAGAAATAAAAATGTGTGCATCCTATGGTTTAAAAATTTGAAGTGCAGGATCTGTTCTGATTTTAAGAATAGTTCTTCTTGGAATGCTTTCCACGCATAGCGTTTCAGCCATTTCTGTGAATTATTAACATCACCTTTGAACATTAGTAGTGTGTTTACAAATACTAAACTATTTGCACAATGGGAAAGATTCAAAGGGACCATTGTACACAGATGTATCACCTGTAATGCTGTTCCGTGCTGCTAAATCAACAGCAGTTTTGGGGGTGTTAGCATGACTGATGGAGGAAAGGCTGCTTTAAGACTTGATCCTGCTTCGATCTATTCAATAGGAATTTTTCCACTGATTTCAAGGCCAAATCTTTATGTGAAAAATATCCTCTGTATAGCTGTTATTTTCCGTGGTGCAATGGTTAAGGTTCTTCTCTTGCCCAAGTAAACTGCCTCACATTAACCTGGATAATAGAAACATTCTGGAGGAAAACAAAAGCATTTTAGAAAAGTCTGCGCTGGAATCTTTGTTTCCCACAATTGAAATAGCTCTGTGTAATCATTCAGAATTAGTCTAGAGTAAATAAAAAGGGCTGCCAGACTGTAGAAGTTAGGGCAGGCATGTCATAGGATTTAAGTTTTGAACCATGAAACATCACATCTCGTGTGATAGGAATCAGTTTGGGAAGAGCATTAAAATCCTGGGGTGTTTTAACATTTTGAACATAAATTTATAGGGGAGCAAAACCCACACTTTTGTCTCAATAAATGTCAATGAGACATTAATTGTAAATTCTGTTCTATTTGACTTGAAACTTACTTTGAAAGAACAGCCTTATAAAAGTTAGAAGTTTGCTACTGTAATACTGCTTCTTCACTAAAGAAATAAGCAGGGCTTGGGAATTTGCCAGAGCTTGTTGCTTTTGGCTCATTTCCAGTCAAGTTCTTAAGAAAGCTACCAACATGTTATTGCTGTTAATGTCTTTGTGATCAAACACCACAGTCTGTAGAAAACATTAGAACTATGCTAATTTCCTCCCACAATTTTATCTGGTCAAAACCTGTAACTTAAGATTGCAGCAAAACATTTCAAGGGAAATGCCACAGGTGTTTTTCTTTTTTGTTGTTTTTTTTTTTTTTTTTTTTTTTTTGTAAAGCTATGGACGGTGAAGTTTTCTCTAAAATGTGGTTAGCCAAATACAAATGTAAGGAATTACAGGTTATGGACAGCTGACCACAGCAGCTCTGCAAAGCTGAAAAAGCAGCCTCACTCTTAACATTAATTCTAATTATGACACTATCATATATTTCTTCCTATCACCCTTGTTATAAAACCATTTCCTTAGCGTAAGTGCAGGCAGCTTGGAGAAATCAGGTAGGGTCAGGAAATGAAGTGTGACAACTGCAGCCTTGGGGAAACAATTTGAGGTGTTCACCTGAATGACACTGCCCTGTTTCCTGGGCTGCTGGAGGTGAGTCATGGTCAGCCTCTGGTGCTGCCAGCTGTGAGGCTCTCTCAGACAAGTTCTTTGGAGACCCTGCTGTTTTGTAGCCTTGCTGAAGGACCAGTGCCTCTGAAAAAGTAGGATTGCTTTCACTTTGCAGTGGCCATTTTGGATAAACTCACAGAAGCATTTTCCCATCACATATAGTCTTAAGAGTAGTACTCCAGAGAGAAAGACTTTAGGAAGCTCTCACTGCTGTTAGATTACTGAGGGAAGCAGAAGGGTTTCAGAAGCCTGTCCACAAGCACTGTGCCTGTGTGTGGTCTGTATGCAGAGCAACTTCTGTGAAAAGGTGATGGAGCAGACAGGGAAATTCATCTAGCAGAAAAATAATACAGAGAAACAGATATCTAACTGAATTTTATTTCAGCTCAACACCTATCTAAATTGCTGGGATGCACCAGCACAACAGAGCTCAGAAGTATGAAGGAATGGACTTGGAATGGAAGAAGAAAGTTCTGAAATTTAATAATTTTCAAGTATGCATCTTAAAAAGGCAGTTTATCTTTTGACACAGTCTTAGATTAGCCATTGTCATATTTGCCATATTTGTAGAACAAGCAAAGAAATTTTTGCCTGCATGAGAAGTAACCAAGAAGTGTAATCCCCTGCCGGAGTAAATATTTACTTTGACAAATTTTCTAGAAAATTTTGCTCAACTTAAAAATATTTTTAGTGGGAAATACATCAGTAAGGCTACAGAGAAGATGGCTGCTGAGTGTTCCAAAGCATCTAGAGTAAACTAGGAAAAAATAGTTAAAATAATTAAATGGAATAGAATGAAATAACTGAAATAACCAGGGGTGATTTTAAAAAGTGGTGTCTCAGAGAAATTGCAAATATTGAAGGAAAACTTTGACAAAGTAAACTAAAGACAAATAAAATAAGAAAAAAAAAAAGCATAGCTTGGCACAGAGAAGTAAACAGGAAAAGTTCCAGTCAATGTAGTTGGAAAAAAATGCAAGTTTTGAAAGAGATACCAACATCAAACTGGGTCAGTTTTTCATAGAGAAAATTCTCACACAGAAAAGCTGTGTCTACTGAACTGTGTAAGTATGCAGTATTTTTGAGGATGTTCATTGCTTTTCCAGATGTGTGTATTATCCTTTGTGGTTTGGCTCAGATCAGAGAGACTAAAAGAAAGCACAGCATGTATCAGAGATGTGGGAAAGTTTGTTCACCCTTTGCAAACATCCCTCCAAACTGTAGCTGGCTTGTTACAGACCATGTTATGAGAACCAAAAAATCAAGATGGTTTTCTTTTCTCATATTCATTTCAGTTCTGTTCTTAGGAGTTGTAAACTTTACCTTCCTGTCCCTGATTGATCTCTTTTGTTTCAAGACATCATTTCCCACCTCTCTTCCTGCTTAAGACCCTGCTTAATTAAGGTTATTATAATATTTTTCATGTCATTGGATAGAGAATGATGTTTCTTTTACGGGGAATTATGAGGTACATTTAGTCTCACCTCCCCTATAACCTTGTCATTTTCTTTTAGAAAAATTGCTTAGCTTGTGTTCAGTTCATCATTCTTAGAGTGAGTATAAAAATGTTTATGTCAAGTAACAGTTTCAATACTTCCGGTATTAATAAATAATATATTTTTATATATTTTTAAAATAATATAAAAACAGTGTTGTGTAATTTTTGGACAGTGGGAAGAATGTGAGGAGCAAGATTAAAGGAAGATGAAGAGGAATAAGAAAATAATGGGTTCCAGATATCCATTAAGTGAACAGATTACCAAAGACTGATGATTACAAACGAGAGGGTTAGAGGACAAGTCATTTCACTTAGGTCAGTAAAATGCTGCCATATGAGATGGCAATCAGTCCTTCCCAGCAGAACCATTTGCTATCTAGCAGTTATAAGATCAACCAGAGTACTTAATTCTCAGACCTCTTCCCTTTGAGTACCTCAGGAAATGTTTCTGTTTCTATGGATGGATAATTCCACTACATCTGTAAATGCTTGAATTGTTCTGCAGGCATTATTATTTTGTATTAATTAACTTTTAAAATCAATGACACCATTTTAGGAAATTAAAACCTGAGTTACAGTCAAAGAATTTGATATTAATTTATGGGTGATTATGTTATGATAATGGAGAGAAAGTGTTTGATATGACAGGGGATGCGGGATTTTACATAGTAGATTTAGAATTCTACTTTTTGTAGGTCTTTGTAATTCCTCTGGTGACCCAGAAAAATTCAGAAGTTAGAAATATTGGCTCTGTAGGCTTGAGCCATATCTCAAAGAGCATTTCTTTGTATTTACTCAATTTACCAGTCATACTCTGGTAAAAGCTCTTCATTACCATGGTACTAGTAAATGATTGTTTACCCACTGTCCTCTTTAATTTGTACATTAGAAAAATAATCATACTACTACCAAGTTGAGGAATGTCTTGATTTGCATCCCTTGTCCTTAGAATTTTTTAAGAACCTACCTCATAATCTGCCTTTTTTATAATTTTTCTAATTCTGAGGGTATTTTTCTAAAGAGCAACATCGTATACTGATTTTTTTTTTTTGGTGTGATGCAAGATGTGATTCAGTAATTCACTTCAAGGCTTTCCTGTCTCTTTGCCTTTCTTTTGACTTCCTGAAATGAACTGCAGCATAGAGATACATTTAGATGAAAGGGTATAATTTCTTTTTAATGAGATAGCTGTGACCCTCCACCTGCAAATATAGTAATGATGCTGTGATCATATTAGTTTTGCTGAGCCAAAATATATTCTAAGTACATCAATTAGAGCATGAGTACTTACAAATGTCTCCTCTTTCATCATTATTTCTGCAAAGCACACTGTCTCTATAGAGAGTCATAGTAGGCAACACCACAGGAGGTGAGTACCTGTTTTAAAAAGCACACTGAGAAAGGAGGCTGTGCTCATTTTCCAGATGAGGACTTCGATAAACAGGGCACGACTTCATCAGAGAACACAGCAGGCCTCTCTGCACATCTCCTCATTTGCTGAAGAAAAATTTGCAAGGGAAATAAGAGCAAATACAGAATGCTGCTTTACATGAAACTGGGCAGAGACAGGGCCATGTCCATTGGCATGCTCTGTGCACAGCAGGGCCAACCCCATGGGAGCTGCCTCTTCAGTGTCCTGGGGTCTGCCTGCCCATGGAGGTGCTCCAGGAGATGGGACTCGCCACTCCTGCAGCACCAGTGGCCGGGCTCCTGTGCCGTGCAGACAGGGTAAAACAGGGAGGGAGGCACATGTGGGTCCTCCCTAGTAACTCACTTGTGCCAGATGCAAAGCTTGGGAGGCACATTCATTATCTGGGGGATCAACTTGTTTTCCTCAGTAAAAAAATAGACCCTCCAGATTTGTGCTGCCTTTTGGACAAGCTGCTGACTTCATGTTCAAGTTGAAGAGAATAGTAAAGGACATGAAGAACAAAGCAGTCGTTTTGGTTTTTTACTTGGTGTAAGTGTGCACAGGACATATATATGAGTCTTGTCTTAAACCTAGGTCAGAGAGTTGTTTCCTTTAGTGAAGAAACGTGTATTTTTATTCTGCTTTAGCTAAGTGGTGACGTGCTACATGTGAGAATAGGTGTGTGATATGAGAACAAGGCCTTGCAAAACCCTAGCATCCTTTTTCTTCCTATCTGCTGGGCATGTGCAAAATTCTGAAAAAAGATATTTGATTCGGTACCTGCATCTGTATTTTAAATTCCTCTTTGGACGTATCTGCAAATGGTTGTTAGAAACGTCCCATGCCTTTTGTAAATAAAGTGTAACTAAAATGTGATGGCATGAAAAAGCAAAAAGTGTTTAAAGAGCCCATCATGGGCTGCATTATTGGATAGTCTCTTATTTTAAAATGCAGATTTTGTCTTTACTAGTACAGCAACTTCTTTTTGAGGCTCTGTACTGAAAAATCATGTTTATTTTCCTGTAGCTAATTATTATTTTCAGAACACTTGTGGTCTGAAATATTTGTATTGTACACTAATGACTGGGATGTGGAACAAATTTATTTCTAATTTTCTGTCTTAAATAACTATACAAGCTTACTTGTTTTAAAAGACTTTTATCCATATGGTGCTTTTCCCTCAAGCAAACAGATTTTATTCTGTTTTCTTTTTAGGAAGGAGGCACAGCTGGATGAAGAGGGACAGTTTCTGGTCAGAATAATTTACGATGATTCCAAAACCTATGACCTCGTTGCAGCTGCAAGCAAGGTCCTTAGTAAGTAATGCAGATATCTTCTTTACCTATTCATCACAAAAAAGGTAATATCCTCCTGGCCCCCAAACCTGTGCAGCAGAGAGGAACAGGATTTAGCACAGGGGAAGTGAAAATGGAATATTGGTCTCAGAATTTTTTTTAAATCTTAGGAGAGAGAATTGTATTTCTTTATTTCTCTAAGAAAAATTTACTTCTTTTATTGCTTGAAATTATTTTTATTATTTCCAAAGTATTCTATCTTAAGCTGAAGAAATATACCTCATCCACACAACATGGGCAGTGTAACAAGCAGTCGTGAAGTAACAACATCCTGCTGCAACTGCAACTTTCAATCACTGCTGCAAGAGCAGTGAATGAATGAATGAATGAATGAATGAATGAATGAATGAATCCTTGATCTCTGCTGAAGAACAGTGCTGAGTCACAGAAATGCTTGTGGCATGGACACATTGCATTTAGTTGCATATCAGCCATTGATTTGGGTTGCATTCATTTTCAATCATTGCAGCTCTGGTCTAGAATTTAAAAGGTAGAATTATGCCCATCAGCATTATTTTATCTGCAGGCCCAAGTGCGGTATGAAATTGTTCTGCATCAGTAATTAGCCAAGAATCTGTAAGACTGATGACTGTAGTAATGTTGAATTGGAGCAGCTGATGTGGTTTCATGCTTTTGTAAATTGGAATTAACTCTGCTGAGGCGAGCATTACTAACAACCAAGTTCCTTTATTTTCAAGAAGTGATTCATTTTTCTGTATCAAAATCTAAATGCTAAACATGTGTGAAATGCACAGTGTGGTGAAATAATAATAGTAATTGGTAAATCTTAATGAAATTCCTGTATTGGATACTCTTTATTTGCCATATGAACCCTGAATCTTGCTTTGTTCTTGACCTACTGGATCTGGGTAGTGTTTTGGTACTATCTTTCTTGTTTATGAATGCAAGAGTAAAGAAATAAGTAAGTGTATGAAATACAGTGTTTGGACTGAATCATATTTTCCTGTTTTAACTAGATTTAAATGCTGGGGAAATTCTTCAAATGTTTGGGAAGATGTTTTTTGTGTTTTGTCAAGAATCTGGTTATGATACAATTCTACGTGTCTTGGGCTCAAATGTCAGAGAGTTTTTGCAGGTAAGAATTTTGCGCAAAATTGTTTCAGATACCAGACAGAATTGTTGCCTAGTCGAAAGAAATTTAATTTGAAATTCCAAAGAGAAATTTGCAACAGGAGTATTCATATGCTACTGATTGCAGGGGTGGTCTGTGTTAAGTAGACTTACCTTATTTATTGTAACAGAAAATGTGATCTTCAGGTTTTATGATATTTCTTCTGTTATCTCTGACTAATCATAGATACTGGATATTTCTAGTAGTATGTTATGTACAGAGCTAGGGCTCATAACAGCTCATCTCTTAAGATATTATCCTTCATCCATGAACTGAGGGTGGGATACTGCAGAACAGCATAAATATACTGCGTTATAAACACAAACAAAATTAAAATGATTCTTTAATAGCATGGAAGAAATGTAGGGTCTTCTCTAGAGTGTTATTTCTAGGTGTAGAAAAATGGCCTTTTTGTCACCTGAAGATTGTTCACTTCTGTAAGCACTTTGTATTTAGGATTTGTGATCTACATGACTCTTAGAGAGAACTGTGTGCTGTAATGAGGTTAAAAGAATTGAACTGGAGAATGCCCAAAAGCTGACTATCAAAATTCTTGATTTTCTCTGAATATATAGCAACCTCTTGTCATCTGTACCCTTAAAATCTCTCCAGCATTAAGGGAAACAGCAGAATCATAGTTTGTTGGATTACTTGAATATTTACTTCTGTGTCTCACAGCCCCAAAACCTGCATCATTCCAGAGCATCCTAGGTGCAGTCAACCCAGACTTCTTGTACAAATCCCACAAACTGTAGTTGCTGGGCAGAACAGAGAGTATGTGGATGTTCCAGCATATCATGAGCAATCTGTAAACTGCTGTGGGATGTGACATCCTTTTTATTTCATAGCTTCATTCACAGGCTGCCTTCAAAGCAAGCCTTCAGATACTTTGGTTTTATACAGGAGTAACTTTGGTTGCTCATGTATGGGCCAGAAATACAGATTCTGTTTGCTTTCCCTCATGCCCTTTTCCATATACTTCTCTTTTCATTCCTTACCATGTGTGCTGGTGGAAGGACTGGACATGGTTGTTATACACACCAAACATCTACAAAAGTGGAAACAGCTTACATTTATATTCTTCTAATGACAGTATTTTAAGTTTCTTTGTTTGAATTTCAGTGTTAACAGATGACATTGGCTATTTTATACTTCTCTAAATGTTAACAGGACTAGCATATTAGTAGCTGTGCCAGAGGTGTATTTTTTTAGCTTTTTATTGCAATGGAAAATCAACATTACCTGTGATTTATTACTTTTACATCTTCCAGCAGTCATAATAGGTCAGGAAACTACTTTATATACCTGTTACAAAAATAGGTGCAGATTGGCTTCAATGTCCCAAACTTTTCTTAGATTCTTAACATAATAGAGTTCCAAAAGGTGCTTCTTGAAATGTATACGGAGTCCAGGATATATACAAAATAATTGAGAACTGCAGCTTTTTAAAATATATAAAAATAAATCTCACCTTTATATTCCATTTCCTTTGACATCTCAAGAAAATTTAGTTTATTCGTAGTTGAAACACAGGTACTTCAAGCTTCATGAAAGAGGAAAATAAAAAGGGCAACTAAATAAAATATTTATACTTTATGTGAAAAACTCAAGCATGGAAAATTTTCAAATCATGTTGAAAGACACTGTGCCAAAGAGAAGCAATGTGAAAAGAGGTACCTTCTAAGAACCCAAAGTGTGCTTTTATGTTCAGTTTAGTAACTTTCTATTGAATGAAAATCAAAGTGGTTAGTTCTCCCATTTAAGGAATTGTTTACATGGCTATTGAGGCTTTCATACTTGCCGTGCATTGAAATTCAGGGGATTAACTCCTCTTTTAGATAAGTCTCCAGGTGCTGTGTACCACACAGCACTGAACAGCATATCTTTGTATTTCAGGTGCCAACCACAGCTCTCACTTTTAGACAGACCAAGATCAGCCCCATTAATTTGACTCCTTGTTCTTTCCTGGAGATTCCCTTGTGTTTCTCCATGGAGCTGATCACTGTTCTGATCACTCATAGCTCTGGAATTGTTCTTTGGTCCCAGCACAAGCTCTGGCATACATCTGAGCCGTCTAGGAGCCAAGAATTTAGGGAGAGAGCTTAGCCTATTATGACATTTATCTGACCTCACCTCTGGCTCACAGCAGGTGAACATACAGGAAAAAAAGACAATTCATTCTTTCAGAATGTGCAATATCAATTTGAAATGGATCAAGCACAACAAAGAAATAGGAGTAGGAGTAACAACGACAGTGTCTAGGTCTAGGAGTGATTTCAGCTCCATGATCTGGAAAAATGTGTCTACTCCTTGATTATGTCTCGGAGCGAGGTTTGGAATACAGTGAGCTGTAAGTCCCCACTCTGGAAGATTAGAGAGTAAAAGCTGAAGGACACATCACATGGACTTCACCTGTGACACTGCTTTGACAGTCGGCCATAAAGCAGTGGAAGGGTAGCAAAGTGGTTTTGCAGAGTGGGGCTACTGCCAGTTGTTAGTCACACTTGTGCCAAATCTTTACTTTAAATGTTGATACTTAGGCAATCATTTTACAAAAATCCTGTCCTTGACATTGGCTGTTCCCTGTTTGAAATTCTTCTGCTGGTGACTGTGTAACTGAAAGATTATTGTCTTTTCCCATGTATCTCCCTGGGAGTTTTTCTCCAAAAGGTCAATATATCCCCGCTGTTTCTGAGGCATATCTGCTGAAACTGCAGCTCTGCATCCATTGAAGGAGATGGTGGGGCAGTCTTTCAGAGTCAGTCATCTCTCTTGCTCTTTTCTTATCCACACTCTTTCAAAGCAGTCTCTTCCAATTTCATTATCTTGAACCCTGCAAAATTCTTACAGAGTTTGCCTTCAAGCATTGTGGTTTTTTGTCAGTGTCCACCAACAGCTGGAATGAATTGACACCCAGATTGTTGCCTCTTCATGTTCTAATTTGGAGATGTTGATATAGCAACAAAAACATGAATTTGAAACAAGCTGAAAAACTGAAGGAGGAAATTCCAGGCTAAGTGCATCCCACGGAATTCATTACTAAGAGTGTCATTTTGTCTGGAGGTCTCCAAGAGAAAAGGCAGCTGTTCAAGCACTTCACAGCTCACATGAAATCAAGTTCAGTGTGCCTCCACAAATTGATGATCGACAGATGCTCGTGAAAGGTGGAGAATTTCCCAGACAGCACATTGAAAATATTTTCACTTCACTTTCTATGTTGGCAGAAAACAATATGCAAAGCCTGGTGGTAGCACTCGCTTGCAGGGCAGTGAGAGAACAACATTTAAAATATGCAGTAATGTTCTGGACTTAAGATGCAAAGAGTTGTATGAATTTTAGAGCATAAATAAAAAAATTGTGGGTTGCAACTCTATCCTGCAAACGAGGTTTCTCTTTCTATGTTAAATGTACAGTAAATAGCAACTTGGATCCTTGATAATTGCTTCACAGTCAAAGTTGAATCAAGTGTTGTGTTTTAAGTGTGACTTCGATCTCACTGTTCTCTTTAATATCCTGGTATGTCTATCAGTTTATAATTTAGTCTATCAGTTGGTATGTCTATCAGTTTATAATTTAGCTTTCCTCTCCATATCACAATTTGTCTGGTTGAAATGTAAAGTTAAATATGTGAGATATCTGGGAGAATAGCAGGGAAAAAAAAATCTCTTCCCTTTTTTGAACAACTTTTCCTGATAAATTATTACAACAGCTATGGTATTTCTGTTTATTTTGTGGAGTTTTTTAATTATTGTCAGAAGAAAAGATATATTTAAGTTTGGTCTTTCAAGCATTTAAATCTTTACTTTAAAATTTGAACTTTGTCAGGCCCTGTAAACTTGATTTTATGGTGTCAGAACTAGGGTTTTGCACTGATAATAAGGACAAAGATTTATGTTTATTTAGACATGCTTATTTGTATTTGGCTCCTGAACTCATATTTGAAGAGTAGATTATAGAGACAAGAATTAGAAGGAATGAAACTGGATGAGGTACCAGAATGAGAAACACACAGAAGGTCTTTAATCATCTGAATGTTTCAAAATACAGCATAATCAAGCACGACTTCTTACTATCTGGAGTAATTTATAATCGTCCTTATTTTTATGCCACTCATTGTTCAAATGTTGACATGGTGGATATAACATTTTGGGCTACCTGAAAAGCCTGCTGTGATGGCAGTTCTACAGAGAATAAGGCAAATGTGTAGAAGTATGAGCACTAGGAGAAAGGGGATGTTCAGATTGGACAAAATATGTGCTCACTTTCTTCATAAATAGTGAGTGAATGCCTTATAATCATGTTTTTAATTTCTCCTTCCAGAACCTGGATGCTCTGCATGACCACCTTGCTACAATTTACCCAGGAATGCGAGCCCCTTCCTTCAGATGCACGGATGCAGAGAAGGGGAAGGGACTCATTCTGCATTACTATTCTGAAAGAGAAGGTCTGCAGGATATTGTCATTGGCATCATCAAAACAGTAGCTCAACAGATCCATGGTACAGAAATAGACATGAAGGTAATGTCTGAAAATTTATGTCAATAGGAAAAAACCAAGAAAATTAAGGTGAAGTGATGGCAAACAGTAAATTTCACTGTTGCTGTCTTCTGTGAAGAAATGGCATTAGTACTGACTCTCAGGAAGAGCCATCATCATTTGTGTTGCTTGAAGGACACAGCTATGTACTGAGAAGGCCAGCTCTAATTGGCAGCCAGACCTGACTGGGAACGGTACAGAACAATATCCCCTTATTCAGAAAAGGATTGTAAAGAGCACATGTACAGAAATTAATATTGGCTCATTTGAGGTGCTTCTTTCCCCATTTATTTTATGTTTGGCATATATTTCTTACTGTCTGCTGTGTTCTCTGAGAACACAGACATTTCCTCTTTGTTTTATATTCTTCATCTGTGTGCAGACTGATGTGAGGCTGATCTTCATTGGTGAGGCCTGGGCAGCAAGCACTGTTTTCCTCCCAGGCAGCATGCCAAGTTCTTCCCAGAAAGAAAGATAGGTTTGTGGGTTTCTTGTTGTCATTGCATGGAAGTGTGACTGGATATGCACCTAGAGCCTCAGAAGTGAAAAAAATGTTCCTCAGCGACAGAGTTTATGTAATGACATGATTGCTCTCTCGCTTGTAAAATGGGAAAGAGATTTCTTCTTTGCCCATACAGAGCAACAGAAAGATTCACTTGATCAGGTCCTGTATATGTAATAGTATAAAATCAGAGTTTGGTCTAAGGTGTGGGGGGAGAAACAAAAAATAAAATCTTTTTTCTATTAGAAATATTACAACTAATATAACTTTTTTTTCATTAAGTAGAAAAGAATCTAAGCAGATACACCACTCAGTCTTTGAGTTCTTTAAATATTCCCTAGTCATACTACATTTCTAGCACAGTTTCTTTGTATGCTCTCTGAGAAAATCCTTTCATTATTTTATCGCAAAAACATGATCTTGCTCAGGTAAGAGATTTGCAAGCAATCCAATGACAAAGATATTTTTACAGCTGAATTGGAGTATTTGCCTTTTAGATATCCTGCTCTAAGCTAGCTCAGGTTTATAGTAGATGTCTAGTTGTGTATAGTGTGTGATATACTTGTGTCCTTGTTTGGATTCTATTTTGTAGAAAACCACAGTTCAAACTTTGCAGCAGGTGTTAGTAATCAGATACAGAAGGATACAACACAATCAAAACAATCCTCTTTTTAGTTCCCTGTTTATTTGAAGTGTTGAGACAGACAAGGAGCACCATGTTGGAAAGTTGGCTGCAAAAGTGCTGAAGCTGTTGCTTGACAAGCATTTCTTTTGGTAGCAGTTTAAGCAGTCCCTGTACTCTCAGTGCTGAAGTTTGTCCTTCAGCAGCTTCTTCAGCTCTGCCTTCCAGCTGGTGTCAAGTTATAAAATAAACTATACTGAGGAAGTGAACTGGATTCAAAACAACAGGGTTTCTTTTTTGGATTTTTTAATCTTCATGTGTTCCTTTACCTGGCTTACAGTCCTGTCTCTCAGAGGTTCACAAAGAGGCAAAAGTGATCCATGGGGCAGAGGAGAAATCTGGGTTGTCCAAAGCAGCTAGCAGCACAAACTTTTGATAAACTGTCCTCTCAATCTGAAGGTTACTTTGCTGACAAAATTGTATTAATATCCATCTAGAACTTCTCACAAATAATATATGTTCTAAAGAGGTTTAAATATTTATTATGTATTTACTTCTTATTTTAATTTGACTGTTTTAGGCTTTTCTGGAAATTTTACAGTTGTACTGTAAGTAAAGAGGTATTTAATACTATTAGTCAAACCTACTGTAAATGAATGCAAAGTCTAATTTAAACCTACACTGTTCTTCTAGACTGTCTGAGGTAGAAGCAAATAGGTGCCTAAAAATAGTATTAAACTCTAAACGGAAGAAAGTTTATATTGTCTTATTCTGTCTGTTACCCCAGTTTTAGACTTCTCCCTGTTGTACCCTTAACCCTGAACATTTTCACGCCTCTCCTGATTAATAAAGCCTATGTCTTGACATCTCTAGGACATTACACACTGCTGTACTCCACAGGTACTCACAAACTTCAGTGGTAGATAAGGAGAGAATTTATTCTCTAAAAATGAAAAAAACCCCTGAAATTTGCAGCTTATCCACACATGCTGAAGTCTTCCTCTGTTACTCCACAGGTCAGATATTAATCAGGAATGGTATGAAGTACCATTACTTTTAAAGTAAAGTCTGGCATTGTAATAAGTAGGTAGCTTCACTGTTCAAAATACTGAGAATAGGAGAAAAAGTAGAGCAACTTCATCTCCATTCTTTGCCTCATAATTTAGTGAATTAATGCTGTTGTGTTTTAGTCTGTTAGCAATGTATTGTTTGAAACAGCACAGCACAGAAGAACAATGGAATTGCTTTTAATTCCTTCAGGTTTTGTGGACCAATCAGTGCACAATGTAAAATTTTTGGTTTTGCTTAAGGAAGAATGGGGTTTTTTTTGAATCTGATAAAAACCTATAAAAACCTCAGTGCCTAGCTCAAAGTTTCCAATGTTATTACAGGAGTTGTCTTCTGACTTGCAGAAAGATTCTGAGTTGTCCTTTCAAATGTCTTTATCCAAACATCTTACATGACAGTCCAATACAGGACTGACTTAGTAAGTTCTGCAGTTCTCTTTATATTAGTATAATGTTGATATCTGCAATTTGATGTTTAAGACTTTGTTATCCACTTTTCTTCTCCGTCTGTTTTAAAGAAATGCTTATATAAATCTGCTTGAGAGAATACAGGCTTCTAATTCTGTATTTTCGGGAAACTTTGGTTGAATTTGTCTAATACATTACAATCTGTATAGGTGGTAGCAGAGATTAATTGGTTTTGATAATGCTGGCTTTGTTTCATTAAGTGGTTAGATTTTGTTTCATGGGTTACAGAATGGCTGAGGTTGGAAGGAACTTCTGGAGGCCATTTTGTTCAACCTCACCTGCTCGTGCCTGGCCACCTAGGGCCAGTTGTTCTGGGCCATGCTCAGACATCTTTCAGCTATCTCTAGGGATGGAGACTCTGCAAATTATTTGGACAACAGGTGCCAGTGCTCCATTTCTCTCACAGTAGAAAAGTGTTTCCTGATATTAAGACAACACATCCTGTGTTTCAGTTTGTGCCCATTGCCTCTTGTCCATCTGCTCTCCAGGCTGAACAGTGCTGGCTGTCTCAGCCTTTCCTCTTCTGAGAGATGCTCCAGTGCCTTGATCTTAGCAGCCCTCCCTAGAGGGAGTGGACTCTGTCTCGTAGCTCTGTATCTCTCTTGTGCTGAGGAACCCACAGCTGGACACAGCACTCTAGGTGTGGCCTTTCCAGTGCTGAGGAGAGGGGAAGGATCACCTTCCTCAACCTGCAGAGAAAACCAGCTAATGATCACAAGAGGAAACTAAATATTAAAGAACTATTGTTCTTGTTTTGTCTCACATTGTTTCTTTTGGTAGAGAAATAGCCGAATAGAAAAAAGTTTTAATTCTATCACCCTTCTTCAGCCTCACACACAACAATTTTGTGTGTGTGTGTATATATATATATATATATATATATATATATATATATATATATATATATATCTAAAACCATACATCTTCTTTTAAAATTAAGCAGGGCTTCCTTTTTCCAGAATGGTGTTCTTCAGGAAGTGTACATTCTCTTTTAACACCTAGAGTATGTGCATGCAGAAGGAAAGGGGGGATGGGGTTGGGGGGAAGTGTAATTTTGTTTCTGTTAGATGTTGTTAGCCCTGAAAGGAAACCAATTTGTTTTGAACTTGGATTCAAAATTCCGGTTGAATAGTTCTGGAAAGCCCAAGTTGACATTAATTGATTAATTAGTTCAAATCCAATTTTCCTTATCTTCTCTGATATGGTAATCCATTTTTAGCAAATAGAGCTAAGACTAAATCATTTTTGCAGCAGGTATTGTCTCAAAAATTGTTGCTGACTTTGTGTATGTGCTGAGAATGTTCATGTTCTGCCAGTCTCAGTATGAGAACTAAAAAATCATCACAATGCTGGTGACAAACTTTGTAATGAGATCTCTGTTAGCAGCCTCCTGGCTATGCCTTCTCTTGCTTCACTTGTCAGAGGTTGTTTGTATATAAATGAAGGTGACCTGTGAAGGTGAAGTCAGGACAGGGATTCCCTCAAGGCTACTAATGGTATGGTCAACAAAGAGTGTTGTACATAATCCAGCAAAGCCCAAAGAACTGTTAGGAGAGCAGACTTCTGCATTTCTGTTATTTGAGAGCAGACTATCAAAATCTTTTACATCGGGAAGATGTTTTACAATATAAAAACAGAAAAGAACAGAGGAAGTCCTTGACAAGATGGTAATTTCAGGCTTACTAATGGCAGTGTGAAAAAACAAAGTGAAGATGTGACCAGCTGGAGAGCTGGTCTAAAAAATACTTGGGGACTTGTAATGGAAGATGAGCAATACTGGTCCACACATTACAATCAATGCTAACTGTGCGTGAAGATAAGTCAGTCATGGAGCATGGTCAGTCTCTAATTTTGGCACTGGGGCAGCTGTAAACTTCGCTATCTCCAGGCACAGTGGTTTGGTGAAGTGAGACAGTCTGCTCTGAAGCCAGCTGCCAGGGACAGATATCCCCATGGTTCTATCTTTGGGTATGCAAAACTGAAAGTTTTCCACTGCCATTTCCGCAGTGAACTCCTTTGTTTTGGGATCATTCTGAAGCAGCTACAGCGAACTTTGTTAAGCAGCATTGCACAGTCAGTTTTGATCAGAAGAGATCAAAAATTTCATGCTGTATTGGTCTTTAAAGGGCAAAACCCCTCTGTTTTTGTATTAATTTTCACGATCTCATCAAAAAAGAGCCCTGTCCACGGACATTCTATCCTGCCATGGTGAAATACGAGTGTGTCCTGGGGATATGCTCAGATCTACAGAACTGAGTCTTGTAGACACATAGTGACAGCTTAACAGATAGCATGTGCTCATTACATATTCTGTATCACAGCAGTACTTCTTGATTTAATATCTTGTGGGAAGCTCACCAAATACATTAAACCACACTCATTTTAAGATAACTTTTCTCTCAGTTATCATTCCCTGAAATATTGGTGTGACTTTTCACTTGATTAGGAAAGGACAAACTCTGGAGCTACATCTCCTGGAAGGCACAGGCAGGTTAGCAGTAAGATGTTATATATTCTCTTTGAAACCAAGATAATGATTTCTCCCTTAAAACTGCAGTTTTAACTGCAGTTACTATGGTGATTGAGCTCTTAGACATTGTGAACTGATGTCACTTCACCAGCTAAGACTGCAGGGGGAGGAAGAATTAGACTTGATTGCTGGCTTTGTTGCTTTGTGACTGAACTTTGCTTTGTCAAGCATTTATCAGAGGCTTCTTCAACAATATTTAAATGATACTGAAATTGTGTGGCTTGCAAACTTTGCTTGCAGAATGAAACAGTAGATAAGTTCTATTCTACTTAAGCTTATCAGAGTATTTAGGGCAGGTCCTTATGCCAAACAAATACCTGTCCAGTTAGTTTGGATCTATAGGTGCAAGGGTGAAGGAACAGAATTTAACAAATTAACAGTCAAAAGTGCTAATTTTGAATTTGCTGACAAGCTGAATGACGTAATGAGATAGGAAGATTAGATAGTTCATAAGTTGTGTGAGCAGAAAGGACATAATGAAGTTGCATATCCATTGGGAAGTTAATTAGGGATGCATCAGTAGATTTTGTAGCTTGGAGAGGGGTATGATTAAAGCATCTGTTAATAAGTGTCTGTGCATAAATGATCAGAATAAAATTGCATAAACCAGCCATGTCCACAGCATATCATGTTTACCAGGACTGTGCTGCTGGCTCTGTCTGCCTTGTAGGTCTGACGCATGTCCATGTGTTTGGCCTGGTGTTCATTTGCTGCACTAGCATGTTGCACTAAAACAGCAGGCATTTCTAGATGCCCTGGAGTCTGGTCAAAAATAGTGTTTCAAATGAACTTGAAGATGCTTGGGAAATCTGCAGCTTTTCACTGTTACTGACACAGTTCTAATCTGTAAAGGTTAGGAAAATAGCCCAGCATGTGTGAGGACTGACTTTGTCACTGTGTGAGCTTGTAGGATCTGCAGAGGGTCATGGCTCAAACTAGCTAGATGTCTGGAAGCATGTAGCAGTTCTATTTTTATAGGTAGTTTTCTTAATCTAATCCTGAGTTTTGTTCACTGATGCATCATTCATTTATAATAAATGAAGTAAAATGGGAAGTTATTAAAAGCAACCTGTTAAATGCTGCATTGTAGCAGGAAAAAGTCTGTAAGTACAGGTTGGTAACAGAATACTAGTGTGCAGTGACTAAGATGGCTATAAGGAGATAATCTGTCTGGAAGGTGATGTGTTGTTAATATGAACATTTCCTTAACAATTATTAGCTTCTTTAAAATCAGCTTTGCTGAATTAAGAAGGTTTTTATCCAAAATATGCAGGGTTTTTTTTCCATTTGTGGCAAGAGCAACGCTTTAAAGTAAGATCCAAGACTGGAAATAATCTGGAAGCATAGATCAGTTCTAGAGATAAATCTTCACAATTTTAAAAAGGTTTCTGTCTGTAATCTCAGCTTTCTCTGGCCACAGTAATGGTACTGTTAAAATAAAACCTGTGAGAATGTGCACGAATGATAGAAAGTAAGAACTAAGACTCTTGACTGCCTTCTGATAATCTTCAATATGACCACAGTCTCTCACAATTTCAGGGATAATGATTTAAAAGGAAGATGCAGAAAACCTTTAAATTCTAAATTCAGAGGAAAACTAGGTGTTCATCTACTATGTTCCATTCTCCTAGACAAACCCACTTAATATGTTTTCCTCTGATGACCACCATTCATTTTTTCTGAGGCTTACCCCTTCTTAGGTCATAATTTCCCACTTATCTTTGTCATACACTGAGATGTGGATTACCAGTACAGTTTTTGAGGCAGTTAGGTTTTCTCATCATCAACATTTGAATTTATTTGTACATCCAGCTTTGGGTACCCACATTAGCTGGTAAATTTAGTAGGCTGATCTTTCTCTAAGTTACTTACATGAGCAATAGAAAGAGGAGAATAATGCAGCACACAGCTATAGAGCACCTAAATTGGCCTCTTCCTCTAAATGACCTCCAGAAGAGCCTCTCTTTCCTTCAAATGAGCAATTTGTAGATCAAAGAGCACTGCCACCTTAAATCCACCTTAAATTAATCATCATTTAACAATAAAATACTGTTTTGTTGTTTTACATTCCTCCATTTGTTTAGGAGCAAATAAAGGCATCAGCACTCCCTAGCCCATCAAGTACTATTTTTGGCAGTTTTGGATATGAAATATTTAATAAACTTAACATCTCTGGGATCAGATGCAGTGTTTGTGCCTATCTGTTCTGTTTTCAAATTGTAACTGTTAATCTCTGTGGTTAAGACTATGTGTAAAGAGAAAAATCAGGATGCTTTAGAAATTTTAAGAAGTCTTTTTTTTTTTTTGCTTCAGTGACTTTAGAATCAGAGTCAACATGAAAGTAGAATCAGGTGGACCATGTTCCAGAAAAACACTGCTAAACAATACTATGTAAATAGAATTAGAATTGTTCTTTTCCAGTCATTAAGTCTAATTAAATTTGAAAAGAGGTGGATTTAGCTTCTCAGGGTAAATGATGGTATTCTACTAGTTATTGGCTTAAATTATATTGTCATACAGGACTCCTGCTGCAAACAAACTAATCCCTATTAATTTCATATTTTTTACTAACTTTGAGTAAAATTACTGAAGAGTGTAATGCTGTGTTAAGGACACCTTTTTGATATTCCACTGATGTAGATGATTCTAGTTTTGCTGTCATTTCCTTTAATATGGAATACAGCCCAGAGAAGATTGCTTTTAGTTTTGTCTGTTGGCTTTGATCTTGCAGTCTGCTGGAATGTATGAGGACTGTATATCCTAACATGTGCTCCATGCACTTTCCTTCTTGTTGTCAGTGACACACCCACCCTCTTAGCACTATTTAGTCATCACTAAACAGTCAGCACTATTTGCTGTTGTGTTATAGACCTTGCAAACAACTTTGATCAAAATAAGGATTATGGGGTTCTGTGGGATTCAAAGCTCACACAGGTTCATTTCAGGGGAAGGGGCCACCCTGTTTTTAGGCAAGAAAAAAAGCAAGCACAACCTGAGCCTTGACCCCTCGTTTCAGGATTTGCATTTCACTCAGGCTTAATAAATTGTATTTGGGTGATCTTCAACATGTTGCTCTTGTAGAGAGCAACTGTGGCTAAGCAACGGCATAGTTATTCAGACATTTAGAGATAACAAAGTAATTACCAAGACTGTGAAATCAGAAATTCTTACCAGAATATGGTATTTTTCAATATGTGAATATAATTCTTGAAATTTATCTTTCTCCTCTAAATACATTCCTGTCCCCATAGTAGCACTCCATTTGCTAATGAGTAGCAGAGTTTTCAGTTTTTCATTTTTTTCTTCATTTCTCTAGGTTATTCAACAGAGAAATGAGGAGTGTGACCACATTCAATTTTTAATTGAAGAAAAAGAATCTAAAGAAGAGGACTACTATGAGGACCTTGACAGATTTGAAGAAAATGGTACCCAAGAGTCTCGCATCAGTCCCTACACTTTCTGCAAGGCATTTCCTTTCCACATCATATTTGACAGAGATCTGGTGGTCACACAATGTGGCAATGCTATATACAGAGTCCTTCCACAGGTTAGATGATTCTTATGCATGGATAGCGATAGAAAATTCATAATGATAGATGCTTCACAGGTTAATTATAAAGATGAATAAAACAGATTTAGGATTCTCTGTCTGAACAGCATTCCAATGTAACTGTATAATATTTACTAAATTGTGCTTCTCTTGTTAGAAAAAGAACTTGAAAATAACCTAATTCTATAACAGCTTTTTTACTTCTGGTCATGTACATATGCAGTAAGAGAATAATTTGAAAACCTTGTGATTCAGTGGAGAGATGCATAAATTCTATTCAGTATTGTCATCTAATAAAATGGAAAATAATTACTCTATGTATATTTTTATTATAAATCATAACAGTTGGGGTTTTTTCCTTTTTTCTGTTTTTTAATATTCTAGCTGCAGCCAGGAAATTGCAGTCTGCTGTCAGTTTTCTCCTTGGTCCGGCCTCATATTGATATTAGCTTCCATGGGATCCTCTCCCATATCAATACAGTCTTCGTACTGAGGACTAAGGTAACTAGAGAATATTTTCCCAGTTTTTCTTTTAGGAAGTGTGCTTTGGAGAGATAGAAGTGCAGAAAGCTCAGAAGTCTTCAGAGAAAATTCTCTGTAGTATGCCCAGACCTTTTTGAGTCTTGAGCCAAGAGTGAGTCACAGGTATGAATTTGTGAATAGCTATTAAGCAGAATGTTTTATAGGAACAGTGAAGGAAACACACTTCATGCATGATGCCTGCTCTGCAAGGGGCCAGTCTAGTTTGTGTGTTGTATCAAAGCACATCTAGAGAGGTGATTACATTTACTTCATAAGAGTGTGGGAGAAAAATATAAAATATGTTCTTGCTTGGGCTCCCTATGTTCATACAAAGGTCTGTGTCCTGTTCTCTAAAGAGGGCAGGAGACAAGGTGTGTGATATGAGCAGATGCAGTGTGTAGGGTAACACTTACTACATCAAGGAGCCTGTTTATTTAAAGAAAACTGTACCTGAGAGACACCAGCATGATTTCTTAGAGATGATCCCAGGCACAGATAGAACTTCACAGAACAGGCAGTACTATTGTCAAAACTATTGTTAAGGAGGAATGTGGAAAACAAAGAGTTACAAACATGAATGTAAAGAAAGATACCATGCTTTGTGTCTTCAAGGTAGCAAATAATTGTATTAAATTATAGACAGTGCATGGTGTTCAAACGAGAAGTTAATCAGGGCTTAATGTAAGCTGTAAGTCTATTCCAAATATTCTGACTGCCTTTGTAGTGAATGCACTTACAGACTAGGCCTGGTGCATAACACACCATTGCCCTTACACAGTGGTGGATTTTCATCACCAGGAGGGGCTGTTGGATGTGGAAAAGTTGGAGTGTGAAGATGAACTGACTGGCACAGAAATCAGCTGCTTACGCCTGAAAGGGCAAATGATCTACTTGCCTGAAGCAGACAGCATTCTCTTTCTTTGTTCACCAAGGTACTTCAAACCTAGAGAGTTCTATGATACTGATTTTCATTTTACAATTCCTAATTTTAAGAACACTTATGAGAGTAGTACTACAGAGACTAATTGGTTCAAGTATTGATTTAATTGGTTTTGATGTGTTTATATTAAAAGAGGTAGGAGCATTTAAACATTGAAACTTGGCCGAGTACTAAATACTCAGTATAAACATTGGCTTGCTCTGGCCCAGTTTGTACAAATGGTTATTCCTCATATTCCTGTTTTTTTAGCAAGTTTTATCTTTTGTTTTTTACTCTGAGAATGCTAAGAAATGTGACAATTATTTGTTTTTCTGTGTGGATTCATGTATTTTTGCAGTAGTTTTAATGTAATAGATTGGTGATAAAGAAGTGGTTGGAATGGAGGATTGAATGGAAAGATTCTTTACATAATCTCACTTTGTGTGCTGAAGTACATGCATTTGATATGCTCATGGAACTCTTTGTGAGAATTCTGTATTTAAACACAAAAATCAAGAGCTGTGGGTTAAAATGAATGATCACAAATAAGGTGTTTCCTAGAAGGGGTATTTTGTACAGATCATCACAAGTTCAGAAGCTTCATCTTTCTACTGTTATTCAGCAGACTGCTGTTTATTTGAGTTTTAAACGCTCCTTTGGCAAGTTCCATTTTACCCATATTATTGTATATTTCTCTGCTTTGCAGTGTGATGAACTTGGATGATTTAACCAGGAGAGGTTTATATCTGAGTGATATCCCATTGCATGATGCTACCCGTGATCTGGTTCTTTTGGGAGAGCAGTTCCGAGAGGAATATAAACTGACCCAGGAGCTTGAAATCCTCACCGACCGACTGCAGCACACACTGCGTGCACTGGAGGATGAAAAGAAAAAGACAGACACGTAAGAACCAAATCCCAGTTTTGGGCTGAAACACTCAGAGCAATATATTATTTATAGCTACCTTCTTTAAAGAATAACAGAATCTTGTAAGGAATAGCAGAGATAATCAGGACTGGTAATTTTGGAGACGAGAAAGAACATTTAATAGGGTATTTCTTTATTTAGATTGTCAAATGTCACCCACAGTCTAGGCCATTATATGCCGAGATGTTTTGATGGCTCCCTCCCTGACAAGAAAAGTCATAAAAAATGAGCTGACAATTAATTTTTACTTGTGAATTACCTAAAATTTTGGAAACTTACATGCAGTCACTGTAGCAAAGGTGAATTTGATGAATGCCCAAGTGCTGTTATTTGACAGAGTTCAGTAAACCAACTTTTGTCTTTCTGGCACAGGATGATAGAACAGAAATCCATATCTTATAAACCTTGAAAACAGTTTGTGTAAAGCTGAAACTTTGGAATAACTTAATGCTATGAATTTGATGTTGTAGTTACTTGTAGAAATGAATTTGGGTTTATCTAGGTATATGTACATAAAAATAACACGTAACAGTAAGTGTGCATTGGGCCCCAAATACTGTACTACAGATAACTATAAAGTCAATTTCAAAAGTCATTAGTCTATGGCATTTCAGCTCAACAATGACTGGCAAATTAAAATAAAGCTTTTGTGAAAAGTAGCATGGAGTTCATGATTGACTCCTATTTATAAAACACAGTCTCATCTCTGTATTAATTCTATTGATAGATATGTTTTTTTCTGTAATGGAAATTATTTTAAAAATACTTGAAAGGGATGGACAGGAGAAACAGAGAAAACAAAGCCTAAGAAGTATTTTTTCTCTTCATTCCTGTTGGCTTACTTTATAAAGTCATTTTATCTTCAGGAATTCTTGCCTTCATGGCAGCTGCTGGAACAGATAGTGTCACTTACTGTGTGATGTGCCAAAAGTATTCACTAATTATAACTCAAGTAGTGAACTTGCCAAAAATGCAACTAATGAGGGATTGTGCAGGAGGCTGATGTTCAAGATTTGTGAAACAGTCAGAGATCTTCAGGAGGGAAATGGACCTTAAGATAAGAGTTAGATAGTTGAAGAAAGACACATGAGAATAGGGTGAATTTCTGTGTGTGTGATTGGATTTTATTTGCATAATTTATAATATGAACAAGTGTTAATACATCATATAGACTACTTTTAAAAAGACACTCTAGACCCTAAAAACAGCATGCTCAATAGAGGGGAAGCATTTAGAAATGCATTAATTGATCAGAGATGGAAAACTGTTTGATCTCTTCATGGTCTTTTTTGCAGTTTTTATGGTTCTATGAGAAAAACCATATTATATGAGCTGAGGATGTGGCAGAAAGAAGTAAAAATGATCCAAGGCACTACTAACAAATCATGTCAGAAGAATTAATAACATGTCTCATTTTGTTGATAATTTAGATGTATATTCATGTGTTTGAAATGGTATGCTGATGTAGATCACTTCCTGTTTTCCAAATAACATACTCTTCAGTAAACACCTTTTCTATTGCTTGTTGATGGTAGGAGTGTGTTATAAACGCTGTGGGGGGTAGGAAGTTCATATGTGAAGAGTGCTGCTGTAAACACCTTTCTCTAGATTCTCTTTTTTCACTTTTGCCTT